>NC_060890.1:22586999-23244499 GCF_014805685.1 Silurus meridionalis
AGGGGTTTGGAATATAATAAAAAAGGTTTTCAGAAAATCCTGAATTCTTCACATATATTTTGCTTCGAATAATAAATCAATAAATGAACAGTGTGTATTTAGTTTTGGTCTTTTTGATCTCAACATCACCGACAATCTGCAGGAGGCTGCCAACGAAGATCTCAGCGGAATTTACATGTCGGGATGAAGATTTTCCGAAAAGGATATCACGGGGAATCTTCAACATCCGCATTTAAACTACTTTCTCCTGGGTTTTATTGTCGGAAAAAAAAAAAAACCGAGAATATCCTGCACTTTAAAACTTGTGATTAAACTCCATAAGGAGCTTAAAAAAAATCCCCAAACGACCAGACCATAATAATAATAATAATAATAATAATAAATTATGATCGCGAATATCAGCATCACCGTGACCGCATATTTATAATCCAAATATATTACAAATGAATAACAAAAGTCTGTCGGATAGATAGATAGATAGATAGATAGATAGATAGATAGATAGATAGATAGATAGATAGATAGATAGATAGATCCTGCACCTGCTTCACACAAACTTTTTTCAACTCTTCCTTCATAATGTAATAATTATAAATAATAATAAAAAGCTCCTGATTGGTGCTCACCTGTACCACTGCAATCCGTTGCCATAGAAACGGTCGAAGAAGTGCGGCTCGGCCCCCGCCGCCCTCACGTCGGGGTGCACGCGGAGGAACTCGAGCAGCGCGCGCGTGCCGCCTTTCTTCACGCCGACGATGATGGCCTGCGGCAGCCGCTTCACCCCGGAGCCGTTGGAGAAGGAGGACAAGCCGCCGCTGTGCACCGCAGACCTCCGCTCCGCTCCCGCGTCAACTCCCGCGGCTCCTCCCGAGTCCGCGCCGCGCTTCTCCGTCTCCATCTCCGTCTCCGTCTCGCTGGCGCTCAGGACTTCACGCGGGAGTGTCCCGACCTCCGTCGCGTCGTCGTCGCCGCCTTCGACGGTGTTTAAGTCTCGGGAAAACACGCCGACTCCGTTACGGTCGTAGTCGTCCTCCTCCCAGGCGCGCGCGCGCGGCACTAAACTCGTGCCCGACGCGTCCTCGGGACGTCGCCGCCGGTCGGCGCGCAAAGTCGGCACGGTGGCGCACGAGCCCACGCACGAGTACAGCACGTAGAGCCACAGCACGAGCATGATGCCGAACAGCGCGAGCTTCCGCCTCACCGAACTCGCAGCCGGTAGAGCATAGAGCTGATGATGATGATGATGGTGGTGGTGAAGGTGGTGGTGATGATGTGCGCGGAGCAGGCTATATTCCATAAGCCTCGACGGGTGCGACGTGGACCGTGCTCCGACCGGACATCTTCACGCAGGACGTGTCAGGGGAGGGGGGAAAGTCGCGTGCGTGGGTCAGGATGCACGAGCCATTAAAGCAAAAAATAAAAAGAGAAAAGAAAGAAAGAAAAAAAAATTAAGAAAATAAAAAATACCAAAAAATGTAAAGTTGCGGAGAAATGAAAGCGAGGTGGAAACTCCAGGAGGAAACCACTTTCTGATCTTAATGTCCACAAGAGGAGAGGAACAAGGGAACAAACTTCTTTCTCTCTCTCCGTCCCTCTCTTTTTCTCTCTCTCTTCCTCACTCGTTTTATTCACGCCTCTAGATTTTGCGCTGAACCTTTATAAAGAGATTTAGAGAGCTGTGATTGGCTCACGCCGTGGCCAATAGGAGCGCCAGGATTCCATAATTGCAAGTTTCTTAACAAAATCTGACCAATCAGAAAAGAGGAAGAGGAGGCGCGTAGAGAGAGAGAGAGAGAGAGAGAGAGAGAGAGACTTGCAGCGAGTTCCACTTTTAATGGAGAGAAACTTTTGAGGAAAGCCCGCTTTTTATTTATTTCTCATTATTTACCGCCCGAACTCTTTTTATAAATATAAACACAATAAACACTTTCCTATTACAAAATATAAATCATGACGAAGGCAAAATATACCAATCGCAAAAATAAGGGCAATATTTCTTTTTTTTTTTAGCCAGTGCGCGTTCACGCAGTCAGATGGAGGCCAGCATCTGGCACGCGCAAAAGCACTATGCATTATTTGCAAAAACAATTATTACATAAAACAAAAACACAATAAATAATAATCATAATAATATTAATATTATTATTATTATTATTACACACACACACACATAATAATTATTATTATTATTATTATTATTATTATTATAGATTAATAATAATAATAATGATAATAATAATAATAATAATAATAATAATAATAATAATAATAATAAAATATGAACTTTGCATGTGTGGTTAAATGCAGTGGAAGTTTTATTATATTATATATATAATTAGCGCATTAATTATTCATCAGGATGCAGAATTCAGAAGTTTGTTTATTTACACCACTAATTGTAAATTCTTTTGAGGGCCCTGAATTCATTTCAAACTTTTTATTTTTTTCAGAATACATTTAAAAGTATATTTTTAGTTATAATCACATAGTTATATAAATAATAAGAGTGAAATAAGTCATTTGTGTTTATTGTAATGTTCCGGTTTCACCCCTGAATCAGTGTGTTTTTGCGCTTGGAGGAAATAATTCTTCATCCAGAGTCAGAAATCTATAACGAGTCTTAAAGCCGGTGTGAGTGAAGGAGACGCGGATCTGAAGCTCTGAAACTGAACTTTACTAGAGGAAAAGCAATAATTCATTTTACAATCAAGTCTGATTTCTAACTCGAGCAGTTTCAGTGAAAAAGGAACCATGAGCTCATTTTCGCCTTCAACAACATAAAGACTGTTACTGAAGCTTTATTTACTAAAAAAAAAAAAAAAAAAAAAAAGAGAAAGAAAAGAAAAGAAAAAGAAAAAAGAAAACATTTAATAATAAACGGATAAACTTTTTTTTTACTTCGAATCGTAACTCATTTCTGTTTCCATGAAACCGTATTCATTTTTGAAACATGCAAACAAAACAATCACATATTCATTATGGAAAATTACTTAATAAAAGCCTTGACTTGAAACAAACAAACAAACAAACAAACAAACAAACAAATATATAAATAAATTAAGTAATCAGTTAAGTTTATTGTCATCAACGATACACAGTGAAATATATAAACAAAATTTTTTATTTGTGTTAATAAAATAAAATTAATTGTTTCCAATCAGTCCTGAGAATTCTTCAGAATTATCTATCTATCTATCTATCTATCTATCTATCTATCTATCTATCTATCTATCTATCTATCTATCTATCTATCTATCAGAGCTACGTACATTTTATAGCAAAATCTTCCATTGTAATTTATTCATATTTAATTATACTAGATATACAGTGTGTACAGACACAGCCAGAAACAACATAATGAATAATTAATATAAAATATGAATTAAGTATAAAAAGCCAAATATACCAATTAATTAAATAATGTTTTGAACTACACATTACACATCACATTTCTGTATTAATAATGCAGATTTTTAATGCTTTATTATTATTATTATTATTATTATTATTATTATTATTATTATATCTTATTGCATCACAATCCAAGCAGATACATAACCCCACACTAAAGTAAACAGGACTGATCCTATGGAAACTCTGATCTGGAGCTGGGACGAGGTTGTTCCCTCTGACCTGTCGCTCTGAAATCCAAACATCAGGAGTCCGGATTATGGCAGCTTTTACAGACTCTAACACGTTTCTGTGAAGCTCTTAGAAAAGCCCAGAGATCAAACCAAAATCCTGAAGAATCAGTTTACATCAATCTATAAAGCCTACAAGCCTGCAGATAAAAATAAATAAATAAATAAAACCTACACACTTGTATCAGATACCAGACGTCTGGTGTGTCTGTGGTGAATCCATGTGGGATGTTTGGGTGCAGAAGCAGTAAACAAGTAAACACTTATGTGAGAAATGATGATAGTAAATTTATAGATAATATAAAGTGAAGTTCATTTAGTAAACAGGTAAATAGGGTTCAGTAAATAGGAATGAACCTTATAGGGAGTAACCTCTTGATCTCTGCTTTGGGACAATGTCGATTATTAAATAAACTCTATACAAATAAAACTGAACTGAACTAAATTGAATTGAGCAACTAAAAAGAATTCACCCAGAAAAAAAAACAGAGTAAACATGAATGTAAATATATCAGCATTCAATTGAATAAGTAAGAAAGTAAAAAAAAGTAAGTAAACAAATACATTAGGAAGTTAGTAACTAATTGGTATATAACTAAGCTTAAAAAAAAAAAGAAGTAAATAAAAATGTATGAATAAATAAATAAACAAGTATAAATAAAAAATAAGCCCGTAAATAAAAATGCATTTGAAAATAATGCCAGCAGTAGCAAAAAACTTTAACAAATAATTGAATGAGCGAGTAAACAATAAGGTAATTAAAGAGTTATTAATAAAATGAATAAATAAATATGTTTCTAACAAAATATATAGGTGCATAATGAGGCAGATGGTGTGTGCGCTCTATCTATCTATCTATCTATCTATCTATCTATCTGTCTGTCTGTCTGTCTGTCTGTCTGTCTGTCTGTCTGTCTGTATGTCTGTCTGTCTGTCTGTCTGTCTGTCTGTCCGTCTGTCCGTCTGTCTATCCATCCATTTATCCATCTATCTATCTATCTATCTATCTATCTATCTATCTATCTATCTATCTATCTATCCATCTATCCATCTATCTATCTATCTATCTATCTATCTATCTATCTATCTATCTATCTATCTATCTATCTATCCACAATTATTCATGTGTGTATTTATTTATTGTTATAAAATTTCCTTTTGCACCCATAACCTCTGTTCCTACAGCATCAGAAGTTCTGTAGTAAATAATAATGGACTCACGAAGTTTGTCTTTCAGAGCAGAAACGAGTGTGTGCAGGATGAACCACTGACACAGCGACAGGTCAGAAGGTCAGAGGGAACAACCTCGTCCCAGGGATCGTCCTGTTTGCTTTAGTGTGGTTTTATGTCCAATGCTCCGAGTGTGATGCTCTGAGATATCGCTCTGAATCATGTAATAATATTAATAATAAAAGCTGCATCTAGCAAGTATTTAAGATAAACATGAAATCCCCCCACCCCTGAGGTCAGCAGGCTTACCTTGGCTTAGAGCACTGTGTAGAAATAAAAGCAGAACAGAAGACACTTCTCCTCCACAGATTCATCATAAGCAACAATAAAAGCATTTTTATATCCTGGAAATGTATACATCGTAAAATCTGAGATAATCCAAATAAACCAAAAAAAGTAATAATAGCTTGACTGAGAAAAAGAGATCGAGCAACCTGTAAAGGAAAGCAGGCAGACCAACAAAAAAGCAGAGCGTTTGTGCGTCTGTCGAACTGCATACTGGTGTGAGTGTGGCGTTGACATTCAATCTGGACACGCAGCAGGACCAGCTGTCTCCATCTCTCTTTCCTTTTCCATCTAAGCCCGAACACAAATCACGCTGCATCCGGACCAGGACCTTTTTTATGGGGAGACGTCTCGTTCACATCCCTCCATCCGGGTTAAATTCCTCCTGTGGAGAGCTGGAAGGAGGAGGAGCAGGAGGAGAGCAGGAGGAGAGCAGGCTGAGGTGCTGACGGAGTGTGTGTGTGTGTGTGTGTGTGAGAGACCATGGAAAAGGGGATCAGATGTTGCAGTTGGACAGGTGCAGAGGTCGATCCTCCCCTGATCCCATGGGGTGACACGCTAGCCGAATGTGGCTAGAGAATCCAGACACCGCTATAACCACAAAAAGTAAAGAGGAGGGAATAAATGAAGGCTCCAATGTCCTGGAGCGAGTGTAGATTTGAGTTGGAGTTGTTCAGCCAAGAATCAAATGTACACCTAAATGAAGCTCACCACCCAAGTTCTCAAGCGTTGGAGTTACCAAGATACTACAGACACTATATGAAACAATCATAACAATCACGTGTATGTGCATTTTTTAAAACATTCCATTCCATATTTAGTCTCCATTTGTTGTTAGAGCAACCTCCATTCTTCTGGGAAGATGTTTCACTAGAATGTGTTAGTAAAGTCAGGTACGGATGTAGGTGAGGCGAGGAGGTCTGGGGTGCCGTCAGCATTCACATTCATCCCAAAGGTGTATAATAGGGTTAAAGTCAGAGCTCTATAGCAGGAGATCTTCCAGTCCAACCAGATCTTCATGGAGCTCAAATTGTGCACTGGGGTATCATCATGCTGGAACAGGTTTGGGTCTCAGTTCAAGTGAAGACCAAAGACATCCCTTTCCACTTGTTTCCTAGGGGATTATAAAACGATTATACATCTTCCAAGTAACTATTAAGTTCCACATTGACTGATTGATGTTTTGTAAATCTCAGAAACATGTGCTGTTCTTGGTTGCACTTCTAGGTGGCATTGAAATGTTTCGACACTAGTCCTGTAACATGCCAACCAATGACAGCACAAGGCTGCACACACAGTCACAGGGAGCACCGACCTTCAGAAGTCAGTGTGCTTAAAGACATCGTCCTGTGAACATCAAGAGCTGAAACTGGTGCTAATCTGCCCACATTGGTTACTAAGCCCGCTATTACAACCACTGTTCTCATCAGATCCTCCTGCAGACTTCGCTCTGTTCCTGAAGATGAAGCTTAAAGGTCGGCATTTTGACAGCATTGTAAAGATCCGGCGCGAATCGCGGAAGGTGCTTATCACACTTCGAAAAGACTTCCAGGACACGTTCCAGAAGCGACAGGAACGCTGGGGGCACTGTATCGCTGTGCAAGGGGACTATTTTGAGGACGACCGTGTAAAACTGTAGATGAATAAGTCTCGAAACTTTGATACCCCCTCGTATATACGCAAAACTAAAGCTAGAGCGGACCTTCCCATCTGCATTCTCTACCGTTTTAAAAGAAATAATAGTCTTTCTTACTCTACTTTCTTGCCTTCTAGATGTAAAACACTAGTTAGGGCTCACATATAATAAAATCATCATCAATTCCAAGTCAAGTTTATTTCTATAGCGCTTTTTTTACAACAGACATTGTCTCAAAGCAGCTTTACAGAAATCAACAGTTAAGGTGAATGGTGTGCATTTATCCCTGATGAGCAGCCATGGTGACTGTGGCAAGAAAAAACTCCCTTAGATGTTATGAGGCAGAAACCTTGAGAGGAACCAGACTCAAAAGGGGAACCCATCCTCATTTGGGTGACAAGAGTGTGATTATAGATTTTAAACACTACAGAACACTGGAGAGAGAGAACTAACATAAGCACTGGAGTATAAGATTATAAGTAATGTTCTTTCTGCAGTCTTTTACAGTCATTGTGGTTATAAAACTAGGAGCTACTGAGCAACTCATAAAATAGCTCAACATTTGAGATCATCACAGATCCAACACCAGCTTCTCCATGCCAGAGCCTTTAAACACTCAAGGAGGTCCAGTGTCAAAACTCCACACATGTAGTGGGATCCAATTGGGACTGGAACGTCTCTGGATGGTTCGGGATGTTTGCGGGGTCGGGATCTACTTCTTTAAAGATCCACAATCTTTATATGAGGTGTCTTTAACGACTGTTTAAAAACATAGTTTTAAAATATTACCATGTTGGGTACAATGATATTTTTTTGTGCATAGTAAATGATGGTTTATGTCATACCGGAAGTTCCACCCGTAGTTCGCGCAAAGCCTCATGGGACATCTCCAGCATTGTGACAGTAACAGTTTGATCGAATTAGAGCACTGAAGCTACACAAGTGTTTATATTGAGTATACAAATACTGGGACATTTCGCAGTGTTGCTTCATTTCATTATAATATTGCGATTGTAGCATTAGTTTATTACATAAAAAATGCTGGTGCGGTTTATATGAGCTGACGTGTCAGTCAGATTTATTGCCATGGCAACAGGCTACACCCGCTCCAAGGTTTTTTGGTAAATGTCAGCTCCTATTGTTTCATTCTTGCTTATAAAACTGTTGTGTATAAGGTTTATTTCATTCAATATTACTTCAGTAATGTAGCACAGCAATGGCTAACACACACACACACACACACACACACACACACAATAAACTTAATAATCTACTTTAGTTTTAATCAAATGTTTAGTTTTATCCTGTTTCCAATTGTGTTCTTTCAAGTTATTATTAACACGAAATGACAAACTTGAGACCAAATTTTCACATTTATTATATCGTGTCATATATTAGTGATCTGGACAGAAACCAGCAGCAACTCATTTCAAAATGGTGGAAACACATGGTTCAGTTCTTCAAAAGCCCCATAAACTGGCACCATGTTAGCAAAAAAGGCGGCTGGTTATTAAAAGATCTAGCGTACCCATGTAGCTGGCTCGCTTAGCAATCGAGTCACAGGAAAGGAATTTTTGGCCTCACACCTGAGCTGCAACTCAAAAAAAGTGGTGCTTGAAGTGTTTCAAAGCGCTCCAGATCCAAACGGATCAAATTCGCTATAATTTGTGTCATAACGCGACTCATTTAGGGATCCTGGTACATGTTATTGCTTTTCTTTTTTCTTTATTAGAAATAGTTCACATATTTAAACACTTTTCAGTCTTCGGTCCCCAAAGAGCTCAGGAATATTCTTATCAACCAAATCGGACTTTTCATCGGGGATACGCTTTTTCTCCGATTAATCCCAGGTGCCGATAAGCTATGAATATATAATCAGGATAATATAATTATACATATTTATTTTATTTCCACTTCTGGTAGATTAGATGCTAAACTGTATTTTATTGCTGTGTAACTGTGTAACATTCATCCATCCATCCATCCATCCATCCATCCATCCGTCTCCTTATATAGACATTTTTGGACCTGACAGGAAAGGTATGAATGACAGATTTCTTGCACTTTATAAAGGATGACATCCTGCCCATGTTGTACGAGGTGCTATCAAAAAATCTTTCGAGTTTAGCTGTTTACAGGAAAGTACTTTATTTATCTACGTTTATACACCATCACCTTCAAAATAGTCCCTCTGTGCAGCGATACAGCGCCCCCCAGCGTTCCTGCCACTTCTGGAACGTGTCCCGGAAGTCTTCTTTTCGAAGCGCCTTCTGCGAGTCAAGCTGGATTTCCACAACGGTGTCAAAACTGCAAGCTTTGATCCGCGTCTTCGCTAAGAAGGCAAAGTCCTCAGGAGCTGAATCTGGTGAGTAGCGTGGGTGCGGTAGTGAGATCACGTTGTTTCCGTAGAGAGCTTAGTGACAGGGTGCACATGTGGTCAGAATAGCAGACGTGGTAACGCATGTGGCCAGATTAGCACCAGTTTCAAAGCTTTTGATGTGAGATGATGTGGATTGTTCTCCGACGATCATCATGCACAAGTAGCTGAATGGTTTCCACATTTTCGGGGGTTGAGCTCGTTGAAGGTCTTCCTGATCTCTCGTCGTCTTCCACCGATGTTCCGTTCTTGAAGCGCGTGGTCCACTCGGAACACCTCGAACGCCTCGTTGCAGCGTGGGTCAGAATAGCACCAGTTAGCACCGCTAGTCTCGAAATTCTCTGACCTTTTATTACTGCGGGTGAATGAAACCTTAATCAAGTGATTTATAACAGAATATAACAAAACATGCCACTGAGTAGTGTGGAAAACACCACCGAATGAGAACATACACTGAAAAAACCAAAACGAAGGATTCAAATGTATTTATTAGAAAGAACACACGTTCTCTAACAGCTCACACAACCGATGTATTTATACAGTGAGGTCAGATGTAGACATTAGGCAACATCAAGAGGTTGTATACAGTATGGAGGACGGCTGAAAGCCAACGCCATGGTTCTTCAAGAATCCTTTCCCACCCCGTGAGTAAGTTCTGGTTCTTCAGGAAGGGACTACGGGTCCAGAGTCATAAGAACTTCTCATTAAGAAAAGAAAAAAAAACCCTTCTGGTGCTTTTTTGAAAAGGAGTATGGATAGCCAATCAGATCAGAGCATTCTGAAACTTGTGGATAGCGTATTGTCTGGCAAATAGACCCTTGTGATTAAAACATGCCATGAACCTTAGTATTTGGTTCACGAATTATTTTTGGATAAAAACAATAAGCCACCGAAGAATAAAGACCGTTTACTAGCAACCAGCGAAGCGTCTATGAGAATATTGTGTTCCCATATCCAATTATATATCAGTTCAACTCAAACACATGGCAATGAAGGAAAGGAACGTCTCGGTTCTAATGTCTGGAGTTTTCTAGACCAGCACCAGCGCTAGCAGAATGTTCCCAGCTCCAGGGGAAGAGATTTTTGGCTTTGCACCTGAGCTGCGACTCCACGGAGTGCTACATTACATGCTCCGGAGCACTCCAGACCCAACTCTGGATCCAATTCTCGAAATATTTGAACCGTAGCCTGACTCATGCAGCGAGTCTGCCTTCTGCTATCGCGTGGATGGATTTCTTTTTTTATTTGCTTTTAATAATTAACATATTTACACACTTTTCAGACGTGAGGGAGTGCAGGAACATCGTGGTTCTCAACCGTATCGACTGGACTTTTTACGTGGTTACTCTTCTGGCCAGAGCTGCCGTTCTTGAAAGAAATAAAAAGTTTTAGCATTATGAGGAAGCGTGTAACGCGATAGCCGTGTCGGTGGCCCCGGGTGGCCCCGCCTCCTCCACGGGGCGTGGTTTCTTGCAGGTCAGGGCGAGCAGCAGGAGCATGGGCAGGTGCCAAAGGCTACAGAAGAAGAGCTTGCGGGCGCTCTGGCGCTCTCCGTGCTGATAGAATCGGAAGGCCAGGTAGCTGATGTACAGGTTGATGGGCAGAGAGACGAGCGGGAAAGTCCAGGTGGTGACGTCCAGCACGGGGCCGAGCGTGGACAAGCCGATCAGGGAGACGCTGTGACGGAGGGCCACGCGTCTGCACAGTGCAGGGTGCGTGACGGACATCATGCGGTAGCCGCCGCGTGAGTAGTCCTCTCTCAGGTTCCAGCTCAGAGCGTTGAAGTGAGGGAACTGCCACGAGTAGAGGAACGCGCCCAGGAGCAGAGCACCTGGAGGACGAGATGAAGGGATTAATGATAAAGAGATTGAAGATCATAATAAAAGCATGAAACGCAAGATTGTACGAAACGTAGAACATCCACCAAAGTGCCTTAATGTCCTTTTTATTCGTTTTGAACTTTAAATTCTTACATTGAGAAAAAAACAAAAAAAACAACCAAAAATAAAATACAGACTAAAAAAAAAAAAAGCAATGTAGCAAATTCTCACGCTAGAAATGAGAAAGACGCGAGAGAAAGCGTGAGGTTTGTGTTTCAGCTCCTGGACTGGAGAAAAGCAACAGCAGCAGTGCGGCAGGCCGAGTCTGAGCAGCCGAGCATGAAACTCCACATCGCTCTGTGTGTGTGTGTGTCTGTGTGTGTTCAGCTCTGCTTGTGTAAACACACGCGCAGCTAAACCCTCTGGGAAAACATGGGATCTGAAACAGTAAGCTCTTCTTTCCCACCACACAAAGCACACAGCAATTAGTAACTCGGGCGCTGTTTATGACGAGCCACGGGTCACACGTCTACTCAGACCAGATCAAAATGAGAAGACAGTGCTGTGAATTTTGTGTGTGTGTGTGTGTGTGTGTGTGTGTGTGTGTCAAGATCAGATCCTTTTTTTTTTTTTTTTTTTGCCCTCCACAATCATTTAAGAATATTCTTAAAAAAAAAAAAAAAAAAAAAAAAAATCTAAGAATATTTTTAACTGCCATTTATAAATATAAAAAAAATATATTTTTTAGAAGAATATATATATATATATATATATATATATATATATATATATATATATATATATATTTTTTTAGTTTTACAGACAAATACATTTTAATAACCTTTTAAAAATCTGAATTTTTTTCATTTCCTAAACAGCCATTTCAGTGAATATTTTACACACAAATATAAAAAAAAATTATAAAAAGTTAATTCTCTGAATTTTTTGCACATTTAAAATAGCCTTTTAAATAAAATAAAAAAAACTATGTTGACACAAATGTAACCAGTTTTATTCACTTTTTGTTGTTCTGAATTTTTTTGCATTTTTAAATGGCCATTAAAATCTTTTTTTTTTGTTTTACACACAAATTTAATGTTTAAATCACATTTTAATCATTTGAATTCAGGCATTTTCAAAATAGGCATTTCAATACTTTATACACACAAATGTTACAAGTTTTAATCAGTTTTTAATGATCTGAATTTTTCCTTTTTACAAATAAGCGTTTAAAAATGTGTCAAAAATGTAACAAGTTTTAATACTTGCTAAACATCTGTATTGATGCATTTTTTAAAATCATATTTAACCCATTTTAAATTACTAATTAAAACTTTCAATTAATTCATTTCAATTAAATGTTTTGTGTTTTACTGTATTTGGCCTGGGGGGAGAAAAAAAAAAAAGAAAAAAAACCCTGAAAAAAGCCGAATGAACTTGTGTACACTTGTGTAACGTAAACATAGATATATACATAGAAATGTGTGTGTATAGTGAGTTAGTAGGCAGGTGTATGCTGCTCAAACCTGGATCAAGAGCGCCTGTAGCAGCGGTCCAGCCCATGATGGGAGGAATCGCCCCCACCACCGAGCCCACCCATGTGTTGATGATGCTGAGACGCTTCAGTGGGGTGTAACAGCACGTGTACAGGAAGATGTTCAGAGCCCCCAGGAAGCCTGTCAGCGGGTTCACGGCCAGAGTCAGCAAGGTCACGCCGGGGATCCCGCAAGCCAGAGCGAATGATACGGCATGGAGGGGGCTGAGGACGGGGAGAAAGAGAGAGAGATGGAATTAAAAGAATCAATTATTTATACTTCAGCCAATTACAATACAGAGTTACATGCTAATCTATTTTTCTATTAAATTCATTCGCCTAATGCACATGAAGTGCAGAGCTGCTGCTATAATAAGTGTTTCAGCACGAGGTGTGTTTCAGCACGAGGAGTGTTTCAGCACGAGGAGTGTTTCTACATAAGTGTTTCAGCACGAGGAGTGTTTCAGCACTTCAGTACGAGGAGTGTTTTAGCACGAGGAGTGTTTCTACATTAATGTTTCAGCACGAGGAGTGTTTCAGCACTTCAGTACAAGGAGTGTTTCAGCACGAGGAGTGTTTCAGCACGAGGAGTGTTTCAGCACGAGGAGTGTTTCAGCACGAGGAGTGTTTCAGCACTTCAGCACGAGGAGTGTTTCAGCACTTCAGCACGAGGAGTGTTTCTACATGAGGAGTGTTTCAGCACTTCAGCACGAGGAGTGTTTCAGCACGAGGAGTGTTTCTGCGACCATGTGTGAGAGAAACAAAGAGGTCAGGAGCGTGCTGGAGATCAAACCCTGCCTAACCAACGCTTCTACTCGTTACTCACGTCCGCTGGCTCTATTTTTCTTTTTATTAAAAGCAGCCAAAGTCTGGTTCAAATTCACAGCCAAGCATATTCACAAGTCCATATATTAAAAGGAGCTCCAGATAAGGAGCAAAAATAAGGTTCTTTTTGTCTTCTACTGCAGAAAAGTCCACATGAGTGTGATCACTGCTGTTCTTAATGTTGTACATATTGCTTTCAAGTGTGTGCGTGTGTGTGTGTGAAGAGCGAGAGATCAGTGATTAGATGACGGAGGCGAAAGCATGACTCTCTTTAATTCAGCTCTTTATTTCAATTACTTTTCAGCACTTTTAACAAAAGACGCAGTGTTTATCTTTTCCCCCGAATTTTACTTTTGCATTTTTCTCTGCAATAACAATTTATTTATTATATTATTTTGTTATATATATATATATATATATATATATACATAAAAAGTGCTCATACTTTCCCTTATTGTATTTCTTTTTTAATTTATCTTATAATAAATGTGCAACTGGAAGCATCACCAAAACAAATGCTTTGTAAGTGAAACCAAACGTGGCAAGTGAAGCGATTTCTGATTCCCGCCACATAAAAAAAAAAAAAAAAAAATTCCCTAATTTCGCAATTTTTCCCCTTTTCGCAAATCCGACTATTTTCTCGCGCAATTCCAGCTACATTTTAAAGCCAATCGGGCAGCGTCACCCCCGTAGCAGTGCCAGAAAACTTCACACATTAAAAATAAAATCTCATGATATCAAACTGAGCCTCGGATCCCTGAAGAGATCTCAGTGTAACAGTCTGCTCTGGAGAAGCCTGAACATGACAGATTAAGCAGAGGAGCCGCATTCATACACCAACAGCTCCAAACTTCATGGTTAAAAGTGGATGCACCAGAAATTTGGGATGTTTGCAAGAAATGCAAGAAATAAAGTCGTAATTGCAAGAAATGAAGTCGTATTGTGAGGAATGAAGTCGTAACTGCGAGGAATGAAGTCGTAACTGCAAAGAATGAAGTCGGAATCGCGAGGAATGAAGTAATCGTGAGAAATAAAGTTGTAATTGCGAGGAATTAAGTCGTAATTGTTAGAAATAAAGTCGTAATTGCGAGAAATAGATGCAATCGCGAGCAATGAAGTCGTAATTGCAAGACAATAACTTTTTTTGAATGTGGCGGAAACAGGCTTTCGTACGATTCAGACCAAAGAAATATTATTATCATTTTTTTTTTTAATGGATATATTTGAATATTGATGTAATATGGACATTAAATGCACTAAATGGGTTACGTTTTAACAGATTTCCTTGTACACAATTTCAACAATAAAAATTATTCCCGAAAAAATGTTTTTTTCTTTTTAGGAGACCCGTCTTATTTTCTCTTGTATATTTAGTTTCCCTCTTTAATAAAGAAAAAGCACTTTTTAACCGAATCGATTCATCATTGGAATAATCAGTAAAATACTCGATCACAAGAATCGATAGCTGCAGCCCGAGTCAGATGTTCACGAACGCTTGTCTATAAAGTTTATATTTACAGCATTTAGCAGAAGCCCTTATCCAGAGTGACTTACACTACAGTACAACTGAGCAGCTGAGGGTTAAGGGACTTCCTTCACTTAAGCACTTAAGATCTTAAGCAGCTTAGTAGTGATGGGATTTGAACTTACAACCTTCTGATCAGGAGTCCAACATCTTAACCACTGCGGTACCACAGTTCATTACTTTCTTTTTCAGTTTTACAAATTAAATCATATATTACAGATTTCTAATATAGAAACTCTTTAGTAATATAGCAGTACATGTACATTACAAGTGTGTGTGTGTGTGTGTGTGTGTGTGTGTGTGTGTGTGATTTCAGCCTCTGTTTGTTGATTAGTCTGTACTGTCTTTATCCCGTTTTAAATGACAAAAACGCTTCATTTTACTGCAGTGGAAACTTTTAAAAAGAACGCAGCCCTTTTTTCTAGAAAACCATGTGCCTGGAAAACATCTTTACGGATAAGAAGAGTGTACTCTCAGTTTTTTCTTCCTACGAAGCAGTGAATAGAGCTCTGGATTTCGTTTACGATTCCAAAACAACGCCGTCACCTCGACACACTTTCGCTATTAAGTCAATAAATATCCGAATGCAAATTTCAACAACAAGAGCGATCGGTTGTTCCGTTGCCGCCGCTGGACCCGCTCGGGGTCCGATTGCGCTCAAACCCCAATGTGAAAATATTTGGACTTCTGAAGTCCACATGATCCTGCTCCGGGTTCGGTTTCGCTTCCAGCCACAACAAGCAGAACAGACTAATTCGATCCGGGTGCTTTTACCCATGTCCTTTTGTCCTGCACTAAATCTTCCGTCTCAGTCCTGTTTGGGTTTCAATAAGTATATATTCTGTAAGCATACATTCAAGACTCTCTTCTGTTCTGGCACCAAAGTGGTGAAATAAACGTCTCCTAGATGTCCGAACAGCCGAGTCAAAAAAAAAAACAACCAAAAATGCTGTAATTCCTCTGAACAGAGTTCAAATTGAAGGTCTCCTAAGTTTGAAATCTAGTGAACTAGTGTTGATTAATTCATTGCTAGAGACTCAAAGCCCTTTTGTTCGACGCTCTGGATAAGGGCATCTGCTGAATGCAGTCAATGTAAAAGCAGTACGTTTGATGATAAAACATTCAGGATGAAGTGATGTGTGATGTGTACATGCTCGGAGGTTGAAGATTTGGGACTTTACACATGGTGCATTCTGCTGTTGGAGACGAGGAAAAGGTGGAGGATCTGATTACGCTATAGATTTTAGAAAAAGCATTAAACCAGTTTGATTAGAAGGAAATCATTATGACAAGTCAATTATTCAAAATCTTAAAAAAATAACCAACAAAAAAAAAAGATGGCATTTTGGACGGGGTCTAAGATTTTCTGCAGAAATCCAGTTCCCTGGTGTCAATGTGACCAGTCGCTCCACAGCTCTAGTCTTTGATTTCACTATAAAGATTTGAACTATGTGTGTAAAAAAAAAAAAAAAAAAAAAAAGGACCATTACATCAAGGTGGGTGGGGGGGGTGGGGGAAGGAACACATTCATCCCAAAAATGTTCAATGAGGTTGAGATTGTAGCTGTATTGCAGATCTTCCACTCATCAATTTCATTTAGGCTAATTTATTCACTTTCTCAGTTTAATCAATAAAATAGTCTATTGCATTCATTTGATTAGATGTTTTATAAACTATTATAAAATATCTTATACAAGCATTCCATTTAAAATAGTTTGAAAAATTGTTGCTTACCAACGTTAATAATAATAAACTGAAGCAATTTTATGTTTTGCATTCCGTAGCGAATCGGGACTTAAAAACCGAGTTACGTACCAAACAGTAAATTTTGCGTACCGTCACGCCCCCTAGTATCAATACTTAGTAGTGCGTCACTCGCGTATGTAATGCTGTGTATCATATACGTGTCATTACAAGTGGAAAAAAAAAAAATCAGGCTCGGAGTCAGATAAGCGAGAATTTCATTGGGAGTGACTAGGGACAGCACATGTAGGACGTTTTGGGGACAAAGTGAGAAAGGCTCCATTGAGATGTTTGGACATGTGCAGAGGAGGGACATGGGGTATATCGGTAAGAGAATGCTGAGAATGGAGCCACCAGGAAGGAGGAAAAGAGGAAGACCAAGGATGTGGTGAAGAACGACATGCAGGTAAGTTGGTTTGAAAGAGGCAGATGTAGAGGACAGGGGGGTATGGAGACAGATGATCCGCTGTGGCGCCCCCTAATGAGAGCAGCAAAAAAAAAAAAGTAGTAGTCAGATGTTAAGTTTATCACCATTAATATTAATAATAGGAAATACTAGCAAAAAAAGCTAAAGTCAGAGCTGTTTAATAAACTGAAAGCTGTTTTAGAACCGACGACTGCACACTTGTGCAATGCGACTTCTTGTGTTACCTCCACATATAGGAGCAAAACTTCAAAAGCTCTGGAGGACAGGATGCTTTAGGGCTCACACACCAAGCGCTTGCTGAAATGTTTGTATTGGACGTGTCAAGGCTAATGGATATAACGATATGTTTCAAAGGTGATGCTTGTGTTTGCACGTCTGCCTGCGAGAGCGTGGCTTTGTTTGGGTAAGGGCGTTGGCCGTACGTTTACCCGAGATTGCTATTTCGCTGATAATAACCCCCCCCCCCCCCAAAAAAAAACCAAAAAAAAAAACACTGGAGCTACTTTCATGGAACTCTCGTTTGAAGTAAATGATTAGAGAAATGCTTTTGATTGAAAAGGATGTACAATAACAAAAAAATTTCCTTCTGTCCTCATTATATTCTAGAAAAATTAGTTTAATCAATTTCTCTCCCTAGAACCCAACTAGAACCAACCTGAATTAAACATTGCTGCTCGAAGACAGACGTGTGCGCATGCATGGAATTTACCGTCGGCCCTTTCACCAATTTGTTTGTGCGTTTTGAACATCCCATCCCACATGAATCCTCATTTCCCTCTTCGTTCTTCTGGGAAGAGGCTCCGTTAGATTTTGAAGGGTGTTTGTGGAAATTTGTGCGCAGTAAAAAATTACTCAAATCCCCATTCTTCATGTTTCTAACACATCAACTTTGAGGACAAAATGTTTACATGCTGCCTAAAAAACATCCCACCCACTAACATTATCCACTTCACCTCGAAGTCCGAAGTCTCTCAGAACCCTACAACAAAGTGAGTTTTAAGCCGTAGCTAGAAACCTAGAACCATGTGAAGGACTTCTGGTGAACCCTGAGCAGTTGTACTTCATTTTGGACCTATTCTATAAGTAGTCCATGAATGTATGGGGGGGGCCCCTCTCAGTAAGTACTTGCTTTAATGGCCATAATGGGAACTGTATTGCTTTAACCCTTTGGTTTCTAATGGCAATTTGTTGCCTTCTACTGGAAGCATGTTATGTTTAGTGGGAGCTGAAGGGATTGTGATACGTTTAGGAGGAAGAAATGAAAAATATTAAATTGCTTGTAGTTTTTTATTGACGCAGTTTATTATTATTAACGTTTTGAACAATTTATGTTTAAAACAATTTTTAATCAGGTGACTGCTTGGTAAAAATATCTAAAATATTTTCTATTTGATAAAAACATTATACACAATTTAAATACAAAATAGAATAAATATTTAATGCAATAGACTTCATTATATTGATTAAACTGACAAATTAAATTAAATAAAATTCACTAAATGTGAAAAATAAATGAAATAGTTTATATTTGTTAGACATCATCAGGGTAATCCAGATGTGTATACAAGTGTGTGTGTTACATTTAATATTTAATTCTCTAAAGATATGATCTACTTAACTGTTCGGCTTTTTTCAGCATACTTTAACTAATGTCTTCATTCATTCACTTCCTGCATTTGAACCTTAAAATATTCATTAATGAGGACTTTAAGAACAGATGTAACTTGGGTACATGTCTCTGCAGAGATGTTCGAGTTGAACTCTCCAACTCGGAGATTAACAGACGTCAGTTATCAGTTCGCTTCTTTATCGGCGCTCCGAGAAACGTTTAGTCTGAACGACGTCGGAGTGAAAGAGGTGAAGCTGGAGATGGTGCACACAGCTGCTCTGTGTCCAAACTACAGCTCCAGCACTTAAACCTTCTGCCTTTACTGTGCGAGACATGTCGGCAAAAAAAAAAGGAATCTTGACTATTCTGGCACCACACACACACAAAGCATTATCTAGCGTTGTTTGGATTCACTTGACTGCTAGTCTTTAGCGTTTCATCTTGACTGATTAACTCTTTGTTGTGGAAAGTGACTCAAGCGTGGGTCAGGGGTTTTTTCGCTATCAGAATCAACTAACAAACGTGATTAGCAACAAAAAAAGCCCGTTAACCTCGAGCGTGTGTTTACGTAGCTTTAAGCAAGCGGCGATAACGACCGATATCCAAGCGAACTAGTGGTGGAGAACGTTTTTCTTTCTGTCTGATTTGTAGCTTTTTAAATGGAAAACATCTTTACCGTTGATTTTACCTTGAATAATAGCAAATATTTAAAAAAGTTTTGAGACCAGCTCTGCTTACAAGAAAGTACTTTATTTATATACCTATCTATATTTTTTAAATGGTTCCCTTGTGCAGCGATACAGCGCTCCTGCCACTTCTGGAATGTGTCCTGGAAGTCTGCTTTTCTAAGCTTTTCGATTTGTGCACGATCTCCGTGCTGCTGTCAAAACGACAGCCTTTAAACTGCATCCTCATGTTCGAGAAGAGGGCGATGGAGTAGGGTGGGTGCGCAAGTGAGATCACGTCATTTCCGGCGAAAAAAAAAAAACTGGTGTACACAAGACAATGACTTATGGTGCTCCCTGTGACTGTGCGTGCATCCTCGTGCTGCCATCTGTTGGCGGGTTACAGAAGTGCCTCGAAGTTTTTTCTACCACATTGCATGGCGTTGACCAAGAAATTAGCATAAAAATAAAGGTAACGGTAAAGCACGTCACGCCCTTAGCAACACTGCTTTGAGAAAAATAGTGCATCGAAACTGGTAGCTCATTAAAAAAAACACTGCCTATTCCACGTGGCATGCCATCGTATTATCCGACCGGAAAGTAAGCGCAGACGGCAGCAGGTCAATGGCTGGCCCGTGCACCCGGATCGGGTTCCACGGGACAGGTGTGTGAGCGAAACCGACAGCCTAGACCTTATCCAGACATTACACCACCTGAGGTCTTTAGAGTGTAAATAGAGAAGATGACAAACAGCAAGCTGACCTTAGCGATGTGTTCAGACTCATGGTTTATTCACAACCCTGTGTATTATAATTGACGGCCTTAATAGCAAGAACACCATTGTTAGCATTTGACGGTTAACAGAGGGAGACAAGGAACGAGAAAAGTGAAATGATGCTTAAAAAAACAAGACAGAGAGATGGATGTGCTACTTTTGTCCATTTATGAAAACCATTACATAGAAACAGATGACAAATTACAAAGGAACCTGACATTTATTAGTACCTACAAATTGCATTAAATGGACAATGAAGTGTCCTGGTGTAGGGTTGCACAATTCCAGGAATTGTCAAGACATTTTCCATGGGAATTGATGGGAATGAACAACTTTAACTTAACGCAATTTCAGTTTAATTTCTACCCTGCACATCAGTCACATGCACAGGAATACTGAGGTCACAGTTCTGCATTTCATCCATTCAACTAAGTTTTGATATTACTTGAGGAAATATATTATAGCAAATACCAAAATGCGTTTTTTCCGGTTTACAGCTATTAAATCAGATACGGGACAATTTCGTTGAAAATTTTTGACTCTAGCTAAAGCCATGATGGTTTTCTTCTACATTCTGCTTGCCAGTTTTCTGTTATTATACAGAAGTACAGTACCGGTCAAAAGTTTAGACACATAACATCAAGCCTACATTTTCAAAATAAAAAATGAAGAACATCTTATTGTGAATTATATATTAGGAAATATGCATAATTGTTTTACTACAAAAATGTAAGTTTTTAAATCTGTATTAGTTTGCATGCATGTCAGCTTATGACCAAACAATGTTTATATTAGTTTTTATGTAATACAGTTTATGTAAAATTCCCAAAATTTCTACTGAGTAACTCGTTTCCATCTGGGAATATTTCCAAAATTTGCCAGGTGAAGTTCCCATGGAAAGTTACCAGAAATTTGCACATGTATTCGTGTTCATAAGGATAACCTTATTTTAATGAAAGTCAAATTGAAGTTTAAATGTAACTAATTTTAAAATAAAATCAGAACAGCAAATTAAAGAATTTCCAAAGTATAAAATTTAGATTTTTTTAAAAACCCACGGAAACCCTGCCATAAATTCCCACAGATTCCCCAGAAACTCCTGGTAAGTTTCCATCTTGGGATATTTCTCATCTTCCTCAGAAGAAGTTCCGTCGGAAAGTTACCGGAAAGTTTCCACCCCTTTGCAACCTCTATGACAGTGTGATCTAGAAAGTCTATAGACAAGCTATAGCATAGGATTAACCTTATTTTTATGAAACTATATAAATGCTGTGTAGCCATTCTGAAAAGAAAGAAGAGCCCATGCACACCACTATTACTATAAGAGATAAAGGAAGCAAAATATGACATTAACAAACAAAGGAGCCTTCAAGCTTTAACAAAACGTACCTTATTTGTCCTCGGACTAACGGTCGGTTTTTTGTCCGGTTCATGTTGGAATCAAAGGGCACCTCGAAATACTGTGGGGGGGAAAATAGAAAAGGAGGAAAATCAGTCAGGACACGTTGATTAAGACAAGACACCACAGAGTAATAGAAAATGCAAGGGGTTTGTGATCCAATAAAGCAGTGGCCGCAGCACTGAATGCCCTCAAACGCACTCGCAATATTGGAGATTTAAGACTTCGCAGCTTGGAAAATCTAGTTCATGACTGGAAATTCTAGAGAACGCTTTAAATTGGGTTCATTTAGACTTTGAATCTTTCAGAAACCATGTAAGCAAAAGTGCCGTCATGGGCTTGACAGGAACGCTTTGTCGTCTGCCAAAGAACAAACAAGAATGCCTCAGAAAAAGTAGATACTTGTGCTTCATTGCCAAGACCGAACATCTGTTCCTACTGACATTGTGCCTCACACCAGTGTACCAGAAGCGAACTGAACCGGCGTGATGGAAAAACCGAGATGAATTGGACGCATCCGTGCCGCATTCACTGTGGGAGAATCGCTCCAGCAAGCGATGCATAGCCAGACAGTTGGGTCAGATGTGCGTACGGGGTTCGCCGTGGCGCATAAGGGGACGATTGGGACGAAAAACTACTTACCGCCCCGGGAAAAGCGCAATGTGTGGATAAAACGCAAACACATGGGGGTGCCTGAAGCCTGGAACCAGTTAATCTTACTGAACAAGTCCACACCTAATGGACAAAACAGATAGACAGTTTCACAAAGCAAATCCCAGGATGCTTTACACTTGAATTATAGCGCGCATAAAAATGTAACAAAGCTAGTAAACAGAGAACCCGCTTTTCTTTCGCCTGCTCTAATTTTCTGTCTGGACACGGATTCAGGCTCAGGACGATTTCACACTGAATGCGTTTTAAGGAAATCACTTTGCCACAGAAATGATCCCATATGCCAATTAAAACCACTGAAAAAAGGGAATAACAGGAATTATCTTGTTAAAATGGCACCTACCCATGGTTATTATATATTAAGCAGCAGGTTCTCAAAGTTGATGTGTTGAAATCAGGAAAAAAAAATCAAGTAAACTTCAAAAGTGTTTCTTAATAGCAGGGTCCTCTTTCCTCAGGATAATGTGTCTTGCTGCACTGCAAACATCTTTACCAATGGTTTAATGCTCCAAATTCCTTATTATTGATTAACATTTATGGGTCCTTCTGGACAAACGAGTCCAATCCAAGGGGGCTCCACCTCAAACCTACAGGACTTTAAGGATATCCTAGTGATGTTTTAGAGATATCCAATGTGAGGCAGGCTGGTTTTATTTTTATCACCACATTATCTGTGTAAAGCTACTTTGAGACCATGTTCATTGTTAAAAGCGCTATACAAATATAAAAATGAATAGAATTTTAGTCAGTAACCATATTTTCCATGTATATAGACTATGAATGAGCATCTCTAAAAACGATTTGCATAGCCAACGATACGATACATTAGAGATACATATGAAGCAGCTACCAATCCGATATAACTCATCTGTTACGATGCGATTACGATACGCAATTCAATATGGAATTCGCTTTTATTTCATTGGTTCAGATAGAAAGCAGATCTTCAGTTTACTTAAGTGCCTTCTAAGATATGCCCTTTTCACATATTGTGGTGCAAAAAAACAAAAAAAAGATGAAATAAAACCTTTTCCTGTTGTGTCTGCAGGAAGATGCAGCTCTACCTCTGCCATGTAAATCTGTATTCCGTGTGACTCAGGACACCGAGTCTCCGTAGTGTTGTGATGCGTCGTATTCACGTAGCGGCAGTGGTGCTGAAAGAACGCGCTCGAGAAACGGTTGTAGCGAGGCGAAATCGATCTGCATATCAAATATTGTTTGCAAATGATTGGTCTCTTTAGAAATAATCAAAGAATAGCGCTAATACTGATTACAAATAATTGTTCTTAACCCGATGCAAGCGCGTTAAACGTTTACGCCGATAAAAGAACTGCAATCTGATGGCTGTTGAGTGTGCTGCAGTGGGATTTTGCATCATTTTAGGACTTTAATAGCGGTTCTACAGTCCTTTAATCTCCAGCTTGCTTACTTTATCTGTAAACACTTCTCAAATAATTCAAGCACCAAGCACTTTAAAGCTAATGTGCAACCAAAGCGATCGTCGTTGATCGCTATACAGCCTGGATGAGTCTCTGTATTAGTTAGTTTCTGCATTCTGGACTACAACATGCTCTTATAACGAACTCTGCTTTATACTTCTCATAAACACATCAAACTTCGCTGGAAAATGGTAAATCCATTTGTAGACTATTGCCACTTATGTTTGTCCCTCCTGTTAAACGCCATCCAACCTGTTACTCGCTTCATCTCCAACCACAGTACAAAAGCCCCCCTGTGATATCAGTCCAGGTCACAACTTTTACCTTCTCACAATACAGACCCAGGAAACAAATTTGCACCAAACCTGCTGAACGCACCCCATACTGTATGTCGTAGTGGAATTGTAATTTTCAGAGTGGAGGGGGGGGGTTGAACAGTAACAAACACAACCAGAAAGTGACACTGGAGATTGATGTTTTTTCATTTTCCCTCTCAACAGGCTTTGGCAGCACTGTCCACCATGGACCAATGTCATCGGATACGTCTTGGCGAAGTTAAAGGCCCACATCTGCTGCGTAAAAGTGCAGTGTGGGTTCTGCAAAGTCTCCGATTTATTCTTTGAGCCATTAGAGGCATGGGGTCGGAGCGCTGCAGCTGTGGCCCACGCTGAGGGACCTCGGATCGTGGGCTGAGGTGTTAATTCTATTTCCTGGGTCAGAAAAAGCGCATCAAGAGGTCGGAAAAAAAAATGGGGTGAGGGTTTTGGCTCGGGGGAGGGGTTTGATCCTCAGGAGTGCTGGCCAAACTCTAATAATGCCTTTACTTGCAGAAAAGGGGATGAAGGCTGAAATGCTGATGTGTCCAGGGTGGTTTTTTGGAAAGAGCTCAAAGCCCTAATAGTATGTAAGCATGTGCATTAAAAGCATGTGAAATACTTGAGAAGCAGCAATAAATCTGCACTGGGTCTGCTCAGCAAACCCAAAAGGAATTAGTGTTAAATGAGGTATGGGAAGAACGACCATCTGACGAACACGACTGCCAACTCAACCGAGAGCTTCAAATTGTCTCGAGAACATACAAAGCTTTTAGACTTTTAGCATTCGGGGCTCTTTGTGTAGTGTGTGGTACATTTGGTGGAATAGTGAAAACTGGTTTTAAGCCCGGAAGCAGTCCAGACTGCCACCACTGATCCCTGGATTGCTTAAAACACAGTGGTCTGTGGGTCAATTCGGGGTGGAATCGATACACGTTCCAGTACGAGATTTAGAATTCATGATTGTGGGGGGAATGGGGAACGGAATATGTTCAGTGGTGGAACCAAAATGCGTTTTTTAATGTATACAACCAGACTTTCATTGAACTGGAGAGTTGCTGCATATGGGTTGAACGATCGTAAAAATTGTTGGTTTGCATGGGGAGTACCGCAACACGTTACACCCCACCTCGTGTCACTGCGGCTGCTCCGTCCATAGCGGAAACACGATTTGCACTGCGCTGGTGCGGAAACCCCGATTTTTATTTTCCACATGCCTGAAGTCTTTACGACGGTCTGGCGATATGGAATCTTTTGCATACAGCTTCAAGAATTTCTTTTAAAAAGAGAAAATCCTGACAATTCCGCATATCGAGGGGGCGAAGGAATTAATTGATTTATAATTAAATATCGTGTTTCCTAAATGCAGAATGTAGAACAGTTAAGTAGAACATATCCTTAGAAAATAAAATATTAAATGTAAAGAAAAAAAAACACTACCCAAATGGGGTCTAACAAATTATTTTTCCATTTATTTTATCGATTGAATTTGCACCTATTTAATCGACGAATCAATTTCATCAATATCTTCAAAGGGTTTTCATTTCAGTTTTCATCGTCTTCATTTGATTCGCTCCATTTGACTTATTTTTTGATTGAAAAGAAACCGGCGTTTGATTTAAAATAGTTTTTAAAACATAAAAAGGAAAAACCGTTATTCACAAATAATAATAATAATAATAATAATAATAAAAAAAATAAAGAAATCAAAAAACGACAAGCAATTCTGCATAGGTTTCTCATTTGTTTAAACTAACTAACAAAATTGAACTGAAGCGTAACTTAAAAAAAAGGGATACGTACAGAACTGGGAATTCTGTGTACCGATTTACAATCATCCAAAAGTCATTCCTTGGGATGAGATCCTCCAGCACTGCTCAGCTGGTACCACCTTCTCTCAGAATGAGAGGTAAGTATACTTTAAGGCTCTTCTCTGTTCAGGCGCCGAGGTGGTGGAATGAACTTCCCCTAGATGTCTGTACAACGGAGTCCCTGATGATCTTCAAGCGACGACTGAAGACCTACCTCTTCCTGAAACACTTAAATTAGCACTTTCCAAGTTTGTATAATTCGAGTTATATTTATATTAAGTTTGTAATCTGGCGTACCAGTGTAGATTTATTTATTACTAGAGATTTAATGCACTTTTGTACGTTGCTCTGGATAAGGGCGTCTGCTAAACGCCACAAATTTAAACGTACTTAAAGAAAACAGAACAAAAAAAGTATTATAATAATAAAGAAAACGCACCTACGTCTTTAAAAACTAAAGCAGGGATGTGGAGAATTGTGAGAATTAAACCCTCTGCTTCCTTCCACTTAAATAAACTCAGACTTAGTGCAGGATGTAGATTTTTTTATATTTTTTATATTAATAAATAACCAGTGGAAATAGGTAATGGTGGTTTCTATTAATAAAAATTATGCAAAATATGCCAATAAGTGCAAGAGACAATATTTTGTTGCAAAAGAAAATAGTTTGACCACAAAAAGTATAAATGAACAGACGCATATTTCAAGTACTTTAAGTGAGTAGAAGTAAAAGAAAGCTGTGTGATTCATGTGAAGGTTTTATGCGAGCAGCATGCACCAATAAAAGCTGCAGGAAAGCTCAGTGAATGTTAAGGTTCGAATGAAAATGGCTTCATCGGAGCTTGAACGCAAGAAAAACAGCTGGATCGCAGCTCGCAAATGCGTCAGTTTTGCGACGGCCTGACAGAAACTCTGAGCGTCCTGGTGGCAGGTCCTTTCGCGTTGTCCGTTCTTATTCTCGTCTTCGATCAATCACGTGTATGGATCATCTGGTTCGGATCATCGCTCACTCGGACTTACCGCCGCTCCCCTTTAAGCGATTCCGGCTACCCAGCAGCGAAGCCTTGAAGGACTGCTCTTTCTTTTAAAGCGTAAAAGAATATGATCTCGACTGAGCCCGAGACGGGAAGTGATGAAGATCGTGTCTCTTCTTATTCGATTTCCTGCAAGGCTTGAGGGGAAACAAATGTGCACATATGCAGCATAGCAGTCAGCTTGATGAATAGCTGATTGATCGATGTGACAAGCGGGAGCCAAGTGTGGATGTATTCTGCTTTCGATAGCAAGCACGTACATGCGAAATCAAGAATTTTGAAGCAAAAATGCCCAGTGTAACCATTCAAATAGGGTTGACCAGTCATTTTTTTCCCCCTGCACGTCTTAGAGGCCATCAGAGAATAATTGTGTTGGAGGATAAAATCCTTCTGATCATGGACCACACCAGCAGTAGATAAAACAGTGGACATGGAAAGAAAATCCATGGCCAGTTTCCTTCTTTATAAACCTCACACAGAAAACCCCAAGAGAAGTTCCATATAAATGTAAATAAAACTCACGACTGTGTACGTTGGACCACCTGTACACGGCGAATACATCAACAGGATCTGGAAGATCTAAACAACAACAACTGCGTAGGCACTTCTCAAACCACGAAAGCCCGACATGAAATAATGCAAAAGATTACAATTGGCAAACAAGAGAATAAGAAAATCAACAATCTGGAGCTGCAACCAATCAAAATCCAGGTGGAGGAGGGGCGGTTTTTGGAGTTTCGAGTGGGTAACAAACAGAAGTCTTTCCTTGTGCGTTTCCAAGGTTTAGAACGAACAGCAATTCGGCAACAAGATTCCGCTCGTCTGAAGCGGAAAGCAGGAGATCCAGTGTGTGAGGCACCGGAGGAGGAAACTTCGAGATCAGTCACCAAACTGGAGTCCATCAAGATGAAGCGTCGGTTAAGCACCATCAGGGTTGCAAAAGGGGCACACAATTTCCTGCAAACTTTTTATGGGAACTTCATCTGGGGAATTTTGGGAAATATTCCAAGTTGGAAACTTAACAGAAATGTATGGAAATTCATGAGGAATTTGGGGAAATCTATAGAAACTATAAAAAAAAAAAAAAAAACATTGTTTGCTCATAAGCTGACTCGTATACAAACTACTACAGATTTAACACGACATCTTTGATTTCAATGTGGTATAATTTAGTAATAATTTTGTATAATAGCTTACACACAGCAAAAGGAACATATTTAACAAATATTAAACAAATGTATGTAATATGCATGTAATTTACTCACCGCAGGACTTTTTTTTTTTTTTTACATTATTTTGATTGCAGGATTTAAGAAGTGACACGTGTTATGTAATGGACGAATGCACAGGGCATGTAGGGGGCGTGGCCTCAGTAACCCCGCAGTAAGTGTGCTGTGTGCATGTGATAAATTCCCAATTTTATTTTTTTCTATTAATTCCCCCATGGAAAGTTACCGGTCTTACAAATTCCTGGAATTTTTCAAACCTGAACAAAATATTCGCCAAAAAGTTTGTGGGCACCTCACGTTTTTTCGTATGTCGCCTCCACTTTTTCGGGACGACTCTCCACTAGTGTTTCACAATGTGCAAGTGAAAATTTGGCCCATTTAAGACACAAGACCGGGCATTGATGTCAAGGCGAGAAGGTCTGGAATTGCAGGTTCTTCCAGCTCATCCTGAAGGTTCCCATTGGGATTGAGGCGAGATCTCAGTGGATGTCACTCAAGCGCCAAATCCAACCTTGTCATCATGGCTAATTGTGCACAGGCGTGTTGTGGGACAAGTTTGGGCCTTTCGGTACAGTGCACAAAGAAAATAGTCCAAGGAAAGTCATGTAGTTGTCAAGTGTCCACATTCTTCTTTTATTTGCCATTGAGTGCAAATTTGGAGAAACAGGTGAGAATGAGAGCTTTTAACTTGACAAGCAAAGATGATTTTGCTCTCAGATATAGTTTATATGATTCCTATTGTTAAAAAAAAAGGAAGATTTTTCAAACCTCTATCCAGTTCATTTCCAGGTTCTGAGTCATTAAACCAAAACGAGATGCTACAGTAACAGTCACAAGGATGTCCTAGCAATGTTGTTAAGCTGGGGGTCAGAGCCCATGATACAGCAGCCTTGGAGCACAAAGGGTTAAGGGCCTTGCTGCAGGGCCCAAGAGCGATGGGCAGCAAGGGCAGATTGACGATACTGGGGTTTAAACCCCTGACCTTCTGAGTTACCACCTCCCCTATAAGAAGCATCAACATTGATTGGACAAATGTATCTTCAGTAAAATTATATTTTAACTTTTATTTTTCTGTATAGTTAGTTAAAGCCGACTGGCTAATAGCTTTAATGCAAGGAAAAAAAAAAAAAAATAACAGTAACTGAACCAGCAAACTTGAATTTATATTTAGTACCGGTAGTCCCCGAGGTACGATGGAGACGCGTCGTCAACGTTATCGAGTCATTAATTATTATACAAAATGTAATTATATATTCTAGATGCTTATATATTCACATATGAACAAAATATCTGTTTATTTTTTTATTTTTCAGAACAATGTATTGTATTTTATACTGTTTTTTTTTTTAAAGCGCCTTTGCCTGCTGCACGAAACTGGAAATATTTGTATACATTTTGTCGTATCATCAGGGATATTCTGTATTCCAGTAATCGTTGTAGACATACTTCTACTATATTTTCCGATCGAACACGTTTGCTAAAAGCTCCTACGTCGCTCAGACTACTATTAACTCCTGCTGCTACTAATCCTGAAACACAGAAATGTTTGCAACACAGCAGTTTTTCTGCAGCTCAGGTTTTCTGGTCCCGAAATTGAAAGGGGATTCCATGCGAGAAAAAGGGGGAAGTGGCAGGAAAACAGAAAGGAATCGGTGCCTTGTGAAAATGCTGCGTTGTTACCGTGGTTCATTAATTAACTTGCCCCCTTATGCGCTGTGCTATAAAAACAAACGGGGCATTATCAGTACTCCCGGCTATCTCCACTGACGAGGAGTCAGAAGTTGTTAAACAGTCGCTCTTTCTCCCAGCACTTTTGAACTTTTCATCGTTTATTCATAGCTCTCCCTGGAGCCTGGGAGCGCTCTGCTGTAAACAACCTGGCAGAGGGTCAACTGGCATGCTGACAGGCCTGATTAATGGCTAGAGTGATGTGCTAAACAGCCAACATGCTAATAAGCCAATTACCGATGTCCGGGAACATGCTATCGCGAAGTCGTTGCGGATCGATGTATGTTGGCGGAGTTCGGATTTTTCTTTTAAGCGAAACTTAAACCGAGCAAAGATTTTAAACTGCCGCCGAAAAAAAACTTGAGTTCGAATGCTCGGACTTGTTGCTCCTGCACAAACCTGATCTGTAGCCTCGTACGCTCGAGGAGACAAAAGTTCCCCCATCAGATCCTATTTTCTCAGAGTCGCCTCTTGAACCGGTCCCAGCTACAGCAGTTGCAGATGTTTTTGCCGCACTTGCTCCAGTAATGGACGACTGCACAAGACGGATGAGTGCGGGCCGTGTCGGTCGGGAGCCGGAGTCGGGGGCGTCACAAGGATAGGAGACTTGCATGGGAAAAGGGAAGCAGTTCGTCATCCCTGACCTGGACGTCGGATTAAATCACTTGGGCCATCTTTCGGTCTGAACCCTGAAATGCTTTTCCAACAAGATCGTTGGGTGGTACCTCAGGTAGCACAAGACACTCATGATGCATTTACATTTACGACTTCCAACCAAAAGTTAAGGGCCTTGTTCGAGGGCCCACAGCGGAGGCAGCTCGTCATTGTTCCCGTCATTTGCTTTGTTCGTTTTCATTATTGTTACTTTTCAGTATCACTTTAAACAATTTGTTTTATCAGCATAACCGCAGAAAGTGATGAAATTATAATCAGTATATCCACAATAAAACGCCAGCAACCATGTGCATATACATAAATACATTTTTTGATTTCAATAGCAAAATGTATACGGAAGAAAAAAAAAAAGTCTTGATGTCTTTTATATCTTCTCTCTCGAAATGTAACGTCTGTCCGTACGGTGAAGAAGAAAATAAAGGATTCAAGCATAAGAAGGTAATAAATGTGTTTAAAATCATCATAAAATCTCCACAATAATACTCTCACTCCGGCTAATGCCGTGGTCTCTTACAGACAGACCCGGCCCCTCGTCTGGCCTTCACCGCAGAAAGTTTGGGGACCCCCTGTTTCAGATCAGCTTTCTTTTTAAGATGAACTCCCACCGGTACCACTTACAGCCTGCGGGAAACCGAAAAGCATCGTGGGTAACGCAGAAACCCACTAACCAAAATAAAACGGACCTGTGGGTCAATAAAGAATCAATGATTCTCTTTGTAGAGTCTTTGAAGATTGTATTGATAATTAAAGGTTATATAAGCATGTTCGAGGTGGGTTTCTTTTTGAGGCTACGGTTAGAACATGACTCCAGTAAAAGTGCTCCCTTTAAACTTTTACTTGTGTAAAAAGTAGGAAAGTATTTGCCTTCAAATCGCAGCCAAAGTACTGATTTATTATTGCTGTAATGTTCCGATTATCATTTTTCTCACAAGACTGTTCGCTTAATCAACTCCATCAACTGTCAATCAAAACTCTACTGTGACTCTCAGCACCTCAATCTATTGATATTAATATAAATAATAACAAAATATAGAATTAATAATATAATTAATAATGTTTTATTTTAATTATTAATAATTAATTATTAATATTAAATAAATATTTAAGAAAACCTAATTATTGATTATTTAAATTAATAGTTTTATTCATAAATAATAATGGAAAAAAAAATACTGATTATCTATAAAAATTATCATGAAATCTTTAACTACATAAAAAAAAAAAAAAACGCGTATATGAGGTCACGGGCGTTGTGGCAAGTTAGAGTCAGGAGGTTCTTCCATCATTTACAGAGGATTCCATTTACACACGTTACTGTAATTGCAATTTTTTTTGAGTACTTTAAAAAAATATATTTTTAAATAGTTTGTAAAATCCGTAATTAAATATAAATAATAAATGGGGAAAAACGAATCGCGCCCCGGTAACTACTGCACCGATTGGTTGATGGGCGGAGAACAAACGTGCTAAACTCCTGAGAAAAGAAAGCTGGAGGCGGAAGGCTGTGAAACTGCTGAACTCCGCTGACTCAACTTCTGTTAAATTGCTATTGCACTTTATTTTGTAAAGGTGTTCGATCCATTTAATAGTAAATCAAAACGAGTTTGAGATTTATATCTCCTGTTCTGATTAAAGTTTTTTTTTATTTAGGATGGATAAAAAAAACGAACGAGTGATTTCATTTGGAAAATGACGTTGGGTAAAAAATACGATATTCGACTTCGAAAAGTAGAGAAGTTCGAATAAAAGTCGGCCCACATTGAAATACTTCAGTAAAGTACGAATATGTTAAAAAAAAAAAAAAAAAATTTAAAATAAAAATAGCTACTTAACTACAGTAACGAATTAAATTTTCGCAACTTTCTTCATTCCCGGCGTACAACAAGAGTCGTGCCAGAAGAGATCCATGTGCATGGAATGTGTGTGCCGAGGTCTTTCCCAAGAGCCCCATTAATCAGCGTTCCAGTGATCGGCGTCGCGCTGAAGTCTCAAACAAAACGCAGAGGCCAATTAGGCGATATCGTCTTTTTTTTTTTTTTCCGCTCTCGAAGGTAAACACATCCATTGTGGTAAAACGACAAGTTCCTTTCTGGCAGAAAGCCCCAGTTTTGTGTGAGCGCTCTGATAAGTTTTTTGTTTTTAAATGAGAACATTCCGGATCATTTCCTGATAACCGTTGTGTACACTGGACGGGTTCAAGCGGCGGGATTCGGTGGATAAGCTAAATATGCAGTCCCCCGCTTCCTGTTACGAATCTTACTGGTAGGCGACAAGGATGTGGTTGAAATTGTGAGCGCTCGTAAAAAAAAAAAAAAAAAGAAAAGTGGTGGGAATGAAAGCTGGAAAGCTTTTTTTGTCCGACAGGCAACCCGGCTGAAGCGGTCTCATTCTAGCCTCCATGAGGAGAACGTGATGAGTAAGCATGTGTGTTTATCCGGTGGAGTTTACATTATGCTCGAATATTCCAGCTGTGTGCAAAGGACTCCGGGAGAAGTCGGAATGTGGTCTTTTAAAGATAGCACTGGCACTCGATCGCATAAACGGGGGGGTTGTTTAGAAAACAGGGATATAGAAAAAAAAAACTCGTGTGGGATGAATGACAAATACTGGTGGATCGTCAGAATTTGTGGATTGTAGCGTTTCTCTTTCTAAATGAAATACATTTAGGCATCTTCACAGATCATTTGTCAGGTGTTTCTTATCAGTACCCTGTAAAACGTTTCTGGATTTATTCCCTGTTCACTTTTCCGTTAACTAATTTCACAGAAACCAGCCTCGATGTACAATCTGGCTTTTATCCCTTCATCCTTTATCTGCTGTTCTGAAGACATGCTGGGACACGGGGCAGAAGCTTTTCCTGAGAATCTTTTCGTTGTTTTTATTTTTTTTCCCCTTAACAACCGCAACGTCCGAAACCCAGGCGTAAAGTTTGCATTCCGTAATCAGACTCCCAATTCACTCGGGGTCTCGTCCTCGGGCCACCTGCGTGCTTCGGCGCGGCGGACCACTGATAACGTACGCACACGCGCGGCAGCCGGGACAGAGACGGGAGATAGCGGGACATAGACGTCTTCAAAGACAAATCCTTGTAAAGCAGACTGATTGAGTCGACGGGACTCTTTTGGAAAAAAGCGCGCGCGCGTGTGTGTGTGTGTGTGTGTGTGCGCGCACGAATGTGTGTGCACGTGTGCATTATCTTTAGTAAATCTCAGGGTTTCTATTAGTGGTGCAAAGGATCAAAAAACTCGCGGTTCGGATCACATTACTTTTTTTTACGGCTCAGCAAAAAAGGGGAGGAGACGAATATAATTCGCTTTCCATTTATTACAAGTTACAGCAAGGAGACGCTCCCACACGTGCGATTTGAAACGTGAACGCGTGACCGCTCTGTGTAGTTACAAAATGACTTAAAAAGCAATAACGACAGGAAAAAAAAAAAAACAACCACTGCCTTTCGCTCTGCGTTCAAACAAACGAATATTAGTTGTGTGTATGCACATTTCATTTCTTTTTCAATTGGCAATTTGCACTCTGTTTTTTATGAAGCATCACTTGCAATAGTGTACCGTAATTTCCGGACTGTTAAGCGCGCCCAAATATAAGCCGCACCCACTGAATTTTACAAAGATTTATATTTTGAACATAAATAAGCCGCACCTGTCTATAAGCCGCCTGTCTACACTGAAACTAATTAACGTTACACAGGCTTTAATGAAAGACAGTGTCTGTTACACGGCTTGTATCTAAACAGTAGCCTACCAAGAAAGTCATTGTTCACTGTCTTCCTCCTTCCTTTCACAACTATTTCTCTCAAGAGTTTTTCTTTTGGCATCGTCGTGCGTTTAAAAATCACCATCGGTGAAGCTTTTCTCCCGATGCCGTGCAGCTCAGAACGTAGCGGCCTATAGTCTGGAAAATACGGTAATTATAATATCTAATTTTCTCTGCTTTCATCGCTTTGAGACGATGATCGTTGTTGAAAGCACAATACAAATAAAAACGAATCGGATCTGAAATAATGACTTGTGCATCTCGGTATAATCTCTGATGTATAACAGAGTCTGAATCTCTGACATTTGCTATTAAATTACCGAACAATTGGCGAAAGTTTGTAGCTCCTGCAACTCGTGTAGATTAACCCCCCAAACTGCGTTCAACACGCGGCATTTTCTTAATACCGCAATTCAAAAGAAAAACGGTAAACATTCGATCCTACGGCAACTGAAGCATCGTTTGCGTCCGATTTAACAAGAAACCGCGAGGCACAACCGAAGTCCGTTAATAACTCATTAAGGCCACGCGAATACATTTTCGTTTGAGGCCTTCGGTCCACACCGAGACGACGTGTTCGCTCAAAGTGGATACATTTGAAAACGGCGCGACGTGTCGAAGACCTGGAAAGCAAATAACCGGCGGGTGGAAATGACGCGGGTCGCTCCGTCTTGGGTTCTGCTCGTGCGCAGTACAGAACAGGGATGTCAGCGTCGGAAAAACGATTCGAAACGAAAGAGCGTCTGTTTTTGAAATGGAAACTCCGCGTGCACATTTATCCAGATTAGTGTAGTAGATTGGATATCCAAACTTTTCATTTTTCTATTTCTTTTTTTTTCTTCTTAATTTCATCTTCTCAAAAAAAAAAAAAAAAAAGAGCAATAGTATGTAAACACTAATTGTTTAAGACTTTTTTTTTGTTTGTTTGTTTTTTTCTCTCCATACTAATCCTGACCAGGAAATCACTCGAATCAAATTCCAGACTTTATGATTCTTTTTTAAAATGCAAAGGAACTTTGCATAATCTCTATCAAAAATGTTGCTAGAGACGTCTATGCTCAAAAAAAAAAAAAAAAGAAAAGAAAAAAAAAAAAAAGACTGCACGGAATAATAAGGAGGAAAAGAGAGACACCCCTTTTGATCCTGTCCTGCAGTGAGCCTGCAATTACACGCCACGCTCTAATTGTGGTTTCTCAAATCTGTATAACAGGCTTCGGAGATGCGAGACCTTACGGTGGCCGACCCTGTTATTAGCCGCGTGCTAATGGATGATGTATGGGCCTAGTTAAAGCGGCTGGCGCTAACCGACGCGAACGTGGATCCGCTTTGAGCTTCGAGGAGGAAACTGCAAAACGAACAATGTGTTTTAAGTAACGCGGCAGGTGGAGCTCGGGCCGCTGTCTGGGAAAAAAAAAAAAAGAGCTCTGGGACGTGTTAAGTGTTGCCTGTCGTTCTCCGTTTTCCTCACCCCTCGCTCCAGGGTGGGCCTGTTAGCTCTCGAGGGTCCTCGGCGCGAGCAGTCAACCTTCTGCGCCGTAACACAGAGAGCGGAACGGATCCCGCCAGGACGAACGCTGTACACAGACAGGTAGAGACGAGGGAACGACCTGACGGCTACAAATAGTGACACCAGTGAGAAAAAAAAAACAGCAGAAACACGTCAATTCATCAACGGAAAAATCGATATAAATAAAGCAGGGTAAAACATATAAACCTCGCAAATGACCTGCATTTAAACCAGTAAACATCATAGTTCTGTTTTAAACTGTAAAAGAAATACATTTAAAAGGTAATTTTGTGAACAACAACAACAAAAAAAAGTCCAACTTAGCATTTGTATTGCGTTTTGAACATATTTGCGTCTGTAAAAACGATTTTATTTCTATAGAATTGTTAGTAGAGGCGCAATACTTTTATTATTTAGAAAGTGACCGATTAATGTGTGACCAATATTTGATATGAAGATTGATTTCTCCTCGTTTCTCGAGCGCGTTCTCTCGGCGCCGCTACCGCTACGTGAATACGACGTAACACAGATCAACATGGCAGAGGTAGAGCTGCAACTTCCTGAAGCCTGAACAGGAAAAGAACACAGTTTTCTTTGATCTGTTTTTTCCTGCACTACAAAGGGCCGTGCGTTAGAAGTCAGAAGGCTTTTAAGTAAACTGATTTGCTGTCTGTTTGAACAGATGAAATAAAAGCGGACTCTCTGCACCATATTGAAGGGCATAACATCCGATTTTTTACTGCGTCGTAATGGGGGTGAATCGGATCGCATTAGTGGCTGCTTCATTAGAGTCTTTAACGTGTCGTACCATTGGCTATGTGCATATATGTATTTCAAAATAAGTGTGCTGAAAATAAGTAGAGCAGTTGAGTAGAACATTTTTTGGAAAAATTAAATATTAAATGCCACACACACACACACACACACACACACTCATATACACATCTGTATTACCCAAATAAGGTCTAACAAATGTTTTTCATAACATTTTTTAAAATGATTACATTTTATTTAATCAATTTGATTTATTTAATTCAACATTATATATATATATATATATATATATATATATATATATATATATATATATATATATGACGACGATGGACAGGATTAAAAATGAGTTTATTATTCGAGGGACAGCGCATGTAGGACGTTTTGGAGACAAGGTGAGGGAGGCGTGATTGAGATGGTTTGGACAAGGAGGAACCCCTGAGGTGCTGAGGAAGGAGTCACCAGAAAGGAGGAAAAGAGAAAGGCCAAGGAGGAGGTTTATGGATGTGGTCAAGGAAGACATGCAGGTAGTTATGGACAGATGATCCGCTGTGGCAACCCCTAATGGGAGCAGCCGAAAGATGATGATATTTTTTTATTTTATACACATATATATATATATATATATATATATATATATATATATATATATATATATATATATATATATATATATATATATATATATATATATATATACCAAATAAATCAGTCAACAAGTCAGATAAGGGAACTAAAAGGAAAATGGGTGTTGGGGCTCAGGGCATGTCAAACATGTTATGTATTTTAACCAGGCTAAAAAATAAAAAAAACAACCTGCGCCTGGTTTCATTTGCTTAATGGTTTTCCAAACGAGTGTTGTTTTTTTTTAAGTGCACTTCTACTCAGCTCTGGTAAGTTGTCGGTAAGAGCAGCTGTTCTGCGCTACACAAAGGCACGGCCACCATCGATCACTGCCACCCGCATTTCCACAACAAAGGACACGCTGGTAACAAAGTGCTTCCGCTTCCTACACAGGATACGGCCGCCCCTGACTCCATCATCTTTTTAATCCCAATAAGTGAGGGAGGAGTGTGACTTCTGAAGAACACGAGAACAGAAAAAGTACGCGAGGTGGAGGGAGAGAGTGGGGGTGGTTATAGATAATTATAATAAAAAAAAGGGAAGACTGGAAATGGTACAGCTCCTGATGTGGATATGACGAGGTCGAGATCTAGCGTCGAGCCGGATCGGGTTTACACTGCTGGTCCTTCTGGCTACAGATACACAAAGAAACACCATGGGTATTGTGGCTTGGCACTAAGCCAAGTTCAATCTGTTCAACTACATGGTTTGGTTTTCGGAAGGTTACGTCCTAACCTGGTAAAGTAACGATGGTTCAGAATGCCTCATCCGAGTCACACCCAGGCAGAAAAAGAAAAAAAAACCCTGACATACTTCACCATTTGTGCTGTTGATGTATTGCAGCCTGTCCTCCTGTCACTCAAGCAGATTAATCAGTAACTACACCATTCCAAGCTGCCAAACAAACTAAGACCTCTGTGCTAATGCTTTCACAATACAATAACCACAGAGGGAAAAGCGGTTCTGTACGAGGATCGCAAACTTAAAATTCCAATCTCGGACGTATTAAGTGGTGAACCTCAAGTCTGTGTACTCCCCACCTCGCACTTTGAGCGCAGTGTCATTTTTTTATTATTATTTTCATTAAACTTGAAAACGTACACAAAAACGCGAGGGGTATGAAAAAAGAAAGTGAAGTTGAAGTGAAGCCAAAATCGCATATCGAGGGAGTGAACGAACGAAAGATCGGAAGAATGAAGATGTTTGTTAAAGTATGCTGAAATAAGTAGAACAGTAAGTAGATCTTTAGAAAACTCAATATTAAATGTAAAACACACACACACAAACGTGGCTCGGACAAGTGCTGCTAAATACATTCAATACTCCACTATGAAATCTGAAAAGTTTAATAAGACTGGAAAAGTTTCAAATAACTTTTTTAAAAATAAATTAACAAATCAGTTACGAAACGTCTAACAGCTTGTTTGGAAAAAGCCCAAAGGCTGAGCGAAGCTTTTCATCCATTTCGCTTCAACGAATCTCGCAAACAACTTGGCTCTTAAGTGTAGTGTCAGAGCGGTGCCTAGACTTTCAGTCGGGAAGAGCTATTAGTGCTCGCTAAAGAATGCTTTTAAAAAGACATGTCGGAATGTGTCGCCTCATTTTAGGGCGGACAAGAAATTGTAAAAGCGAAGCTCAAAAGTGTGTAAAGTTGTGGTGAACAAAAGGCGCAGAGTCTGAGGCCATGTCCACGCCGATACCATTTCGCTTGGAAGTGTGAGCTTTTCTTCTCACTCGACCAAAACGTCGTTTTGAAAACCCTCTCCGAGGTGGACCGAATTGAAAACGTCCTTCTCGAAAACCTTTCGCTCGTTGGCATGAAATTTCAAAGGAAATAAATGCCGGGCGGAAACGACGCGGGTCGGAGCGTTTTACGTTTTGCACGTGAGGAGCGTTTTCAGACGTTTTGGTGTGGATGGGCAACTTTTGGGAAATGAATGAAAATGAATGTATCTGGATCAGGGTACACGCAACCTAAAATGGTCTTCGGAAACAGTGATCTAAAACTTCTGATCAAATCCAAGCCCCAACAAGCTGCCACTGTTGGGCCCTTGAGCAAGGCCCTTTACCCTCAATCGCTGAAGATGTATAATAACTCTGATAATAACTTTAGATAAGGACACCTGCACAATAGACCACTGAATCTAAAAGTTATAACTTCTGTAGACCTTTAGCAGCTACAAGTTCGTCGTTCTCTCCCTACATTTCGTTCTTCGCTTTCAATTTTTTCACCAGCAATGGACACAAACGGCTCCAGCGAATTCAAATTAACATTCAGCGCTAGCTTGGTGCTAACAGAGCTGCTTTTGTTAATTAGCCACGCATCTCAGTAGTAAATAGAGTGTTCCTACTGCCATTGAGTGTCACCTCCATTTGTAGATGGAGAAATGGGGGGAGTAAACAAAAGGAGGCTCAGTAATCTACCTTTAACTGATTCACATCGAGGGAAAGAGTTTTAATCCACACTTTTCATAACCTTCCAATGTCTGAAGAAACTGCTCATATATTACACCCTACTTGTAATATTACATACCAATGTTCTGCTAAAGCATGCTTAGCATCATGGCAGAAAAAAGGGATAACCTTCATTTCCAGAACAGTGTAATATTTAGGAAAAACTAATACATGAAAGACAGTATAATGAAGGAAAGTATACTAATTCCATAAGTGCAATTCCTTAAAAAATGTTCTGGATCTAAAGAACTTTAATGGCACATGTTTCCAAGCTATTCATATATCTGAAATACAGGAACCATCAGACATAGCTTTTTATTTAAATCACATACAGACAGACAGACAGACAGACAGACAGACAGACAGACAGACAGAGGAAGGTAGATAAATAGATGGATAATAAGATAGATTGAAAGATAAACAGACTTAGGTGTAGGTAGACAGACAGACAAACAAAGACAGGCAGAGTTAGGTAAAGAAACAGATGGACAGAAGGATAAACAGTAAGACAGAGACAGACAGAGAGAGAGAGAGAGAGAGAGAGAGAGAGAGAGAGAGAGAGATGTAGACAGACAGACAAAGATAGGTAGATATACAGATGTACAGAAAGAAGGACAGCTAGACAGACAGATAGAGAGGTAGACAGACAGACAGGCAGAGATAGGTAGATAAATAAATGGACAGAAAGACAGACAGACAGACAGAGACAGACAGACAGACAGATAGATAGATAGAGGTAGACAGACAGACAGACAGACAGACAGACAGTAAGACAGACAGACAGACAGAGGTAGACAGACAGACAGATACAGACAGACAGACAGACGTAGGTAGGTAGATAAATATGTAGAAGTAGTATCTTGATGGATAAGACATTGGGGACTTTGGATCCAAAGATTGAGAGATAAAGGCACATAACCAAATCACTGCTCAGGTGTGTGAATGTTATACATGTCGGTCGCTCTGGATGAATGTAAATAGACTGCAACTGCAATTGAATAGTAGCAATTGTGCAAACTGGCAAGTGCAGATAAATATGTAAACAGATCTACAGCATGTAATATATAAGTGAATTAATGTACAGCAAATAAATATAAAGTCTGTAGCAGTGAAAAATGAGCATGAGCTGCTGAGTGAGTACAGGAAATAAATATAAAGGCTCTGGGCAATGTAAAGTACACTAAGAAAACAAACATCGATATAAACAAATGTTGAGTGGTTCTATTAGTGCAACCTGTGGGTAAAAACTGAACCTACAAAGTTAACAATGAGGAAAAACTGGGTTATCACAAATCTCCTCACATTGAGCTCCACTGTCGGTGTGCAACACATCCCCTTTGTAGATCAGATCACAGGGTGGGTTTTTTTTGTTGTTTTTTTTTTGTGGCAGTGCCTAATCCTTGCACAATGTGCCAGAAAACTGAACAAAGAGCCTCGGATTCCAATTTGGTGAGGAGGTTGCTGGGTGCATGTTTACCTGGCCTCGAGAGACAGAATACGGTCAAGAGGAACCCTTGATCAGAAGAACAAAAGTAACAGCAAACTAAGGCTGATATTCAGAATAGGTGGAGGAGTGGAGGAAAAAAAAAAAAAAAAAAAACCACCATAAACTCTATAGGGACGTCGACACCAAAGCCCATGATCTTCAGCCTCAGGGATTGGGAACGGATTAACCCAGGAGGTCATGAAAGGCAAGAGCGTGCTGCTCAATCCTGGTATCAAGGAGTCTGTTCCCAAACATGGACACCAATACCATGAAAATTCTTTTAACACATTGAAGAAAATAGGGATAGAAAAGTACTGCATTAATGGTTTATTAAATTCAGTAATGTAGGAGGAAGTGGTGGATCAGTGGTTTAGGTTCTGGGTTACTGATCAGAAGGTCGGGGGTTCAATGCCCAGTTTGCCAAGTTGCCACTTTTGGGCCTCGCTCAGGGGCTCATTGCTGGACACTGTACAAATTTCTAGAAACCTTCTATGGGAAGTTAATCTGGGAAATTTTGGGAATACTAAGTTGGAAAATTCCCAGGAATGTATTGGAATTTATAGGTATTAATTAGAAATGTTTGGTTACATTTCTATAAATATAATGTAAACCGTTTGATTGGTCAGAAACATGGTCTTGCATGACATGCATGCACACTAATACGGGGAGAAAAAAAAAGAAAGAAAATAATTTCTTTTTTTTTTTCACAAAAAGGTACCAAAGCGGCTGCAGGGGGCTTCACGGATTCACGGATTTTCAGAACTCGCAGGGGTGGGGGTCTTACAAAGTAACCCCCACGAGTTCCGGGGGACCACTGTACCTCGAAAATGTTCCCAATCAAACTTCACAAGTAGCCAAAGAACCATTAAAGGTATCAACCACTATTTTCAAGGTTCTCAGATCTATGAAATCTGCACCTTCATCTTTAGTCCCACACGCCGTACACTTGGAAAACTTCAAACAGGCAGTGATGTGCTACACTTCCTCCTTGACAAATCTCTTTCCGGATGGGGTCCGACTAAACAAATCCCGGCGATGAGAGCAAAAACACGCCTATCTTGCGAAGGTGCGATCCTCCTTTGATCATGAAAAGAAACGGCGCGCGCCTTCAACCTCGGGGTCCGAAAGGAAAGGATTAAAGGCATCCTTTCTAAAAATCTTTGTTAAAAAGAAATAAAAGTAATAAGGCATTCTGAGCCTGACCAAAAAGCTTACGAGAAAATGAAGCCCACAATCTGCCAAATTGACTGATTTGACGTGCTTTTCTAAGACGTTTAATATCAGAAAGCTGCGTAAACGTCAAAAGACTTGCAGTTATTAATTTGACCAGATCATTTGTTTTGGCGCGTAACCCTGGACAATAAGCATGCTTAGATTCACCGTCAGTAAAAAAAAATGTAATTAATAAATAAAAAAGTGCCATTTGTATCACACCGCATCGTTTTACCATAATTGCATCAAAAAATAAATAATAAAAAAAAAAAATTATTACTATTAGCGCTAGACTATTATAGAAAGTGAGCGATCGTTTGTGACCAAACTAAACTGTTTCTCTGCTGCTACGTGAATACGACTCATCGCAACACTACGGAGATCGAGGCGCGTCCCAAGAGAGTCACATAGAATACATATTAACATGGCAGAGGTAGAGCTGGGTCTTCCTGGAGGCAGAACAAAAAAGTGAAAGTCAAAGTCAAATTGATGATTTGCCGTCTGTCGGGACCCAAGAAATAAAAGCGAACTCTCTGTACCACGTTGAATTGCATGCATTTTAAGACGTATATCAAACATCACACGAATACGTCGTCAGCATCTTACCTGAGCCCTAAATAAGTTTTTTTCAAGCCAAGTATTGCTGAACTTGCATTAGCTGAACCCGTTTACTTATGCGGTACCATCCAGGAAAGATCGGCGCTAATAACGGAAAGCTGATTGGTTGCATGTCGGTCTCATCAGCTGTAATACAGCGAATTATATTTTGACTAACAAAAGAAAGAACTACAACACCAAGGAAAAGAAGAAACGAACAAAAAAAAAATCCTAAAGTGCTGCCGCAGCATTTCAAAAAGCAAGTTACACCGACCTCGAAAAATTAAGACACGGTTTGAAATTATTTGAGACGTGGAACAATAAATTGAAGACTTTTTATGGTCTAAATACTGAGATTTTCTTTTTCATATCGCTATATCGCTAGAAACTCAAAACTCCAGTTGCGTATAGACGTACCGGTCCATTCATTTTACCAGCTAGCACCCCTTCCGTGACCCTGGCATGCAAAAATAATAATATAAAAAATTTAATCAGGACAATGTTCAAGGGGCTGCACTATACATGAAATATTGCAGTGATGTTGCCCGGCCGTGATCCATGCTGGAAGCACATCTCGGATTTGTCCGTGTCGAGGGAGCAAATCTACATCGGTTGCACTCATTAGGAATATTGTTGATATTTTATTCATGCGCACGCATCCGGCAGAACAATGTTATCCCTAAAGCGTAGAGTCCTACCATACAGACAGTGTTGTTCCCCAGGAGACCGGAACCTTTTCGTTAGGAGGAAAGGTCAAAGACGGTGTCTCTGACTCGAACAGTGAGCCAGTGGTGTCAATCACCGGCATCATTTCAACTCCGGAATCTTTCATCCACACAGAAATTCGTGAGGATTCGTTTGTGGATCGTTAAAACGAGGCACCCGGGGTCGCGGAGGAGCCGGCGGCATGACGCACCGGCGTGTCGGGTTTTGACGGAGATTGCGACTGATGGGATTCTTCCACCAAAGTCTTGCCAAAAAATGAATTATTAAACCATCTGGTTAAATATTCATTTGCATCCAATCCCCATGAAAGTCAGCCACCAGGCAGGATTCTGTTCTATGATGCAAAGTGATCAGAGCAAAAACCCGTCTTTGAGGGCCATTAGGGTTGCGAAATTGGGGGAAGATCCGAGACTCGAACAAAATCGATTTTTACTTATAATTTTTATTTATAGCTTTATATTTGCATTTCAATGTAATATGGCAATTAAATTATTAAATTAAGACCTGTTATTTAAGATTTGTACATTTTAGACTTTTGAAGACCCCGAGGAAACCCTGGAAAATGGAGAATACAAACGGCAATGCGAGATGCTGAGAACGTATTCCTAGTCTTAATGTCGGTCATGAAAGTGGGTCGGTGCTGGAGCGCAATTCTTGTCCAAAAACATCCACATTCTCAACAGATAAACAAATAAATAATTCCCATAGGAAGCTCGACTTTGGTTTGAAACCCAGAAGAATAAAACTCTCCAGTTGTCAATTAAGGGGGGGACGAATGTCAAAGGCTGTGCTCTCATCAAGTCGGCGCTCAGCAGCCTGCTACGGTTAAAACGGAGTTAAAAATTCATTACAGGGACTGCGCGTAATCAAACGCGTGCCAGAACGACAAGCGAACGCTGCACCAACCTAAAGTGGGTAACTTCCCAAGAATGCCAATCACACTTCAGTATTGAATTAATAGCAAAGCAGCTAAGCAGCAACGCATGAAGTACCTACTAATCATTAAACAAAACAGGAATTCCGCTGCGCCGTAAATCAATTCAAAGCGCCATTTGATGCGCTGCTTCTCCGTGGCAGGTTTTCATATTTGCATTATAACGGCCCCGAGCGCTTCTTGAAGCATTGTGGGGGGGGAATAAGACGTTTTATCTCACTAGGGAATTTCCAGACAAGTTCCATTTTTCAGCTGGAAATGTGCCAATTGAAACCATGGATGTGGGAATACAGAAGAGTAATGAAATGACTGATTTAGAAAGAGAGAGTATTGAGAGCATCTTTGTCTTCTAGTCAAGCATCGCTAATTAACACTGTCGAGCTGGACGTAGTCTTTACAGTGGTCCCCCGGAGTTCCGCAAATTTGGGGCACACCCCCGCAGCCCCTAGGCGAATTCATCTAGACATTCTCACTTTAATTCAATAATGTGTTTAAAAATTTTTTTTACAGAATACATCGTTTAAAATGTTATTCCTAACGTTCCTGAGCATTCGGTCCCGCTACGGATTCCTGCAGATTTTAAGATAATCCGCAACGTGCTGTTAGTTAGGTTCCAAATGAGAACCCGCGAATTTTACGAGCTGCGAGTTCCGAACCTCGGAATTATCAGGGGTTGACTGTATACAGATGGTCCCCAAGTTGTGATGGGTTCTCATTTGGAACCTAACTAACAGCAAGTTGCGGATTCATATTTGCATATTCAACTTATTGAATTTTTCAATCTCACAATGACTAAAGCGATATGGCAAAATTTGACAAATTCCATTTTGTTTCAACATACATGCTAATTTTCCTAACTGGTGATGTTCTGACCGCGTGTGTTACCACGTCTGCGATTTCATCATGGACAGCAAGTTGGAACAAAGAGCAAACGATTATCATATGGCAACGCTGCAATGGATCGTTCGAGGTGTTTCGAGTGGCACGGGCGCTTCAAGAGTGGAAGGACATCACTGGAAGACGACGGGAGATCAGGAAGACCTTCGACGAGCTCAACCCCCAAGAATGTCAAAACCATTCGGCTACTTGCGCGTGATGATCGTCCGAGAACAATCCGCATGTCCTCACTTCCGCACCCACCCTGCTCGCCAGATTCAGCTCCTGCGGACTTCGCCCTCTTCCCAAAGATGAAGTTCAAAGGTCACAGTTTTGACAACGTTGCAGAGATCCAGCGCGAAACACAGAAGGTGCTTGACTTGCTTCCAGGAAAAGTTGGCAGGAAAGCTGGGGGTGGCGTATTGCCGTGTAGGGGGACTGTTTTAAAGGTGATAGTGCGTAGATAAATAATGTACTTTCTTGTAAACAGAGCTAAACTCTAAACTTTTTGATACCACCTCGTATGTGCTGTATACTGAACGGTAGTGTTAACTGCTCTAAATGATGTACAGCAATTCGTTAAATTATACAATTAAACCAAAATAAACAAACTATTAAAACAAACTAGTAAAATAGCTGGTAGCAATAGCGACTCGGCAAGAATCGCCCTTTATCGCGTATTATAGGATTTTGTTCTAGAACACCTGAAGCAACGCAGGAAACCAAGATATTTCAGCACATGCACATTTATGACATGCACTACGCATATACTGGATCCTTCATCAATATTTGCACATGAGGAAAAACACCTCAAAGACTTCCGGCTTTGCAACACCTGCAAGAGAAGACGGGCCGTCACTGACATCACGTCTCCATGTAACCCTGGTGACTAGCAAACTTAGGAGGACCTGCGGTTTTGTTGCATTCTAGTGTAGAACACATCCTAACCCGTGTTGACAAGTTCAATCAACATTTGCTCAGTCTTACAGCTGTGTGGACACACGGATCGAAAAAATACCAGCGTCGGGGCAAAAACAAAGCATGAAGGATTGTAGTGCCTCAGGTGGTGAAGGGGCAAATTAATTTTAGAGATGTAATTTATGCTTTTATTATACTTTTATACTTAGTATTTATTATATTTTTAATATTCCATTTCTATTCACATGTTGGACAGTCGTAACAAGTGTCGTACTCTGTATGTGATGTGATGGCATTCAGCTTCGAATTCGCCATTAACACCGACGTATACGGAAAGAAAATAATGTAAGTATCGATAACTGCATCATTTCTCCTGAAGCTTATCGGCAGTCCCGTCTTGACCCAATCGCATACCGGATCTTGGGGCCCATCCCAAATCAAGGGGTTAGAAAAGCAAAAGAATTGCCGGATGGTTGAACAAGGCCCAGACGAGTCTACAGACATGCCAGACGGTCTGCTTCGATCAAAATCTTAAACCATGATACAACCGGGGGCTGTTTTATTATTATTTTGTATTTAAAAAAAAAAAATGGGTAAAAACATCAAAGACGTTGAACGTTGAAAACCCCTGATCTAGCACTGTGCCTGGGTTGTACATGGTAGTCTTAATATGCAGGAGCAAGAAATAATAGAGGTTAATCATTTATGCAAAAGAATTCAGGGAAGAAATTAGAGATGGAAAATCTGATGCTTTCTGAGCAGAAAAACAACTTGTGAAGATTTTTTTAGGCTCGACATTCAAGACTTTTTGGGAACAAATTCCAGCCTGCCCCATCGTATGCCAGCTACCTAACGGAGAGGGTGATGCTTCCTTGGAGACATGAGAAGCCTTGCTGAAATCTCAATATCAGCTGAACGTGCTCGGCAGGAGTCGGCAACTGCTGTGTTCTGCAGACGCAAGCTACCGAAAAGCAGCTAATGGTAAACGTTGGCTATCCAGACAGCAGAGTTTATTATGTGCTTCTAATCCCGCAGCCAAGAATGGCTACGGCATCCGTCGGATTCAAAATTCCAGACTATATCGCAAAACAATTGCTGAGTTCGAAGTCTAATTATAACTGATACTTTTGGGGTTCGCTAAAGGAAGCAAATGCAAAGCAGCTTTTTCCTGAAGGGTGTGAAAATGAATTCCTTTGGCTCAGGTTGCACCTCGAAACTCAGGTTGCACCTCGAAACTCAGGTTTGCCATTCAAAAACGGTCTTGCAGGAACGACAACCTGTCAGGTTGTCCAACACACCCGAAAAGACACCTCATTGAAAAATAAATAATCCCACAAACGAGGCCACGGGGGTGCTGTGGCGAGTTCGAGTCAGGAGATTCTTCCATTATTTATTACTTTGAAAATGTTCTGCTTTCTGTTGAACTGGTGCTGAACTGTATGTTGGTGAGAAGTAGATACACCAAGCAGCAATCAAAACAAGTTTGACCCGTTGCAGTTTTTATCGTCTCATAAAAAATAAAAAAACAACCGATTTCGCAAAAATGGAGTTGAGTAAAAAAAAAAGTTAAATATTTTACTTCGCAATGTAGTGAAGTTAAAGTCTCCCCGTATGGAAATACTTCAGAAAAGTACAGATACGTGAAAAATATAAAGTACAGTAACGAATTTAATTTACTTTGTTACTGTTCACCACTGGTACGTTACACTGCTATTACATACAGGGCATTTTAAAGGTTCTGGCTTTTGTCGGAATTCACCGAGAATAACCATCGTGGTCTGTTTTGATGCACATGACTCCTTCACAGTGCTACAGGGAACATTCTTGGCCAGATCATTTTCCTTTGCCAACTTCTTTGGAAATTTGGATGGAAAGATGCCTCCTGAGAATATTTCATTGGCATCCATCTTGACAAATGGTTACTTTTGCTAAAACCTGAACCCAACCGTGAGATAAATAAAAAATTAAATAAAAAAAATAAAAAAGGTTTATAGCACTACCTGCAGTTAGATGAAGGTTATGTGCATATCGAAACCACCGAAAAGGGGGGGGAGTTGTTGGTGAGGGGGGGCAGAAACAGTTCTTCATTGACAGCCGCTACTTCTTTCCTACTTTCACAAGCATGGGGAAACGTCAGTGTCGCAGACGCGCAGTCACTCGGTGGCTTACACCAACAGCGGCTGTTTCCAAACAGGGTTCTGCTGGGCGGCTCCAGCATGTTCTCCCTAAGGGCGTTCCAGCAGCTTCGCAGGCATGAAGGTATGAGGTCTTGACAGTAAACGCAGGCAGGCCGGCATGACTCATGGGATACCGTGACTGAAGAGCAGTTAGTATTTCAGCACCGCTAACGGTCGAGACGCACGCCAAGGGAAGCGGCTATTAATTAGCCAGTCGTCACAGCAGTGACTCAAGCACAACACCTGACTCCAATTTCTTCATGTAATGCAGGAGACGAGGGTCAGCGGTGCCTTTAGCAGCAGCTGAGAGGACGTTTTAGTTGTACGGTTAATTTAGTTGTAGTTAATGGTCTGATAGTCTGGCACGTTAGGCCTTGTTCAGCCATGGGGCAATTTCTAGCTTTTTGAACCCCTTGACCAGGGATGGGCACAGAGATGCGGTATGTAGTTGAGTCAATACCGGACTATCGACAAGCTTCGGGACAAATGATACCGTTATCCCTTATTCTTCGGTGTTAATGGTGACTTCAAAGCTGAACGGTGGGCAAACATGCGGTGGATCCGCTGTGGCGACCCCTAATGGAAGAAGCCGAAAGAAAGTTACCTAAAAAAACGTCGAAAATAAAACTAGCAACTCTTTCTGTGGCAGTGAATAGGTATATCAAAGAGTGCCGAGAGACATTTCGAAATTTCTTGGATTCTAGAGTTTCCATGGCTGAGGTACGATCGGCAGACATGTTCGTTCTGCGACTTCCTCTCTAAAGTGGGCAGAGAAATCGCAGGGAAAACGGTTTTCATTACCACTGACAAAAAGTCAAAGGGCAGTCACTAAATTTATAGCCCAAGTTTTATTGCCCTTCACTACGGTGGAGTCGAGCTGGTTCAGGATTAGCAGGCGATAGATAAGATTGCTGTTGTGCTCCTATGCACATGCTGCTCAAATATGTTGTGCTGCAGTAGCGTCGATAAGATTTGCAATCCCAGGATTTCCAGTGCATCACTGTCGGGCGCTTTAACAAGCCGCGCGACTGCTCATCTTCCTGAATTGAACTTGACAAAGTAGCATTTACCATGAGCCACCGTTGCTTTGCTCTGTCTGCTCCAAGGTTTTGCAGAGTTCCTCGACTAAGGCGTGTCGGCTTTGATCGCCCGAACGGCACTAAAGCCGTGGCAAAGGAGATGGGTGGGTTTAAAAAAAAAAAAAAAAAAAATAAAAAAATGGCAACACATCAAAGGGTGTCTCCTTCCACCTTGTCTTTTATTTCCTTCTTTGGACATGTGGAAACAAAACATGGCGTGAGTAAGGTGTGGTCATTCAGCCTGCGCCCAGGTAAAGATCTGTCTGGGTTTGCGTGCAGGATGTGTTGGGAGTGTGGCGCACTTCAAAGAGGGCCTGTGTCACTTCTGCAGCGGGTGATGGGGTGCCGCTCGACGAGTGCCGAGTCTGTGTATGTAATTACGCCGAAAGAAAATTGCACTCTCGGCCCGAAAACAAAGGAGGAAAAACTAAAAGCAGACAAGCCTCGAGGCAAGAACTAAATATCATTTTTTCCATCCAGGACCCTTTTAAAAACTGTTAACAATAGTTTCCATGCTACTAACCACTAGGGGGCAAATCTTCAATGGTTTCATACCAATAGCAATGATGGTGTCCACGATTCGATTCGATATCACAATGAATCACATCCTCCATTTCTATTTCTACTGCACATTGGTACATTTTCATCAATCGGGCAGATACGTTTATTTTATCTGCTTCAAGAAATTACACGTCCAGAATGTAGCGAATTTCAGACTAAACACTAGAAATACTAAAAGCACATGAAACTGTTGAGTACTACATTTAAGTTCAATAGAATAGCATTTATTTGTCACATATACATTACAGCACAGTCTTTTTTACTTTTGTTTGAAAGCTGGGGTCAAAGTGCAGGGTCAGCCATGATAGACTGCACAGAGGGTTAAGGGCCTTGCTCAAGGGCCCAAGAGTGGCAGCTTGGCGATACCGGGGATTGACTCCCCGCCCAACCTTAACCACTGAGCTACCACTCCCCAGTATTGTACTTTTTCACATTAGGGGTGTAACGTCACATAAAATAAAAACGATAGAATAAATAAAATGAACGCAATAGAACTTTGTATATACAGATTTGTATAGAAGTGCGTGTTTGACATTTAAGATAAAATTTTCTGAAGATATTTTAAGAACAAAAATTGCTAATAAATCCATATCGCTAGCGATGGCGGGAAGTGGCGTGCGGAACGACTGAGCGAGTAGCCAACATTGACACTGCGCTAATTATAGTTTCTTCTTTTTAACACCCATGGAACTGTTGTGTTTTTATTCTCTAATATTAATAATAATAATAATGTGCTTAAAGTGTGAGACGGAGACTCAACAATTTTGCAATCTTGGCACTTAGAACGTTCGTGAGGAAAGTCGTATTGTAACCGCGTGTTCCGCACGTAAAAAGGGAAAACGTCCGGTACAAATACGTGTACCATTACACACCTGTAACAGACATTCAATCATATGCCAGAATAACTGGTGGAGGTTGCGCTGATTTACTGTGTGAACATGGGCATATCTTTAAAAACAAAACCGTCTGCAGTGCTCTAATATTTATTGGCACTGGCAGGCGTCAGCATCTTGGGGTGAAAATGGTTACCATGGTTTCTTAAGTTAGAGGTATCACCTACATGTTTTGTGTGTGTGTAAGAGACCAGCTTTACACACACTGGGTGTCTTGTTCGGTTCGTGTTTACTGGCGTGTTCATAAAAAACAAAAAAAGCCCAGATCTCAGATTTCAACATCCTGGGTACATTTATCATCACTCGCTTCGCTGTCCGCCATTTAAAGCTAGCTGCACAAGCGCGTACTCTGTAGGCTATAAACGATTATGGTGCGTTACTGCATCAATGCAGAATCGTCCACATAGCGCTGCATCGCGAAAACATCTCGTTTCAACGCCCGCGTTAACCACTACACATTTTAAAAGTCTCCGAACGCCGTCAAAGATCTCATTTCAACATACAACTCTAACTTCTCCCCGGAGAATTGCATCAGGCTTCGATGGTCCAAGTAAGATCTAAAGCACGTAGCAGTAACCAAAAGCGCGTGATAAAAGAGCAGCCAAGGTCTCCGTCTAATCCCCCTTCATGTGTGGAGTGAAGCTTTGGTGCACATGCTACTTCCTAACCACAATCTTCAAAAACCTATACGTCTAGATTGAATGACCCTCAAACATCGTGTACTGCCTATTAGTCTGAAGCTCCTCCAGTCTGGAGAAGGCCACAGAATAGAGCTGAGCTAATTAAAAGCCTTGTAAACCAAGACCAAGTCCAGTTGTTTGCTAGACGCTGACAGCTCGGCTTGAAAGCGACTTTACGTGGAAACGATCATATAAGTGTGTGTGTGTAATATTATATATATATATATATATATATATATATATATATATATATATATATATATATATATATATATATATATATATATACACATACATACATACATACACACATATACATATACATACACACACACACACATACATACACACAGTCGAACCCACTTATCTCGACCTCGGTTAACTCGCCAACCCTATTAAGTCGACGTTTTTGAAGTGGAACCGCCAAATTCTCGCTTTGTCTTAGCATTTTTTAATCGGTTATGTCGATTTTTTTATGTCTTCGAACCCTAATATCTCGAGCACAAGGGGGGGCAAATTTGCCACTTAACGTCGGTTATGTCAGGAATCCCCCTGCCACGCCCCCTTTGGCGGCGGCATTCCCCGAAGCACCCTGCTTCTTCTCCCGTGCAGGCGAGCTCGTCGCAGTCATGCTGATCACACACATTTTGTTTCATTTGGGTTCGGATGCAAAAATGCACCTTCATTTTCCACCTTGATTTTCAAATGAAAACATCACGACACTTAAAAATGTAATGTGTCTCGATAGCACTTGGATTTTTCCTTTTACGGTTATTGGGGATTTAAAACGAGTGCTGGAAATTTTGAGGGGAAAAAAATAAAAATATCTGGTTGACATTTTTTCCAGCGGAATCTTCTGACTGTTCGAGGACGTCATCGGGGACGTGCTGGTGAGCTGGAAGATGTCGGGCTTCTGATCGAAAGGTCGTGGGATCAAATCCCAGCACCACCAAGTTGCCACCGCTGAATCCCGACTGTGCCGCTGTATAACAGATCTAAGAACTCAGTGTCTCTGGATAAGGGCATGTAAATGATCCCATAGTAACAATCATTTGACTAAGATAAATCATTTACTGATAAACTGAAAGTAAAATAGGTCATGAATGATACTGGTTTGATTTTTGGAATCGGAGGTCATGCGGTTTCTCCACAATGGACTCTGTAATGCATTTATGTGTTCCATCAACTTGTTTTTGCTGATAGATTCTTAAATAAGGGTCCAAAATGAATGCTTTATGTCACATACAGGTGTCTGGGTGAAATTAAACTTTCACTTTAAATGCCGATCTCAATCTTTATTAAAAAAAAAAAAAAAAAAAAAAATCTAAACAAAAAAAAAATCTGGCTTTATTATGAATATTCCCATGGATCAATATCGATTCCGATGGATCATAAAATCCATAATGACTTGTTCTTGGCAGTGCTGTAGCTCGTCTGTTAAACTCTGGCTCGGATAAACTAGACAGATGTGTTTTCCGAGCACGCAAGGTGATTTGAATACAGGCGGCCGCCAAAGCGCTATTTAAATGTCTTTCTTACTTGGGAATCGGATTTGAGCTCGCAGTCGCGTTCAATATCCAGGATATGGCTGAGCATGAACAAAAGTCCAGGTTGCATTGCTGAGATGCTTTCCGAAAGATCGCCAGGGACGGAGACACGGCTCCAAAAGCGCAAATTTTGTTTATTTCAAGGAACAGGACCTGTCTGGTTCATCCAGATGTTCTTAATTGGCTTGGGGTTTGGACTGCACGGTCTTCAGCTGGAGTGCATGGTCCCATGAACACACCCAAAAGACACAGATTCAACAAACGATTCGCTGTTGAAATCTGCTGCTGTAATCTAGGACTTGCCTGTGCTCATCCCAGGGTTCATATAGACAGTCGACTTACTTAGTACTTACTTGCATTGGGAATCTACATCCTGGTTTCTCCAAATACCTAAAATAGGGTCCGCTGAAGACGTCGTGGGTCACAGTTATATCTGACATGTACAATCCACACCGAGATCTCCATGGATTCGAAATAAAAGAATCCAGAAGCACAACAATATTTGTTGATATTTGACGTGTCTGGCAACCTTTACGCCGTAAAGGTCATTTTTCGAGTCCCTGCATAACCACGAATGCTGTTTTATTTTAAAGTATGTTTATGAGAAAATAAGTAAACATTTATGTAATAATGTATATAATAGCACATATACAGTATATACATATATACATGCACCGATCAGACATAACATTATGACCACTGACGGGGGAAGTGATCACTGATTATCTCTATCATGGCACCTGTCAGTGTGTAGGATGTTTTATGCAGCGAATTAACATTTTATCCTCAAAGTTGGTGTGTTAAAAGTCATAATGTTATGTCTGATCCATGTGTATGCTTCCATATAACCGCTGTGAAGCTGCTTTGAAACGATGTCCATTGTTAAACACGCTATACAAATTAGAAACCAACCGAATTGTCTCTGAAAAGGGAAAACACACAAAAAAAAATTCTAGTACGGTATCCCATAGACTTATTCCTCAGAACGTTCTTGCAGCCGGTAGAAACCCTTTCACAGCTCGGCCATGACTCGTGACCCACTGGCTGGTGGATTTCTGGTGTAAATTACACGCGGCTGCTCGGGTGCTGTAATAAGTTGCGTTGTTGAGATGCTGATCGGATTGAGGACGAGTAAACGGGACAACGGCGGTAGAATGGGCACTTCGAGCGCCGCCATGGGGGAACCAACGTGACGTTCCAATCGGGACCTTCTCAAAATTAAAGAGCACGTCCATGCTTTAATGGAGTTCAGGCTGAGTGCTCCGATAGAAGCACAGCATCAAAAGGCGAGACGTAAGATCCACAGCGGGAGAGGAATGCAGGCGAGTCAAGAAGAGTAGAGAATAAGCTCCTTCTCGCTCCATCTCCAGCCGAGTGTTTATGTTTGCGTAATGCGCAATGAAACTCTATTGGGCGTTCGGCGAAGTCTTGCCAGCGTCTTCCTGCAGGCGAGCGAACGAACCGAGCAGTACGGAGAACACGGCGCTGCCAGAGGCTCTATACTGTGGCGGGGGCGCTCCAGCACAGTCGAGGTTAAACGCAGATGCGGCGTGTTATTAGCTACTATACAGACACAACGGTGCCCTGACAAACACACACTCATCGTTAACACGGACAGCGTTATTAATAGGGAAAAAATATATGGTCAAAAGTATTGGGACACCTGACAGCCATGTGTGGGTCTTCCCCCAAACCGTCACCACAACTGTATATGAGGAAGCACCAAATTCTTCCTTCATGAATAGAACTAATAGATTCAAACCTGCTCCAGCTTTACACTGCCCCTGTGCACGAGATATGCTATACATGGTTTGGAGTGGAAGATCTCCTGCAATAGAGCGCCAACCCTATTGAACACCTTGGGGATGAACAGACTGCACCCCCAGGCCTCCTCAGCTCACATGTATTCTTTGTCTATAATAAATGTGAACGTGGCCAAATATATATGTTTTGTGCGGAGGGTAACGTAACTTGCTCCTTTTTTGGCTAAACTATGAACAGTATTTGTACAGTTATTAACAAATAACACAATATACTACTCCATACTGATCACCCCGAGTAGGCTGGACCATGTCTCAGCTTACAACACGACGGGGTCATCAGAACGCATCTCCATCATGACTCAGGAACTGCCTGTATTGCACTCAAGTGTCCATCGGTGTACAGTTGATAACCATTAGGGATCTCTGTAAAGCTGCTTGGGGACGATGGCCATTGTTGAAAAACTATCCAAATACAAGTGAACAGAACTGAGAATTGAAGTTACAAAGGACTGAGCCGAGGTAATGAGAAGATCAGCCGGTTCGTGGAGCGTCCTTCCAGAAGCTCATAAGTTCCAGGAAAAACAAATATTTTTGTAAACATTTTTAACTGGACTCTAACCAATCGTGTTTTTTTTTTTTTTCGTATTAACAAACCATCATTAATGCTTATCAGAAGCAAAGCCACAATCAGGAAATTATTCCGCAGCGTTTGTGTCCGAGAGGAACTGATATGAAGGATGACACGGCACTTTGAAGCTAAAATTGGCAACGTTGTGCGTTTCTGAGGAACCTTTATCTATAGTTTGACATGCAAACAATATTCTCCAGAAGTTTCCTGTGGTTTATGGTTCAGAGGAAAGGCTATATATATATATATATATATAAAAATATAAATGACAAGAAGTCCGCATATCTGACCTCCCAAATTCTGCTCTGGATCTTGGGTCTGTTTTATCAACAAGAATTCCGAGGTCCGATCATCAACAGAAAACACAGCAGCACCTCTTTAGTCTAAATAGACCAATCCGAGTTGGGGAAAGTGGAAGCTCAGTGGTTAAGACGTTGGACTTCTGATTAGTAAGTCACAAGTTCAAATCCCAGAACCACCAAGATGCCACTGCTGGGCCCTCGAGCAAGGCCCTTAATCCTCAACTGCTCAGTTGTAGAAATGATATGTCACTGTGAATGCTGGAAATGGCTCAATGTCTTGCCATCCAGCTTTAATTGCACCTGGTCAGAAGATTGTTATATATAAATATGACTGACCTGGTTAATAGAATTGGCCATGCATGAAGAGAGCCCTGTTCCAACTGTGGCCAGTGTAAAGGTGATTGGGTCAAAGGGCACAGGAGCCATGGCGTAGCCCGCCGCCGCCGTCGTGACCACAAGCGCTGAGGATGATGAAGAAACAGAAGCATGACAAAATGAACAGCGGACAATCTGCGTTACTATCAATTCAAAAACCTTTTAGCTATTTAAAGCCGAACAAATTCGATCTGAGATTTGCATTATTCACATTCCTGACTAAAAACAACCAAAATATCAATTATATTCAATTCAATTCGCGGTTTTATTAATAGACATTGCCCCAAAGCAGCTTTAAACACAGATTTAAGTATCATAAATTTGTCCCTGTATGATCATCCCTAATGAGCAAGCCAGAGGTGATGGTGGGAATCCATTAAACGGTATGAGGAAGAAACCTGGAGAGGATCTTGGCTCGAAAGGGAACCAGATCAAAATCACTGGTGTCAAACGCAACCAAAGACAGGGGCAGAATTAAACACTACAGAAGGTCAAGATCTAAAAGCCAAACACTGACAACATTTACTGAACTGGACTGGGTCAGGTTTAAAAATTAGAGACGGAAAAACACTGCAGTGATTTTACCTGCTTCTCACAGATCAACCTTGTGGACAAAATGTTCACCTGCTGCCTAATAAATCCCACCCACTGACAGGTGACGTGATGAGATCATCAGTGTTCTTTACTTCACCTGTTGTAAAATGTTATTATGTCATAATATTATGCCTGGTAGGTAGGTGAGTGGGTGGATGGATGGACAGGCAAACATACAGACAGGCAGAGGCAGACAGACAGGCAGACAGACAGGCAGAGGCAGACAGACAGACAAACAGGCAAACATATAGACAGAAGCAGACAGACAGACAGGCAGGCAGGCAGACAGACAGATGCAGGCAGACAGACAGACAGAGGCAGGCAGGCAGGCAAACATACAAACAGACAGACAGGCAGGCAAACAGACAGGCAGGCAGGCAAACAGAGAGACAAACAGACAGGCAGGCAGACAAACAGACAGACAGGCAGGCAGGCAAACAGACAGGCAGGCAGGCAGGCAAACAGAGAGACAAACAGACAGGCAGGCAGACAAACAGACAGACAGGCAGGCAGGCAAACAGACAGGCAGGCAGGCAGGCAGGCAGACAAACAGACAGACAGGCAGGCAGGCAGGCAAACAGACAGGCAGGCAAACAGACAGACAGACAAACATACAGACAGACAGGCAAACAGACAGACTTCCTTTACTTGAGTTACTTTATCTATTTATTAAATTACTGCTCATTTTCTGACCAATTTAACGCTTCATATTTTGTCATTTTGGTCTTCAGTAGATTTTATTCCGTGTGCAACTTGACCAGGCACAAGATATTTCCAGGATTACACACTTTTTCGGTTATATTCCAACAATCAACCGAGAAACCCACGTGCCTTATTCCTCTTCCTCTTCAAATACTAAGAAAAAATTACAAAATCTAAGCTTTTACCTCTGACACTGGGAGACTCCGAACATCAATGTTTAACAAGTACACAAACTCCTGTGACTGCACAAAGCTGGCATTATCAGAACGACCGCATTAAATACCGACGTGCGAATTCAATCGGAGACGCTTTTACGGAAACCCCGCCTCCGATCGGAAATGAAAACAGGGGTTTCTGTAAGTTTCACCAAATCGAATTTAAGACTTTTTAAAAACCTTTTTAAGAGCATTAAGAATGAATAATAAAAGGCAGCTGATTGGCTGTTGGTCTCAATTGTAATCGTAATGCGGCGAATAACATTTGGACTAACGAAAGACCACAACAGTAACTACCGGATCGAAATGTCATTTCAATGAGCAGTAGAGGTTGCGTTACGTGGACATCAGAACATGCTTTAAATAAATAAAGACCTAGAACAGCAAAATTATAACTTTCAAGGACTAAAATTCAGATTTGTAGATTTGGAATACGTTCCGCTGAACCGCTCATACGTACCAGTGAGTTTGATTTTAGAGAGCCGAGCGTAGATCCCTGGTAACTCCGAGAAGTTAACGCTCAGTTCCTTCCACTGCCGCGCCTCTATCCGAGCCTGTCTGACTGCCTCGGGCTCGGCGCCGGTCCTCGTGGCTGTTACGGCGGGTACGGGTTTAACGTGTGCGATCTCCTGAATCTGCCCGAGAACCGGATCATCTCTTTCTTCCAGCGTAGAGCTCACCGGCTCCTGCTTCGGCCGCGTTCGCTGGCTCAGAACCCCACTCGCCTTCACATACTGAGGAACAAATAAACAATTCTATACACATATAACAGAGCGACTTTCATTTATCTCATTCAAACAAATCGTACCTGTCGTTTGAGGAATCGCAGGTGCTGGAAGGTGATCCATTGCGCAGGGTCGCTCCTGCAAAGCTGCACTAGGGTCCGGATGCTCCTCTGAGTTCTGGGGGTGTTGATCACACGCGTCGGGTTCACGCCGGCGCCAATCAGACCTGCGAAACACCAACAAAATTAATAAGGACGTGATGGTTAGTTGCTGCAAAATAAAGTAATAAAGCAAATTTGCCTCGATGCTTTTTTTGTCCATTTAACTAACCACGAAGCACTGTGTTTCCCCACGGATCGTTATTACTGACGCACAATGAAAACATTGCCGTTAATGTTTTTAAATTCATTTAAAACTAATGACTTGTTCATTTCGAGAGACCCGTCTCAGTTCCTCTCTCTATTTAGTATCGCTCTTTAATTAAGAAAAGGTACTTCTTATCCGATTAATCGATTTGAAAAATCGTTTAAATACCAGATTGCTAAAATAATCGACAGTAGCAGGCCTACACTTTAGTAAATGTATGATTTGCTGTCTTCTGAAGAAATAAATGAGAACTCGACATTTGCAGAGCATCATTTTTCGATAATTTAATGGCAAAATTGGATCGCACTGCATCGTTATATATGCGTGAATCGTATCGCATCACATCACATCAGGAATCACATCCATCGGATACTCAAAAGCCGTTTCTTACAGGAACCCATGTCAAGCTGAAGACCCAAAATATCAGATACCATGTGAAAAATCTGGGAATAAGACTGGGAAGTGGCTGCTCAATAAGGATCTGGGTTACTTATCCAGATACTGTCAATCTGCTCAAAGGGCTGAGATCAGGACTGACCATGCACTTTGACCCCAGCTTACTGACAAGCAGAAATATGGATATCTACATACACACACACACTCTGACTTCTGATTGGAGTTCAAATCCCAAGGATGCCACTGCACAGTACTAACAACCCTCAAATGCTCTCTCTCTCTCTCTCTCATATATATATATGAGAGAAGATATAGCACTTTCAGTAAATTCCAAGGTATCATGTCAACACTTGAAGGAAACCGAGAAGCTTTCTATAAATAAACACACCCCCATGTGTTCTAACATGAGCTTAGGATCCATATGATCACTGTCAAGCTTCTGTTCCTAGTGTTTACTAAAAACATTATTTTTTTATTTACACAATGCTAATAAAAGTAAAGATCTCTGATTTAGAGCTTATCTAAAAGTGTTCATTCTCTCACACACATGAATAAGACATTATGCTTCTTTATGCTGAACAATAACACAGACAGAGGTCTCCTAGAAGAAGGTCAGCTCGGGTTCAGTTCCAATTCACTTCTCGCTCACTACACAAAAGCACTACATAGAGAGCTGAAAAACGGCGTCTACCGCCCTCTGTAGTGCACAACATTACCCAGGAAGTGCATTTAAGATTCGGCCCCAAGCCTGCTCATATAGACAGAGGCTAGTGTTAGCTTAACCGCTAGTTCCATCCTCACGCAGCACCAAGGAGGCTAAGCTAATCGGCTAAGCAAACACGCAATTTATGCTAGCTCGAAATTTATTCCCGGCGCGTTTACACACGCCGCGGTGTTTCACATGCTCTCGCCGACCTGCTGCACGGCCACACGGCGTCTTAAACATGTTTTTCGCCTTCAGACCCGCTACACCGGTGTCCTCCTCACGGTAGGCTGCGCGCCGCCATCTTGGAACGGAAGGACCGCCTCATCCGGTCACGTGACTAAAAACTTTGTGGGTGGAATATGAAATGTGGAGCATGTGTTTGATTAATAATAATAATAATAATAATAATAATAATATATATATATATATATATATATATATATATATATATATATATATAATTAATATTAATAATATTTTATAATACATTTGTACAATAAAACTGAGGCAATTGTATTTATTTATTATTAATAATAATATTATTATTACAATTAGTAGTGGTAATAGTAGTGACATTTTATACAAAGAAAATGAAGGAACAAAAATAAAATAATTATTATATATCTGGTTATCAAAATAAAACAGTCTAGTAGACCAGCAGCAGCAGTTTAATTATTATCATGAGTGTATTATTATTTATGAATGTTCCATATAATACACAATTACCAGTCATTTCTAAAAACCTGCTTAAAACAGTGTGATTTTGGATTCAACATTACCATTTAAGGTAACTGAGATTATATATATATATATATATATATATATATATATATATATATATATATATATATATATATAAATAAACATAAATAGTGATGATAGTGATGACAGTGTCTCTTACTTAGATTTACATTTATGGCCCTTCTGCAGAGCAACTAATAATGATCTCTTTTATACGACACAGCTGTTGAGGGTTTAGGGGCCTTGCACAAGGGCCCAGCAGTGACAGCTTGGCTGTGCTGGGATTTGACATTCCAACCTTCCAATCAGATGTCCAACATATTATCCAGTGAGTTACCACTTTCCTATCAGAGCCTACAACACTGGATTTGGGTAATAGGAAAATATTTATGAGTGCTATTTTAATGAAAGCCTGATCTTAGCTTGTGATTAAACTTGATGGGACTTTCCAACCATAACATTTTTTCCTGTCTGCCAGATTTCTTTTGTTTTCCTCATTGCCCTGCTCGAAAACATACCTCAGTGTCAAAGCCTGAATGGCTGAGTGAGCTATAAATCCTGTAGTCATTGATCCATGCTATGATTCAATCCATCGTAATTGCAGTCGTAATTAATAGAAACGCATTTTTTTCGCCGGTTTCATCTACACACTAGATTATATGTGTGGGCATTTTGGCGTTACGAAGACCCTTTGTAGAGTTTAGCATGGCCGTTAAGGTTGTGTTCTTGCGGCTATGCTACTTTTCCATTCTCACTTTATCCACTGCCACGTTACAGTGGCCTATCTGAAATCTGGGCTGCCAGACAACCCCTGTCGCTTGCCAATAAATCTGTGTCGCGGATGGGATTCGTTTAACTCTAAATTGCCATCTCGTTCATTGTCTGGCCCTTTGCCTCGATGCCCTTGCCTGTCCTCTGCGTGGACAGTTATTTATGTGTGCGATCATGCTGGTGGCCAGAGCTGCCAATAGACCGCTTGCTGATTACTTTGACTTTGCCTTTCTGGTGGACTCCAGCTGTGGCCATACATAATCACGTCTCCTACAAGTGTGTACATTACTGCCCTAAATGATCACCAGATAGCGTCCAATCATGCTTCCACGATTCTCTGAGAATGTCAGTGTAAATTCAATCAAACACATACACACATTTAGATTCATTCACTCGCTTTAATACAGCATCATGACAGGATTCATCTTTCCAGTTTGGGTGAAGCTGTTCCCAGTGGAAAGCCATCAGGGTCAGCAAGTCTGAATCACAATCGCTGACTTATGATTGAATATATTTATGTCCATGAATATGTATCCAATTATTCCTAAAAGTCTGTTCTCTTCATTTCATAGCGTTCCACTCGACTGTAAATTTACCATCACATCATGGGTCAAAGGTATCTATCTGCCGTAACGACGTCCCGTAGCTTACAAATCCACGTTGCTTGAAACTTACTTTAACCAATCAGATTGCAATTCGGCAACTCCGAGGCCCCCCGGAAGCCGTCCAATCATGTTTGCTTTTTCACATCTTATGATCGGATGTTTAGAGAGTATATCAGTCAGAGCTCGCAACCCGCAACTGTAGAAAAACTGCACAAGCTTGAATATATTTGTGTGTATTTATTATCAGATTTTTCATTCCACAATGACAGACAGAAGAAATGCACAAAAATGCTAATTATTTGATGTGGTTTATATTAATGCTTCTGCATCTTTCTACTAGAGATTCCTGTCTGTGATGCAGCACATCGTTTCTGTATAATACTGATGGTTTCTAAAGCTGTGATGTCATAATAAGGGTATTAAGAGGTGGATTGATTCAGGTAGAACACCACTGAAGACCTAGGTGTGTAATGCACAGCCCACCACTGACTGTTTCCATAGTAGAGTCAGATTTCTGTTTAGCATGTATTCAACCTCCTCCTTGATGTTTGATCTTATGTGTTTTCTGATCGTTTTTTCTGCTCAACACAGTTGCAAAGAGCAGTTAATTAATTAAATAATGAATCAAGTTGCTGCACACTTCGTGTCAGCTCTAAGCAGCTTCTATCCTTATTCAAAGCGAAACATTTCTGTCCACAGAATTTATTCCAATGGATGTTTTTTGTTTGATTTTTTTCACAAGCGATGTTCAAACCATCCTATCTGGAACCCACAACCATCCACGATTACTTATGTCAGATTTTCCTAAAGTCTTTCCTGGCAGCGCAAACCAGCCTGGCCATTCATAACGAAACCTTTCCACACACAGGATATCACGGTTTCTGGATGTTTTTTGTTTTTTGCACCATTTCCCTCAATCCCTTCCTTACAGCCCAACTCAGTTTCCATTCTCCACTGACCTCTTTCATAACAAATCATTTCTCTGATCATCGGCTTTTGTTTTTTGCACCATTTTGTTTAAACATACATCAGAAAATCACCGGAGATTGTTTTTTAATGGTCAAACCATCTTAACTGGCATCGACAACCATGCTATGGTTACTGAGATCTCAGATTTTTCCCAGTTCCGATGTTCAACGGGAACGTTACCGGAAGCTCTCCCAGCTGCCACCTGATTGGCTGATTGAATAATTGCCTCAATGCACAGTTTTTTGTTTTAAAGTGGTTTATTTATTTGTGATTGGGACCCAAATGTTAAAGAAACACCGCACCTCATTTCATACTAATATTTCATAATTATTAATAATGTGTTTGCTCTTATTCATTCTTTATCACCACATTGTCTGCGTAAAGCTGCTTTGAGACAATGTTTATTGTTAAACGTGCATTACAAATAAAAACGAATTGAATTGAATGGAATTAAATTGTTTGACACTTTGCTTCGTCATCACTAAATACAGTGAGGAAAATAAGTATTTGAACACCCTGCTATTTTGCAAGTTCTCCCACTTAGAAATCATGGAGGGGTCTGAAATTGTCATCGTAGGTGCATGTCCACTGTGAGAGACATAATCTAGAAATCACAATGTATGATTTTTTAACTATTTATTTGTATGATACAGCTGCAAATAAGTATTTGAACACCTGAGAAAGTCAATGTTAATATTTGGTACAGTAGCCTTTGTTTGCAATTACAGAGGTCAAACATTTCCTGTAGTTTTTCACCAGGTTTGCACACACTGCAGGAGGGATTTTGGCCCACTCCTCCACACAGATCTCCTCTAGATCAGTCAGGTTTCTGGCCTGACGATGAGAAACACGGAGTTTGAGCTCCCTCTAAAGATTCTCTATTGGGTTTAGGTCTGGAGACTGGCTAGGCCACACCAGAAAATAAACCATTTTAGGTAAAAAATAAGTTTTGCAGGTTAGCTTTCTCGATAATTTATTTTGAATTTGATGGCTGCAACACGTGTCAAAAAAATAAATTGAAATCTTAATTCGTCTGACTACAGAACAGTTTTACACTTTGTTCCGGATCATGTTCACGTATGACTTCTTCTTTGCACGATAGAGATTTAACCTGCATTTGTGGATGACATGGTGAATTGTGTTCACACAGTGATTTCTGGAGGTGTTAAAGAGTCGGTGATTTCCATTTCAGAATCATAACTATGTATTAAAAGCAGTGGCGTCTGAAGATCACAGGCATCCAATATTGATTTTTGCTTGTCATTTGTCAGATTTCTCTACATTCTTTGACACTTTTGATGATTTTATGTATATAATAATATATTAATAATATATTAAAATATTTAAAAATATTAAATATTAAAAACATATATATATATATATATATATATATACAGTACAGACCAAAAGTTTGGACACACCTTCTCATTCAAAGAGTTTTCTTTATTTTCATGACTATGAAAATTGTAGATTCACACTGAAGGCATCAAAACTATGAATTAACACATGTGGAATTATATATGGAATTATATACATAACAAAAAAGTGTGAAACAACTGAAAAATGTCATATTGTAGGTTCTTCAAAGTAGCCACCTTTTGCTTTGATTACTGCTTTGCACACTCTTGGCATTCTCTTGATGAGCTTCAAGAGGTAGTCACCTGAAATGGTCTTCCAACAGTCTTGAAGGAGTTCCCCGAGAGATGCTTGGCACTTGTTGGCCCTTTTGCCTTCACTCTGCGGTCCAGCTCACCCCTAAACCATCTCGATTGGGTTCAGGTCCGGTGACTGTGGAGGCCAGGTCATCTGTATCATATATATATATATATATATATATATATATATATATATATATATATATATATATATATATAATATAATATATATTAATATTATTATTAATATATATAATAAAATTTAACTGTTTTAGGTTGAGGAACATTATTCTAAAATAAACTCTTTTTTGAGACGTGCTTCAGACGTGCTTTAATTAGAAACGATTTTTGAATGTAATTTTGTCTATAAAATGTCCTCAGTTTAATAATTTGATATGTTTTCTTTCTATCATGAATAAAATATAGACTAAAATATGGGATTTGTTAATAATTGCGCTCTGTTTTTATTTATCCACAGCACCCAACACTTTTCTTGCAATTGGGCTTGTACACAAAGTTGCGCTTTTATAATCCTAGACAGCTCGCTCATGAATGAGAAGCTGTGGATCCCAGACATCCCATTCCCCTGATTCATCTGCTTCATTACAGTGGCTTCCTGCCCAGCCCTGTACTCTTGTCAGATTACCCACAGTAATCTCACGCTCCCATCCAGATGCAGGCCTGATAAATGTCAACGATGCCCAGCAGCATTGATAACAACCCGCAGGCTCCTGCTCTCCTACAGAATGCCATTACAGCCTCGGCGCTTTAGATTTGATTTCAGCTCCGACCTCTGCGACCTCTTTCTGCAGGAGGGTTTTGATGCACGTGCTGAAAGGTATTGTTTGAGTGATCAAATCGCATCTCGGGATAAAAAGAGAAGAACTCCCTGACCGGCCGTATGCCCCGGTGCACAGATGGTCGTGAGCACGCTTGTAATATTACTGTTTGTAAACTGTTTGCATGAGTGTGTTTACATGGGCATGTTTGCCTTATGTGTCATTACAGGAAATGTGCTGACATCGTGCACAATGCGAACGGATGCAAATACGGACGTGCTCAAAGACGGATAATGGGGAGTTTGTTGGGAAAGAAACCCAGGCTGTATTTATGTGCATGTGCATGCATGCATTTGTGTGTGTGTGTGTGTGTGTGTGTGTGTGTGTGTGTGTGTGTGTGTGTGTGTGTATGATTGTGTGAAAGAGGGACAGAGATAAAGGAAAAAGTGAGACTGACATTTTTTGGTTTTATTATTTATTTTACAAATGTTTATGAAAAATAGATGCATTTTTAATAGTTACAAATGCAGATATTTTATTGATTTTTGATAAATATTTTACAGATATACTTATGATTATACTTATTTTACTTATTCTTAATAGTAGTAGAAGTATTTTCATTTATTTGCATGTGGATTTACATGTTTCGTTTTCTCATTTTCATTTTTTATCAGATGATTTACTGTACATATGTGGTCACGTGTAATTTCAGGGCGTAGCATGTTGGAATGCACCTTTACACCTCTGAAAATTTCATCGTTTATTTTTATTTTTTCACTTTTGGACAATAAAGAAGAGTTTTTACTTTGTTAGTGTTCTTGAGTTCTGGAGAAGGTGGAGGAGTTCAGGTACCTGGGGTCAACAGTGCAAAGTAATGTAGAGTGTGTTAGAGAAGTGAAGAAAAGAGTGCAGGCAGGGTGGAGTGGGTGGAGAAGAGTGACAGGAGTGATTTGTGATAGAAGAGTATCTGTGAGAGTGAAAGGGAAAGTTTATAGGACTGTGGTGAGACCTGAGATGTTGTATGGTTTAGAGACAGTGGCATTGAGTAAAAGACAGGAGGTGGAGCTGGAGGTAGCAGAGCTGAAGATGTTGAGGTTTTTGTTGGGAGTGACGACGATGGACAGGATTAGAAATTAGTTTATTGGAGGGACTGCGCATGTAGGACGTTTTGGTGACAAGGTGAGGGAGGTGAGATTGAGATGTTTTGGACATGTGCAGAGGAGGGACATTGGGGTATATCAGTAGGAGAATGCTGAGGATGGAGCCACCAGGAAGGAGGAAAAGAGGAAGGCCAAGGAGGAGGTTCATGGATGTGGTGAGGGAAGACATGCAGGTAGTTGGTGTGAAAGAGGCAGATGTAGAGGACAGGGGGGTATGGAGACGGATGATCCGCTGTGGCGACCCCTAATTGGAGCAGCTGAAAGAGGAAGAAGAATAATAAGAGTGTTCTTGAGTTCAATTTAATTTAATTGAATTCATTTTTATTTTTCGATTGTTATGGGCATTGTCTCAAAGCAGATTTACTGAGATAAAACGGTTATAAAGTTACACAAATGCATGTATAAGTGTAAAAGGTTTCTTCTATGTAGTTGTCAGTTTATTCCTAATGATCGAGTCAGTGGTGACTGTGGCAAAGAAAAACTCCCTGAGATGGCATCAGGAAGAAACCCTGAGAGGAACCGGGCTCAAAAGGAAACCCATCCTCATCCTCAACACCGAATGTTCATTCATTACAGTTCCATCATTGTTGAGGTGTTCAGTGATAGTCACTTCTTCTTCTTCTTCTTCTTTCGGCTGCTCCCATTAGGGGTCGCCACAGCGGATCATCCGTCTCCATACCACCCTGTCCTCTACATCTGCCTCTTTTACACCAACTACCTGCATGTCTTCCCTCACCACATCCATGAACCTCCTTTTGGCCTTCCTCTTTTCCTCCTACCTGGTGGCTCCATCCTCAGCATTCTTCTACCAATATAATTTATGTCCCTCCTCTGCACATGTCCAAACCATCTCAATCTCGCCTCCCTCACCTTGTCACCAAAACATCCTACATGCGCTGTCCCTCTAATAAACTCATTTCTAATCTTATCCATCCTCGTCACTCCCAACGAAAACCTCAACATCTTTAGCTCTGCTACCTCCAGCTCCACCTCCTGTCTTTTACTCAATGCCACTGTCTCTAAACCATACAACATCGCAGGTCTCACCACAGTCCTATAAACTTTCCCTTTCAATTTTGCAGATACCCTACTATCACAAATCACTCCTGTCACTCTTCTCCACCCACTCCACCCTGCCTGCACTCTTTTCTTCACTTCTCTAACACACTCTCCATTACTTTGCACTGTTGAACCCAGGTACCTGAATTCCTCCACCTTCTGAAGCTCTTCTCCTGCAACCGCACCACTCCACTGCCCTCCCTCTCATTCACACACATGTACTCTGTCTTACTCCTACTGAGTTTCATTCCCCTTCTCTCCAGTGCATATCTCCACCTCTCCAGGCTCTTCTCAACCTGCTCCCTACTCTCACAACAAATCACAATATCATCCGCAAACATCATAGTCCAGGAGACTCCTGTCTGACCTCGTCCGTCAACCTGTCCATCACCACTGCAAACAGGAAAGGGCTCAGGGCCGATCCTTGATGCAGTCCAACCTTCACTCTAAACCAGTCTGTCGTACCTACTGCACACTTCACTGCCGTCACACTGTCCTCATACATGTCCTGCACCACCCTTACATACTTCTCCGACACACCTGACTTCCTCATACAGTACCACAACTCCTCTCTTGGCACCCTGTCGTCGCCTTCTCTAAATCCACAAATACACAATGCAATTCCTTCTGTCCTTCTCTATACTTCTCCATCAACATTCTCAAAGCAAATATGGCATCTGTGGTGCTCTTCCTCGGCATGAAACCATACTGTTGCTCACAGATGGTCACCTCTTCTCTCAGCCTGGCTTCCACTACTCTTTCCCATAACTTCATGGTGTGACTGATCAACTTAATACCCCTGTAGTTACTGCAGGTCTGCACATCTCCTTTATGCTTAAAGATCGGTACCAGCACACTCTTTCTCCATTCCTCAGGCATCTTCTCACCTTCCAAAATCCTGTTAAACAATCTGGTCAAAAACCCCACTGCCATCTCTCCTAAACATCTCACGCTTCCACGGTATGTCATCTGGTCCAACCGACTTTCCACTCTTCATCCTCTTAATCGCTGCTCTCACTTCCTCCTTACTAATCTTATCTACATCCTGCTTCACCATCTCCACATCATCCAACCTTCTCTCTCTGATTTTCCTCATTCATCAGCTGCTCAAAATACTCCCTCCACCTTCTCAACACACTCTCCTCACTAGTCAACACATTTCCCTCTCCATCCTTTACTGCTCTAACTTGCAGTACATCCTTTCCAGCTCGGTCCCTCTGCCTGGCCAATCGGTACAAATCCTTTTCTCCTTCCTTAGTGTCCAACCTCTCATACAGCTCCTCATATGCCTTTTCCTTGGCTTTCGCCACATCCCTCTTAACCTGCTGCCGCATCTCCTTGTACTCCTGCCTACTTTTCTCATCACTCTGTCTATCCCACTTCTGTTTTGCCAACCTCTTTCTCCTTATGCTCTCCTGCACTTCCTCATTCCACCACCACGTCTCCTTGTCTTCCTTTCTATTTCCAGATGTCACACCAAGTACTTTTCTAGCTGCCTCCCTCATCACTCCTGCAGTAGTTGCCCAATCATCCAACACCTCCTTAACACCACTGAGCCTCTCTCTGACCTCTTCCCTGAACCTCACACTACACTCTTCCTCCTTCAGTTTCCACCATCTTATTCTTCTTTCAGTCCTCACTCTCCTCCTCTTCATCCTCGCCTCCAAAACCATCCTACAGACCACCATCCTATGCTGTCTAGCTACACTGTCCCCTGCCAACACCTTACAGTCGCCAATCTCCTTCAGGTTGCATCTCCTGCATAGCACATAGTCCACCTGTGTGCACCTTCCTCCACTCTTATCGTCACCCTATGATCCTCCTTCTTTTTAAAATAAGTGTTCACCACTGCCATTTCCATCCTTTTAGCAAAATCTACCACCATCTGCCCTTCCACATTCCTCTCCTTAAAACCATACCTACCCATCACCTCCTCATCACCTCTGTTCCCTTCACCCACATGCCCATTAAAGTCCGCCCCAATCACTAACCGTTCTTTCCTAGGTACACCATCTACCACTTCATCTAATTCACTCCAGAATCTTTCCTTCTCCTCCATCTCACAGCCAACTTGTGGAGCATAGGCACTGATGACATTTATCATCATCCTTCAACTTCCACCTTCACGATCATCACCCTATCAGAAACTCTCTTCACCTCCACTACACTCTTACTGTACTCTTCCTTCAGAATCACCCCTACACCATTTCTCTTTCCATCCACACCATGATAAAACAGTTCAAACCCACCTCCAATGTTCCTGGCCTTACTCCCTTTCCACTTGGTCTCCTGAACACACAACATATCTACCTTTCTCCTCTCCATCATATCAGCTACCTCTCTCCCTTTACCCGTCATAGTACCAACATTTAAAGTACCAACCCGAACCTCCACTCTCCTACACTGCTCCTTTCCCTGCCGTCTCTGTAGGCGTCTTCCTCCTCTCCTTCTCCTCCTTGACCAACAGTAGCCCAATTTCCACGGTACCCTGTCGGCTAACGATACCTGTGGCGGTCGTTGTTAACCCGGGCCTCGACCGATCCGGTATGAAATTCTCATTTGTGATCCGCATATTTGATTTGGCACGTGTTTTACGCTGGATGCCCTTCCTAACGCAGTGATAGTCACTTAAATGCACAAAAGATCATGGAAACTGTGGTCCTGAGACACTGTAGTAGACTCTTGATATTGATAAAAGTCTCAAAACTCTGGATTTGCTCAGTCACCTCATTAATCTTTAGATTGTTGAGGTAAAAGCATCCACAGCTGAACAGAGTGTCTCCACTTAAAAAGAACTTCATCTAGGGGTAGAGCGTCAGGATGAATTGGGAAGATCTCAAGTTTCAAGATTTTTATATTTAACTCAATATATTTACTGCTTTTATTCATCTATCTTTCAGGGATGTTTTATCCTGGCTCATAAGTTGAAGGATTGGGCGACTGTTTAGAAGGTTGTGAGTTCACATCCCAGCACTTATCACGGGTTGATCTTTGAGCAAGTATAATTCATACCTGATTACTTCAGAAACGAGAGTAAAAATAGAAACCTTTACACTTTACACTATAGATGGTATCAGTAACCCAAAATAAAAAAAAACATATAAAAAGCAAATTTTAAGGCAAAATGTTAGATTTTTTCCAATAAATTGCTCCATTAAACCACAAAAAACATATCTCGAGTTCATATTTACAGCTGTAGTTTTGATGCCCTCTTTCCAATATGTTTGAGACTAGATTTTTGTGGTGTTGTTGCATCTGGAAACAAATTAAAAGCCATTCACGATCCACTCTGATTGAAAATTGGCTTCAGTCCGGCAAGGCCTTTATGGAATCAGAAGGCAATCTACAACATTTTATAGTAATAAGAGCACAGGTATGTACAATTTCTGAGAAATGCTTTGCAATGAAAAACAAGACGGCATTCAAACCCCTTATCGTGGGCTTTTAAACAACCATTAGTCAGCAGGGACACTAACCGAATGCACATTTCCAACTCCTGAAGTCTGTGAGGTGTGTGGCAGTAAAACCTATTGTGTGACGAAGGAGTGTGGAGATTGAATGAGATGCTTCAGCAGAAGAGGACTAGAGATCAGCAAAGGTCATAAATAGAGACGTGCCTTCACATCGTACATCGTCCATACGGAGACAATGCGAGCGGCAGATGGATGCATTGTGAAAGATGGGACTGTAGAACAATATGGTGGCAGCAAGAAAGTCTGTTCAACATCCGTTGCAGTGGTGGTCTTGTCATCATAGGCCCTTTTATCACCGCCTTTCAAAAAGACAATAAACACTCCTTTGTGTGTGTTTGTAAGTGTTTGTGTGTCTGGGATGGAGGGTTAGATAAGGGTTACTGCTTTCTATGTTTTTTGGAGATTTCTAATTCGAGCATACATGAAAGATACATGCATGTGTAAATATTTGTATTTGTGAACACGGTCATGCAATATGTTGATAGAATTTGTTGAAATGGTAATTAAAAGCCATTTTATTTCATAATAAAGCAAAATATATATATCAATTTTTGGAATATATTCATTTCGAGTACATATTGTGTCCATTCTATCTTGTCATTTGCACTAACATGTTACTTGCCTTATACCTCATATATATATATATATATATATATATATATATATATATATATATATATATATATATATATATATGCATATTACTGTATAACTACTACATGACTTCTGTGGAATCACCCTATGGACATTTTTTTTGCATAATTTTGCTGCACAATGCACATCTATATTTGCCTTTTCAGATTTTGGAAACAGGTAGTCTTATTGTTTTTAAGAGACACTTGCAGGTTTGTTTTGTTTTATATGTATAGATGGTCATCATCCGAATTATAATGGTTTGACATGATTTTTCGATCTTATGATGATAATAGTGTGTGTGTATATATATATATATATATATATATATATATATATATATATATATATATATATATATATGTGTATATATATATATATATATATATATATATATATATATATATATATATATATATATACACTGTATGTTCATTGTCTGTATTATTTATTTCACTGTATAGGTCTTTAATGGGAAGACCTTTAATTGTTCTTTCATTTTTTGATTGCAGTAGATTTGACACAGATTTGTACTCAGAAACATGTGCAACTTGCCAAATCTGTGTGTACAGAATTGAATGCAACTGGTGATTAAACAAGAATTTAGAGAGCAAACAGTTTTGTGGTTTGTTATCTATCATGGAATGGAATTACCCGGCACTTGACCTAAATCCCATTGAACTGGTCTGGGATGAACTGAATCGCAAGGTCAGAAAGAAAACTCAAACTAGTAAAAAGCTTTGGCAGGTTTTACAAGAGGCATGGCAAAGTATTTCAGCTAAATGTTTATAGCAATGAACTGTCCAGATGCCAAGAGTGTGTAAAGTTGTTTTTCATGCAAAGGGAGACTATTTATATATATATATATATATATATATATATATATATATATATATATATATATATATATATATATATATATATAGAGCAATGAGTGAATCTCAAATCCCACGTAAGCTACGTGACAGTACGTTTTAAACATAATCATTGCTTTAATGATAATCTTTAGTGATTAGTCTTGATAGAGAGATTTCTAAAATCCTGCAGCTAAACAATAATGCATCTGTAATTCAGGAAGTTGGGATAAAAGTATCAAAAAAATGTACGCCTGGATACCAACACTACATTTTTGCATATTATAGATTCTTAGAGCTTATAAAAAAGTTCATTTTTCAGCTACGCTACCCAAACGAGAAACTTCACACGTCACCTAGTTCCAGCAGCAGCCCAACCTCTATGTGTGTTTTCACTTTAAAACTTTTGAAAATAAGCCGCGCTTTCATATGAGGAAAAAAAAAAAAACTGGTCCTTGCCTAAATGGGAAAAGCGCTTGTTTCGTGGGACTGATGTCCGAGTCCATGCCTCGGTTCTCGGCACTTAGATGACTCGCTGTAAAATCGGTTCAGTAAAAAAGGAACCAGATCTTGTGTGCCTGGAATTTGCCTTTTACTTCCTTAATGTAAACACCAGACTCCGGCACTCAGTGGTGTAAAGGTGACATACTGAAGCAATCTAGAGTAAGTCCAGGCCCTGGTTTGTACTTCAACTGAAGTCTGAAGTACCATTAATAGACATAGCTAAGTGTGAACGAGGCTCCGCGATCCTCTTTGGCAATGCTGTTTTTCATTCAGGACCAGCTCAGGCTCGATGAATAACTACACAACTGTTCCCATAAACTGACCGTCCGCAACAAGCGAAGGCACCATGACCTGTCATCACCCTTGCTGATTTATGTTCTCGGTCCTGGTGGGTTTCAACAGGAGCATTAATTCTTGGACAGATAGTCATTTGAACTATAGCAGTTAAGGCAGACACGGAGAGAAAGAGGGGATCAAAAAAAAAGCCCAGACAGACAGTGCCAGGAACAGTTGCGGTGACACTCCTATGTTTATAATTGATTTTCAAGGGCAGCATTCTTGTTGTCAGAGGACGGTTAACAAGCTACAGGCTGGCTCCCCCCGAATGCCTGAACATCCCAAACACCCCTCTTCCCTTTTGCACCCAGATTGCACCAGGGCAAAATACTAGGATCAGCCAACTTGAATGGAAATGGTTAAAGGGATAGTTTAGGGCTCTCATCTTCAAAAACCCAAAAAATCCCTCCTGCTTTAAAAAATCTATCATTAACTGAACAAGTGCACAAAATAACGGAAAGTATGCTGATACATAAACCACATCCCGGATCAGCATTTTGAGAACATTTAAGAACGTCAATCCTGGATGAAGTTCTTAGTGCACTCTCACTGGGCACTTTCACTTCGTTGCTCCACAGGTATTCCTTTGCTTTATCGCAGCCTACAGTATGTTTACATCGAAAGCTCCTTTTTCTCTGGGAGACTCGGAGACTAAGCCAGTAATTGGCCACGCATCATCAATCTCGCAAAGCCGTTCCTTTCACCAAAAGTCCCATCCGAGTTTCAAGAAGACAAATGGGACCGAGTCGCCTCCCAGTTGCCAGCAAGCAGACCCTGGGTGGAGGAAGCAGCCATGTGGTCTGTGAGAAACCACAATGTGGAACGTTCATCTGGTTTATGTCACCAGGATGAACTTTGCGTCAAATGCAAAAGGCCATGAGACTCTGTGTCCTTTTGAGGCAGGGAGGCCGGCCGAGACACAAGAAAGAATGGGTGGGGAACAGGCATATTTTGAGGCCTGTTGCAGACATTAAGCATTTCTTCTCCCCCTGTTACGTAAACTTGGGTCTGTGGTTTTTGATCTCTGCACGGCATGTATATAAATATATATACATATATTTAAAAAAGACCTGCTGTCCATTTCCAGTTCATTCAGCATTGTTGCTACTCAAACATCTCCAATGTCTGACAGGTTGTTTTGTCTGCACTTGCGATATCGATATGAGTGGAAACTTGTATCAGGAAGGATGTTCACCAATTGAGGTCAATGGGGACTGAGAATCTTTTGCACAGGGTGTGCTGGGTTTGGATTTCTTCCATGTGTCCATGGTTTGGCTGTAAATGAATGAGAAGGAAAACTTTGTCATAAAAAACGGAAAGAGTCGAAAGGCTTCCGCAGGCTTCCTCGTGTGTTTATAGACGTGGCTCAGATATACAGTAATTGTCCTCGATTAAAATGTCTTTCCCATCAGCAATTTCTCTGGCAAAATCATCCACGTCGCTACCACTATTAGTGTCCATCCGATGATCTCGTAGACAGTAGAGGTCAAGGTTCGGTACGTACCTCGGATTTTAAGTCACAGTAAGGTACAGTTTCGGTATGGTTAGGGGAAGAAATGCAAAACGGTAAATTGCTTGTTGTTTTTTTTATTTTATTAATGCAGTTTATTATTATTAACATTTGTGAACATATCAAAAGTTTAAATTCTTTGAATAATTGTTAATAAAATGGCCGCTTATTTAAAAATATAAAAAGAATATAAAGAATAAAATTCAAGTCAGATAACCGCAGTACATGTTTTTATTGTATTGATTAAATTAAGTATTTTTTATTTGATTAATTTACTAAATTTGCATAAATTATATTGATGAAATAAATTTAAATAAATGGAAAAAAAAAAGTTAACATTTGTTAAACCCCTTTTGGGTAATACAGATGCGTAAATAAATTTGTGTGTGTGTGTGTGTGTGTGTGTGTGTGTGTGTGTGTGTTTTACATTTAATATTTAATTGTTTAAAGATATGTTCTTCATAATTGTTCTACTTATTAAATCATACTTTAACAAATGTCTTCATTTCTTCCATCCTTCATTCATAAAATGCTGAAGAATCCATATAGCTAGCGTTATCAGGAAGTGGCCGCAATATCGCACCTGCGCAAAACAAGCACTACAAATGGTATTTCTGGTAGGTGGTGAGTAGCCACAGTGACCTTGCGCTAACTCTACTTTTATTTTTATACCCTTGGCATTGTTGTGTATGTTTTTAACAGATTTAACTGCACGTAAAAAGGATTGCATTCGATACAAATGTAATGAAAAACGAAAACCCTGTACTGAAAAAGTTCGGTACAGATACATGTACCGTTACACCCCTAGTAAACACAAGACATACTGTACAGACCAATATTTAGACCTAGACTCTGTACTTGTATGTGGTAAAGATGAGGAGGCTGTTCATCTACTGCCTTACCCTTCTGTAAAAGATAAACAAGCAGAGGGAAAAACAGTGTCTAATTCTCCTCGGTGTCTGAACGTAATCAGGTATGTCACTGATGTTACTGCATAAATCTATGTTCCATAGATGGGAATGCGGTCCCACTGCACTTTGTACTGGTCTCGGTGCTGTAAATCCTGTAGCATTCAGAAGTGTACATAACTTAAGCTGCGGTTGAATGCTCTCTAAGACGTCGTTTGCATTTCTGCGAAAAAAAAAAAAAAATTCATCAATGTCTATATTCCAAAATCGAGGATTTTTCATCTGATTATTGCCAGTCAGTTCCGCATTTAAATTGCACAGTTCACACAAGCATTACGAAAAACGTGAAATAAATGGCCATACGATCGATGGGTAGAACGGTCCAGCGCAAACACTTTTTTGATTATTTTACCCAGAACGACCCTTTCGTTATTGTAAGTGTAGACGAAATGTGGAAAGTCAAAGCAAACAATAATACCGCAGAAATACTTAGGCAAGAAAACACATGTTGCTGGCCGTCCTCTCTGAAGAAAATCGGATCTGCAGGGATTCTTTCGGCTTTCTTTTGCGCGAACGAGTGACTTAAACTAAGTCCTGCCTTTTGGACGTTTATTAGTTCGAGATCATTTCCAATCAGTAAAATGCAGACAAGCAAAACATTATCGCCCATTATTCCAAGAACCACAGAGCCATTTGTTTTTACTCTATAACCTCATTTTATACGTCTGAAATGCAGCGTATTGATTTCAAGACATGAAACCCAAATGTTGGGCAGTTTAAAACTTTCCACAAGGGGTTACAGTCTTTTTCTTTTTTTCTTTAAGAGAATATATGATGTCTATAACACAATATTTGATATTTAAATGACCTAAGACATACCAATAGCAAGCCATTAAATAGGTCTCTGATGGACAAGTAGGAGTGTATACACTTTGGGATTTGCTGTTATAGGAAAAAAGCGTGCCAAAGGACATGTACTTTTTATCCATTTACAGTTTAATGAGAAACATTGCTTGTCGTGCTACAAAGAAAAAGTAAAGAGCGCTTTATTCCTTAAACACTAAAAATTACTTCCAAAAGGTTGCAGAAAATATCACCATATTAATGACAGAAAACATTTTATTTTATTGAAATTTATAATAAAAAATATATGATCATGTATTTAAACAAGTGGATGACTGTTTCAAATAAAAACTCACAGGTGAACTTTTGTGAGAGCTGCAGTGAGAGAAAATATATCATATATGAGTTGGAATGAGAAAGTTTTGAGACTAATGGTGCTAATTGGTGATATTCTGACCACGTGTTAGAACAAAGAGCGCTTCAGGAACGGAAAAACATCACTGAAAGACGACGAGAGATCAAAAAGACCTTCAACGTGCTCAACCCCCAAAGATGTGAAAACCGTTCAGTAACTTGCGCATAACGATCGTGGGAGAACAATCCACATGATCTCACATCCGGACCCACCCTACTCTCCAGATTTGGTTAATTCGGAATTCACCCTCTTCCTGTTTTGACATTTTGACACCACTGAGGAGCTCCAGCACGAATAGCGGATGGTGCTTGACACGTTTCGAAATGAAGACTTCCAGAACACATTCCAGAAGTGGCAGGAACGCTGGGAGCGCTGTATTACTGTGCAAGGGGACAGGTGATAGTGTGTAAACGTAGATAAATAAAGTACTTCCTTTAAACAGATCTAGTCTTTTTGATACCGCCTTGTATTCAACATCAGGACGAGTAGAAATCGAGAATTCCACACTGCCGTAGTATAACGAAAAATATCTTCAGTTATAAGGTTTTTTGCTGTAAATAATGTAACAAAAGCATATCTGATTGTCTTTAATGGCCGGTGTGGCTCTATAAAGCTGGAAGAAGGATCAGGCAGAGCTCCAAGATCAACATTATACGGTATAAATCGCCACTAGGAGCTGAAGGTCACATTCTTCTGCATGTCTAGAGACTGAAACCTAACAGCTGGTATATATGCATGCGATTAAGAACAAGACCAGATCATATCAGCCATTTATACTTTTACTCTAACAATATCAGTCCAGGTTTAATTACTTTGCTCCAAAAAACCCCTCATCTATTTGAATTTTATCTCAACACACACACACTCACTCACACACAAAGTGCTAAAATGACTGAATGAAAACAAGCAGCACAGTGGCAGGAAAAAACACCGGAACCCATCAGTGCATGACTTTAATTATCAGGCCATGCTTATGTACAGTATAATAGGGAAAAGGTGGCTATGGAAGAAGCCTACATCATTTTTTTTTCCTTCAGCCTTTTCTTGTTCTGTCCATGTTTCTGCAATTCACGCACACTTTAATTTTATTCGAACAAAAAAAAAACATTTGCATAGCAGGATTTATCTGAGTGCTGAGTGTCACACTGGAAGAATGCACTCAGCTCCAGAACACAGGTGGTGGAAATTAGTCTTTATGTGGTTTTCTCTCTCTTTCTCTCACTCATTCCACTTTTTTCTCTCGCACGGCGTAACGGATGGCAGGGCACTTCTACGGTTACACTCTAACACTGATGAGCTAAAGCTTCCAAGATCATATCGGTATCTTTGTAGGACATGCAAAAATTCCAACACGAATGAAAGACACTATAGACATTAGGAAAAAGGTGGCATCTGTGAAGTAATGAGGTTCTAGGTATATAGTAGATTCATGTAATAAAACACACACACACACACACACACACACACACACACACACACACACACACACACACACTCATAACCGCATAGGGGTTAATATGCATATTAATGGAAAGGATGTTTGTTGGTACCTAAAATCTTGATGAATAATTAAAACATATGTCCTATTTACTTCCATAACCATATATTCATTCAGTCAAAATATTGATGAATTTTCTATTTTTTTTCTATTTTCTAACCTTGCCCCCAAAGTGTCCTTTGCTAATGAGGTGGATATTACTTTTGGCCTTCTTATTGGTTACATGTCATAATAAAACAGAGGTCAATTTTCTTAGACATATTGACCGTAGTTTCCCAGAGTGCTACACACATTAGTCCTGGCACTAGAGTGCAAAAGAAAATGCAAAATGTTTTTTGATGGGTTATTTTGCGAAAGTGGGAGCTCAATGGGTTACTGATCAGATGTTTGGGGGTTCAAGCCTCAGTACCACCAAGCTGCCACTTGTGGGCCCTGAAGCAGGACAAGCACCTTCTGCGATTCGTACCAGATATCCACAATTGTGTCACAACATTGAGTTTTGAGCTGCATCATCATCCTTGTTAAGAGAAGCCAAATCTGGCGAGTAGGGTGGGTGCGGAAGTAAAATTGTGTGGATCGTTTTCCGACGATCATCATGAACAAGTTGCCTAATAGTTTCGACATTTTCGGGGGGGTTGAGCTTGATGAAGGTTTTCCTGATCTTTCATCGTCTTACAGTGATGTTCTTTCGCTCATGAAGTGCGCGTTCCATTTAAAACACCTCGAAATGACTCGTTGCAGCTTCACTGTATGTCTGACGTATGTCACATCAAACGGCTCTGTGGCAGATTTTCCCAGTTTCACATGGAATTTCACATTTGCTCGTTGTCCTAACTTGCGGTCCATGATCAAATTGCAGACATGGTGATGCATGCGGTCAGAATAACACCAGGTAGCACCATTAGTCTCTAAACCTTTCGGGTCCCTGGTGGTCTAGTGGTTAGGATGTGGCGCTTTCACCGCTGTGGCCCGGGTTCGATCCCCAGTCAGGGAACCAACCCCAGCCACTCTTAGTGCCGGTCCCAAGCCCGGATAAATGGGGAGGGTTGCGTTAGGAAGGGCATCCAGCATAAAACATGTGCCAAATCAAACATGCGGAGGATCCGCTGTGGCGACTCTAATGGGAAAAGCCGAAAGAAATCTCTAAACCTTTTGATACCACCTTATACAGTCAGGGGTTGGGGTTATGGCAACAATTATCTACATAGTATGTTGTTTTAATGAGAAATTAGCTTGTTTAATGTTGCAATGCATCAAATTACATAAACATTACAGTTTTTGGATCTACATTTTAACCCTGTAGATGTACAATAATAATGCAGAAGGGTTCCTTAACAATGATACTTATGTACACATGGTGAATGTGAGGTATACATCTACTTTTTAATTGATCGATAATTCATGTGAAACATATTATAATATCTGAATCGTTCACTGAGTCCTTGTTGTTTGTCGATTTTCCTTATGATCTACAGAGCTACTGGTAACAAAACCGCCACTTAACAAAGAGTCTTTCTTAACATTTATGTCCAACAATAAGTCATTCAAAAGTGACGAGTTTACAATTCATCATACGTGTCAAAGCAAAGTGTGGCCGAAGCTGGCCTCGTGAACTGCCGTCGTCCTGGCGTCACTCAGACACGTTAGCACGACAAGCCCAAGTGCTAACAGCAGATCTCAATCATCTTTTAGACGGCTCTGCACTTAAATGCTGACTCTGGTGGACCTTATTTATAGATCATTAAAGGTTTCATTAGACTGAATTCTAGCCCTTGTGATAATAAACGCTCAGTTCCACACAAAACACGCCTTCTCAGGAGACACAGGCGGGCGACGTGCTCGTTATTATGTTTGGGTGTGCTTGAGCGTGGGTGCTGGCGAGGGCCAAAAGGTGACCGTTTGAAAATTGATGCGGTGGCGTGAAAAGGATTCTTCTGAAGGATCTTTTTCATCTGCCGTGTCCACGTTTGCTTTCTCAAGCCGAGGAAAAAGCTTCCTTATGCCAAGTGTTTACTTACCACTTAGGAATATTAAACAAGCTTGGACTGTGTGGTGTTAAACGTTTATGTATCTACACTTTATGGACACCTGATTTTTCAACCATATGTGGTTCTTCCCCAAACTAATACCTCAGAGTTGAAGGCAAACATTTGTATAGAATGTCTTTGGATGCAATAGCATTCAATTTTCCCTTCACTTGAACTAGGAAATGCCTTTATGCACAAGCTAAATCTTTGAAGATATGGTTAACATAGGTTGGTGTGGAAGATCTTCTGCTATAGAGCTCTGACCTCAACTCTATCAAACATAGATGAATTGAAACTCTGTGTGCTCCCCAGGCCTCCTTACATTAGCCACATCACTACCTGACTTTATAAAAGCCCTTGTGGCCAAATTAATCTCCACAAGCACACTCCAAAATCTGGTGAAACATCCTCCCAGAAAAGTGTAGATTCTTCTAACAACAAAAGAGTACTAAGTGTGGAATGGTATGTTCAGAAAGCACATATGAATCTTATGGCCAGGTGTCTATGTATGGGTGTAAATCAGTGACTCCTTAATGACTTCTAAGATGCTACTATCTAGTTAAAGCTTATTTGCTCATGAGCCAAGGTTGATTGCAAGATTGGGAAGATGTTCTTTCAGATTTTGTGGAGATTTGTGCTCATTCAAAGACAAGAGTGTTAGAAAATTCAGGTACTGATGTAGGTGAGGTGAGGAGGCCTGGGGTGCAGTCAGTGTTTCAATTTATCCCAAATGTAATCGATAGGGTTAAGGTCAAAACTTTATAGCAGGAGATCTTCCACTCCAACCCATATGTTCATGGAGGTGGCTTTGTGCACAGGGCCATTGTTATGTCAGGTTTTGGATCTTCTAATTTAAGTAAAGGCTGTAATGTGAGATGAACCGGTACTTTTGTCCATATAGTGTAGGTGGAAGCACTTCAGAGCCTCCGAAGAGCAAAAATATTTACGCAAGTGCTCAAATGCAATTTGGCCAGAGAAGACGTTCAATAATTTTGTCAGCTCCAACTTTAGTCTTTGATCATGATCACAAAGCGTCGTTTTGCTGAATTCCAGAGTTACGACAGATGGCATGTGGATCGAATCCGAAGCAGAACTTCAAAAGGGGTGTGAACGAAACGGTGTTTGAAGTGATATAGCGGGTTTCGTTGCTTATTTGCATGCCGAGTCAGCGTTTCTCAAAACATACCAGACATCTCACACACATGTTGCAAGCGTGTATACGCAGCCTATAAATAGCCAAGGGTCAGTCTGATTTAAATATATTGTGACCCTGTAAATTGCAAGCGGCTGTTGGTCTGGTTGCCAGGTTGAACAGCAGATCTATCTTTCAGGCATGCAAATCACTCTCTCCAGCTGTGAGGACACCTGTCTGGGGCTGGAGAGCATTTTTCTTCAGGCTTCTCCTGAGACGGCGTATTTCAAGCATACTTATTTCAGTCTGTATTACTTATGTATGTGCAGGCCCTCTCTTGGTGTGCGTGTTTGGTGTAGGAATGTAATTGTGGAGCTAAAAACACATTGACTCATTCAACACTGCAGACGGTAATTGCAGGAGTCGTAACTCATTCGGTCTGTTCAGGGGAAAACTTGTATATGAACTCGTTTCATCTCCTCCAGCTATAACTGCACTTTGGTATTTTTTGCAGGTGATGAAGGACTTGCAAAACATTGCAAACATCCTGTTTCTCAAGAACCCTCCTCCAGTGTATACAGACTATAATTAACACTAAATATGTAAAATTACATAAAGGTTTACTGGTGCTGGAAAAGATTTAACAATAAAATATTTGTTTTATAATAATTTTTTTCCAGTACACCTTGACCTAAAGCAGAGTAACTGTTTCTACCTTGAAATGGATTAGTTTGTCTTATACAACAGCAGCAATGGCATTTCATGCTGTCGTTTCACGAACGTCTGCGAAACCAGACAGTCTTGTCGTTGCTTATGTTGAAGCAGCTATAATACCTGTGAAACCGTAAAAATTCCACCATGATGGTTTCATGTGTTCTAAAACCAGCTTTTGTCTACTTTGACAAAACGCTGACACTGAAGACTCCTACTTAAAAATGTGACTCGGCGAAAAATGGCAGCGAGTTACAATAATAGTTTTTGATTAGAAAATGTATCGAATTAATTATTATTCACTTTATTGTTCTTATGCAGAAAACAAGTAAAATAAAAATGCAAAACCAATGAATGTAATAAAAAATGTCAAATTTTAAAAGTTTAATACATTAAATCTTTCCTATTATAGTATAATAAACCCAAATCTGATATGAGTAAGATTTAATTCTTCTTCTTCTTCTTCTTCTTCTTCTTCTTCTTCTTATTAACTAGTCATGTGCCATTGATATTTATGACATTTATGTATGAGGCACATTTAAAAACACGACTGTTGACCTGTACGAAATATTAAAGAATAAGATGCAACAGGCAAAGAAACATAAAATATAATTTTTACTAAACCTAAAGCTAAAATATATATATATATATATATATATATATATATATCTTTTAATTAGTGACATATGTTAATGTTAAGATTCAGTGAGGATTTAATGTAGAGAGGTAAAGCTTTAGTCCAGCAACTTTATCTGTATTTTATTATACTTATTTTGTGTATTTTTGCATTGACACCATTATCTTCCATTTATTTGTATTTATACACTGAGCAGTTCTAGGTTAAGGGCCTTGCTGAAGGGCCCAAGAGTGGCAGCTTGGTGATGCTTGGATTTTAACTTATGATCTTCTAAACAGCAGTTAATACTTCCGGTACTGAGTTGCTATTTCCATTTTTCTATTCCATTTAAAGCAGCTATTTAAAAAAAACAACATGATCTACCAAAGAATAAACATATTAGAACAGGGAATAATAATAATAATAATAATAATAATAATAATAATAATAATAATAAAATCATCATCTATGATCTGTTTTACAGCTGAAAGTATATTCGAGCTTCTGTTATAGAAAAAAAATATATAATTGTTTGTATTATTATTATTAGTAGTAGTAGTAGTAGTAGTAGTTGTATTAATAGTATAATATTAAATGTGCATTTATTGAGTGATTTCCTAAAATTCATTTTTGTTTATTGGGCATGTTTTATGCGGATATATTTATGCGGTTTTATTTGCATATATATATATATATATATATATATATATATATATATATATATATATATATATATATATATATATATATATATATATATATAAATGCATATAAAAAATGCATTAACACTAATAGCTTTTACCGGCATTAATTTAATTAATGCCGCATGCATTTCTGATTGACACTTTTGATTAAAAATATAAATAAATAAATATAAAAAGAGGAAAAATTAAAAGCTTTGACACAACACACACACACATTTATTCACAACATCGTTTTCTTTACTCAGAAATAAAAAGAAAATAAACAAAAAAAACGTTTAAATACCAAACATTTGTTTTACTTATTCGCCAAGTCTCAAATCAGGCACCAAAACCCACCATGATGCACACATCCGGCAATTAAAACCGTCCGTGTGGAAACATAGCAAAAGTTCATTTTGGTGTCCTGATGATTTCCGTAATTTAAAACACCATATTTAATGAAACATTTACAAGCATATTCTGATTTCATGCTCGATGTTGGGTTTCTCATCAATAATAAACATACATTCGCATAGGGCATCCATATTAGTTCATGCCCATGCTGATTAGAGTATTTAAAATTCAGAGTATTAATTAAAGGTACAATTAGAACAGATAAAAATGTGTCAATAATCACACAATGACAATCATTGATGAAATGATGGCTTGTTTTCTTATCTAAGATGTATTCTCATCTCAGGCCCCAGATTACCGGTCATCTCGACCAGGAGAAGGAAATGAATGAATGAATAAATGAGTTAAACAGAATGATATCACAGTAGATGATGGTGCTCCATGCAGCAGAGCAGAAGGAAGCAGTAGCAGGTGGTGAAGCTCTTTACACTGCCTGTGTGGTCCACAGCACTACACTTCCCGAGGTGTATGTTAAATCGTTCTCCACTGACCTCCTCGTCCCCTCCTCCTCCTCCTCCTCCTCCTCCTCTTCCTCTTTGGAAAGCAAAAACTCTTTGCAGGATGGAGTTTTGGTGTGTTTTCCACCCCTGCGTTGTGACCCTTGCTCAGGATACGAGGGGCTGTCTGTCTGTCGTCCATCTGTCTCTGAGGTTGATTTATTCAGCTCAGGGAGCGCATTCTCACACCGGTCACAGTTTTGGTTTCTTTCTCGATGATGATGATGATGATATCAATCTTTTCAGCCGGGGCATTCCAGGACTTCGAGCAGATGATTTGCTGACATTTTTGCCTGGAGCTGTTTTTTTTCCTGGAGCTCAGACCAGGGCAAGGTGAGACCTGTACCTGCCGAGCCAAATCCAAACAGCAGATGTTGGACACTGTGGTGAATAAGAAGGACATGCTGGTGACCCAGTTCACAGTATAGGAACAGTTTAGGATGTTTTGAATGTTTTGATTTTAATTTTTTTTTTTGGAATAATTAGGTTCTACTGGACTTTCTAGAACATTCTATTTGTAAATATAAATGTTCTTGCTGTAACAATATCACTTGTGGAACACAATCACTAAAGTTACTAATGTTACAGAAAACACTCACAGACTCCATGAATGAATAATCACATGGTTCACTTCTGGTGTTTACTAATTCTTTTCACATGTAGATTAAGGTTTTTTTTTCCCTTCCCATATGAGTAATTTTACTAAAATACCTTTACTAAAGTGATTTTAAATAAAATCTTTTAATTTATTTTCAAATTTTTTTATTTATTAATTTTCAGATGATTTTTCTACTTACAATCGTTTCCTTTTTTCACATTTTCTTCTACTTTTGTAATTTTATTACATGAAAATAATATAAATGTTTACCTCATTTATACATAAGTAATTATTGTTTACACTTGATTTCACCCCATTATTTATATCTTTTTTTACATTTGTTTTTTAATGTAATTTTCAATTTTTTTTATTAGATTTTTTTTTTCTAAATGTATGATTTTTTTTACCACCAAAGTTATGTACTTAAATGAAAGGTTTAATTTTTCTCTTTTTTTGCATTTGGGTTCTATGTTGTTTTAAAAAAAAGGAGAATTTTTAGAAGTCCACGACCACATCTTAAACAGGGGTGCCAATAATTGTGGAGGGCACTGTATATTTTTTTTTTTACATGATTTTCTTTCTAAAGTATTTCTTTTTAATAAGCACAAGGTTAATTCCTGGTGTTTAGAGACATTTTTCACATGGAGATTTAAGTTTTTATCAATATAATTTTACCAATAAAACATAAAACTTTCTTTTTTTTTTTTTTTAATTAAAAAATGTATTTGTGATTTTTTTACTTTTTTTTTCTTCTTTGTCTTTTCACAGGCAAATCACTTCCACATTGGATATATTATTCTTATATTATTCTTAATTTATTAGAACCTGCTTTTTACAAGATTGATTCCTTTTCACATGTATTTTTCACCTCTACATAATTAATAAATAATTTTTAATGATTTATTTATTTTACAAGCTTAATTCCTTTAAACGATTTATCATTTAATTCTTTACATTATTTATTTATTTTACAAGCTTTTCCCCCAACAAGATTGATTTATATTCACAATTTATTTAAGTTTTTTTAACACCATCATATGTCTTGTGATTTTTATACAATTAATTTAGTAATTTTTGTTATTAAGATGATTCTTTTTAATTTCTCTTTACAATTTTTTTTTCTATCACATATCAGACATGTGAATTAATTTACCATATAATTCGCAGGAGGTCCCATGTTGCATTCATGATATCTTTTACAGACTACTTTCGAGCACTGATACTGAGTTAGAGATCACAGACTCGCCACACTCGCACCATATTACGTGATTTGTGTGAACGTTCGTATAAAGATAGAAGCGTTGCATGAGTAACATAAAAATGCTGTGCAACTTATGAGTGCAGACGTTTCTGGATGTTTCCATATTACAAAAAAAAATATCAGCATATTATATGAATGTTTATTTTTGTAGCATTGGCACATCACAGCTCTAGGATTCCTGGTTCAATCCTGAGCTTGGATTACAGTTGAGATTCTCTGTGTGGAGTTTTTTCCATACATTTGGGTTTCCTCTGGGTTTTATAATTTCCTCCGTCTTCCCAAATACACAGACTGGTTACCAGAAATCTTACCTAAACTTTACCACAACCCGATTAAGATGAAGGATGATGTAAAAAGAAGGATATAAAGATCATAACACATGATTATGCTATTTATTCCTATCAGTTTATATTAATTCCAAGGCTATAATGTGAACAGATTATTATATACTTTTATAATATACCACTGAACTGATTAATAAACGTCATATTTGTGTAAGTAGCTCTCCTCTTTTAACAGCTTAGCATGTAGCCAATTAGCCAAAGTATTGCTATTATTTATCTTTACAAGAGATTGTGCCAGAATTTCAATGGCTAACAAACAAATGTTATGACTGAGTATAGTCGAGAGGGTTATGTAAAGGTCCCAGAATCTGTGAGGAACACTTCAAAAAATCCTCAACATCAAAAAATGCTAATGTGCGTAACAGGAGCTGTTTGCTCAGATTCGATAATGCTAACCGTTCTTTGCTAGCTTTATTCCCTTCTTAGTTACAGCAACATTTTTGTTATGCGGAATTAGCATTTTTTTTAAGAAATAAAAAGCTTCTTGAGTGACTTCCAAAGCGCTCCTGTGAGGAGATGAAGGAATCTTCTAGCATTTTAAGGGCCGGCACCTTTCCAGCTAGGCCTCTTTTTCCCTCTTTTGAGTGCCTTTCAAGAGCTCGGCAGAATAGAGAACATTGACAGCACGCACTTACTTTTTCAGGCACGGACTGGGAGCATGGCACGCAGCCTAAGTAAACCCTATAGCAACCTGCCTCATTTAACTCCCCCATGCGGCATCGTGTAATTGAAATTCTCTCCGAGGAGCACAATGGCTTCCTTTGAGCCGAGCTAAACCTTTGATGAAAGCAATGTCATTCTCGAGTGTCGGCATCACCGAGGGCGTCCCGGGATTCCCCCACTCATCGGGTCATTTTCACACCGAATCCGAAAGACTATAGACATCCAGCAGGGGCATGTTCGTTTCTTTCTCCCCGGCTTTTCAGAGAGCTGCTGACCAGAGAGCTGGGTGATTTCGTGCAGAATGTAACACATGAGAAACTCATCTGTGGGCACTGAGAGATCCTGGTGTCTCACATAAACTTCCCATGGAAACCACAGAGGCCCCAGCCTAAGGAAAAAATGTGCCTCGGATTCAGGAAGAAGCGAGTCACTTTAGATGCTGCGGCCAGTTTGTTGAGTGCAATTTGGCTTTGTGCTTGGATTCAGCTCGATTTCCTGAGGCACATCCTTCCTCTCATCTCATCTTCTCTTCTTTTTTGTTTTGTCTTTTATTTTAAGTATATACACAATCCAAGTTATATAACGCTGAAGTCGCTTGATTGATGTATCATCCTTCTGTTTCTCACTTTCCTTACTTAGTTGAATTCCTACTGATAGCTGGTGGGTTTTGTTTTGCGGGACTTCGAGATACCGTGATGCACCAGTGTCAATGCTTGAAAATGATATTTCAAATAAAAAAAACAATAATTTATATTTTTTGCCATTTGGCAGATGCCCTTGTCCAAAGTGACTTACATTTATCTCATTCATACAACTGAGCAGTTAAAAGATAAGGGCCTCGCTAAAAGGGCCCAGCAGTGCAGCTTATTGGTGGTGGGGTTTGAACTCATGACCTTATATTCATTAAATTACAATACATTTTACTTGTATAATACACCTTTCAGAAATAGAATTATTACAAAGATAAGTCAGATATGATGGTGGTGAGGGAAAAAATTTTGCAATGATATGATGAGGAAACAATCCTCATTTAAGTGACACTGAATATCCATTTTTATAGTTTCATTATTGTTGACGTTGTCCACTGTTTAATAATGGACACTGCAGTCCAAAGTTTTCTTCAATGAACCTCCCATCCATGAAACCTCAAATATGGAGTGAAATCAGTCTAGCAGAATCTGAGCTTGAATCTTTTGATGCTTACATATACTGTATTTGGCAGAGGACCTTAATTCAGGGGGACTTACTTTTATCTCCTTCATTCAACTGAGCAGTTAAGGGATAAGGGTCTTGCTCAAGGACCCAGCAGTACAGCATAGTGGTGGTGGAACTCATGACCTTCTGATCAGAAGGCCAGCATCTTAACCACTGAGCTACCAAGCAATTACTTGCCTTTATCCATTAAAATCATTATTTCTTGAATAATACGATTTACACAATGGACAGTGTCACAGAGCCTTTCAGAAATAGAATATGATGATAAGATGATATGATGAAGAAACCATAAGAGCATGTTTTGGATCCTTGAATTTTTTATGCCTGAATTTCCGATTCTGATTGGAGTAAATGTACTTACCAGCACAGTGAAATTCTTTCTTCGTATATCCCAGCGATGTTAGGAAGCTGGGGTCAAAGCACAGGGTCAGCCATGTTGCTGGAGCACAGAGGGTTAAGGGTCTTGCACAAGGGCTGAAAGAGTGGCAGTTTGGCAATGCCAGGGCTCCTGAACCTCCTATTGAAATTTACTTCAACATATTAATGTGACTTTTAGATCCTGTAATTATCCTAATATTCCTGTAACTACAACATAATTCCTCTTGGATAAATTTCTTCTCGTCCAACTGTCCCAACACTTTAATTACCACTGCATTTATTATGTTTTTTCCTCCTGGAATGAAAAGTTTACCAAGTTCACGTGGTGGCCGTGCCAGAGACCGTGATTAATGTAGGTAATCAAGCCAGGAAGCCGTCGTTAAAAACGAACCAGCTAATACGATCCATAAATTAGGAAAAAACACATTTGAGTCAATTCAATTAACGTCTTCCAGTTATGCTTTGTATCGGTCAGACTCTTTCCTGGTTGTTTGGTGTCCTGCTTCCTCCGTATGCCGCAAGAGGAGGCCAGAAATGTAATTATATCTAAGAAACTGGTTTAATGTAAAGACACCATTCTGTCTGTCTCTGTGGCCGAAAGACCTTAACGAATTGGAGCTCACAGATGCTGCCTGTTGCTATTAAGGAGGAAGAAACACAGCTTAAATGCTGCTTAAAAACTAGTCAAGTGGATAAAAGGGAAGTTTGACATTTATATATCTGTCAGATATCAATAAGTAAGCAGGTGCATTAAAGGGGCGACATATGAGGTGACAGGAAGTGGTACCCATTTCCGGCGAATTTTCCAGGTTTCTTCCTGTGTAAAATCACATACTATTACTTAGATAATTGAATAATTGCTTATTGCGGATAGATAGGTTCCCTGGTGGTCTAGTGGTTAGGATGCGGCGCTCTCACCGCTGCGGCCCGGGTTCGATCCCCGGTCAGAGAACCGACCCCCGCCATTAGGGTTGCACAAGCCTTAGGGCCGGTCCCAAGCCCGGATAAATGGGGAGGGTTGCGTAAGAAAGGGCATCCAGCGTAAAAACATGTGCCAAATCAAACATGCGGATGGTCTGCTGTGGCGACCCCTAATGGTAGAAACTGAAAGAAGTTGTTGTTGTTTGCTTATTGCAGATAGATCTTTCAGCTGCAGGAAAAAGCTAAAGCTGTAATAAATGCATGTCCTGATTGTTTGGTGTGAAAACGAGTAAATAATCTATCTATCTATCTGTCTATCTATCTACAGTATATTATATAGGGAAATTGTAGCTTAGTGGTTAAGGCCTTGGAATAATATATAGGAACTTTGTTCATATACTGTATAGTGGACACTTAACTCATATCTGCTTTCAGAACATCCCATTCTACATATATTCCCCATTTGCTGTTATAATAAACTCCAAACTTTTGGGAAGATGTTCCACTAGACTTTGGAGTCTTCATGTGGAGATTTGTAAAGTCAGGTACTGATGTAGGTGAAGTGAGGAGCTCTGGGGTGCAGTCAGTGTTCCAGTTCATTCCAAAGGTGTTCAGTAGGATTGAGGTCAGAGTTGGATTTGTGCACAGGGCATTGTTATGCTGGTTTTGTTTTTTGTTTTTTTGTAAGGAATCTCCAGTATGAGTGCAAATTACGCACGGTTATTTCAACTTCTTCTCTATGTTTAATTATTATAACAGCATGACCACAACCACAACCACAACCACAACAATGATCTTGCAGATTGACGTCTGATCCAATTCTTCAAAAATTCGTGTCTATTTGTCTGATAGGCCTCAATTCTAACAGTCAAATAACCTTCTGAAAAAAAATTTATATAGGCCATTTTTATGTTGGTTTGTTTGTTGAATATAAAGATGCATGAACACAGAAACCAATGAGGAGACAGGCGCAGGGACATAACATGAATGTAAACAAGCACATCTGACCCAAAACTAATAATAAAATGGAGTAAAGACAATAAAAAAACAAAGACATGGACAATGAGTGCACATAGACAATGATGTGAGGTATAACACTTTTTTGGCAGCAATCGCCAAAAGGGTCATAATCTCTGACAGTGTGCATATTACAAAGACAATATGCAACCCCCCCCCCCTCCCCCTCTTTATCAATAATTGTTGATAAAGAAGGATCTTTGGGACCATGATAAAGCGGTTCATTGTTTCATTTCTGGTCAAACAATTCTAGCTTTTACAATGGCCAAAAAAACTAGAAAATTTTCCGAATTAAAAGGAGACTTTCACCTAAATATTTTGTGTCAGTGTCTCATTATGGCATTGTAAACTTTCTAAAATGCAGCATTCACATCCATTTGTTATTCTATGGCTTTCTATGGCCGTCCTTCAGCGCTCACATCAGTGTCATATACGCAGACAAGCGCTTAGTAAATATCTGCACAGATGCTCTAAATACCATCCCTAAAGACACCATGCCTCAGTATTTAATCATCTCAGACCCCCCTGATAGTACTGTACATCATCTTTCCAACTCCCCAGCTTCTTTTCTCTCCCCTCTCCTCCTTTTTTCTGTCTTACACTCTTCTTGGCAATGAATCAATCATTCCTAATTGCTCAATTACTCTGGAGCAAGGCCTGGTCGGCCGTAAAAAAAAAAAAAAAAAAAAAAAAAGAAAGAAAGGGGGGGGAGGAACAGTCAGGCTTCATAATTTTCAGCCCAGATTGCTTTGCTCTGCTTTAATAAACAGATAGGGCTGCGGCGATAAGTTGTCCTCCTGGAGGACGCCGCTGGAGGATGAGCACATCTAATTAATTCCAACACTTGGCCAGCTTTTCTGCTTTACACTGTAAACGAACAAAACCCTGCGTGCAAACAGTGGAAACGTGCATATGAGGAAAAATATAAAGAAAAACGCTCATGAAAGCCACTATAAAAGCGAAGATGAGCTACAAGCTCATTTTTTTTCCCTTTTTTTTTATTAAGGAGCTAAAAGCGGACGACATACGGTAAACGCGAGGATGAAAAATGACAGTCAATATCTCTCGTCCTTGAACGAGCTCAGCAAGAAACCAGGGCCTGTACGGCATGATTAAGGGTTTAGAAAGATAAGCGGAGAGAAAAAGAATGAAAGACTAATTATTGTAGAGAGCATGGGCACAGAGCCCTAAATTTACTTCATTACTTATTAATCACAATATTATCAAAAAAATATACGCTGCATTGTTGATCAAGAACAATACGAGAAGCTGTGACTGCCTACTTATAAAATCAATAATTAGCTAATTTTGTTTTTACATATTAAGTAGTTAAAGAATTATTAGTAATTTTTATAGTAAAAAAAAAAAAAGAAGAAAAAGAAAAATCACCATCTGGATTCCTGAAAGAAGGAATCCAGAGAACCTGAAAGAAACCTACATGGGAAGAATATGAGATTCTCTGGAGCTGTGGTGCAACAATCATCATCACTATACCTCTATACATGATTTCTAAATCAGTTCAAAAGTTCATTTTTTCGGTAATTGCCCTGACACGTATATGTATAAAATAAACCCCACACCTTTTTTTTTTTTTATCTTTTTGAAAGCAAACCATCTTAAGACTTACATAAGTGCTACCTTTTCCAGTATCCTGTCAATTCCATTACGCCGGTGGTGGTCTGGCAGAAAAGTGACGTCTCACAGCGGCATGCAGCGTGTGGATTAATCAGGGAGGTTTTCTCCGTCCTCCTGCTAATGTCGCATTGTCTCCTCGCCCTTCAGCTGTCTTTTACCAGACACGCAGGTTTTGACAGGAAATTGCTTTCAGCTGCCAGTCTCGCCGGCAGACGCCTCACGTCGCCGTTGTCATTTTTCATCCTGTCTTTTGTGCAAATGAAAAGAAAGACAAAGAAACAGTGACAAGAAAGGAGAAAAAGGAGGCACCTTAGGAAGACGTCGCAAGAAGATGTAAGAATAAAATTGCACATTTTTTAAAATATTTTTTTAATATAAAAAGACAGACTTAGAAAGATTACTAGGTTTAATAAATATTAAAGAAATATAAGAAGGTAAGAAGAACTGGGGGAAAAGAGACACAGAAAGAGCTAATAAGAGGCTAATTATGTGTAGTAAAGATAGTTTGCTCACATCCTCATTATTAGCTACTAGCTAGGTAAGGCTATTGCTTTTAAAATACCTGAAAACACACACTTGAAAGTCTACAGTGAGACTACAATCTTTGAAAAATGACACCATCGGGGCTGCTTTTATAACTAATGCTGTTAGCATGTCCCTTTGACCACATGCTAAAGTTTTTGAGGTAAATTCTGTATTAGTCTCATAGTTTAATCAGCTAGTTCACTACTAGGTTGTGATCACATAGGTTGGTCTCCATTTATTAGTGGTTAAGGCTCTGGTATACTGATTGGATGGTTGGGGAGTTGAAGACTTGGCCCTTAACCCTTTCTGCTCTTGGAGCACTGTATCATGGCTGACTCTGCACTCTCTTAATAACAAGCTGGTTATTAAGACTCAAGTCAACTTAATAACAAGCTAGTATCAGGTTGGAGCAAAAAGTTTTGCGACTAGTTTTGAAAAAATATCAACAGATGGCAGCACAAGGCTGCACGCACAGTCACAGTGAGCACAGTGAGTTGCACATTGGGAGCTGTGCAACTGGTGCTACTCAGGCCACGCACTTCTTCCACCGAGCATTCCTCACACGCCAGATTTGGCTTCCACGAACTTTGCTCTCCTCCGAAAGAAGAAGAGCCATCTCAAAAATCGCTGCTTTGACACCGAGATCCAGAGCAAAGCGCAGAAGGTGCTTGAAAAGAAGCCATGTCTAGCAGTAGCAGGAACGCCAGAAGCGCTGTATTGCTGTGCAAGGGGACTATTTTGAAGCTGATGGTGTGAAAACGTAGATAAATATAGTACTTTCTTGCAAACAGAGCGAGTCTGGAAACTTTTTTATACCACGTCATATACGTAAAGAAGGAATCCTATTGTTATGTATTTAAATAAGGAGTCAATATCTAAGGAAGGCTCTGTATCAGTGAAGAAAAAAACGTGGATTTTAGAAAGTCTTGTGGCCAGAGAAACATTTAGCGTTTAGTTTGAACTAATTCCATTTTCTGAACCCCAAATTATCTTTGGGGAACACGGTGTGTAGTTTCTTCGAATGTGTGGCCACAAAGTAAGGCCAAGAATTAACTCCTCAATCTGTTTTTGTGTCGAGAAAGGACTTAACTTGTGTCAACATTTGCAGTTCAAAATGAGAAACATAGAATTCAATTGAATTAGACCAATGTGGTCACAGAAACCCAAACACAGAGATCATTGATTTTATTGAGGCTGGCTCCAATCTTGGAACAATGCTAAAAAAAATACAGGAGTCACTGACATTGCAACATGGATATACATATCTCTGGCCCTTAAGTGAATTCTGAAAATAAACGCAAACGGCGAATATTTACGCTAGGCCACAAATTAAGTACGATGGTCCGACAAAAAATTTACGCATCAACTTACAGGCTCGAGTTTCACAATTTGTGGTGTGTAAGGTATCTTTTGGCCGCAACATAATAATTTCTGCCATGGGATACTAGTGTGTGGTTGAAATATTCAAGAATTGTATAATTTCAAGTATTCAATATACTCAAGCACTCTATTATGGTTACTTTCTATTAACCACCATGTCACTTCAGTGTCTCCAGCTTCGTTGGTGTGAGTTAAAGTGTCTTAATTTGGAATGTCAGATCCCTTAAATCCATCAATACACCAGTGGAATATCATATAAAACAATCTTTTTAGCTTACACTGAATTACAGGTGAACAGGTTTGCTTTGTGACCATGTATCCTATTCCTCTCCAGTATCTTTTCCACAATATAGATATAGTACAATTATAGATTTTCCTGCCACAAATACTGTATGTAATGTTCATTTCTCAGGCAATAATTTGATTGCAATAATTTTTATAAATGAAGTGGTGGGACAGTAACAAAGCAAATGTAATCCGTTACTGTACTTAAGTAGCGTGTTTGCGTATCTGTACTTTACTGCAGTTTTTCTATTTGATGAGATTTTTACATCGCAAAGTCAAATATCACTACATTTTTGTAAATTGTTTAATTTAGTGACCATCTGTGAGAAACAGTTTCATGCCGAGGAAGAGGCTACAGATGCAATATTTGCTTCGAGATTTTGATGAGAAGTTGATGAGAAGTGTAGATAAGGTCAGAAGGAATTGCATTGTGTGTTTGTGATTTTAGAGAAAGCGTACAAGAGGAGTTGTGGTATTGTATGAGGAAGTCAGGTGTGGCATAGAATTATGTGAGGGTGGTGCAGGACATGTATGAGGACAGTCTGACAGCAGTGAAGTGTGCAGTAGATATGACAGACTGGTTCAAGGTGGAGGTGGGACTGCAGCAAGGATCGGCTCTAAACCCTTTCCTGTTTGCACTGGTGATGTACAGGTTGACGAACGAGGTCAGACAGGAGTCTCTGTGGACTATGATGTTTGCGGATGATATTGTGATTTGTGGTGAGAGTAGGGAGCAGGTTGAGAAGAGTCTGGAGAGGTGGAGGTACATGCTGGAGAGAAGGGGAATGAAAGTCAGTAGGAGTAAGACAGAGTACATGTGTGTGAATGAGAGGGAGGGCAGTGGAGTGGTGCAGTTGCAGGGAGAAGAGGTGGAGAAGGTGGAGGAGTTCAGGTACCTGGGGTCAACAGTGCAAAGAAATGGAGAGTGTGTTAGAGAAGTGAAGAAAAGAGTGCAGGCAGGGTGGACTGGGTGGAGAAGAGTGGCATTAGTGATCTGTGATAGAAGGTTTGGACATGTGCAAAGGAGGAACATGGGGTATATCGGTTGGAGAATGCTGAACGCTAGGAAGGAGGAAAAGGGGAAGGCCAAGGAGGAGGTTTATGGATGTGGTGAAAGAAGACATGCAGGTAGTTGGTTTGAAAGAAAAAGATGTAGAGGACAGGGGGTGTATGGAGATGGATGATCCGCTGTGGCCACCCCTAAAGGGAGCAGTTGAAAGAAGGAAAAGAAGAAACTGTGAGCAACTGCAACCTAACAATTTCCCTGTGAAATTCTTTCTTCGTGTACCCCAATGTTAGGAAGCTGGGTCATCCATGTTGCAGCACCCCTGGAGCATTGCAGGTTAAGGGCCTTGCTTAAGGGCCCAGTAGTGGTAGCTTGGCAATACTGGGGCTTGAACCCCCAACCTTCTGATTAGTAATCCAGAGCCTTAAATACTGAGGTTGGTGTTATTGCATAACAATTTAAGAGAAATGAATCAGGGTCCTGTTTGGAACATCCATGCTACACAATAATGGTTTACCAATAGAAGGTGCTGAAAGTTTTCTTGAGAAGGGGAACAGTGCCTTTTTCATTCATGATGTGTTGTTAAGGGTTTTATCTTAGATTTAGAGGAGGGGCAGATTCGGCAGCTTTGCTTCATTCATATGACTTCATTCATGCGAAATCCAAGCAAATCAAAACTAAGTGGGTTCAAGTTGGCAACGTAAATCCTACGAACACAAAATAAAATAGAACAGCTCATTTATTCCTCTCACCTCATTTCTTTTCCTCCTCCCAGCTATAAAACAATATTGTTTGCTTTCTCAAATTTACCATGCCTTCAAGTTTGGCCAAAGATGTGGCTGGTGGCTCAGGAAATGTTGAGGTTTGGAGAAGAGGAAGTTGTCGTAGACGCCATACATCTGTCGCACCGACTTATTACAATCCTCAGATCTTGGCGGATTGATATCGAGTCTCTCAAGAAGCTCCAACATCTACAGAATGAATACAGTGTTCCATCATGCTGATGAAAATCTGAGAGTGATTGAGAAGACTCTGCAGGGTGAGAGCGTATGCAGATGTTGGCACGTCTTCCTCATGTAGTGTACATTCGCTTCTCTACTACTAGTCATCTTTGTCTTTTTTGAAGCCCTTGTAGACTCTGTACTTGTAAAGTTTCCATCCTCTAAGTCCTTCTTCTATTCATGTCCTGGCCAGTATGTGTCCAGACTGGAGGCACTTGTGGGATTCATAACCATGAGTATGTCTCCGGCTTGTGAGGTTTGAATGAAATGTAACGCCCATTCATCATGCTCATAGAACACCCAAGTGTGCAAATATTCCACACTGGGAATACAGATGGTTATGTTGACTTTTATGCAAAAAAAAACAAAAACCCAAACTGAGGCTTTTTTTGGCCGTTATCATCAAATCAAATTGTTAAAGAAAACAATTCTTAACATAATGGTATCAAATGCAGAAAAAATTGCAGTCACATAAGATTTTTTCCTTTTAATTTGAATTTCCTATTGCTAAATCTACAGACCACCAAATCAAATGCTTATCATTTCTAAGTACCATTGGTTGTCAGCCCAAGATATTCTTGGGCTAAATATTTCAGAAAATTTGTTATTAAATATTTCTCTGTGGTCTGAGGAAAAGATGACCTGATCAGTTTAATTTCATTCAACCCCAAGCCTCGATAACTCAAAACCAAGGAGCCAATATATTGTCAACTTTTATCTTATGTGTTCTGGTGGTGTGAAGTTCAGTAATAGAAAGTTCTACAGCTTTACACATACATTACATAGACACAAATATTGGAACGCCTGACTTTCCCAGCCTCATGTGATTCTTTGACCACAAAGTTGGAGCCAAACAATTGTATAAGATGTGTTTAGATGAATTAGAATAAAATATCGGAGACCCAAAACTGTTCCAGCATGACAATGCCCCTGTGCACAAACCCAGCTCCATGACGTTATACTTTACACAGGTTGGAGTGGCTCTTGAGTGGCCTGTTATAAAGCTCTGGCTTTAATGGACACCTTTGGGATGAATTGGAATGCTGATTGCACCCCATGCCTCATCACCTCACTTACATCAGTACCTGACTTTACTAACACCCTCATGCTTAAATAAAATCTATACTGGTGGAACATTTTTCCAGAAGAGTGAAAGTTATTATAACAGCATATGGGGATTGAATGTAAAATGGAATGCTTAAAAACTGCATGCTAATCTTATGGATAGGTGTCCACAAATTGATTCATATAGTGTACAAATATAATATAAATAAAAAAAAATTACATAAAATTACATCTGGGAATCAAAATTCTAGGAATCCGATGCAAGGGCAATGTTATTATTACCTTAAAGGACAGGAGGACCATGAACAAAAACAACCACCATGGAGGACAAACAGAAGACAAGGAATGTTGTGAAAGCTGAGACCTATATATAGTAATTATAAGACAATATAAATAAGGTGACATGGTGTCTGGTGGGAGCTGTCATCCAGGGCCATTATCCTAAATCCTTAGTTTGTGTTATTCTTCCCATTATTGTCTTTGTATATACTGATTTTCAAACCACTTTACAAGTAATAATCATGAATGCTGGATATTTTTAATTTAAATACTACAATAATAATAAACATAAAAACCTTTACTATTTCTTTTATGAAATAAAAAAAAACATTAGTCATAAACCTGATCCCAGACATTTAGTTGGTCTTTTTTATCTCAGTATTAAGTGACATTATCCAACCTAAACATCATTTGACTGCTATCTTATATGAGTCTCCTCAAAAACTCCTGCTTCGGATGTATATTTACTACGATTGTAAACTTGAGTCTCTCTACAGTTTTTGGCCCTATGGCCACTATGGTCCTTTTCTTGGCATAGAATAGCTTCAAGTATGGATGATGCCTGATTACAGGTAATAGCGTTCATTTCCTGAGCTCGGTATTTATTTGGATGTTTGCCGTTTCTGTTTGCACAGGTTTGTAATTGGACTTAATTGGCCAATTTCATTGAAACTGGGGTGTATGATAAGCGTTGTATTAACCAGATGGAGTGCTGGCGGCCAGAAAATAGAATAATAAGAATAATGAAAAAAATCGTATATAAAAATATTTTTTTAAAAAATGATTTAGAACAATCTTAAAACAATCATAATAAATATAAATCACAGTATATTGTATCTAGAATGTTGCAATGTATTGCAATGTTTTGTTTTATTACATGTGAACTATGGTTTGGAATTTGTACTATAATAAGGAAAAGAAGGCTAGTTTTATAGAATTTTAATATTAGAGAAACATTTGGCAGACGCTATTTTGCAGAGCGACTTACAACTAAGTGATTGAAGCTTAAGGGTTTTGCTCAAAGACCCAGCAGTGGCATCTTGATAATACTGGGAATTGAACTCATAACCTTCTGATCTAAAGGCCAATGCCTTAATGACTGAACTACCACCTCTAGAAAGGACTAGGAGATGGATAGGGGCCATGGTAGCTCAGTGGAAAAGGATCTGGGTTGCTGATTAGAAGTGTCATAAAAAAAAAAAAATGTCATAAAAAGTTGTATTTTATTTTAAAAGAATGGAACATAGAAGCATTTTCGCTACAAACATTTGGATTTTCTCCACAAACTCGCTCAAAACTTGGCATTCACCCTGTGAGGAAGCCCCAACATGTCTTCATTTACCTAACTCTTTACACAACATGAACTTTTCTCTTCTAAATGCAATGAATTTTAAGTTCTTCCTCCTACATGAAAATGACTTGGTCATATTACCAGTGATGATGTAATTTGATGACATGCACAGAAACAAACACAGATGTCAAGTGTCTGTTTATAGGACCCACACCCGAAAAAAACAGTTTATTTTTTGTCAATTGTTCATTAAAAATCCACGCAGCTCGCTGTACAAGGCGACACGAAACTGAGGTTTACAGTGGTGGAAACGTCGACTAAACCCTGGTACTAAGCGGCCACGGATTTCCTGGCAGCAGCACGTGGCATGAAGCCTAATAGAGACATTGTGGACAGTATTAGCACAGATGGTTGTGAAATATATGCAAATAAGGTGCACTCTGAATCAGGCACCACCTGTCATACACGCATTCACACACACTCATAGTATTCTGCTTGCATTTGGGGAAAAAAAAAGGAAAAATCCCTGTCCCTGAATAAGATTTCAGCACTCTGTTACTAATCAGGCAGCGAACCTTAATTAAAGCAAACACATTAATCATCATTTGCTCGGTTTAATAGCTAGGATTAAAGATTTTTTTTTATTTTATTTAGAAATAAAAACAAAAAAATTATGTTATATCCTTGTATGATTTCACTGTTATGCCATTCGGATTAAATGATGCCCACTTTGCCTTAATAAACACTTTGTTATTTTACACACACACACTTGTGAATCTCATGCATGACACCGTTTCTTAAATCTCAGAAGGCACCGTTGTTTTCGCAGTGCCACTTAACATGTTAAAATTGCTGTCGGGAAGGGTATGGCAAACAGATGCGTGAAAACATAATATTTACAATATCGCTCCCGAACGACTTTTCGCAGCCAAGTGCATTCAGTGTTTACATAGTAACACCTTTTTTTTTTGTTTTGGAAAAACACTGGCCGGGAGGCCCGGCTTCCCACGCATGCTTGGCATTTTTGCCGAAAATGACCTGTCTCTCATGCCACAGCATAGCATCTGTGGTTAAAGCCCAAACAGAAGGTTTTCAGACTCGAGTAAAGGGTAATTACCCTGTGCAGGGGAAAAAAAACACACACACACACACACACACACACACACACACACCAGACACTTAAGCCTTAAGCCTCGCGGACAATATTTGTAAGCTCAGATCAGGTACACATTCAAAAACACTCAAAGCAGAACATTATCATCCCTTAATCTCTGTATTAATATCAAATATATTTAAATATGATCAGTATTAGATCTATCAAATACATGTGGATTTAAGAGCTGTTTTGTTTTATTTTTCAAGATCTCTGATCGAGGAGAGGAATTAATCGGGTCGCAGATACACTTACAAGGCCATTTATGAGATTTATGAGAAAAGTTCGGCCTAAACTGATTAAAACAGCTGTTAAGATTTTTCATGACCATTTATACTTTAGCATTTTCTTTCCTGTAAAATGTACACAAAAACACACTTTTAAATCCCCAGAAATATTGTAACACTTGGAAGAAAATGTACAGAAATGCAGGGGTAATTTTTATGAGATTATATCTAGCAGAAGCATCAATATTAATGTATGCGGGAGGTGCAGTTGTGGCTACAGTGAAAGGAGATTTGTTGAATTGTGTTCATTGGGTTTCTCGTCCTGTCTGTGATGCAGTCCTGTATTTCTATAGCTGTGGAATTTCTATAGAATTAGTGTTAGGATTAGAAGAATTAAGGTGGATTGATTCAGTCAGGACACCACTGAAGGCCAAGGTGTGAAATGGAGGGGCCGTGACTGAGAAAAATATATGGCTGGAAAAATCCAGTGTCCCAATACAGCAATACTTCGTTACCTACTGACTGCGAATCTCATCAAATTCAACTCTCGTCACGTTATAACAACAGAAAAATGTTTCGGCACTCGTCGCGTACTGGGAACTTGGCAACGACTTTAATGATGAAACTCCCTTGGGAAAACAGATGTATGAAGAGTCTCGTGTTAGCCCGCGAACAATACCATAGAGTGCCCTCCAAAGCATTTTCTTTTGTGCTTTCTGTGCATTTTAAGCCTAAATGATGGTCCTAAAGTGGTTCAAATGGATTAAGGCATTTTTCTTTATTACTTCTACAGTATAGTACTGCATTTAAAAAACAAACAAAAGGTTTCAATCACTTGCATGGTTACAGGTGTATAAAATCAAGCACCTGTGCATGCAGACCACTTTTACAAACATTTGTGAAAGAATGGAGGAGCTCAGTACATTCCAACGTGGTACCGTGATATGTTATTTCTCTAGTAGCAGCTCATATACAGTGGTTTGTATGGTTTTCACCACAGAATCTAAGACTGATAATACTGTAAATGTAAATAGATAATCATTTTGTTTGGAAAACACGTAGTCATGGATACTTTTTGTAACAGAATCTAAGGAGTCTCCAGTGTCAGTGCTTTCCTGACATGAAAGTCACATGATAAGCTGAGAATAAAGAGAAGAATTATTTGACAATATTACAAACTAATAAAATATCAGATCACTGGATAAGATGTTGGAATTCTGATCAGAAGGTCATTGATTTAAATCCCAACACCGACAAGCTGCCACTGCTGGTGGTCCTTAACCACCAATTGCTCAGCTGTATAACTCAGATAACTTTAATTTACTCTGGATAAGGGCATCTGCCAAATGCTGTAAATGTAATAACTCATTTCAAAAAGTGATGTGTTATTGATTAAGAATAAAAAAAATAACACACAACTAGCCATGATACATAATACACATTAGATCTGAGATCAGAGCATCATTATTCTTCATGTTATCCTATGACCTTATAAAATAAAGTAAAAAGTTCTGTTTCTTATTCGCTCTTAAACCAAATAGCTTGCAGTAATAATTCCATAATCACATTGTGAAAAACGTGCATGTTTTTCCATTCGTTTTATGTTTCCAATTATATATTGCTAATAACTAAGAGAATGGTGCACAAGGGACAGAAAATGCAGTTTTAACAACTGCATCGGGACGCATCATTGTTAAATAAAGAGCAGAACACAAGGCTGAAAACAAGCACATTCTTTTTCTTTAGGAAAAAAATAAAGCTCTGAGTAGCACTTGCACGTCACATTATAAAGCAATTAGGATGTAAAAACACGAATTTGCATTATTGACGGAAAGATAAATGCCTCCATTGTGCTGTGGAGAGCCTTCAAACTGCTGGGTTGTAAATGTTCCCGGAGCAGATGTTGCCCTTATTGTGTCTGCTAACAGATTCACTTTTTCACTCAGAAACCTTCAGGAACGTTTATAGCGCAGCCATCTTGTATAAGAACGGCACCCTGGAGACCAAACGGCCGAGGAGCGGCTTACGTTCGTAAACTGATGTAATATCAAGCAAACTGTAAAGGAGAAACGTTTGATGAACGGCAAACAGCAGCCTGTTTTTCAGCCTACGGCGCATTTTCTATATGATTCCCTTGCGGTGCAGTAACACACGCGGTGGCGCATGCAGTCGGTCCTGCTGGAAAAATCCTTTACATCATCAGTCTGCTCGCCACATCAGAGCAATCGACTGGTCCAAGTTCTGCGTTTTACCTCGCACACCCTGCCATAAAATGCCGCACCATGACAGAAACATCACGGCTTAGAAGCAAAGCCTGGTGTGACATGCAATAGCCAGGCCTCTTTCCCTCCCCCTAGGTGGTAGCTTGGCTCCATTACCCACAAGCTACGAGTGCGAGCCGAGAAACTGACCACTGATGACTCATCACACTGCACAGAGGACCACTGAATATTGCTGGATTTATTTTAGTTATAAACGGGAAGAGTTAACAACCAGAGGTAGACAGTGTAAATGTAATTTGTTACTGTACTTAAGTAGGTTTTTTGCATATTTGCACTTTATTAAAGTATTTAGGTTTTGTTTTTACTTCACTACATTGCAAAGTCAAATATCTTACTTTGTACTCAAATAAATTTTGCGAAATCGTTTTTATTTATGAGCGGATAAAAACCTAACTGGTCAAACATCAAATCAGCGAGCCACCAATTTTGCTCCATTTTCAACTTGTTTTGATTGGCGCTTGGTGTATCTACTTATCACCAGCATACAGTTCAGCATCAGTTCAACATCAAGCAGAACATTTTGAGAGGCATAAATGATGGAAGAAACTCCCGACTCGAACTCGCCACAGCACCAGTGGCATCACTTGCACGAGTATTTTTTTAAGGAGTTAAAAAGAAATTTTTGGGCTCATGCTAACTAATAGATATCAATCATTTACATTTACATTTGTGCGTTTTATGCGTTTAGCAGAGGCCCTTATCCAGAGCGGCGTACAAACGTGCTTAGAGTCTCTAGTAATGAATAAATCTACACTGGTACGCAAGATTACAAACTGTATATAAATATAACCCTAGAATTTTACAAACTTGGAAAGTGCTAATTTAAGTGTTTCAGGAAGAGGTAGGTCTTCAGTCGTCACTTAAAGATAGTCAGGGACTCCGCTGTACGGACATCTAAGGGAAGTTCCTTCCACCACCTTGGAGCCAGAACAAAGAAGAGCCTTGAAGTGACAATGGCATTCTATTAATAGATTATTGTGCTGAGAGTCACATTAGAGTCTTTTCACACAAACTGAGTTGATTAAGCAACGAGTCTTGTAACAAAAATGATAATAGGAACATTATAGCCCTAATAAATCATAGTAGTTTGGATACTTAAGTACATTTAAAGAGCTATGTTTTTTTACATTTACTCAAGTGAAAGTTTGAAGGGAACAATTTTATTTGAGTTATATTTTACTGAGTGTATCTCTTCTTAACTTAAGTACAGTAAAACTCCGTTGGACGAGCATAATCCGTTCGTTAAAATTGCTCGTAGGTCCATTTGCTCGTACGTTTAAAGTGATTTTCCCCATAAGAATGAATGTAAAAGCGATTTAATCAGTTCCTCATTCGATCACTTATTTCTGCACTTAAAAAGTATTTGTAGCCTATTTTAACAAACAAATACACCGCAAATTACCGTAATGTAAACATAACGGTTTAACACTTACGCATGTGGTAGTGGTTGATTGCGAGTGTGAGACGCACATCACGCTCGTACTTTTCCACTATTTCCTTCTTGGTTTCAATGGTAATTCTCTTTACTTTCTTGTTCCCAGACATTTTTCAAGATTTCTAGTGAAATAAAAATATAACACAAAAAAAGTTTGAAAGTTTGAAAGTTTTTGCTGCACTGAACAACGAGAGCGACCGAGCGACACGTCATCAACTAAGCGACTGATGCTACCCTCGGCCGAAAGCGGGGAACCGGCAGTGTGGGTTTGCTCGTGCCTTTGATATTTTACCCTATTTTGCGAGCAAGGTCGCTCGTATCTACTTTTGCTCGTACTATTAGTTAAAACAGTTCCTAGCTCATCCTGAATCTCTCTTTTCTAAATCTTACCCATGTTTAGAAGGTAATCAGATTTATTTTTTATCAGCCTTATGCTAAAGAAATTACATTTATTTTATACACCTGGGAGTTTGGCCCAGCACTGGGAGTTAAACTCACAACCTTCCGTTTAGCAAGTCTGAGGTAGTCGCTCAGTGGTTAAGGTATTAGTAATTAGTTATTATTATTAATTATTTTTGTAATTATTATTGTTGTATTTGCTTGAAATACTTTAATCACAACACTTTGCTGCATAAACCTAACTTGTGTTTGTTACTTGGATTGTATGTAAAACCTTAAACGTGTTATTCTGCTGAAATGCTAAATATGTAGATTATACATGATCTAGTGAAGACAAATTTTTATTCTATTTATTTTTTTTTAATAAACTCATAGATTTAATTAAATTTGTTGTTTAACTTACCAGCTTGAAGGCCTGTTTAGTGTAACTCAACAGTGCTGAGTCAGAAAAATGTCCAGTAGCTCCTTTATCTTTGCTACCAATGTTGCAAAGAATGCAGAGACTATCGGATTTTTTATGCAACCCTGTAGAGTTGCATAAAATATAGAATAGAGTTGAATAGAGTTGGTAATGGAAACAATTTACTTCACAATGCTTCAGAAATGTATTTGCATGTTGTGTGATTGATTGAACAGAGAGTTTTCATATATTTTTTGAAAATATCCATTTATTTTTTATTTGTAGCACGTTTTACAATGACTGTCTCAAAGCAGATTTACAAAGATAAAGAGTTATAAGGTTGTATACAAGAGTGCGTACGTTTATTGTCTATACTGTAGGTTTGCTCCTTATAATTGTTTATATTTAATGAGCGAGCAAATGGCAAATGTGGCTGACAAACTCCCTGAGATGGCATGAGGAAAAAAACTAAATCAAAAGGGAACCGGTGCACATCTGGGTGGCACAGAATGTTCGTTCCATTTTTGAGGTCAGAGGTGGCAAAAGTACACACATCAATCACTTAAGTAGAAGTTCAGATACTTATGTATTAAAAGACTCTGGTAGAAGTGGAAGCACTGACTATACTTTTTTACTCAAGTTAAAGTAAAGATTTTTAAAAGTAGCCATTATTACTACATTTACATTTACATTTGCGTCCTTTAGCAGACACCCTTGTCCAGAGTGACGTACAAAAGTGCTCTCTAGCAATGAATAAATCTACACTGGTACGCCAGATTACAAACTTAATATAAATCAGACTATAACTCTTGATTTTTACAAAGCAAACTGGGAAAGTGCAAATTTAAGTGTTTCAGGAAGCGGTAGGTCTTCAATTTTCGCTTGAAGATAATCAGGGACTCCGCTGTACGGACATCTAGGGGAAGTTCATTCCACCACCTCGGTGCCTGAACAGAGAAGAGCCTTAAAGTGTACCTACCTCTCATTCTGAGAGAAGGTGGTACCAGTCGAGCAGTGCTGGAGGATCTCAGATAGCATGGTGCAGTGCGACGTGTGATGAGGTCTCTGAGGTAAGATGGTGCTGGTCCATTTTTGGCCTTGTAGACAAGCATCAGTGTTTTGAATCTGATACGTGCCGCTACTGGAAGCCGGTGAAGGGAGCAGCAGTTGGGTGGTGTGGGAGAACTTGGGCAGATTGAACACAAGTCGTGCAGCTGCGTTTTGGATCATTTGCAGTGGACGGGGGGTCAGGGGAAGACCTGCCAGCAGAGAGGTACAGTAGTCCAGTCTCGAAATGACAAGAGAGCTTGTCATAAACAAGTAGTCCCTTTACAGATTCGAATGATGTATTGCTCTTATCTATACGATCAAAAAGAGTAATTTAAGTTTGTTTCGGCGTTATAAGGAAAAAATGGCAAAAAAGGCCTAAAGGGGTTCATTGTCAGATGTGCGCATCATGGTGGATTTTGGTGCTGATTTGAGCGCATTCATTTTACTGTTTACTGATTAAAACGTATTTTCCGTTGGAGTTTATTTTTTGTTTTTTATATCTGAGTAAAGACAGGATGCGTGAATGAACGTGTGTTGCGTTTAAGGTTTTAATTTTGCCTCTTTTATTTTGATATATTTTTATTTGTAATAAAAATGGTCAAACTAAAATGATCACTGCATTAATCACACGTTAATAAAATGAGCGCCTTCACAATTGATTTGCGTTAACGCGTCATCACCGCTTAACTTTGACAGCCCTAATTAATATATTAATACACATGTATTTCAAATTTGGTTACCTAATGAATGTATCCGGGCTGAACATTCACCCTATAGAACACAAGCAGAGAAAAGATGATGATGATCAGGTGATCAGGAATGTCTCTGTTCTCAGTCATGTTTACGTCACTGACTCCCTCTGTCTCATCCACGTTAACCCCAGATTTCTTACTGTCTTCTGCCTGCTCATTGTGAGCTTCGTAAACTAGCCTACATCTGTGGTGTTTGAGAGCCAGAAAATGATACACAAGTGGTAGATTGAAAAAGCAGCACAATGACAGGAAACAAGTTGATGAGATGAAAACGCACGCAGTGAGAAGAAAAAATAGTCTGGAAGAAAAGTAATGGGTCTGGATTGAAAATGTAAGAAGTTGAAAGAACAGATATTGGTGTCAAAATGTTATAAATGGAAATAAAAAGTTATAAATATTAAAATAAAATACTGATACCAACTGTTGGTCAACCTGTGGGTCTGAGCCACTGTAGTAGAATGGTCATATTAATTACAGTCCAAATCCATGCTCAAAGTTCATGAGTTGCTCTATAGATCTTTAGGCTGTAGATGTGGAACCATCTCCAGCTGCACAGAATGATCTGCAATTGAAGCAAACTTCATCTAGAGGTAAGGTGTCGGGATGAACTGGGCAGATCCGAAGATGTACAACTTAGAGGTAATTAAGTGATTTGTGTCACAACATCTAAAAAATAAAAATCTTTTGGTTTACTCATTATTTAAAGTTACGTACCATCTAATATACAAGTTAGCCTTACCCAATGTTAATGTTAATTCCCATAGTCACTCAAAATTTCAAGTTATGAACAATTTACACGCATGTATAGAACAAAATCTAAATGTTGTTCTTAAACTTTACACTTTATTAACATTTTTTGGATGTTACTGATTTCTGATAACATTAGGTTTTGCGGTGCAGTTTGATCTTCACAGACTTTTCTTTTCATTATAATTATGTCCAATATCCTACTGCTTTCCATTTTTTAAGCCCATACTCACAATGCCACTGGTGTGAGCTCATTCTGAAGCCTCTGCCATCCAGATTGTTCCAGCAAGACCACAGCTGCGCAAACAGGCAGCAGGCAGCTTCTCAATGGAATATTTTGGTTTGTGCCCATATATTTTATGAAACAACAAGCAGAGGTGTGTTGTCGTTTTCAGGCCACTGGGGTCAGGCTTTTTTCGAACCCATTTTGGCACAGAAACACTATGGTTCATGGGGTCTGTGAAATGAGCTCACCTTCACTGCCAACTGGAAATTGTTCAACCGATTGACGTAAAAATGACTGTTATTCCTCCTAGTCCTGAGGGAATCCAAACAGTCTATGTCTCCTCAACAAGAAATATGAGGAATACAAATTTGCCAAAATATTCAGGGTTGCTACAATTAGTCTGGAGCGAGAGCCGGAGACACTAGAGGCAAAGTGGGCCAGTCAGAACGTTTAATTAGGGGAAACGAGCCTTCAAGTCACGACAGCCAGACAGTGATTCATGAGAGGAGTAATTACTTCAGGGCAACATCAAATCCCATCCAACAGCACGTCAGTGTCAACCACGACGTATTCCCCTGCTGCACTGGGTCACGTCAACCCGATCCTACCTTTAAAGCATTCCTTGGTGATTCCATGTCTGTGGTGACTAGAACCTAGAAAACAAAAATACCCAAATATAATACACCACTCGTTTTGAACTAGCATATATGCTAATCACGGGAGAAGATTAACGGAACAGTCGATAACTTCAACAATGATGGAAATATAATAAATGGATATGTGGTGTAGTGTCTCACCCATGACTTCTGTTTTCAGCCAATTTTTCTTCAAGTCTTCTCAGGAAGATTTTTCCTCATCAATGTCACGTCTGGCTCGCTCATCAGGAATCAAATTATTGGGATACAATTAATAAATTAACATTTTTAATCTATTTATGAATGTAAAAATTTAAAGACATTCTAATGATTTACCGTATTTTCCAGACTTTACTACTTTTTCCCCACGCTTTGAGCTCCGCAGCTTAAACAATGAAGCGGCTTATTTATGGATTTTTCCTGGGTTTTTCCCGGTTTCACAAGCTTCATTCCAAAAAACTGAGCCCCATAACATTAGACCAATGAAATTGCCGAACGGGTTCAGGTGAACCAATGAAATTCTTTATATTAAATCAGATGCATTCCCACTGATTCGGGCCGCACCACATCATAAATATGGATGATGTTTCTCTGATGTTTGACCTGCCGCTCACTCGGACTGTCTACAGGAAATGCGAATCATTCGACATGCTGAAAACAACCAGGCATGAAAAAACACTTCACCTGTGTTCTGAGCTGCACGGCATCGGGAGAAAAGATTCACCGATGGTGATTTTTAAACGCACGACGATGCCAAAAGATAAACTCCCGAGAAATTGTTGTGAAAGGAAGGAGGAAGACAGTGAACAATGACTTTCTTGGTAGGCTACTGTTTAGACACAAGCCGTATTACAGGCACGGTCTTTCATTAAAGCCTGTGTAAAGTTCATCAGTTTCAATGTGGACACCTGCGGCTTATAGACATAATAATAATAGAAATAATAATATTTTTATTATGTTCAAAATAAAATTTTTTGTCAAATTCAGTGGGTGCGGCTTATATTTGGGTGCGCTTAATAGTCCAGAAATTACGGTACTTGGTAAATACTGTGGATAACAAGGTTATATGGTTTGAAAAATTTGCCATTAAAAATAAAGAAAAAAAAGAAACACACATGAACAAAATGTAGTAGGTTGTTTCTGCTTCCAATGAGTGAGGTGATAAACCTTGTTGACACATTTTAGTTGGAGGACCTTAGGTGACAGCAGAAAGATGTTCCGGACTAGCTAGCTATTAGGTTTTGTTTTTAAACAGTGTCTGGTCAAAATCTGATTAGATCTGACAATCTAAGGACACTCACTGTCCAAGACCGTGAATGTTGTTTGAAAAAGTTCACTTAAACGAACGAATCCAGATCGTTAGCGAGCAGTAAGCTAAGTGATATGCTAATAATTTAGCGTTGCATGAGAAATCAATTCACTTGTAAACACAATTTCCATTTAGGTGGGCATGCAGGAATCTTTAAACACGCAACCAAACCATAAACCATCAACAATCTCCAAAACTGCAGCTCCGGTGGGGTGTTTGTCGCTCTGCAGTGGTCAGTATCTATCAAAAGTGTTCCGAGGAAGAAAACAGTGGTGAACTGGGTCCTGGGTGACCAATGATCATTGATGCACTTGCGGAGCGAAGGCTGGTCCAACAGACGAGCTCGTGTAGATCAAATTGCTTAAGACGTTCATGCTGTTAATGCTCAGGACTGTTTTGGCAGCAAAAGGGGGACCAACAAGATATTAGGCAGGTGGTCATAAGGTTATGCCTGATCGGTGTATCTCCTGTACTTCAACAGCTTCACTGGCTTCCTGTTAAACAGTGCATTGTTTTTTAAATCTGGCTTTTTGTTTATAAGGCATCACACAACCCAGCTCCTTATCTATCTGACCTACCTTCAACATATACTCCTTCTCAAACTCTTAGATCGACCGTAGGTCCTCATTGTCCTTAGTTCTTTCTGTCGAGGTTTTAGCTACGCTGTTTCTTATCTGTGGAACTTCCATGACAATCGGAACAGTGACTGTTTCTACTTTCAGATTTCGTTTGAAAACGCATCTTTTCAGACAAATCAGTGATACTGAATACATACTTCTAATTGTTGTTGTTAATTGTTTTAGGTGTTTTAATTGTATGTTAAATGTCCTCGAGTGTCATGTAAGCTGACCATAAATAAAACATTTCATTATTATTATTATATTTAAAAGTTTCTTCAACTTTGCCTGATTCAAAGTGTGCATTTTTGAGGATCGTTTTGTCCAGCCTGCTCGTTTTATTGCGTTTAACCACAGCTGTCGTACTGCTTTTGTATGGCAGCGGCGATACAATTGGGATGTAATTTCATATTGGATGCTGTACTTTGTCGATTCTGACACCCAGCAACACAACAAGATGACATTTGCCTTCCTTAGGTAGCTGTATAATGCTGGTTTTTATTGGCCGCCCCCAGTTTTTTCTTTTATTTTGGGAATACATTGGGAATATATTTAGTACCAAAAACTACCACAGCTTGATTTATATTTTATATACGTATTTAGTTGGATTGGATGGTGGTTGGAGTGACTTTTGTTTAATTGTTCTTTGCTCCATGTTTTATAACCTGTAATAGATAATTTATAAAAAAAAAAACATTTTAAGCAGAAATTGGTAAAAACGGATTCAAACATTAGGATTTTTTAAGAATATATCGCATGTATAAAAATTGCATCCAAAATGTTGCCTACTTCTATTAACATTTGGTCTTAAATACATGATATGAAGATAATCAAAAGCCAAACGTATGGAAAGAATATGATTATTTTTGTCTTCTGCACTATGAGTTCAACTGAGCACCTGGACAATTGCCTTGTGTTATACAGTAAATAACCCTGACAGCATGACAGGAAATCAGCAGAAAAGAATGAAAACCTCTATAAAGCGCTCACATTGCGCCCGTGTTCTTAAACCGTTCACGCAAGGGCCCACTTGAATTTGTCACACCGTCTTTTTAGATCGCTCGAAACATCTGTCACCATACATACAGATGTGCGTGAATGTTTCTAACGTGTAGGATGAAAAAAGCTAAATAATGACAGTCTTGAAACAACAGTTACGAAAAAATGCGCTGCCTCATTGTCTTGTTTTAAATGTTTTCATTTGGGTTCCTTTTTTTTTCTTTCGCGGCCTGAGAGACGAGCGCACACCCAAACAGCCTTTAAGCAATTTAAATGCCATCCGCCGTCACCGTGACGCTCGTATAAACTCTGCAATTAAGTGCATGCCTGGCGCTGAATTTGACTTCACATCCTTCCAGCTTTCCAACGGTCACAAAACCAATAAGAAAAACAAGCAGGCATGGCATCAGGAGGCTGACGCAGTGCCACGTCTGCGCAGCTCGGAGTTATTGATATGTCATTAGCGGACGCGTTTTGCTAATGGCTGACAGGCCGCAGGAACGTGTCGCCACGCTAATGAAAAATGACAATCGTCCGCGTGGCCTCTGATTGATTGCGGCACGCAAGTCGTGTCTGTGAAGCAGCAGCGGAGTGAAAAAGTACGCCATCGAGATGAATGAGCTGTCAGGACTAGATCACGGCCGCACGCATTTTTCTCTTTTTACAGTAGGGTTGAAAAGTGCATAAGTGCATTGTTTCCACTGTTTTTTAGCCTAATGAAAATTTACGTTCTCCATGCAGTGATGTGGTCATACTGGCATGTCCTTACAAGATTGTATAGGATGACCCAAACCTGTTCCAGCATGACAATGTCCCTGTGCGCATGAAGATATGGTTTACATGGGTTGGAGTAGAAGTTCTTCTGCTATTGAGCTCCCTATTGAACACCTTTGGGATGATGTGGATTGGCACCTCCTCACATCACCTACATCATCACCTGACTTTACTAATTTCTCCACAAGAACACTCCAAAATCTGGTGGAACATCTTGTCAGGAGAGTGGAGATTATTATTAACAGGAAAAGGGACTAAATGTGGAATAGGATGTTCAGAAAGCACATACAAATTTTGTTTTCCTTTTTAAAAGCTTTGCTATACAAAGGAACCAACACAAGAAAATCATATTTCATAAAAAGCTCAGAAGCTTCATTTTCTTCCAAATGAATTGTTTCATCTGGTTGTTCCTGAGAATTTCTTGATTCTTCTGGACTTTTTACTTGTTGCACACTTTATTTTGTTGAGTAACGGACACTAAATTATTAATTAATTAATTAATTAATTAAAAATCTATTTATAATATAATTAACTTTTTTTAAAACACATTTTGGAAAAGCCCCTTTTGTAGTAAAAATTCAGGATACATTTGAGTTTGATGGAAAAAAAAGCAAAACAATTATCTATAAGCAAATTTATTTATAACAGTCCCAAACTCAAAAAAATTATGAATAAGTAATAAAAAAATGCTTAATTTTTTACTACATATGCATGTACTTTTTCATGTACTACAAAGATAAAATGAAACAGCTGGATGTATTATTGCATTATATACAGTGTTTATAGTGTTATATAGTAATTGACATTTAAAACTTTGTGTTTTTCTTAATGAATAACATTTTTTAGAAATAAGAATAAAAAATGATTCCTTTTTGTTTAACTTTTTTTTTTTTTATTAAAAAAACCTCTTTAAAAAAAAAAAAATACAATAGATTTGAGTTTATTGAAAAATTTATAAAGAAAAAGCACAGACCCAAACTCAAAAATTTTTCAACTCGAATGTACTTTTATGTACTATAAAGATAAAATGAAACAACTAAATATAATATTGGATATATACAGTATATATCAGTAATCAGGTGATCAGAAAAAGACGTTTTGTAAGAAAGTGAAAAAACCCAGCATTGTAGATGTGAAACGTGAAGAAGTTGCATATTTCTTCCTGTAAACACTGGCATCAGACTGACCCTGTGAAACAGCTCTGGAAATATTGGATCGCAGCCTACAATCTGACCGGAGGAGGCAAACAGGAGGGAAAAACCCTGCTGATTTATTGCAGAACTTTAATTGGGTTGTAAAAGCAAATCCTGATCTTTTTTTTTCAGGAATGTCAAGATGAGATTCCTGCCTTGCTGTTTACACAAGGAACCCGACAGTCAAGGACACGAAGAGTGTGTGTATGTGTGTGTTTTCGTGGGGGTTGGTGCATGAATTTGTGTTTTGCGGATGTGTAAGAGACAGAAAGAAAGAAAGAAAGAAAGAAAGAAAGAAAGAAAGAAAGAAAGAAAGAAAGAAAGAAAGAAAGAAAGAGATGATTTTACCGTGATTAAAGAAGTATGCGGTGTGATGTGGTGTTAGCTGCTAGCTGGAATCATCACGCTGAGTGCTATGCATTAATGCTTTTAAGCTTTCTCCATGATGGTGCAATGAGACGTTGGTTTACTCACGAGTCATAAAGCATGAATTAAAACTGAGGCAATTAGAGCCTTGTACTATGATTATGAGCAACCAGTACAGGCAATGGTTCGGGTCAAGGGCCAGTACACAGTATTTTTCACAGCATTAGCTATGAGAGTATGAGTGTATACATAATGGTAGAGTGGCATCAGTGGAAAATCTCACCAAAAAAAATCTTAGGTAGGAGTGGAGACTTCCGTAATACACACTACTCAAGGATCTGAGAACATCTATATCTACGTCTGCCAGCCGTCGATCATCCAGTTAGTGGAGATTATAGTCGAGTAGTTACCACATGATTGTCCCTAACAGATGGAAACAAAAACAGAAAACGTTGCCAAGTGCAATCTCGCTTGATGATAAGTAGTTATTGAAATTTAGTGTCATTTTGTGAAAGAGAGGGAGAGAGAGAAAGAGAGAAAGAGAGAGAAGGACAAGGCAGATATGAGTGTTTCTGCAATCAAAGCAATGATTGAGATTTGTGCAGTGTAAGCACCAAGGGTGAATAGAGAGAGCACAAGAGATGGTGAAAGAGAGAGAAAAAGAAAGAAAGTAATGTCTAAAGCATGCTCACAAAGTCACCAGATGTTGCCATCGATCCTTTTCATATGAATTGACGGTGTGTGTGTGTGTGTGTGTGTGTGTGGGGGTGTTATGATTGTACAATTGGAACAATATTAATTGATCCTAGAGAACAGGTAAGTGATTAATTTTTGGTTGATGAAAACAAAAGCAATTAGTAACTGGTCAGTAGCTACAATAGTGATAAAAATAGTGATTAGTGACTGAATATTGGGAGTAATGGTGATTAATGATTGGTTAAAGGGAAGATTGTTCATAAGGAATAAGGAGGTTGGATTTCTGATCGGAAGGTTAGGAGTTGATTGTTGGTGGGCCCCTGAGCAGGTCCCTTAACCCTTAAGTGCTCAGTTGTAATGAGATCATTGTCAGTTGTTCGGTGTAAGGTTCAAAATGTAAATGTAATTAGCAGTCAGGTATTGGGAACACTAGAGTCTTCCTGAATCAGGCTTTACACATCGAGTGAGTTTGAGAGTGTTGAATGACTGCTAACATCTGCCGAAAAAGTTGCTAGATTCTTCACAAGTCTCTTTAAAACAACCGAAAGGGTCTAAGTTGGTGACACTGGTGGGAAAATGGAAGAAAGCTAGGATTTTCTCTTTTATCGTGTACATGTTATGCAATCCCAAATGACCACAACGCTCTCACCAAAATAACACCACTATTAGTTGATTATAATAAATGTGGATTATAGCTATGGAAAAACACCAATTAAAATTCATGAACTGATGCCAGATTTAAATACTTTAACTGCTACAGCATGACTGGCCAGAGAACCCAAACAACACAACACGATGAATCTGAACAATTACTTTTCGATAACAGCTCTTTTAAAAATAAGTGATGTAATCTAAAAAAACTACTCAGGGAACACAGCAATGGGCTCCAAAACAACATTAACGTCTGTACTATTCATGGTGAACTCCTGAACTCTCGTTATCCCCATCTCAGTGAAATGCAACTCTCTCTGTTTTTGATCATTTACGTCCGTGAGATGTTGCAGCATCATTGCGCACGTTATTGTGGACCGTTAAACTAAGCTTGATTACTGATGAGTGTCGATCGAAACGGATGCAGAGGCGTGAGGGGAGCTGCACTCGTTTCCTCTACACATTCAGCGGTTTAAATCAAGCGTGTAACAGATACGTGTCATCATTCTATTAATGAATCGTATTTGGAAATTGGAATATATTACCACTTAAACTAAAAAAAATCTTATACGCAAAGAATATACATTTTATACTGAAAAGAAATTTGAAACAAAAAATAAACATTTACAGATTTACTTTGTGCAAACAAATATATAAATGTACAGATGTTATTTACAATGGAAAATCCTCACTTAGCATGAAAAACAGCTTTACACACCAGACAGTCAATTCCTCCAAAGGTTCCGCTAAATATATATACTTTGCAGTGCCTCTTGTAAAACTCACCAAAGGTGCTCTCTAGTTGGAGATTAGTTTCTTGTGAACCAGTTCATCCCAGAGCATTTCAATAAGATTTAGCCGTGGTGACTGGGCAGGACATTCCATGATAGATGACATTCCATTCAACTGTTTGTTTTCTAAATAACTCGAGCTTGGAAGTATGATTCGACTCATTGTCTTGTTGTATGGTGAAGTCCAATTGAATCAAATCAAATTAAAATCAAATCAAATCAAATCCAATGTTATTTTCAAAGCACATTTAAAATCAACATTAGTTGGCCAAAGCAATAGATACATAGTACTAAAAAGCAAGAAATCAAACAAATAACACAAATTGAATTATAAAACATTAAAAGCACAGGAGAAAAGATGAGTTTTAACAATGGATTTAAGTTCAGCTTGTGTAGATGCAGTTCTAATATGTACTGGTAGCTTGTTGTAGCATAGGTCCAGCCACTGTGAAAGCTCGATCACCCTTGTTGTAGGTGAGCTTGTGAGACAGACCTGAGATGTTCGTTTCTTGGTCTAAGTGATTGGTCTAAGTCGGTTTCAATGAGCTGCAGTCCAGACCAAATTGCATGGTGTTGAAGTATGGAATGGTTGCAATGTTGGTTCCATTCACTTTTCCCACCTCCATGTTTGACTGTGGGGGTGAGACAGTCTGCTAACATTTTCTCTCCTGTTCTTCATCTTACACAAGTTCCTCTGGTTGAGCACGAAATGTCACTTTTTTACTTTCGTACAAAAGCAAATACCAGTAAACTAAGTATATGAGGTTAGTGTATATATTAATGAAACCCTGTCTCAGAGGAGATGTTTAATCGATAGCAGTTTGTTGCCTTAATTAGCCTTGTAGCTTTAACCGAAGAAACCTCAGACACCAAACACCAAGTAATGCTGGGATTTCAGCAAAGAATCAGCAAAGCCTAGAGATATGTCTCCTAGTGTTCAAATCCAGACCTCAAAGGTAATTAAGGATTTGCTGGTGGGATGGTGTTACATCTCTTTAATCCTCTATTAGCCTGTTTATATAGTTAGCCAGATGACTCTCAGTCAATCAAACATGAGTATGAGTAGAGGGGCGGAGTGATGTCAAACATTAGCAGGTGTATACTTACGTATTTCAAATTTTCCTTTAACTTGCTAACTTTACCTTCACTGATATTATAACAGATGCTTTCATCTAAGACTGACAGAAAGAGTTTAGAATAAGAGGAGGGAAGGAAAATATGACTGACATTTTTTTCTAATTAGCGATGCAAATCCTCGAGCTGAAAGATTGAGTTAAAAAAAACGATCTTTGGAGCGAACACTAATCGCTGGTTCAAGGCAGTCTGTCATTTTTAACACTGGAGCTTTGCACTCTGACAGAGTTTGAACTTAACAGTTATCCCCTTCGATACAGCTGTAGAGAAAGTTTGGCTCCAGCAACAGCGATGTATATTGTGCGCTCACATCCCATGCTAGCTTGAGCTGGTACATTAAAACCGCTCATTAGACATATGGGCTTCAACTGGTGTTTTTTCCTCACAAAAAAATGTAATGTTATACTGCAAATCCCAATCAGATTAACATGATATACCTCAGGTTTTACACTGAAAGCACAGCAGACACACTGCCGGACAATATATAAGTACAATTCGCAGAATTTAAAGAGCATCAAGTGCAAAAATTTTCAACCCCCAGAAAGAAATAAGCAAAACATTATACAGTATTTTATAGTAACAATGCAAATATATATATATATATATATATATATATATATATATATATATATATACACTTTAAAAATAGTTCCCTTATACAGCAAACCAGCGGTAAAAGTGTTTTGGATTATGTCCTGTAAGTCTTTTTTTTTTTTTTAAGCGTGTTAGGCAACTTCTGCTATTCATACTTGTTTTTGACATTGGTGTCAAAATGGCAAACTTTGAGCTGGATCTTTATATATATATATATATATATATATATATATATATATATATATATATATATATATATATATAAATGTGTGTGTAAATTTTAATAACAGTAATCATATGCATATATTTTGTTTTTATTATTATTAATATTATTTTCATACCAATTAGTTATGCCTTACAATGTGGACTAGAAACACTTACATAAGGCTCTGTATAATCTGCCAAATTTAGCAATATATTGTATCTTATTCGTTTGTACATATAAAAATATATATAGAGAGAGAAAAAGCTCTAACCATCATATTAAAGGAGCAATCGAATTCCTCACTCACTCTAATAACCAGGACTGTATAAACAGTGCATTTCTTTATACATGAGAACAACATAATGCTTTATGCAGCACTCACTCCAAAAACCCATGTTCTGAATGTTTAGTGTAGCTTATTATGTTTTGTACATGCACATGCATACTCATGTACTAGCACTAGTAAGATAGCACCAAGGCCACTTTCATCTACACACCAAACACAGCTAAATGACTGGGGTGAGCTTTTGAACTGCTTGCTGCCTTCTAAAGACAGCTGTGGTGATGCTGCTATTGTTTGCCGAGGTTTTATTTGCCGTATCGCAGCCCATGTAAAGACGCCGCTCGAAAAAATGTTTCCGCTTTTAATTGAAATCTTCTTCATAGGTCTTGAAAGGGTTATGAAAAAAAAAAACAGGAGTAAATTGTTTTCAGCATTTGAACAAAAAAAATGTAAAATGTCTTGCTTGTATTCAGAAGAAAATCCATCAAATGATGTATTTATGATGTGCCTACGCCTGGCAAGGTTCACTTACAGAATAATATTGATTATTAAAACTGGGTCTACAATGCGATCATTCAGCGTGGAATACTTGTAAATCCGCGCCTGCCAACAATTCAAGCTTGTGTTAATTGTCTTAACTCCCCCGTCACTGTTTACCCAGGCTCGGATGACTGTCTACATCGAGCGCCACCCAAATAAAGCCTGAATGAGCCATTCCCACCATACTCTCCAAGTCCAATAAAAAGCTTTTAATAAACTGAGGTGCTAAACCCACACTAGCAGGCCGCTTTCTTATCATCGCCTGTTTTATGGTTGAGTCAGGCAGGTCTGAATCGATTCCCTTCACCCAGCCAGAAGCCGGAGCTCCGGTATAACACGTCTTCTGTTCTCAAACGAGCCAGGCATTATAGCAGGCTGTATATTTCCAGACAGGACCCTAAAGTTACCGACCCTAACCAGCCAAGACGTAGCGAGATGGAATGAATACCGTGGAGCCTAGCAGAATGCACACTCATGCTATGTGGTGTACGAGTGCAGGAAATAATACATATAAATACCATATAAAATATGTAATATAATATTATACCATTCAACATTTGATATAAGCAAAGTGCATAAAATCTTGTGCTATTGTATAGTTAGGTTGGAGTACAAAATGTAAAAGACACTACAATACACACAGTTATATAATATAGTGGAACCTCGATACTCGTGAACTTGACACCCTCGATAGTTGGTGACTTTTCATTTGGAACCGGACTGAGAGTTTAGATTTCATTTTCAAAATAAAAAATAAATAAATAAAAAAGTTTGTACTAATAAATGACATAAAAATGTTTGGAAAACGATTTTATTATTGTATTATTCATTTAAAGTAGTAAAGAAAACATTTATGACAATTAATTCACAATTTTTCTAAACACTACAGAACATGAAACAGGAACCTTCAAAAGGAGAGTCGAAACCTGGCGATTTTTTTTTACTCACAAGGGGTCATAGAACGGAACCTCACGAGTATCGACGTTGCACTGTATACTATAGAGAATATTGACAGACTAGTCAGACTCGCAACCCGCATCTGTAGCAAACTGCACAAACTCAATATATTCGTGTGGATCAAAGATCTGTTTTTATTGTTTTTTTTATTGACATAGCAAAAGAAAATTATTTGGACATTTACAAGATGGACTTTTTAGAAAAGCAAGACATCGTGAGGAAAGGCCCACACGTTTCAAAACAGTTGTGAAGCTTTTTCATGAACCATTTATACTTTTGTTTTTTTTTCCCTGTAGAATTATATACGTATGCAGTGCTCAAAAAAAAAGTAGAGAAAAAAATTGGTTATATTTAATAATATAGTGTGTGTGTGTGTGTGTGTGAGAGAGTTGAAACCAGCAGAAAGGTTTGGTTCTTGTTTAAAGCAAGATTTACAGTCATTACACCATCTTATGAGCAGAACAACAGCACAATCTCTGGTATGGCAGGAATGCTTTTTATCAAGACTTTAACTTGACATTTTAATTATCTGGTCTTTCTCTTTTTCTCTTGCACACACACACGAATTTACATACACACAACCTCTTTTGATTATTCTCCAATTACACTGCTCCAAATCGTATAAACACCTTTCTTAGCCTAAAATAATCATGTTCAATGGAGGATAAAAGACAGAGAAAAAGCATTAGCTACTTACCCCCCTGATATTGCAAAAAGTGAGCAATAATAGACAACACCTGCGATGTTCTACCTTCTAAAATGACCTGGTTTGAACTAAAAGTAAAAAAAAAAAACATTTTCAAGCAATAGAATGTATTTTTCTCTAATCAGATTATAGACTACTTACTAGTATTTATCGTATTATATTATTGCACTTGTCAAATCTATTAGCATTTTTATAGTGACAAATTACCTAGGGATACTCTCGGTAACACGAGAAGCTGCATTTTTATTATTAACTTAATGTCATATATCATTTATGCCTATTTAGACTAGTTTTTTTTCTCTACTATCTAATACTGTAAAATGAGCACTATGGTTGGTTTTAAATGCTTGTATGTCACATAAACCTAGTACATATCCTGGTCAAGACGAGTCCTCAAAGACCCTTTTCAATAATTGCAGTGTGGTTGCTCTTTAAACCTGAAGATCTCCAGGTTCACAGAAGAAGCTCTTGCTCTCCAGATTGCTTGAGTTAAAGCCCAAAGATTTCGGAGCGCTTGTGTAAAGGTTGTGTTGGTTTCAGGAATTGCGATAATGTTGTTATAGCCTAGCTGGAGCACGAGAAGCCTGGGGAGGTCTCTGACCCTGTCACAGCAACCATTAAACTGACTGCTGTTTTGCCATTTAGACCTTCAGAGTCCCAAAGTCAAAGTTGTCAAAACATGGTTTAGGAAAGGAAAAAGCCTGGAATCCAAACTGAATAAGAAAGTTGACTATGAAATACAAGAATTCCTTATGTGGTGGACCCTTAATTTGGATGCAATTATCTTGTTACCTTGAGAAGATAAAAGATCGGCCACATGAAAACATTGTTATCCAATTGGGCATTTAATGATCAGTGTGCGTTTTCTTGGCGCTCCAACCGATCTCTCAAAGTAGTTTAACTTATACTAGACATCCCGGATTTGCAGACTACTATAAGATGACGAATAACAAACTGAGCCCGAGACACACTTCCGCTTTTGTAAACAGATTTAAGAGCCACTAGATAGTGTTTAATCTGTTAGTGGGCAGCATTCATCAACCCTCACAAATCAGATCATCTCCAGCGCCCTATTGCCTGAAGCCATGTAACTGTTGACGTTCTTTTAAAAAAACACAACCATTTCTAAAAGGTGCCAAGGTGTTTCGTCAGCCATGACATCAGTTAGCTCCAAGCACAGTTTTTCCACTCTGAGAGAAAGAGATGACAACGACGTCCCACATCAACTCTCCAGGACGTAACGCAGACTCTTCACGACATCTCTCGACGAAACGCAGAGAGGCCTGAGTGTGACTTCATACGCTGGACTGGGGCTTAGGCGGGTTCAAAAGTGCAGTACCACAAACCCGCTTTGACTTCATGGACAAGAAGGAAAATTGTTGACTGGATCTACCGAGAACCTTAGGAGAACCTTGTTTTTAGAATGATTAAACTTTTGCATGTTATAAATGAAAGATTCAGTGTGCAAATACAATATGTATATATATATATATATATATATAAAATATACCTTCAATTGACTAGAAGAAAAGAAACAAAAGATAATAGCGGGAGAAAAGAAGTAAGTGGTATATAAGTAGTCTTAAGTAGCATATAATTGTAGGTTTTATCCACTGCCTTTGGAGGGCTCTCCAAGTCCTTATGGTTCTATAATCCCTTATAAAAGTTGGAGCTGTAAATCATACAAAGTGTGTGTGTCTGTGTAGGTGTGTGTGTGTGTAAGAGAGAATATAAAGACCTCTATGGTATGGGTCTCCTACCATTTGTACACCATGGACCACATGTCATGGTTTCAGTATGGAGTATTGTACTGTAATTTCTTAATAATCTAACAAAAAGTGTATTATTGAGCAAAACAGAAATGCAGCTTTGGCACCAATTACAGCCACAAGTCTTTTTGAGTTTAATGCTGCAAGCTTAGCACATATATTTTTGGCCAGTTTTTCCCATTCTTCTCTGCAGAACCTCTCAAACTTCATCAGGTTGGATGGGGAGCTTCAGTGCACAGCAATTTTCAGATTTCTTCAGAGATGTTTAATAGGGTTCAAGTCTGGGCTCTGGCTGAGCCACTAAAGGACATTCACAGAATCATCCAGTAGCTACTCCTTTGTTATCTAGGCTGTGTGTTTAGGGGTGTTGTCCTGTTTTTAGGTGAACTGTTGCCCCAGTCTGAGGTCTGGAGCACTCTGGAGCAGGTTTTCACCAAGGATGTCTCTATACATTGCTGCATTCATCTTTTCATTTATCCTGACTAGTCTTCCAGTTCCTGCTGCTAAAAAACATCCCCACAGCATGATGCTGCCACCACCATGCTTCACTGTAGGGATGGTATTGGCCAGGTGATGAGCGGCGCCTGGTTTCCTCCAGACATTGCACTTGGCATTCAGGTCTGGTTTCTTATGGTCTGAGAGTCCTTTAGGTGGCTTTTGGAAAACTCCAGGTGGGCTGTCGTATGCCGTTTATTGAGAAATGGCTTCCGTCTGTCCACTCTATTATATAGACCTGATTGGTGAAGTACTGCAGAGATTGTTGTTCTTCTGGAAGGTTCTCCTCTTTAAACAAAAAAAAATCACTGGAGTTCTTTCAGAGTGACCATCGGGTTCTTAGCCACCTCCCTGACTAAGGCCCTTCTCCTCTGATTGCTCAGTTTGGCCAGGCAGCTCACTCTAGGAAAAGTCGTGGTGGTTCCAAACTTCTTCTTTTAATGGATGATGGAGGTCAATGTGCTCATTGTGACCTTCAAAGCTGCAGAGATTTTTCTGTACCCTTCCCCAGATCTGTGCCTCGATACAATCCTGTTTAGGAGGTCTACAGACAATTCCTTGGACTTCATGGCTTGGTTTGTGCTCTGACACACACTGTTAACTGTGGGACCTCATATAGACATGTGTGTGCCTTTCAAAACCATGTCCAATCAACTGAATTTACCACAGGTGGACTCCTATCAAGTTGTAGAAACATCTCAAGGATGATCAGTGGAAAAGGATGCACAGAAGCTCAATTTTGAGTGTCATGGCAAAGGCTGTTAATCATTCTGTACATGATTTATTTAGGTTTTAAAGTTATTAAACATTAAACATTCTAAGATTACTTTAATAAAATCATAGCAAGATGAAAATAAAGACAAATGAAGACAAAGCCACAATATGTTAGATCCTTGGCGGAAGTACTGGCAACGTCGGAGACGTCGATCGCGCCGGTGTTGATCTGCTTTAGGGTCAATTTCTTTGATCGTCATCCTCATAGTCTCTTGAGAAACAACATCTCTTCGAATAACACACAGATGTAACCATCATTATCCTTGAAGTTGACCACTGGTCAGTATTTCAGACTGCACTAAAGAGTAATTCCACAATGTCTGTCAGATTTTTCTTCTGAATAAATAATGTAGAAAAATAATATGTTTCTTACAGAACTGCTGCGGTGTCTGTTTACCTAATGAAGGATTTAACCAAATCCTCCACATCCGTTGTCTGCAAAACGACCAAACGTTTTCCTTGCAATTTTGCGATTTTTCACGGAATTCTACCGCTTTAATCTATTGCTACGACTTTTTTTTTTCTCAAAATACTTCTCGCAATCTTATAGTTGTTACATGTTTTAGCGTGCCACTAAAAAGTCTGTAGAAATTGTCAATGCCTGAACATTACAATTAATTTCCATCTTGCTAACAATTCCTTCATTCATTCATCTTCAGTAACTACTTTTATCACTTTGCATGGTCAGGGTCGCTGAAGATTCCCAGTCTGTCTTGGGAACACGAAACGGGAGCTCACCCTGTATGCGAGACCAATACATCTATATGTTTCCTGGTAGTTTTTGGTTTTCCATGTACCTGCTGCCACACTCTATTTACACACATGAAGCAATGTAACAGATGATAAATATCTTGTTAAATGAAATTGCTAGTACACTCAGATTTTCCAACCTTTCTGTACGTCGGTTAGGGAAGAAAAAAAAGAAGTAGCAGCTGCGTCCAGTCTGGTCCTGAAAAAACATATGAGCACATTCAAGTGACTGCAATGACAGTTTCTGAGACAGGTTTTGCATGCATGATATGTGTGTGTGTTGGATATGTACAGGTGAGGGTTACACAACGCCATTTTCCCAAAACCCACCCAGATTTTCCGAGCTCGAACAACTAGGTTTTTTGTGTTAGAGCCCTGAGTCCTGAAACGTGTTAAAACGTCACTGACCCTAAACTGCATATTTATGTCGTGCTAACTGTGAGGCTCATTGTGAGCAGGCAAGCCTGAGTCAGACACACAGACTGCGGCAGCTTGAGATAAGCGCTACGGCATAAACGCTTGCCAGAGAGCCGCCTTTTGATTGATGTGGCTCCGGAATTATGACGCCTGTGTGGGGTAATATTTTCGGAGAGGGAGCTCGTAAAAGCCGGGATCTAAATTAGCTGGGTTCAGTCGTGCCCACTGCGGTGTTCCCTGGATCGCTCTTAGATTGAAGAGGCTAGGAAATGATTATGTGTGGAGGTTGGGTGGAAAAACTATTCCTGCATTGTGTGTTTTCTTTTTTTTTTTTTTTTCTCAAAACACAAGAATAAATTCAATAGCGAATTGATATCCAAATTGCTAATTCTTCAAGAATCAGTGTTTCTCAGAAGCGTCTGTTTCTCAGCATGTTCAAAAACATTGTGTGTGTGTGTGAGGGAGAGAGAGAAAGAGAGAGACAGAGCTCTCCCTGCTTTTCTCATTAACAGATAGGAGGAATGACTGGAGATGCACTTTATCATCTAACAGCTTGACTGGAAGCGACACACTATCTTTCTGTTTGGATGGATGGATGCGGTCTAAAGTGCGAGAGGAATGTTCCATGTTCACCGTTCACATTCGTAATTGTTCGGTTCACTGCCAGATGCTTTTCATCAAGAGAAAACGTATTGTGAACTAAGAGTACAAATCATGGTATGTGTCTTCCTCTCTCTCTCTCTCTCTCTCTCTCTCTCTCTCTCTCTCTCTATCTATACTGTATGAGTCACTATATGGACAAAAAATGTTAAACACCTGACCATCTTGTTCCACATTTAGCTCCCATTTGCTGTTATAATAGCCTCCACTCTTCTGAGAAGATGTTCCTCTAGATTCTGGAGTGTGCTAGATTTACAGTGCCACAAGGGCCTGTGGTCTTGCTGGAAGATGTTTTCATCTCTCAGTTCAAAGTAAATGGAAAAGTTCATGCTTCTTCATCCACTTGTGTGCTTCTAATTCTGTGGTAACGGTTTGGGGAAGAACCACATATGGCTGAAAAAGACAAGCGTCCCAATACTTTTATCCTTATAGTGTAACAGTTGAAGTTATAGTTACAGGTCATTCTATTTATAGTAACTACTTACACAAGGATGTCTGGTGTTGATCGTGATAAACAACAACAAAAAAAACACTGATATGGTGAAGTTTCCTACAGTATGAAAATGAACCAATCAGAATTGAGGTTTCAACACCTTGGCATTGATCTTAGCATTCCTGTCTACATTCCGATTACTTTCATTATTTTTTTTTAGATTACTAAAATACAAAGTCGTCGCAGTAGGTGAACATGTACTGAAATGTATAAAGCATCCATTTTCATATGATTATGCAGGAAAATATGCCTGCAAATATTCAAGATGCATAAATTAGGGTCATTAATCAGCATATAATATAATCATTAGATTCAACATTTAAAATCACTTTACAGCCCTAGCAGCAGGACATCAGGGCCAGCAAGGTCTTCTCTGTCGGCCTAAATTGTATCAATTCTACAGATTTACAATTTTATATATTTATCTCCATTTTTATGTATGAAATTATTTCCAATAGTGCATTTTTTTACTATTTCATAGTAAGCAAGTTTACGTTAGATTTTCTATTCTCCAATCAGATTTTCAGTTATCGCATCATGTGTCGCCGGGGTCAAAGGTACCTGCCCTTATTTCTGCAGAGTCAACAATGTGAGCACTTGTAGCTTACAGTGTATACAATGTACAGTGCATGTCCTTTGGATTGTCAGAAAGTGCACTAGTCAAAGCAAACAAATTTATATATACACCGTAATTTCCGGACTATTAAGCGCACCCAAATATAAGCCGCACCCACTGAATTTGACAAAGATTTTTATTTTGAACATAACACATACACTTAAACTAATGAACTTTACACAGGCTTTAACGAAAGACAGTGACTGTTACACGGCTTCTATCTAAACAGTAGCCTACCGAAAAAGTCATTGTTCACTGTCTTCCTCCTTCCTTTCACAACTATTTCTACAACTAGTTTATCTTTCGGCATCGTCGTGCGTTTAAAAATCACCATCGGTGAAGCTTTTCTCCCGATGCCGTGCAGCTCAGAACACAGGTGAAGTGTGTTTTCATGCCCGGTTGTTTTCAGCATGTCGAATGATTCGCATTTCCTGTAGACAGTCCGAGTGAGCGGCAGGTCAAATGTCAGAGGAACATCATCCATATTTGTGATGTGGTGCGGCCCGATTCAGTGGGAGCGCATCTGATTTAATATAAAGAGTTTCATTGTTAACCTGAACCCGTTCTGCAATTTCATTGGTCTAATGTTATGGGGCTCAGTTTTTTGTCTTGAAGATTGTGAAACCGGGAAACACCCAGAAAAATCCATAAATAAGCCGCTTCATTGTTTAAGCTGCGGGGTTCAAAGAGTGGGAAAAAAGTAGCGGCTTATAGTCTGGAAAATACGGTAATATACCTGCCATGCTATTTTTCCCATTGTTTGCTATTTCACTTTTCATCTCTGTTTGTATCATTTTTTTATTCATTGGATTTGCCTTGTTTACATTATATGCACCTTGTCTTCACTTTGCATGTTTTTGGATTCCCTGCATTTGCATCCATCTTGACCCACCTGCTGTACCACTACTGAACACTAAGTAAATGCATCTACTTCACTAAACACACTTAGCGTTACTTTACACACACATGTGAACATGTGAAGCATGTTTAGTTCCTCATTTTTTTCCTGCACAAGTCTAAGACCGAATCCAATCCACACTCCTGGGTGTTGAAGAGGTGAATGGTGATTCAACACCCAGAAGTACTATAACTACAAAAATCATTTAAAGAGTTGAGCATATGGGGAAAATGTGTGTGTGATTTGCAGTGTGTGTGTCACTGAGATGTACAAAGGGCCTGAGAAATGTCAGCTTACCTAACTGCTCAGCCAGATGTGCAGTTGTGAAGGGAACACATCGGTTTTTGTCTTAGACCCACCATCCATGGAGGCTTCTAACCAGAAGGTTGTGTGCATGTGTGTGTGGGTGCATGTGCATGTGTGTGTGTGTGTGTGTGTGTCTGTCTGTCTGTCTGTCTGTCTGGCAAAATTCCTGCTTATGTTAGCGGATTTAATTTGCTTCTTATGCTAACAGGGGAAACATTCGGCTAATAGTTAACATTCTTCCCAAACTCAAACAAAACCAAACATAGAATAAAAAGAGTGTAACACACGTTTTTTTTCTATGCTAATTATTTCAGAGAATTACTTTTTGGAAATTGGTCAAGCAATTACATTGCATTCATGATCTTTTAACACATATACCTTGTTGACATTGCTCCAGAAAATTCTGTTGGTCTACAGGGAACCGTTGATGAAGTTTCATGATTCGAGAGTCTAAAATATATCTGTGGATGCTTCATTATCCTCACAGTCAGTAATTATAGACTGAATACGCAATGCTGACCTTGCTCAAATTAGTTAATAAACAGTGATCTCGGCATAAATCTGCTAGAGCGTCTCCGTATCCGAGGTGCACCGGCAGCTTCGTCGCTTCAGCAGGCAGTCTGTCTGGTCTTTTACTCGTGGTGCTCTAAGAGATTAACACATCAGCAACAGTTTGCACATAATGACGCTGTGCCATGACAAAAGACACTCCTCTCGCACCACCGCACCTCTTTCCAAAGCTAAGTACTGCTATTTAAGGATTTGTGGCAGACGTTAACTCAGCTAGCAGATATCTGATGCAAACACTTTACTTTGAAAATGGAATCTTCGCATATGATGCTTTTCTTATTTTAATCCTCCGTTCTTCAAAGTGCTCTTGGGGTAAATACAGCTAAGGGAACGAATAGAAATAGAACTATGATATCATAGTTTTAGGAAAGCGTGCATGTTTGAGAATAATTAGAGATAGGATTTATAATGATATCTATAATGCTACTGGTGTCAGGTACTGTTACTGTAATACTGCATTGATTTCCATTGTTTTAAAAAAAAGTATATGCTGTAGTATCGTGTAGCATCCTATTGGTGATATATTCCAAGAGTACACTAGCATGCTAATGAGCAAATGACACCAAAAGACAGTCATTGGGATGCATCCGAATGTCAATGGCTATCCAAGTGGATTTTACTTGTCACATATACAACAATCAGGCATAACATTATGACTATAACATTAAGACAGAGTTAAGGGCCTTGCTAATGGGCCTAGAAGTGGCAGCTTAGCGATACTGGGGCTTATACTTGTGCCTTTCAATCTTTAACCCAGAGCCAAAAACACCTGAGCTACCACTTGCCCTCATCTCCTCAAAGTAAAAAAAAAAAAGTCATCCTAATATACCGTCTTATTGCAATTAAATGATAAAACATTATTATATATTCATTCATAAGCACTTCAATTTATTTGTATATCAGTTTTATAGCATTGTCTCAAAGCAGCTTTATAAAACTGAACTGTGTAAAATAATGTATTTATTCAGTGCCTATGAATTTGTTTCTTAGAATTGTAAGCATTAATGCAGAACTGTTCATGCAACCTGTGGTCATGAGCAATGTAGAAGAATGTTGATATTAATTCCAGTCCAAATCATCCTCAAAATTCTTGAGGTTTTTTTGGTAACTTCGAGGATCTTTAGACTGTTGATGAGGAACCATCCCCAGCTGCACAGAGTGGTCACCAATTACAAATAACTCCATCCAGAGGTCAGGACTTACTTCTGCTTCTTTCTTTTTTGTATGCACTTTTTGAAATGGTGGTCTATCTTCAGAATTAACGTTTACGACTCTATGACCCATTTTTGCAGCTGAGCAGTTTAAGGTTAAAGGTTTTGCTCAGGGGCTCAGTAGTGGGTATTGCTGACATTTGAACTCCCCACCTTCCAGGCAGAAGTCCAGCATTGTAACCACTGGGATACCATTTTCTGAATTACTCTCTACTCTATACGATACACCATGATACTTTTCATTAAAGACACACTAGGACGATCCCTCTTCTTCTTCTTATTTCATCTTCTCACTTTGGGGGTCGCCACAGCGGATCATCCGTCTCCACACCCCCCTGTCCTCTACATCTGCCTCTGTCACACCAACTACCTGCATGTCTTCCCTCACCACATCTATAAACCTCTTTCTTGGTCTTCCTCTTTCACTCCTTCATGGTGGCTCCATCCTCAGCATTCTCCTACTGATATAACTCATGTCTCTCCTCTGCACATGTCCAAACCATCTCAATCTCACCTCCCTCACCTTGTTTTAAAAACGTCCTACATGTGCTGTCCCTCTAATAAACTCATTTCTAATCCTGTCCATCGTCGTCACTCCCAACGAAAACCTCAACATCTTCAGCTCTGCTACCTCCAGTTCCACCTCCTGTCTTTTACTCAATGCCACTGTTTCTAAACCATACAACATCTCAGGTCTCACCACAGTCCTATAAACTTTCCCTTTCACTTTTGTAGATACCCTTCTATCAGACTAGGACGATACGCTTTGATAAGAGTTAATCAAGAGCAGCACACAGACTCAATCAATATTAACATTATTTATACACTTTGTATATGTCTATTACACACTTTTGTATGAATAAGCACTTAAACGCTGTCTGAAAATTAAGAGGCAACGTATCAGTAGCATTAAGAAATGACACACTGCTTTGTGTGTGTGTGCAGTGTGCACATTGAGTGATCAACCTAATACAGGGTGTCATCATTGTTTTCTAATCCTGGCACTTTAGTCATTTGCATTTCCATTTACGGTATTAGGCAGATGCTCCAATCCACAGGGAAGTAGCAAAGTGCCTTAGTGAGCACTTCACAAACAAATTCTAACCATAGTGCAAATCAGCCCAAGGCTAAAAATACAAAGAAGGGAATACATTGTAGGAAACAGAAGGTAGTGCTGATGGAGCTGCAAACAGATAAGCAACATGGTTACATTGGATCCTTGTTCAAACTTTCCAATTAGAAGTTCATATCCAAAAATACACAATAAATACTAAAAAGAAATACATCCAAAATAATCTGTATTGATACCTTTTTAAAGCTAACATACTTTCATAGATTGCAGTGAATTGAAGAAAGCATTGAAGATGATTATACATCGCTCTACATTTAAGGATCCATCACTAAACTGTTCATGGAACAGTACATCTCAACAATGATGGAACTATTGAATGATGCCACACAGATGAGGACGGGTTCCGTTTTGAGTCTGGTTCTTCGGAAGGTTTCTTCCTCATACCATCTCAAAAGAGCTTTTCCTTGCCGAAGTCACCACTGGCGCACTCATTAGGGATCTCTGTAAAGCTGCTTTGAGACAATGTCTATTGTTAAAAGTGCTCTACAAATTAAATGGAATTGATTGAATCGAGTTCTACAATGAACAAAAATGGTCTCCTTTATTCCCAAGACAAATTATATTTATTCCAATTACAGTATTCAAGAGCAAAGTGATTGGATTTTGCTTGGTGTCGTATCAAATAACAAGGAAGACAAGCTACAAACCCTGCCCCTAAATCTAACCTGTATATTTTCATACACATAGGAGCTCCATGCAGGAGACCACACTGCATGCTGCCCACGTTTGCATTGCTTCCAAAACTCAATAACAGGAAGCTAACGTCAATCCCAGTTTATACAACAGTGCTTTCAAATTCACTATGAGTTTTCACTAGTCCTGACTGATCATGCACAAGTGACGTCTATCTCCAATCAAGGAGAATCCTCTGCACAAAGCCAGCTCCATGAAGATATGCTTTGCATGAGTTGGAGTGGAAGATCTCCTGCTCTAGACCTCCACTCTTTTGAGAAGATGTTCCACTAGATTTTGCCGTGTGCTTGTGTTCTTTCAAACACAAGAGTTTTACTAAAGTCAGGTACTGATGTAAGGGTTGCAGTCACCATTCCAATTCATCTTAAAGGTGTTCGATAGAGTTGAGATCAAAGCTCTATAGCGGGAGATCTTCCACTCCAACTCATGTAGAGCATATCCTCATGCTGCACTCCCTCCTCACTGGCTTCCTGTAGCTGCACGTATCAGATTCAAAACACTGATGCTTGCCTACAAAGCCAAAAATGGAACAGCACCCTCTTACATTTGAGACCTCATCACTCCTCCTCCTCGCACTGCACCACAGGCTGTCTGAGATCCTCCAGCACTGCTTCACTGTTACCACCTTCTCTCAGAATGTGAGGTAGGTATACCCTAAAGCTCTTCTCTGTTTTGGCACAGAGGTGGTGGCATTATCTTCCCCTAGATGTCCAAACAGCGGAGTCCCTGGCTGTCTTCAAGCGACGGATGAAGACCTACATCTTAATAATTCACTTAAACTAACACTTTACAAGTTTATTTTGTTTAAAACAAAAAAAAGGCTGTAGGTTGTAGGTCGATTTATCTTAAGTTATATTATTCTAAATGCCACAAATGACTTTGTGCACAGGATTGTGCATTTTAATGCTGGAATACTGTAGATGTTCAGGCTTATGCAATTGTGGGAATTCAACATTGTGGGCAGAACCACATTTATATTGGTGTCCTAATACTTTTGTGCGTATGTTTTAGGTTTAACTGGGTTTCCTGCTTTACCTGATTCAACTTATGAACAAGGTCTTGAAAAGGTTGAAGGTAAAATGAACCAAGAGCATATATTTCTTTATAAATTTAAAACATAGTCTTCAGCAAAGGATCAATCAATCGATTTGTTTTTGTTAAAATTTCTTTCATTATGGTTAACAGTTACCAAAATTACCCACAATGCTATTTTCTTACCTGCTGACTTGGTGGTCGAATCGGTTCTTTGATCTATCCAGCACTCACACTTCCCCAATTCGCTTCCAAAGCCTTAACTACCACTACTGATAGCAGTTTTTCAGTGGATTTTTCAATAATGGCTCATTATTGGATATTTCCAAAAGACCGGAAAATCCCTGAATATCGCAGGAAATCCGAACGCACAGATTGTACAAAAGCAAAAAACTAACAGTGCGACACGTAGCATTGTCACGTGCTAATTTACCGTTTACCATTTATACTCACGACCATCCAGTGTGGCTAACAAGACATCGCTCATGCTCAGATTCATATTAACAAGTCACAGACAGCTGGAATTTAATTAAACTGTTGGGGTTCTGCAAAGCCTGTGTAAATCAGCACTGTGATTCCATCATGGATAATAGCATTAGACTTGAGGACGACGTGAACTAATGGCGTTCATTTCATTTTTTTCCGTGTGGCCAGTCCATATCGTCTTGTGAGGGAAGGTATCAGCAAGGGGGAGGTGAAAGACTTGAGGATGAAAAACACCCTGGCAACTGATTTTAAATGGAAATTTTGGTCTTTATCACCAAGCCAGCATAAAAGCCTTTTTCAGAATGGATTAGATTTCAGGGCAGGCAAGGCCTTCTCTGCTGGCCTCAACTCGATCAGACTGAATGAATTATGTTTTCATATATTTTTGTCCATGAATATGTTTCAAATTATTCCAAATTATTTTTATTTTATAGCATTTCTGTATATAAGATGTTGAGGTTTCCGTTGGGAGTGACAAGGATGGACAGGATTAGAAACGAGTTTATTAGAGGGACAGCGCATGTAGGACGTTTAGGAGACAAGGTGAGGGAGGTGAGATTGAGATGGTTTGGATATGTGCAGAGGAGGGACATGGGGTATATCGGTAGGAGAATGCTGAGGATGGAGCCACCAGGAAGGAGGAAAAGAGGAAGATCGAGGAGGAGGTTTATGGATGTGGTGAGGGAAGACATGCAGGTAGTTGGTGTGAAAGAGGCAGATGTAGAGGACAGAGGTGTATGGAGACGGGCGATCCGCTGTGGCAACCTCTAATGGGAGAAGCCGAAAGAAAAAGAAGAAGAAGCATTTCTGTATATATAGTTTATTAGTTTGGATTTACTAGCTGTTCTTTTTTCATTCCACAATGCTTACCAAAACAAAGAAATCGATTTAGTCACAGATACACTTACAAGGACATTTACTGTACATGACAGACTTTTCAAGAAAAGCTGGACATCATGAGGGAAGGACGGCCAAAACAGTTTAAATCTGTTCAGCTTTTTTTATGAACACTTTATACTTTTGACTTTTCTTCCCTGTAAAATTCGACAAAAACATTCGAATTCAAATCCCCAGGCCTTCAAGATCTCGACTTTGAACCGATTTGCACTTCTCCGTGAGACGCCACGTGATACCGTGATTCTGGGAGAGTCCATCGCCTGGCATGTCCGCGATACCACCAAATGTAGGGTACATAGTGTGCTAAATGCTGCTAGAGCTAAGCACCTGAACAAACTAATATAAAACAACAAAAACAACCCCAAGTACTTTAGTACAGTGACTAAATTAACAACAAATCAGGTATCGGAAAAGAGTATTCCATCATTGTTTAGTAGTTAGGACTAGAAATTTCTTAACTGAAAATAATTTGAAGTATCAGAAACAAAAAGAAAAGATTGTGTCTGCCCAGTTATGTTCCTACTTACAAGAGAACAATATTTTGGAGAGTTTTAGTCAGGTTTCAGGCCCCATCAAAGCACAGAAACTGCTCTACTTAAAATCACTAATGACCTGTTTTTAGCTTCAGACCAAGGCTACATCTCTCTGTTAGTTTTGCTAGATCTTAGTGCTGCATTCGACACTATACATCATGATCTTCTCCTAGATCGCTTACAAAATTACATCGGCATTCAGGGACAGGCATTAAGCTGGTTTAAATCCTACCTGTATAATCGTTACCATTTTGTATATTTAAATAAAGAACTATTCAGACTAATGTAGACTAATGTGACTAGTAAATTATGAGGTGCCACAAGGTTCAGTTCTAGGACCCCTGCTTTTTACAATATACATGCTTCCCTTGAGAAGTACTATTAGAAGGCATGGGATTAGCTTCCACTGTTATACTGATGATACCAGCTATATATCTCATCAAAACCAGACGAAACAACTTAATCGGCCAGATTAACTCTGGAGTTTTAGAGAATTAAAAGCCTTCTTCCACCTTAGAAATATTGATAAGCTGTTGTCTATATCTGATGAAGAGAAGCTCGACCATTCATGACCTCCAGACTGAATTATTGTAATGCATTACTAAGTGGTTGTCCTGCATCATTAATAAACAAGCTACAGTTAGTCCAGAATGCAGCAGCCAGAATTCTCACAAGGTCAAGAAAATATGTTCATATAACCCCAATCTTCTCATCCCTACACTGGCTACCTGTTAAGTTTCCAATCGACTACAAACTACTGCTACTTACAAAACACTAAATGGTTTCAGCTCCTATGTATCTATCCAGAGGCAAGCCTGGACAAAGTGGGAAGATCCGAGGAGGGAAGAAGGGCAGGAACAGTGTTCACTGGTACCTCAGGAGCATGTTTAACTCGACCGAGAGAGAGAGAGAGAGAGAGAGAGAGAGAGAGAGAGAGAGGTGACAGGAAGAGAAGGATATGGATTATTATGTGTCCTTGTTGTTGTTAGAACAATACAGAACAAAGAAATAAACTTACTGCAATTCTATCTGATTAGATAGTAAATTCTATTTTATTCCACTTTTCTATTCTTAATCTCAAATATTTTGTCTCACATATGTTGAACTGTAAAGGGGCTTTTTACTTGTAATGTATGTGACAAGTAAAAAGCCCCTTTACAGTCTTCTTCGTATATTCCAGCAATCTAAGAACCCTGAGGTCAGAGCGCAGGGACAACCACAGAGAGATTCCTGCTTCAGCACATGTATATGTACAATGGTAAACAATCTCGTTTATCATCTTTAATTCCATTAATTCATTCCAATAAGTACATCTCACACAGAGACCCTTAAGAGGTGACACACACCCTTACTTAGGGTCTAATACACCAAAACCCATCTCTTAAGCCAATGTTAAATAAGATCAGTGAGTTATATCATTAAGCCCTTAGTGCTTACAGGAGTAGATCTCACCTTTCAGAAAGAATGCCCCTGGTTCAGCCGTGATCGGATCGACGTGTTGGTTTTGGCCGCGCTCGTGAGCTTGCAGGTCTGAACATTTTGAAAAGGGTGTAGACTGTTTCCATCTGTGCTTATTACAAAACACCTGGCTGGGTTTGCACATGGAGAGAGAAACATCTGGACTGTAGTAGCAGTGCTTAGGCATATTTTTTTTTTTTTTTATGTAATTAGGACTGAGGACCAGGCAGCTAAAGTGTTTTACTTTCAGAGGTGATATTTTGTTGTACAAATGTAGATACATTGTCAGTGAGTCAATGAAATGATCAGTCTACAATTTTAATGGTAGGTTTATTTAACCAGTAAAAGACAGAATCACAACAAAAAATGTATTCATTAATTTGTATTTTAAAAAAGTGAAATAAGTATTTGATCCCCTATCAATCAGCAGGATTTCTGGCTCAACACTAACCCTAACCCTCTCTTAAAGGGAGTGCTTTTAATCTCAGCTTGTTACCTGTATAAAAAACACCTGTCCACAGAAGCAATCAATCAGATTCCAAACTCTCCACTATAGCCAAGACCAAAGAGCTGTCCAAGGATGTCAGGGACAAGATTGTAGACCTACACAAAGACTGGAATGGGATACAAGACCATCGCCAAGCAGCTTGGTGAGAAAGTGACAACAGTTGGTGCGATTATTCGCACATGGAAGAAACACAAAATACTGTCAATCTCTGGGGCTACATGCAAGATCTCACCTTGTGGAGTTTTAATGATCATGAGAATGGTGTGGAATCAGCCCAGAACTACACGATAGGATCTTGTCAATGATCTAAAGGCAGCTGGGACCATAATTACTAAGAAAACATTTGGTAACACAACGCCGTGAAGGACTCCTGTAGAAATCCTGTAGCACCTGCAAGGTTCCTCTGCTCAAGAAAGCACCAGGCATGTCTTAAGTTTGCCAATGACCATTTGGATGATCCAGAGGAGTCATGGGAGAAAGTCATGTGGTCAGATGAGACCAAAATAGAACTTTTGGGTCATAATTCCATTAAACGTGTTTGGAGGAAGAAGAATGATGAGTACCATCCCAAGAACACCATCCCTACTGTGAAGCATGGGGGTGGTAGCATCATGCTTTGGGGGTGTTTTTCTGCACATGGGACAGGGCGACTGCACTGTATTAAGGAGAGGATGACCGGGGCCATGTATTGCAGATTTTGGGAACAACCTCCTTCCCTCAGTTAGAGCATTGAAGATGGGTCGAGGCTGGGTCTTCCAACATGACAATGACCCGAAGCACACAGCCGGCATAACCAAGGAGTGGCTCTGTAAGAAGCATATCAAGGTTCTGGCATGGCCTAGCCAGTCTCCAGACCTAAACCCAATAGAGAATCTTTGGAGTGAGCTCAAACTCCGTGTTTCTCAGTGACAGGCCAGAAACCTGACTGATCTAGAAAAGATCTGTGTGGAGGAGTGGGCCAAAATCCCTCCTGCAGTGTGTGCAAACCTGGTGGAAAAACTACAGGAAACGTTTGAACTCTGTAATTGCAAACAAAGGCTACTGTACCAAATATTAACATTGACTTTCTCAGGTGTTCAAATACTTATTTGCAGCTGTATCATACAAATAAATAGTTAAAAAATCATACATTGTGATTTCTGGATTTTGTTTTTAGATTATGTCTCTCACAGTGGACATGCACCTACGATGACAATTTCAGACCCCTCCATGATTTCTAAGTGGGAGAACTTGCAAAATAGCAGGTGTTTAAATACTTATTTTCCTCACTGTGTATATTATATATATATATATATATATACACACACACAGTACAGACCAAAAGTTTGGACACACCTTCTCATTCAAAGAGTTTTCTTTATTTTCATGACTATGAAAATTGTAGATTCACACTGAAGGCATCAAAACTATGAATTAACACATGTGGAATTATATATGGAATTATATACATAACAAAAAAGTGTGAAACAACTGAAAAATGTCATATTGTAGGTTCTTCAAAGTAGCCACCTTTTGCTTTGATTACTGCTTTGCACACTCTTGGCATTCTCTTGATGAGCTTCAAGAGGTAGTCACCTGAAATGGTCTTCCAACAGTCTTGAAGGAGTTTCCCGAGAGATGCTTGGCACTTGTTGGCCCTTTTGCCTTCACTCTGCGGTCCAGCTCACCCCTAAACCATCTCGATTGGGTTCAGGTATATATATATATATATATATATATATATATATATATATATATATATATATATATATATATATATATAGCTATAAATAACTTTAGGATGCTCCACATAAGCAGATTTTAAAATAAACAAATAAATCTAAAAAAATAATAAAAATACTTGTGTCAAAATTTTGGGTTTGGGGAAGTTTTCAGCACAGGAAATTATGTGTTTTATAAAATGATAAAGCAAAAAAAAAAAAATCACAGCTTATTGGTTTTTCTAAATTACACATATATATATATATATATATATATATATATATATATATATATATATATATAAAATTATCAAATGCATGGTTTACAATAACTGGGTCAAGCAAGTGAAGTTCAAGCTGCAAGTGTATCTAAAGATCAGCAGGACATGGCAGTCCACTCATCTCTCACTACTGGTACTTAATGAAATAAAACACCTGGCCTGATCACTCAATCATTACTATAATTCCCTCAGTGTTAATTTTTTTCCGGCTCTAGTGCAGAGTAACAGATGGGTCAAGGGGTGAACATGGCTGACTTTTATTTATCTGGAGTGTCGTATATAGTGACGAAGGATGGACAGGATTAGAAACAAGTTTATTAGAGGGACAGCGCATGTAGGACGTTTTGGACATGTGCAGATGAGAGACATGGGGTATATCGATAGAAGAATGTTGAGAATGGAGACACCAGGACGAAGGAAAAGGGGAAGGCCAAGACATGCAGGTAGTGGGTTTGAAAGAGGCAGATGTAGAGGACATGGGGGTATGGAGCAGCTGCAAGAAGAAGAAGAAGAAGAAGACTTCTATATGATCGTGTCATGACTTGAATAGAGGAACTCCTGTTGAGAACAATCACAAAGGATGTTCAAGTGGAAAGGGTGTGAGAGAGAGAGAGAGAGAGAGAGATGCATAATGAAGGAAAATATTGCGCTTGTGACATTGCTTCATGCAAACATTTGAGACATATAACATTCATGTGGGTCATTTGGAGCATGTCTCTTTTATTCTCTCACACACACACACACACACACACGCTCAGCGTCCATGATTCAAATAGGTTCAGCACAATTGGGGCCACAGTCTTGCTTGATGATGGATCCTTGCATAACTTGTCATTGATATAAAGAATGTAGAAAAGACCTTCAAAGTACAAGCCCCGCCCACATGATTAGGCCCCTCCCACTCCGATGACTACTAACCATTAGTCTGGTTGGGACTTGTCGTTTTGTAGGGACTGGAATCTATTATGCATTGATCGCACACACACACACACACACACACACACACACACACACACACACACACAATAAATTCCACAGTCTACGTCTCACCTTAATTCATCAACCTATGTCTGGGTCTATTTGTAAAGCATAAATGATGTAAATATTCGTGGTGTCGTTTCTCTGCACAATTACTCTTCATCGAACCACTTAAGAAGTTCACTCATAAATTTGATTAGAAGTATGATTTTTTTGTTTCATTTCTTCAGCCGCAATAAAAAAAGAAAAGCACAACCCAAATCTCTCCTCTTTGCCGAGCCGGATGAGAGCAGTAGAAACCAAATCTCCAGCGTCATCACTTGCTCCAGCTGTGTGTATATTGCTACAGTAAATATACCAGCACTCACAAGAGAATAGACCATTTGGGCGTCTGAAAGTCATCTGGTTCACTGCTGATAAAACTGCTCTATTCAGACTTGTTGTATTTACAAGGTATCTAAAAGCACATAGTGAATCATTGGGTTTTAAAAATTATATAGAGCTTTTAAATAAATTCCACACACAGTCATGTTTTTGGAGTTTTTATTCAGACTTTGTATTGCAGATTACATTTACAAGACCAACACAGCCGTCATTAGAAAGCAAAATCACCGACTTTCTGCACATTTGGACTCTGATAAGACCTTGTAAATGCTTTGCTCCAAATCCAGAGGACTATTGATGGACACACTTCGATACAGAAATCAAGACGTACTCCTAAACAGTCTGTGGAAGCAAAAAAGTATAGAAAGTCTTTAAGCAGTAACAAATTCAATGTTTCTGGATCAAACAAGCTACATTTATTGATGAGTCGTTCATGAACGATTCGTTAATGTGACTCATAAGAACGAGTCGTCTCAGAGGGTGATTCGTTAATTTTGCGCATGAGCAAAGCATCATGAAATCTCAGTAGGTTATGTACAGGAAACAGAATCGAGCTGTTTACCTCTCGACTCGTCTAGTCACGTGACTCTAATAGATGGCATCCAGTGCATTAAACAGGAAACAGAATGGAGTAGTTCATCTCATGAGTCATCTGGTGGGAGTCGTTCATTCGTTTGTCACATGACTCATATATACGTTATGCAGTTGTATATAAATATAAAATTATCAAAACTATAGTTTGTGTGTGTAGACATGCTGTGGGATCTGCTTATTGAAAATGTAATATTAGATTTTATTTCTTAACAAATAAACAAAATTACCAAAAAAAAAAAAAAAAAAAGATTCATTCATTTTGATGGATGAGATAAAAAAAATAAAAAATCACTAAAATGATCCAAACTTCCCATCACTAAGTACAGTGCAGTCACTTTTAGTGATAACTTTTTCATGGACAGGATTGTGGTGGGTCTGGAGTCAATCCTGGGCGTAAGGCTGGTATATACCCTGGATGGGTTGCCAGATCGTTACAAGGCAGTCATTCACACTCATTTTGAACATCCCTTTTCATATTTGGTCCGTATTTGCTCTTATAATAACCTCCACTCTTCTGGGAAGATGTTCCACCAGATTTTGGTGTGTCAGCCACAAGACTGGTAGTAAAGTCGTGTACAAAGATAATCAATAGGGTCGAGGACAAAAGATCTATCGCAGGAGATCTTTCACTCCAACCCATGCTTTACAGAATTCTAAGCATATCTTCATGGAGCTGGCTTCGGCATGGTCATGCTGGAACAGGTTTGGGTCTCAAGTGAAGGGAGAATGTAATTCTAGTGTATCCAATGAGATACATATCCAATGAGATTCTATACAAATGTGTGTCCAAACTTTGTGACAACAAATATAATTGGAAAAGTCACGTGTCCCACAACCTTTGTCCATACAGTGCATGTTTTCAGGAAGAAAACTGGATACCTGCTGCTCCACCATTCCAGCTAATCCAGATACAACGTTAGTAAAAAGGAGTAATCAAGTTATAGAGTTTCATAGTATTGTTTTTCCAGAGCAGATGCTTTTTTTTCTTCGTTTTGAAATGACACAATTTCCACCTAATCAGATAATAATAACAATGTGTGTGTTTGTGTGAGAGGTTGTGTTAAAATGTCCCAGATGGACATTCTCCAGGACCAGGGATCCCTTAATGGACCCATAAATGCTTTCAGTGTATGCTAATTTAACATTTCCTTTTGCTCAGTTTTCCTGAGCACTGACCACAGCTCTGTTTTCTTGTCATCAAAACTCGGACTCAATCTCCCTCAGGCTTTATTTCCTGTGCTGGTATTCAGTGTTCTGGCTAATGCACGTTTCTCGGCCTGGTGCTGGCAGTAAAGATGTCTCCTTCATGCTAAGACATCCCTGAGCCACCCATAAACCTGTCCACGGACAACACACACGGCAGGAGCAACGACCCAAGCTGTTCTATGTTTACATCCTGACTGCTTCGTGTTGTCCTTGTGGGAACGGACAAATGCATTGCGAGAGAAGAGCATTCCCGGAAATAAACTCTACTTCATTCTCTGGGGTGGGTGAGGAGTAAACTGATATATAAATGGGATTAAAAAAAGAATGAAAATAAACCCTTGCTTTAGATCAGTGGTCCCCAACCCCCGGTCCATGGGTCAATTGGTACCGGGCCCCACAGAAAGAATACATAACTTACATTATTTTCGCTTTATTTATTATCTGATTCTGAACGATGTTTTATTTTGGAAAATTACTGGATTCTCTCCTCCACATCTGTCTATGACTCACTCTTGATGCATGTCATGATGCCTCGGTCACATGTCTTAAAGGGGCTCTGGCCACTAACACATAATACATTACCGCTAAACTGAAACCCCCAAGCGAGCACAATGAACAAACAACAACACAGTGGATTCACGTTTATTATTATATTTAGAAAATACCAGTTTTTATGGTGGTATCATTTTATTTTGTTGTATTTATCCGCCACACCTTAAAGGCCGGTCCGTGAAAATATTGTGTAGCATTGAACCAGTCAGTGGTGCAAAAAAGGTTGGGGACCACTGCCTTAAGAGGAACCAGATGCAAAAAGGAACCGTATCCTCATTTGGGTGGCACTGAATATCCTTCCTTTTCATCCCATCACTGTTGAAGTTATCGGTTCATTGATAGACACTTGAATGCAAACTGTTTCTAATAAATGCAGTCCTTAGCTAATGAAGCAGACAGTTATTTAAATAATACTTTAAATCCATCTTCAATGATTTTAAGTTTACCCCTCCACAGTACTCCCATAGATCTTCAGGCTGTTTATGTAGAGAACAGTTCATAGCTGCAGTGATTGGTTTTCAAGTGAAGAGAACTCCACCAGAATTATGGCCAGGATCACTGGTATCTCAGAAGCTGGTACTTGAGTTAAAGTAAAAATTCAGTAAAATCTTACTCCAGTAAAAGTACTAAAGTATTTACCCTAAAATGTACTTTAGGATCCAATGATTTATTACCGCTATAATGTCCTGCTTTTGTCACAAAACTCTTTGCTTAATCAACTCATTTGATGTAAAAAGACTCTGTGACTCTCAGCACACTGATTTATTAATAGAATTATACTAATAAGTCAAACACTCATTGATGTCTATTACAATTATCATGAGCCCAAAACCTTCAGGTCGCGTGTGTTGTGGCGAGTTCGAGTCTGGAGTTTCTTCTATCATTTCTTCCTCTCTAAATGTTCTGCTTGCTGTTAAACTGACGCCAAACTCTATGTTGGTGATCAGTAGAAACACTCAAGCGGCGATCAAAACTAGTTGAAAACAGAGCGTGCTCTCGACCCTGATTGGTGGATCGCTGTTTGGACGGGTTACGTTTTTATCCATAAATAAAAAGGGTTAGGGTTAGTTCTAACGACTGATTTAGCAAAATGTAGTTGAGTAAATTTGACTTTGAAATGTAATGAAGTTAAAGTAAAAGTCTACCTGAATGGAAATACTTCAGTAAAGTGCAGATATGTGACAGGCGATTAAAGTACAGTAACGAATTACATTTACCGTATTTTTCGGACTATAAGCCGCTACTTTTTTCCCATGTTTTGAACCCCGTGGCTTAAACAACGAAGCGGCTTATTTATGTATTTTTCCTGGGTTTTTCCCGGTTTCACAAACTTCAAGCCAAAAAACTGAGCCCCATAACATTAGACCAATGAAATTTCCGAACGGAAACGAAAAAACACACCTCACCTGTGTTCTGAGCTGCACGGCTTCGGGAGCAAAAACTTTTTTTTTACACGCACGACGATGCCAAAAGAAAAACTTTTGAGAGAAATAGTTGTGAAAGGAAGGAGGAAGACAGTGAACAATGACTTTCTTGGTAGGCTACTGTTTAGATACAAGCTGTTGTAGCACGTTGAGTCTGGGTGAAGGGAGAGCTCGCTAACTCCAGTTGCAAGAGAAATCATATAAGCACAGACAGGTTTCCAAAACAGCGTTACGGGTTAGTCAAAGAAACTTAGAAATGAGCATCCAAAATTAATAAGGACATATTCCTCGGTCTTGCACACATGCAGTAATACCAGAAAAATGCGGCGGCAGGCTATTCCCAAAACACCGCTATGCTCTTAATGGAGCCACAACATATTTCACCTGTAACACCGTGTAACTGACACTGTCTTTCGTTAAAGCCTGTGTGAAGTTAATTAGTTTCAGTATAGACAGGTGTGGCTTATTTATGTTCAAAATAAAAATATTTGTCAAATTCAGTTTATATTCAGGCTTATATATAGGTGCGCTTTATAGTTCGGAAATTATGGTACTTGGTTACTTCCACCACTGGTTAGTAGGTACTCTGGCAGGACCGTCCATGATGAGAAGGTATGAACACCATGAGCCCGCGCTGGCACGCGAGGCAGACAGCCACCCAACAATCACAGTAAATGGTTGTATGAATTTTTCTATTATATAATATTTAAATAACAACACAAAGTTCAGCCTGGTCATGGAATCCCTCTGCATTCCTCCATCACAAGGACTGTGATAACAATAGTACATGGTTTGACCTCGCGGGTCGGGGTGGCCATGCCTCCATTTTCTCTCCATGATTTGTTAAATACGAGACGGCCCCTGCTTTGTGTGGCGACCCAGAGACATCTGGCGTAAAGCGAGCCGTGATTGAGCTCTCCATCGCCCTTTTCTCAAGCGGCGGGCCATGCCGCATTGTAGCGGCCCGCCTTCTTTCTCATGCTAATGGAACAAACTACGGGAGCAGATGTGAAACATTTGGTTCCGTTCTTGATCACTTGTAAAGAAGTAATGTGGCTTTGTTGCTTTGTTTTTTTTCTCGCCACCGCGCCTCACTCTCTTACTGAAAATAGAGCGATGGTGATAGATAGTGGTCATCCTAGGTGGTCTCTGAGAGATGTAGGGACACGGAGGAAAACCGGCAAAAGAGACCAAATATCCGAAGACCGGATGATGAAAGATCTGCACACGTTTCCTTTCTCTTTTACACCCACGTGCACATGGGAAAATAATTTATCGAGACTAAGGAGATTATTATCAGGGTTTTTTCCTGTGCTGGTTGCCGAGATCGTTTTTATCTTCGCTCGTGCTGTAACGCAGGTTGCGGTTAATCTCGTTAGTTAAACCCGTATCTCCAATCGGGAACTCGCGAACTCTCGATCTGATCTGCGTCTGAGCAACATTGATTTCATGCTCCGGTTTGGCACGAGATTAGCGATTTTCAGTGCGTCGTAAAAATGATCCACGTTTACCCTTAAAATTGTCTGCTGCTGCCGAAAGACTTCGAAGCTGAACTCTGATTGTGGCGCTGGCTGTATGTTCTCTATATACACATGCACACATTCTGTTTATTACATTCAAAATCATTTTTTATATAATATGATATGATGGTTTGCACCGTCTCGGATCACGAGACCCCACAGCAGATAGTCAGGACGACTCAAAGTCAGAATCGCAAGATATAAAGTCGGGATTGAGAGCAATAAATTCACGTTTTTCTTTTTAATGTGGCAGAAACAGGCTTCCGTGAGGACTTTATATTGTCGGAATGACCATAAAATCCTACTTGACTTCAGATACTGCAATGATGAAGATGGAAGTGGAACTAGAATTCGAAATGAAATTTAATGTACATACTTTGCACACTTATTTATGTATTTAGGACTGACAGATTATGTTTTCTGATATATATATATATATACACACACTATATTTCCAAAAGTATTGGGTCACCTGACCTTTCTGCTATATGTGGTTCTTTTCCAAACTGTTACCACAAATCTGAAGGCACTCAATTGTACAGGACGTCTTTAGATGAGCGATAATACAATTATTCACTTGAACTTGGAAACCCAAAACCTGTTCCAGCATGGCAGTGCTCCTGTGCACAAAGTGAGCTCCTTGAAGATCTAGTTTGCATGCTTTGAAGAGGAAGATCTTGCTGCTATAGAGCTCTGATCTCATCCCTACTGAACACCTTTGGGATGAATATGAACTTTGACTGCACCCCAGGTCTCCTCACCTACATCAGTACCTGACTTTCATAACACCCTTGTGGCAGATGAACACAAATACCATAAACACACTTCAAACTCTAATGGAACATCTTCCCAGAAGAGTGGAGGGAATTATGAGAGCAAATTGGGACACATACCATACTTATGACCAGGTGACCCAATACTTTTGGAAATATAGTGTATAATATAGTGACTTCATCATGACCTTGACGAAGTATTTAACTTCACTGTTTACATTATGGACACTTTTTTACTTTCACTTTCATTTTGTACACAATCATCTGTTCTTTCTACTTCTTACATTTTCAAACCGGCCTCGTTACTTTAGTTTGAATCCCTTTGGTGACATGATCAATAATTTTTCTTCTCATTGCAAGACGTTTTGAGTCCATCAACCTGTTTCTTGCCATTGCACAGGTTTTGTAATGCACTGGTGTATCATTTCCTGTCTCTCACTCACCACAGTAGAATAGCCTGAAGCTCACAATGATCAGAGCAGGAGGCAGTAAGAAGTCAGGGGTTAATGTGGATGAGACAGAGGGAGTCTGTGATGTAAACATGACTGAGAACAGAGAATGTACTGATCTTCATCATCATCTTTTCTCTGCTGGATCTTCAGCCTGGATACATTTATTAGATAACAACATTTGTAATTCTTTTGTATTAATATGATGTACTGTGGAAAAAAAACCCAGAGAAAAATAAGCACTATATTAAGTGTTTCAGAAAGAGGTGGATCTTCACCCATCGTTTGAAGATAGCCAGTGTGTCAGACATCCAGGTGCAGTTAATTTCACTACCTCTGTGACAGAACAGGATAGATTTTTGATACCTACCTACTACCTATTAAACTACCAGTCGACCAGTACTAGAAGATCTGATGGAGAAATCAGAGCCTTGTGTTTTGAAAATGATGGTGGAGGGAGTGCATCAGTGGGGTGGTGGTGGAGATCTTCAGAGGTAGACCGGCTCGGAGAGAGTTGCAGCAGACCAGTCTCGAAATGACTAGAGGGAAACTGAACGAAGAACAAAACAGGTGAATGTTGTAGAGAAGAAACCGCAACATGAGAAGAAAGGACAGGTGATTGTCTATAGTTACCCTGAAGGTGCAAGCAGGAGCTGAAGTGGAGATCTCCATCCAACTCTCACCTCACCGCACCTTTTATTGGTCAGTGTTACCTGCTATGCAAATTAGAGAACAGGATCTCTGGGAGGTGATTGGACGCCGGAGATGTCAGTCATGTCCAGCGTCCAGGGCTACAAGTTTACCGCAAAGTTGACAGGTCGAGTTTTTGATTTCACGTGAACAGAACACGTGACTGTGTGCGAAGATCAAAGAGAATTCTACATTGAGATCTTTTTTTAAACATTTAGCGGATAAACAGCCCTGAGAATGTGCGTCTAGCATGGCCACGGCACCGACTGACGCGTCGCGTGGGGCGACATGCCGTGCAGGTCACCGCGGAACCCCAGCGTGTGCGTCCGGAGCGCCGTGAGGAAGTGCGCGCTCACGGTGGTGTCGGTGCTCGTCTCCTTCTACCTGAAGAAGGAGCTCGGCGGCTGCGTGCTCCACGGACGCGCCGCCGGCTCGCTCCACAGGCGGTTATCGGACGGCGGAGATGTCCCGGACGCCGCGCGAGGTTTCCTGGCGGCGCCCCGCGGAAGGATCCGGACGCTACGCTCCGGGATGAAGCAACTGCCGAGCGCCATCGTGGTGGGCGTGAAGAAAGGCGGCACGCGCGCGCTGCTCGTATTCCTTCGCGTGCACCCGGACGCTAGGGCGACGGGGACCGAGCCACACGTCTTTGACCGTTTCTATGGCAACGGATTGGCGCGGTACAGGTACGCTATACGAACGTAAAACGATCTCAAGTGTCGCACAGTCTATTCGGCTTTATAACGATCAATATACACAAACACAACTTAGTATATATAATATACTATAATAATAATCATATATTCATGAGGAATCAGAATCACCTTTATTATAATTATAATGTACAGGAAATATACAAGGAATTTGCTAAAAAATATGTAAAAACTATATAAAAAAAAAAGAAAAAAAATTATATATATATATATATATATATATATATATATATATATGTATATATAATAAAAGTAAAAAAAATATACTAGACATTGAGTGTATAATTAGTGCAGGGTATGTAAAAGTCCTTGTGAATGTAAATGATATATAGATGTAATATAGCAGTCTTGTTCTTTGCGTTAGTCTAATGCATATAAAATAACACTAAGAACAATTAAAATGCATATTTTAATATTGTTCAAATCAAATCAGGAGTTAGTTAAATATGTAGTTGGTGCAGTTTGGAGGAAAGTTTTTAGAAACCTGGTGGTGATTTAAAGCTGAAAGTGAAAAACATTACCACATCTTGACTGTGTTTTCATTCATGTGGACTACTGATTAATAGGTCCATTAAAAAAAGGATTACAAAATATTTTTTAAATAGTCATGATTTATTTTCAGTATAATTCTTTCATGTTTTAACATTTTAAAGACTTTGCATGTTAAAAACTAATGAAGGAGAAGAATGTGCGTCATATTCATGTTGTATTCATCAGTTTTATTTCTGAATTTAATTCAGTAGTTAAAGGGGGGATACTGAAGTAATTAATGATACGTTTTGATGTTTTCTCATTCGATGCTGCTGTATACACACAAGCACAAACACACTGCAGAACGTTTTCAGAAACTTGATGTGAATCGGTCGCCTGCCTCACACAGGCATCTGATTCCTTTCTCTCTCTCTCACACACACACACACACACACACACACACACACACACACACACACACACAGCCAAAAAAAAATAAAATTAATTAATTATTTAATTAATTAATAAAGATAGATAGATAGATAGATAGATAGATAGATAGACAGACAGACAGACAGACAGACAGACAGACAGACAGACAGACAGACAGACCTTTTTCACAGCAATGAAATGCAGTTTATCATCTACCAGAATTGCAAATAGTAGCAGTACAGATAAATATGTAGTATATGTACATGATGTAATTATATATATATATATATATATATATATATATATATATGTAAACATATGTACAGTAAATAAATATAAAGTCTATAGCAGTGAAAAATGTGCAGACACTGAAGAAAACGTACAAGTAGAAGTTTAAGGCTAATGCAGTTAAAAAAGTGCAAAAAAAAAAAATCATAATTATATAAAATATATTTTTCTTATTTTATTTTTTATTTTTTTATTGATACCTTTTTTGCAAACTGCTCGTTCACATACCTTATGAATGTTTTTGCTCCATGAACATGATTTTCCCCCATTTTTTACACTATTTACTTATTTGCTTTATTATTACTGAGTTTAGCTCTTAATTATAGGCTAAATGAATTGATTATTAGTTATTTAGGAATATTTAATAGCTTGAACAATTTAGTCAGATTAAAAAAATCCAGCATGGCCTCACAGTGTTACAAGTCATATATGAAAGGGTAACAGTGAGGAAACGTGGAATTAGAATTCAGCTTACTTTTTGATTTTCATATTATACCGATGACATAAAATAGAAATAAATGAAAGCAAATTATCAGAGTTTGTTTCCATTTGTAAAAATCATAATATGTAATTTTTTTCAGTCCTGATATGTGCCAGAGTTTTTGGAAATGCATTTTGTGATGGAGTCTTGGTTTAAATTTTACATATCCATCCATCCATCCATCCATCCATCCATCCATCCATCCATCCATCCATCCATCCATCCACACACAAACACACTGTATATACAAAGACATGACTAAAAAATTAGTTTGAACTTTATGAACATCCCATTCCACATTAAGTCCCCATTTGCACTAGATTTAGGACATGCTTAAAGAAATTTGTGATTGTTCAGCTCCAAGGGTGTTAGTAAAGTCAGGTAGTGATGTAGGTGAGGTGAGGAGTCCTGGGGTCCAGTCAGCATTCACATTCATCCCAAAGGTGTTAAACTGTGTTGAGGCTCTATAGCAGACCACCTCAACTCTGATCCGAGCAAACCATATCTTCATGGAAATGATTTTGAGCACAGGGGTATCGTCATACTGGGTCTCCCATTTATAATCACACACACACACACACACACACACACACACACACACACACACACACACACAGTATGTCAGTAAATCAGTTTAGATTTTCTAGTACTTGTTGAAATTCTAGTGCTGTAAATGTCTCTTTTTTTTCTCACTCTCTAAAGCACTCCCCTCATGTCCTTTAATCCCTAATCAATCCTTCCTCCTCTCTCGGAAAGTTCACTCTCTCTTTTCACCATCACTCTCTCACACCCTTCTGTTTACCTATTCATCCTTTGTGTATTCACACAGAGAGTCCCATCAATCCTGAGTTGTTGCCAAGTTTTGGAGGAATGTGTCGCCGGCTTCTAAAAGCTGGTTAAACTTAATGGCTTACCCCCCCCCATTCCATTTTACAGAAGAGAGGGACTGAAAAAAAGGGGGGAAAAAGAAAGACATGGGTGAAATAAATAAGCACTTGATCGCAGGTCTCTTGGTGTCCTGATGTTCGTGTTGTGAGGGTTTAAGTATTTAACTCGTACTGCCGAAGAGTGATTATTCTGACAGAAAAGATCTCCGACTCCAGTGATCACTCAGTGTGTGTGTGTGTGTGTGTGTGTGTGTGTGTGTGTGTGTTTCAGCTGTTCGACAGACAGAATAGTGCTGTCCGCTCTTTATAAAAGCTCTATGCCAGCCATGGCCATTTTGATGGATACGTGCAAATGGCTCTAAAATAAAGAAAACAAACTCAGGAATACTTTTGCTCCATAAATTTTTTTTCTCTGTCTTTCAAACCCTCTTAAAATAATAGTCTCCCTCTTTTTCTCCCCAGAGCCAACATTATGAATGCAGCCCCCCTTTTTTTCTTTCTTTCTTTCTTTCCAGCCCTAATCGCTGTGTCCAATTTGCCGGAATTATGGGACTCTTTTCAGTCCGAACTGTGAATGCTTGAGCACTGAGACACCCATCTGCATGGATGATGGTTCTTTGTATGAAGGAATCACACAGCAGACCGTGTGTGTGTGTGTGTGTGTGTGTGTGTGTGTGTGGGAATCCGGAGACACCACTGGAAGGACGGTTGAAGTCCAAGAAATTCCGACAGATCTGATAAACATATAGTGGAGATGTTTAGGAATAGACAATAACACTTTAAGTGGATGGTAAGAAAATGCCAGTTATCTGGACGAACAAAAAAAACCCAGTGCTTTAATATAAACCTGCCATTAGGGCAGCTGTTACTAATCTCTGCCTTCTGACCAATGAGAACTGTAAAATATACACTATATTGGCAAAAGTTTGCGGATACCCGGTCATAAGTACGGTATCTGCCTTTTTGAGCATCGCATTCCACATTCAGTTCCAATTTACTCTTAGAATTTCTTTCACTGTTCTGGGAAGATGTTCAACTAGATTTTGTAGTTTGCTTGTGGAGCTTCAGACACACGGGTGTTAGTAAAGTCAGGTACTGATGTAGTAAAGGTGAGGAGACTTGGGCTGCTGTCAGTGTTCACATTCATTCATTCATGTTCAATAGGGTTGAGTTTAAGAGCTATATAGCAGGACATCTTTCACTCCAACCCATGTAAAACCATATCTTCAAAGAGCTGCCTTTGTGCACAGAGGCACTGTAATGTTGGAACAGGTTCAGCTCTTCTAGTTCAAGTAAAGGGAAAATGTATATGTGTTGCACCCTCACAGAGACAGAACTCGACCCCTAGAACACGTCATTTCCACACGTCTTATCATTTCATCTTTCGGATGTTTCTCGTAACTCCTCCTACGACTATTTCTCGTTAAAGACACAGCTGTGAAACTCCGCTAGAAGGAAGCTGTTAGAGAACGGAGGTTTTATTATGCTAAATCAGGGGTAACAGTGTTTGTAGAGGCAGCAGTGTGTCAAAGAGGAAATTCACTAATAGCACACCGAGTGGAGTTAATGATAAAGACAGGGGTTTTATAGAGCTCTAGAGAATGGGGCAAATTTCTGATTTAGAGAGAAAGAGAGAGAGTGTGTGTGTGTGTGTGTGTGTGTGTGTGTGTGTGTGTGTTCCTCATTTCCTCTCCCCTCAGCAACTCTGCGGTTCTGCGGTAACAAGCCCTCTCTCGTGTGGATTTCAGGAACGCGTACAAAAGAGCGCTGCCATTTGGGCCCCATTAAGATCCATTACAAAATTCCAGGCCGGAAGTATTTTAGAAATAAAAATGTTCTTTAACCTGCACAAATCCCGCTTTCTGTAATGGTTCTTCAGGTCGCTGCTCTGGTAGAACCCTTTAAAAGCTAAATAAGTTAGGGACTTAGGAGTTATAGGATCTGTATTATTATTATTATTATTATTATTATTATTATTATTATTAATAATAATATTGTGAACTTTTTTTTCCGATTTCACTGCCAATCAGTTTGGCGCAAAAAAAGTCGTATATTTTCCTTTTCTTTTAAATCCAATATTGTCATTATTGATACCAACCTACTTACATACACTATATAGACATAAGGTTCATAAGAATCGGTTGTTTTTTGAAAGACTTTTTTGTATTTTGTGAAGGAATTTTGATTTAAATGCCATCCATCCATTCATCCATCCATCCATCCATCCATCGTACACACTGTATATATGCGCACATTATATATTGCCAGTTTGTGGACACCTGACTATAAAACTCCTCCTTAATGAACACCCCATTTTACATTTTGTCCCCATTTCCTGTTATATTAACCTCCACTCTTCTGGTAAGATGTTCCACTAGATTTTGGAGTCCTTGTGGAGATTTGTGAGCTACAAGTCACATTCATTCTAAAGATATTCAATAGGGTTGAAGTCAGAGCTCTAAAACAGGCCACTGAAGACCATTAAAAGCATATGTTCATGGAGCTGGCTTTGTGCACAGGAGCATTGTCATGCTGGAACAGGTTTGGGTCTTGTAGTTCATTCTTCTGCATCCGAAGACCTTCTGTACAAATGTGTGTTTTCCAAATGTTTGGTAACAGTTTGTGGAAAGAGAGAAAAAGTCTTTTCCTTAACACACAGAAACTACAGCGCAGTAAAATGCTTTTTTGCCTACATAAGCTTGTTAGGAGCCTAGAGACAGAGAGCAGAGTCAGACATGATACAGCAACCCTGAAGCACAGAAGGTTAAGGGCCTCGGTCAAGGGCCCAAGGACAGCTTGGTAATACTGAGGTTTGAACCCTTTGACCTTTTGATCAGCAATCTAGAGCCTTAACCGCTGAGCTAGCACTTCCCTACCATGTGACACTTTTGCCTTACAAGTCCTAGGTATATATATATATATATATATATATATATATATATATATATATATATATATATATATATATATATATATATATATATATATATATATATTCTGAAAAGAAGAAGTCACGCTTTTTAGACTTGACTATGTTTAAACGGTTTACTGCTAAAGACAAGATAGGACAGAAACAGGATTTTATTTTATTTGATAAATTACATTTTGGATTAACGTCATATTTCAGCATTAAATCTCAATAACCAACACTGGACATTGGAGACTCCTTCCAGAACTGTTAATCAAACATCTTGCAGAAAACTGTTTTTACGTCAAGCCTTTTCTTAGAAAAGAAAAATTGACAACTCCACGGATGACCAATCAGAATCGTGCATTCAGCAAAGCTCGAGTAGAAGTGCAGTTATCACAAACTCTTTGTGAGAGAGAGAGACGAGTCGCCGGCTTGTTTTAGGGACTGACAGAAGTAAAACAAATATTTCTCAATTTAATTTCTCGCTGCTGATTCATTTGAATTTTGCTCTTTGCCCTCCTGTGGGACGCCCAGTTTTCTCTGGAGCTGAACGTTGTATAGGAGAACTGAGGTCCTGCACACATCTGCCATCTGGGGTGTAATTATAAGGTCTTTATCTGGCATCTAACTGGTCCCTAGAATGTTTTTTTTTTGTTTTTTTGTAAATTGACCCGTTATTACATTCTCTTATTTAGTCAAAAAATAAATGGCCCATAACCAGGCCGCTTGATATCCATGTGCTGTTCACTACACACTAACAGAAGAGAGCAGAGCAGAGTCATAGAGGAGAAAGTGTCTATTAGCTGCAAATGTTCTAACCTGTACATGGATGCAAGTGCAGGCAATTATAATAAGAAAGCAGACATGGAACACCAAGAAACCTGATCATGAACTACTACCGCAATCAATACCAACCACCGTAGAAGATCAACACAAGAGGCGTGAGGCGAGACTAACCAAGAGTAACAAGCTACAGGTTCGAATGATCAGTCACATGTGACATGCAGGGGCTGATGGGAATCGCAGTCCAGCGGCTCTTTGGCATGGTCCTGACAATGACCTTACTAATGAATATTGTACACACATTCTTCAAAAACTGATCATGGGGTAGGTGGAGCTCAGTGCTTAAGATGACGGACTTCTGATTTAAAGCTCAAATCTGACCACCACTAAACTTCCACTGCTGGGCCCTTTAGCATCGCCCTTAACACTCAACCAGGCTCAGTATTCACATTCATACAAAAAAGACGAAGTCGCTCTGGATAACGGCGTCTGCTAAATGTGTAAATGTAAATTATGATGGAAATATAATCCTGAGACACCGATTTCCCTGTGAGAGTGAGTAAAAGTATTCTCTCTCTCTCTCTCTCTCTCTCTCTCTCTCTCTCTCTCTCTCTCTCTCTCTTCCCTCCCCCTCTTTTTTAATTTTAATGTACTTCAACTGGATGGTAGTTTATTGCCAAAGCACCTATAGAAATTATTGAAAAATGAAAGAAAGAAAGAAAGAAAGAAAGAAAGAAAGAAAGAAAGAAAGAAAGAAAGAAAGGAAAATACAAAATATTAAATAAATAAATATTACATTAGATTTTTCGAAATTAGTTGCTAGTGTAGAACAAAAAGGAGGAGGGTTACAATAAATAAGCAAAATTTATGGGGAAAAAAAGCAGTAAACCAAGAGGAGATATAATAAATAAAATATGTAGGTTGTGTGCTCTCTCTCGCTCTTTCTCTTTGTTTGTCTCTCTCTCAATTTATCAGTAAAAAAACAAAACAAAAACATGTACATATTGGCATGATTAAGCATCAGTAGAGAGCATGAGAGAAACATTATAAAAAATATAAATATATAGACAGTACGCTTTGCACTAAATATGTGTGTGCCCAATCATATCAGTTGCGTGTTTGTGTGTGTGTGTATGTGTGGAGGGTAGCTCTGTGAGCTGCCATGTGATGTGAGCAGCTCTGGGTCGGTGTTGGGTCCTGACCTCTTTGTAGATCACGTTTTGTGGTAAAGGAGGTCAGTAACTTGATCTCAGGAGACACACCATGGCAGGAGACACAAGCTGTGAAAAAGAAAAAAAATCATGTCCTGGGGATTAACGTGAAGTGGGACACGAGAGGTCAGTCACCTTTAGATGAAAGAATGCACACACACACACACACACACACACACACACACACCTGATCCCTGAGGCCTCTTTTCATCCTTCAGGGTTCTAAGAACATGTCAGCAGCTGCCCAGAAGGCATTTTGGGAATCTGTGTTTGAGGAAAAAAAGCAGGTGCAGGCAGCTTTTAAGACACCTTAAACACACACACACACACACACACCTGATTTGTCCACCTGTTATGGCTCAGCTCAGATCAGCTCAGCAGGAACCTAATAGATAACTTTCAACCAAATGGCCCAGGTCACAAGATCTGAGCACATTTGAGGACAGCGAATGGAGAGAAAGGTGTAACTGATGACAAGGAAGTGTGTGTGTGTGTGTGTGTGTGTGTGTGTGTGTGTGTGTGTCTGCTTTTAATTTAGGAGATCAAACAAGATTTGACCAAACTTGACCAAAACATGATCAATTTCACAGAATAAAATTCAGATTTTTTTTGTTTTAGCGCAGCAACAGATACGCCGAAGACATAAACGAGTGCACGGGCAATTTCCCATTAATTGATGAGAGACGCAGCATTTATGGGTATTTTTTTTTCCCTTTATAACATTTTTACTGCGTCACTTTTTATAACGTCGTAGCAGAATTTTACTGGCAGTAACTGATGATCTCATTTGAGAAGATTAAATAAAGCTGTATATATAAACCTGTATGGCTTTAGCACTCTCGAATATTGCTTTAAGAAGAAGAAAAAAAAAGAAAGGATTGGCTTGCATAGTTTTTTTTACAACACCTACACACACTAAATCAGATAAAGTAAAGTGGTCAGCGTGGAAATACAATTTAAAACAGTGCAATAACAACAATCCAAATGTTAAGTAATAACCATCGAATAATTTCCCATTAGTCATGTTTCTCAGATGTATTACTATAAATCAGACAATGGAAAAGCAATGGAGAATGTAATGTATACACTGCAGTAAATGCTGTTCTATTAGCTTGTGGAGGCACAAAATCTTACTAGGAACACAATTGTGGTTGCAGTCAGTGTTCCAAAGGTGTTCAGTGGGGTTAAGGAGAGCAGGCTACTTCAGTTCTTCCGTTTCAACCTTAACACACTTCGTTTTTGTGCACATTATGATGCAGGAACGGTGTATACGCACACACATTCATATAGGTAGTTCCTATACGAGTTCCTATATGAGTCTTAAAGAATGTTTTACTACTGGTGATCAGTTTGGAGTATATACACTGTAATTAGTTAATAACTTAATTGCAGTTAGATTTACAGTACTGTATAAACTATATATATATATATATATATATATATATATATATATATATATATATATATATATATATGGTCAACTTAAGTTTTTTCGATCTTTCAATGACTATAACCTCTGTCCATCGCTGCTTTGTCCATAGCTGAGGCTTCACCAAACGAAACCAAACGGCAGCGCTGTCCCAGGCCAGAGAGCGAGGAATTGTGGGTAAATTGGGCATGAGTACAGTGCACATGCACATGCACGTTGTTATGGCTCTCTGCGGTCACGCCGGTACGATGTCTTCCTCCAAAAGTTTGATTAATTTTACTTTCCCACATCACAAGCGACGGCTTTATCGCAGGACAGGGATCATGACTCTCAGTGCTCTCCACCCAAAACCAAACGAGGAAAGAGAGACAGAATGCAGGATGCTGTAAAAACAAAAAGACCTCCTGAGTACTTGGCGTTTTCCATCCGCTTATTAATGAGGTGGTGTAGGAGAAGCGATTTAGTACCGTTTGGCCAGAGTCAACACTAGTTACATCCACTTTGATTATCGGTCGTAAATTATTTTGAGAAACTGCAGCGTGGTGAGATTTAGCTTACGGCGTCTAGATGCGAGGATACCGATCGTCTCGAGTGCAGTTACATTTTCTGCATTGCTGTTCATTCCTGTAAAAAGAGTAGATAAACGGGGGAAAAAATCCGAATCCGAGACACAGACACAGCGTGTGGTCAGGCTGTAATTAACGTCCTCCAAACCGGATTCAATTTCCTCGTTCGGATTCTCTTCACATTTCCTGATAAATATAATTTAATAAAATATAGACAAAATATTTCAATCTTGCGTTGGTGTCTACCTACAGCTACAAGATCACATTTAGAAAGGAGGTATACGTATACAGACACTCGCCTAGGTAGCATTGTTGTGATTTTCTCCCACAGTGAATGTCAGGCTTTAATCAAGCTGTTAGATAATGTAGCTATGTACCAGAACAAAAACTGAGATGAAAATTTTGTGGACACCCAACCATAAGATGCTTTTCTAAACATCCCATTTCACATTGAGACAGTGGCGGGCCGTGCATTTGGTACCTGGGCCTTCAGTGGGGACGTACCCGACTTAATCCACCTCTTAATACCCCCACCATTACGTCGCAATTATAGAAACCATCAAAACTATACAAAAACACAATATAACAACGCGTGGCATTACAGAGAGAGAGGCATTTCACATATGGAGGGTGAATACCATTTTACTAAAGCAAGCTCCAAACCTCTACACTACAACCACAACTGTGCACCTACATCATCTAGAGCAGTTCAGAATCAATATTTGTCTAATAACATGACAAAAACATTAAAATGTAAATAAAATACAACCTACTCACAAGAGATGCAGACTCATAATTTGCAGTGCTCTTCAGAGGCTGTAATCCAGTGGTACCGCTCGTATTCACTGGTCTGGAAGTGGTGAACAAACCCTTTCCCGGGCTGAGACAAGCTAGCTAGCTTCGGGGTTGGACGACCTCCTCAAGACGTCTAGCTTTTCTGGAAAATTTATTTTCACGTATGTCCGAGACAAAATCAATTTCTCTTCCTCCGTAGGCATAAAAAGTCTAACTCTGATGTATTAATGTGTGCAGAGCTACATTTTTATCTCATTTATACAACTGAACAACTAGGGTGTGCTTAAGGGCCCAGGATTTGCAGCTTGGTGTGGCTGAAATTTGAACTCTCAACCTTCAGATTTTCGCAGTCCAATGCCTTTACCACTAAACTACCACCTCACCAATGCGCTAAACTGCACAATATTCTATATTAATTTTATAAATAATTTTACAGGAGTTTACAGAAATGATAAATACTATGATTTCAACTAGAACAACATTTAGAGACAATCTAGTAGTACATGGTGCAGGGTGGTACAGTGTGGGGCAGGGCAGGGTGTGGGGGTTCTGTATTGAGTTTTTCTGTGTGGCATAGCTTTGTAAGAAGAGGACATGAGTGGGACTCTCATTTACTGTAACACTTTGGTTGCGTTTAAAAAGCAAGTATTGATCCATATGGACTTCTTGGAGCAAAGCCACTGATGGTTGATCAGTTATTTTACATCTGGGTTGTTCAGAAGCCCCACGCAAACGAATAATTCTAACGCTGAGCGATTTTGGCTGCGTTCTGGTTGTCCGAAACACATTTTAAAAAATCCTAAAGGATTATAGGAATCTGGTTTCGGACAACTGAGACAGAGTGATGGTAAAAATTAGAACCGATATGAGCGCCAAACCTGATGACGAAGCGAGTCAGGTGGACAGTACAATAACAATAAAGTTTTTATTATCAAAGCAGGTCAGGAACAAAACTAACGCTACAGATCTTTGTTTGCTGCTAGCCACCGTTAGCGAGAAAACTCAGGCCCGAACGAGTCACAGATTAATGACGAAAAACTTCAGACAAGTCTTGTTTGCTTGTGTACATCAGTTTTTCACCGGTGTACAGTCTGACACTATGACAACTGAGATCCTACAGTGTGACATGGGGATCATGTTTCTACAGTCTGACAAGGTACAATCGCAAAGGACTATTAAAAATCGCACAGTGTGTGTGTCTCGCTTTAGTCACATAAAATTACAAGAATCTATAAATGAGGTATAGTATAGTATATTTTACATTTTGAGAGAAAAATATTTTTTATTTGATTTGTTTTTCCATTTCAAAATTTAGTAAAAGCAACATACACAAGCCTAAAAATGTCTGTAGGAAAGAAGCGCTTTAAATGCAGTTTTTTCTCCTTTGTCCTTCTCTATATTTTGAGTGAGGTGAATGCCTGAGAGAAAGAATTCGATTTAGGAAAGCTTGTAGATTTCATCTGTAAAGTATATTATAAAAAAAAAAAAAAAACGCCAAATCCTAACCACATGAAGGCTTTTTCGCCATGCTTTCTTACCGTTTGTTTATCAGGGACACACATCTTACACATTCCCCAAATCTCTTAGTAGCACTTTCACACCTGTGTATACACACCTGCCACCAGGAAGAGGCCTGGACATGAGTCTATTTATTTTACATGAGCATTGAAAGAATTTAAATTAGAAACAGATTTTTTTTAAAGCACTCAATCAAAAGAATCTGCGTATTTATATAATAAAATGTGGTTTTCATCATTTTCCTGATGCTGCTGATTGTTGTACTGTATATGCTAATGTGACCCTCGTATTGTCTTATTGTTACCCCCCCAAAAAAAATTAATTAATTAATTATTAAATAAATAATAAATAAATAAATTTGGCCATTTTTTGAGCACATCACCATAGTATCCATCTCATCATTTCCTCATTAGAGAAACAGGGAAAGAGCCGTGACCTCACGTAGCAGAAGCTAGCTTGACACAGATCCATCACTGGAAACGAGTTAGCTTTAGTTAGCTAGCTATTTTATGGGTGGGCAGAGCACGGTTTTAGAATGGGACGGAAGATCCAAGGCGCACAATGGCTCCTGTGTGTGTGTGTGTGTGTGTGTGTGAGATTAATACAGTAGGAGTAGAGTAGGAGGAGGGGCATGCCCTTTAACTCGATTAATCCTAAACTGAACGTTTATAATTGCTAATGTAGCCAGTCGTGATTCCTCATTAGAAATAGACTCAGGTCTGTATAGGACAAACACGTCCAAGAGATAGAGGATTGGATCTCCAAGCTGCATACAGATGAAAAATGTTAATGTTTGCTATTTATATATATATATATATATATATCTTAATCTGTCATGGAATTAGCATCATTCGTTATCCATAGTGATTTTTCTTTTCTTTTAAGAAGAGTTGAACTGTTGATATGCTATAAACATAAAAAAACTGCTTTCTAAACAATCTAAATATTTTTTGTATTATACATGTAATACTTAAACTCCTCGACTTGCATTGTACCTCACTGTTTAAAAATGTTTGTCATGCAACATTTCTGAGGAAAGGCAGATTAAAATAAAACTTTTTTTTAAGTAGAAATGCATCAACATTGTGCATGTTAGTTCTGTGTATAAACTCACAAATCGCCTCCAGAACAGCCTCAATTCTTCCTGCTGTTTGTCCCACAATTTGTTAAAAGCATTGCTTAGACATTTAGGTTCATGTTACATGTAACATTTATTCATGACATGATTTATTTTTATTTGTACTACTATCTATTAGAGCCTAGTGATTATGGAGGCCATTTATGTCACTGCACTTTATATTCATGGAACCAGTCTGTGGTATTTGCCTTGTAATATAGTGCATTCAAACAGTGTGTTAATCTAAAGTGACTTACAATTCTTAATTATACAACTAAGCAGTTGAGGTTTAAGGGCCTTTCTCAAGGGCCCAAGAAGTGGCAGCTTGGTGGTGCTGGGATTTGAACTCACAACATTAAATCCACACCTTAAATACTGATCTACCACCGCCTACATAACATTCCTGACTCTAGTGATGGGTGGTTGATGAACGATTAGTTCTTTTAGAACAAATCTTTAATGTGACTCAGAACAGAAAGTAGTCTCAGAGTGATTTGTTTATTCTCTACTGGGCGCACATGAGAAAAGCATCGCAAAATCTCTTATGTTATGTACAGGAAACAGAATTGTGTAGTTTACCTCTCTACACATCTAGTCTAAGTCGCTTGTTCTTTTATCACGTGACCCCTTACTATGCAGTTATATATACACATATAAATGATTAAAACTATAGTCAAAATCCATAAATGAAGTTTTAAAAAGTTTTCATTTTGATGAATGAGATTCAAAGAACCAACTGACTAAAATGATTTAATCTTCTGATCACTACCTCACATCATTACTGTACCCCCACCATGAATATGAATTTTTGATACACAGGTTGCATTTAAGGTGTTGATACCAAATTTTGACAAGAATCAGCATGTTGAAGCAGAAATTGAGATTCAGTTGTGTATTTTTGAGGAGTGGTTTTTCCAAATTGTACTGATCTACCAGGGATCAGTTGTTCAAAAGTCAAAAAAGGTTTAATTGGTCAACATAAAACCAGGTGGAGTGAAGTGTTTATAAAAAGTCCACAAGGCCTCATGGATCCCTGAGACATTTTAGATTGTATTAAAGCAGCTCTAACATATTTATCCACTTGATGCAAGGATTTGAGTGGTTTCAGACAGAAAAAAAAGAAATGTGCTTTATGTTTGTTACATGCACTTTACAACACAGGAAAATTTTCTCATTGCTTATTGATGTTAGGAAGCTGGGGTAAGAGTGAACCCATGGAGCACAAAAAAGTTAAGGGCCTTCCACAAGGGCCTGAAAAATGGGAACTCGGTGATACTGGGGTTTGAACCCCCAACCGTCCAATCAGTAAACCAGAACTCTAACCACTGAGCAACCTTTCCTAGTGTCAGGAAACAGATGCTCCTCATGAGATCTTTCTTAGTTCTGGACTAGAACAATTAGTAAAGTGAACAGTTGGAATGAAACCTATTGATGTATTATGGAATTTGTTTACCTGAGGTTGCAGTTCAATTGAATGTGTGACATTTTGCATGGTTGTTGCACCTTGGCATAGATTCTATGCCTCTGGACCAGTGAATACCATTCCCACAAAGGATAATTTCTTCCTGTGAAGTCTACCATTGGTCCAGAATGTGTGTGTTTAATGGGAGGTTCAATTCTGGTGACTGTAAATGCCATAGCATATGATTTAAATAATTTTCACCCTCAAACATTCAGTGAATGGGGATGAGTTATACTGGAAAAAGACCACTTCCATCAGTATATTAATGTTTCACATTACAGAGTTTGATCCATAACAGTTTATTTGGATTGAGGCTTCTTTTTTTATGAGCCAAACCCTACTTAAATTAAATAAATGCCCCCCAAAAGCAGGGCCACTGGTTTTTCCATTGATTTGTACCAAATCTCAAGGCCACTTTCAAGCCATAGTTACTGACACTACCAATGTTTCTCGGCATAATGGCTCAGCCTTTTCTTCAAGCAAAAGGTCTACCACTAAGCAGAGTAAATGCATTTGAGTAAATGTACATTGTTATTGTACTTAAGTCATTTTTTTGTCAACTTTTTATTTTTTACTGAGTATCAAGGATATAAGCAACTTACTCTATACTCAACTACATTTATGATTCAATAGATGTACTTTTAACTTCACTATATTTTAATTGACAATCACCGTTACCAATTACATTTTGCACCTCTATTGAAGAGGTCATTAAGGCTCAACTCTCCACGCATCTACTGCCTGTGAGTGACTTTTAAGCTCCGCTGGCCTCATTTTCAGTCAATTCCAAAAACTTTGAGAACCAGTTTTTGATGAAGTTGAATAAATGGTTTAAAAGTTTTAATGCAGTTTTCACTCATTTATTTGTCATTTAATACTTTGGATTAGCTAAAAAGCCCTGTTTTAAACATTTTTGTCTAGTTTTAAGACCCAAACCTGTTTTAGTGCCTAAATTTAATTTCAATCTTCTAGTTTTAAAGTAGTTTTTCTTTGTCTAAAATGACTTAGGTTTTTGTCTATAGAATAATAATGCTTCATCTACTTTGTGACATGATGCTGCCATTGTATTTGTTAAAGAGCAATTTTTTGAAAGATTGCTTTACTACTTAGTTTTATTATTATTATTATTATTATTATTATTATTATTATTATTATTATTATTATTATGTAAATATATTATATATCTTGATTAATGCAGTGTTCAGGTGTACAATTTGATTTGTATTTTATGAAATAAAAACTAAAAATGTACTGTTTTTGGCTTTTCATTAACATTCGTCTACGTTCAAAAGGAGTCAAATACTTAAGCATTGGACAAATCAGGTGCTCAATTCATATTTAAATTGGTAACTTAACTTAGGGAGTAGGTTTTGCTTTTTACTTTTACTCAAGTAGGATTTTTAGGTACTCTTTCCACTTCTGGGAAAAGCCATTGTAGGATTACGCAGAACCTTTGTGTTTCATCTAATTGATAAATGAGGCGATGATGAGTATTATCACTCTCCTTCCGTCTATCGGATCCCACCCCCCATTTTTGTCATCAATATTTGATTTTTCCAATTAACCCTCCTGCATCATTCACCAGCTCCATGACCACTTCCATTTACTCTCAGCCCTTTTCTTTTTTTTATGTGATATACAGTAAATCACACAGCGCATAAGCAACATGGCTGTCAAGTCCAGGGTTGGGCAAATATACATCAAAATGTATTTGAAAATAAAATAAATACCTTAACTTTAAGTGTATCAAAATAAACTACTGAATTTTTTTATTAAAAAAAAAAAAAAACTTTTACAAGGGAGCATGAAATTGCTTTGCAAAACTTCCATCAAATGGCCTATTTGATCTCTTCACAATTACACCGACTCATGGACACAATGACCGACCGGTCATTCATGCAATTGTATGCAAAATCATGATCCTACCAAACAGCTACTTCACTTACGGTACAATATTCAACAAACAAATATTTCAATTACTGGACACCTATTTGGAAGTTGATGTCGGAACCACCAGCCACGCCTTCCTCCAAGGCTCTCACTCAGCCGCCTTCTGCTCTAATCACCTACACCTGCTTCCCATTACCTTTTCCCTTTATAAGGTCCTGATTCCACCTCACCCGCTGTCGGATCTACTCGTTGCCATGAGAGATCTACCGGACTCCATACCGCTAGTATTACTCGTACTTCCATGCTCCTGGCTCCACTTCAGAGAAAGTGCTCAAGATTGGTTTGCCTACAACGGTTCACATTGGCGATCATCCCTGGACTACCCGCGTTACGGATTCTACCCGCATTACGGATTATACCCGCTCTTTGGTCCGTACTTCTCCTTAAGCCTCTGCCTTGTGTATGTTCAGACTAAATAAAGACATTCTAGTTGTACTCCTGGTTCTTACGCTTGGTCTATATCGTGACAGTTGAAAACAAGCATTTTAGCATTAACAATTATTAAATGATCATTATGAAAGCTGGCAGCCTGCACGTTTCCTACCTTGAGCATCTTTTTCCATATGGATAAATTTTATTAGTTCTGATCTCAACAAGTCTGGGCAAACTACTGAGTAGGGACCAATCAGAGGCTGCATTTGTATGATGTCATTAAGTATGTTACAGAATTTTAAAACTACACAAACTACAAAAGTATTTTGATACAAAACATGAAGCCATTTTCATCAACCCTCTCAAAAACAAATCCCAAAACCCTGATTTATATTTGAAATATGTATTTGCGATACATGTATCATAAATAGGGAGGTGGTAGCTCAGTGGTTAAGGCATTGGGCTTTGGATCAGAAGATCACAGGTTCAAATCCCACCACCACCAAGCTGCCACTGCTGGGCCCTTGAGCAAAAACCCTCCCCTGCTCAGTTGTAAGTCGCTCTGGATAAGGGCGTCTGCCAAATGCCGCAAATGTAAATGTAAACAGTGCCCATTCCTGGTCTAGTCTCATCAAGCTTTAAGTAATGACTCACCATTGGATCTTTATTCTATCGTGCAGCTATGTAAAGCTCACCGCTATTTCTACAAGTTTCCTTCTCGCAAAGGGTCCCAGCAAGAGTTTTTTTTTTCCTCCCATGTTGTTTTACAGTTATATTTAACCCTGATTGGCTGTGATACCATCTGTTCCAGCTCCCTATCCCTTCAATCCTAGGAAGGAAGTTTCTAATCCTTCTTTTTGTTCCAAGAGATAGGCAGAATACTGTTCAGTGTCACAGCGGTTTATGCTCCTCTTTAAAATCTCTTGTTCCGATCACTTCCTGTTTCCTCCCGCTGTTTACTGGATGCCCGGCCAGGCAGGCGGGTGAACGGGTGGGCTGAATTGTCGGCAATTTATTTTCATTTGCTTATCGGTGTAATTGACGTCGGGCCATGGCTCCCTGGGACAACCATAATGTCATTGCACAAACAAGTTTTATTAGCACAAACGGGAGTTTAGAGCCACTGCACTCTTCTCATGCTGACAGAAATTGCCCGTTGCACTCGTCTCTCCCGTGTGGTCCAAAGCTACACGTCATTAATAACCAGTACTATCAAGATGGACAGACTGAGGGGCAGAGGGAAATGTAATTATTTCCTACTTGACTCATCTTTCTTTTCTTTATATGTCCATATATGACTGGAAAGCCTTCCGGGAGAGCAGGAAGTAAAGACAGGAAGGAGCAGGTGTGGCTTAGTAGAGGAGGGAGGGCAAGAAGGCAATACTTCCTAATTATCGTCATTACGATTTGGGTGTACTGAAATACCAGCACAATAGTGTAATTTCATCTTGTATTATTCCTGATTTTAAAACTTTAGACCATATGGAATATGTCGGGACGCATTAGCATTACATTTTCCCTTTCCATGATCTAGGAGAACCGAACCTGTTCCAGCATCACAATGCCCCGGTGCACAAATCCAGCTCTTTGAAGATGGTTTAAATGGGTTGAAGTGGAAGATCTTAAAGGACCTTCAACCTACTTAACACATTTGGAACCAGTTGAAATGCTGACTGCCAGAGGTGGAAAGTAATTAGGTTTAAATACTTTGTTACTGTACTTAAGTAGATTTTTCTGCTACCAGAACTTTTTCACTATTCATTTTTCAAACAACTTTTCACTTGTTACATTTTTTTTACACAAATCTCTGTTACTTTAGTTTTAATCTGTTTGTTGACATGATCAGTATTGTTTTCTAATCGCACTCCATTTTCAGCACATCAACCAATTCTTTGTCACTGTGCTGCTTTTTCAATCCACTGGTGTATCATTTCCTGGCTCTTACACACCACAGATGTAGGCTAGTTTATGAAGCTAATAATAAGCAAGACAGAAGGCAATAAGAAGTCTGGCGTTAACGTGGATGAGACAGAGGGAGTCAGTGATGTAAACATGACTGAGAACAGAGACATACCCGATCATCATATTTTCTCTGCTTGTGTTCTTCTACTTTACTAACACCCTTATGGCTGAAGGAGCACAAATCCCCAGAAGATCTTCACAGAAACTGAGATTATTATAACAGCAAATTGGGACTAAATGTGTGATGTTCAAAAAGCACACGTAAATCTGATGGCCAGGTGTCCAAAAACTTTCATCCATTTTGCCTCTAGTCTTCTGAAAATCGAATCGCACAATATTGAATTTCAACATAATGCCAAAGAGCACCAGGTAATAGAAGGTGCTATCAAAAAGTTTCGGGACTAATGATGCTATTCTGACCACGTGCGTTACCACATCTGAGATTTCATCAAGTTAGAACAAAGAAAAATCTGCCACAGAGACGTTTGGCATGACATACATCGATGCCGCAATGAGTCATTGGAGGTGTTTTGAGTGGCGTGCGCATTTCAAGAGTGCAAGAACATCACTGGAAAACCATCAGAAAAACCTTCAACGGCATATTATATATTATAACCTGCAGCCCTACTTGGAAAGCACAGTGCACTTCTGCAAAATCTCTCAATGCAATATTTGTTTTAGCAGAACATCTGAAACACCCACATGATGTCATTAATATTGAGCTTTCATTACAGGAATAAATGAAAACCATGCCGGGAAAGGTCAAAGCCATTTTTCTTAAGCTGATACGAAACATTTGTTTTCAGAACGGGAAAAACCCGCGATTCAATTATTTTGCAATTACGTTTTGGAATTTTTCAAATCTAATTTGCTAATGAGATTTTGATTGCACAGGAGACGCCATTTCAACAGGGAGTACAGAAAGATAGTGTATATGCTTAGCAGTGCGATTATTGGAATCAAAATGTTTTCTTTTTGTTTAATGTGGCTTAAGCTCGGATGATTGTTAGGATCAGCCTGAAAACATACTGTATCTACAAAAATGAATCAGTCAAAGTTGCTTGTGAGGATATAACACACAAAATACATATTTTGACGTCAGTAAGACAACATAAGCATGTTGATGGGTTTTATTTATTTATTTTCTGGGCTATATTCATTAATATTATATTGCAATATTACCTGTTTGCAATATGTCTGTTATCATAACTACTTACTCGTGGTCTCTTTTTTGTATTTATACATTGTGTTGTGTATATACTGTATACTATATTATGTCTTATTCTTTTTATATATTTGCATTTCTTATTTTTTATATATATTTGCTGCTGTAACAGAGAAATCTCCCCACTGTGGTACGAATAAAAGAGTTAAAAAATATATAGTTGGTCCCTAAATATTTGCAACAATTTTTGTCATTTCAATGTGATTTATAGTACAGAATTTTGGCTTCAAATCAAATAGCAAAACATAGGAAATGTGCATAAAATCATTCATAGTCAATTCATTAGGCTCAAAAGTACTGAATAAGCAGTGGCCAAGTGTGGCCCGTTTACTCCTTTTTACATGACGAGGATATCTAGAGACGATTTCAAGACCTTAAAAACAGCAAGGCCAATGTAAGTAGATGTAAGTAAAGTAGAATTGTTTTATTGTTGTAGGAAAAACTCCTTTCACACAATATAGATAATTCAAGAGCACTTTGGAGGAGGTAGGTGTGTCAGCGTCAAAGTGTACAATCAAGAGACACAGTCATGAAGGTAAATACAGAGGATTTTCCTCATGATGCCAACCTCATCCAGACAGGCCAGATAGTATCAAGGAGGAAAGGAAAGACTCATGATCCAAAGCATCATCTCATAGTCGAGGCATTGGCCTGAGGTTTATTGATGATGCCACAGCTGTTAGAAATAGCAGGATGAATTCTAAAGTGTATGAAGCTGTACTTACTGCTCAGATTTAGCAAATGCTGTAAATACTGATGTCACCTTACAGTACTGCTAGATTATGATCCAAAACATCCTATGGAAGCCACCAAAGAGCTTCTCAACCCAAATGAGCATGTCTTACTTTTACTGAAAACACAACTGTAGTCAGAAAGATCCATGAACAAGAAACATCTGAATGTAACTGCAATAAAAAGATCTAGCAAAGAGTCTTAAAAGGTGGAAACTCCGAATTTAAAATGATGAAATAATCTGAATTCAATTCGTGTAGCACTTTTAACAATGCATCTTGTCTCAAAGCAGCTTTACTGAGGTAAATATACAATCTCTTCGAAAGATTGTATAAGTTTAGTGCCTAACATTTGTTTTTCATAATTCTAAGTTTATCTCTAATAATCGAGCCAGTGGTAACTGTGGCAAGGAAATACTCCCTGAGATGGCAGTAGGGAGAAACCTTCACAAAGATTTAGGATGTTTGAGGTGGAAACATCAATCCTTGTAATTCCTAAAAAAAACAGTGCAATATTTCTATAACACTATATACATGAAGCAACTATATCTTGCTTGCTTTGATTCTATTTTGGGCCTATATGAAAACAAAATTATGTAATTGTCACTGTGTAAATAGTCATGGACCTGGTTTGAATGTTTCTGCTACTTTCTATTCACATGAAAAAACCCTTTTTCAGCAACATTACACAAGTTAAAACAGAAAAGGTTAAACAGAAAAGGTTAAACAGAAAAGGTTAACATTCTTTAAAGAGGGGGAGTCTAATACTGGTTAATGGTTTGCATTGTTTACACTGGTAAAGAGTTGGATTCTTATGCTAAACATGGGCAAAACAAACAAAAAAAAAAAACAGATTGGATGTATGCCCGGATATTATAAAAAATACACTCCTTCCTGGTGTCGTGAAGAGCAGAATTCCTTGTATGGCCACTTCTCCTGAGAGAGAACACGCACACAGCAACCAGAGCGAAATCAAGAGCATACCCACCACCGTGCTTCATTCAGGTACGAAAGTTGTCGGGAGCGCTGCACAGGACGTCTCCAAAAAAGTGTGATTTTGGTTGTGAGGGAAGGAGAACCTTGTAGGGGCAGCAATAGGAATTTCGCAAGTATGTTTGTTCCAGTCATTTCTTTAGCTCCACCCACAGCCCGCCTCTGGGAGCCTTTTTCTTCTGCCTTTTTCTTCTATATATCTGAAAAACTGAATGAATAATGCAGTACAACCCTATAGGTGTTCCAGAGTAACTTGAGATTGGCCCAAACTGTGTTATGTCTCCTTTAATACAGCAGGCAGGATGACATGCACTATAGACACCAACTCCATTTTTAAATTTTTTTTCATAATACTCAAGTGTAATGTAATTCTAAAATCAGGCTATGACCATGTTAACGCTCGAATCGGCACCAATACGAATGCACCCAATATGCATTTCGTTCCCAGACGTAGATCATAATGCCACCCCGCCTGCATTACATTCTTCACACTCTATTTGTCTAATCACACTTCTTTACGTGTCCGTATTTTCTTCTTGGAGTCTGTTTGGTATGTACAGGGTATTTATCATGCCAGGGTTGCGAACTTCTGTCCTTCCCTCTTTCCCTCCCTCCTTCCTTTTCTCCCTCCATCTCCACATATATCAGTCATTATCGTTCCTCTGCGTTAATTTGTTCTGCCGAGCGATTATATCGCTATGAAGAATTGAATGACTCGCTGATTGATTATGCGACTCATCAGCAGATAGTCTTCTCGGCCCACCCAGAACGCCCCCTCCGACACACACACACACACACACACACCCACACCACTGAACATTTTTTATTACAATACATAGCCACATGAGACAGACAGTCAGTGACTTTGCCTTCAGAACCAGTCATTTCACAGATGTCATCCATGAAAATACAAGACATGACATATACACTGTCATGGCAGTATGATCGCACCATGCATTTACACACACACACACACACACACACACACACACACACACAGTGCATAATGGAAGCATAGCACCATCTTTCATACTGATTCTCTGCCATATTTACAGTGGTTCATGTGAAGGCACTGTTTGGTATTTTGTAATTTCGTATTTTTTGGAATTCTGAATAAAATTGAGAATTCTATGGAAACATGGATCAATTGGTCAGTCTGGTTTAAGATTGATGTTCAGACCTGAAATTGCTAATCATGCTAATCATGTTTCTGCTTCAGTGGAAAACACAGCTTGCGTAGCTTGATTATTAAGCTAACAAGAAAAATCCTAGCAGGTGACAAAACTACAATATTTTATCAGGATTAAAGGGTTTTTGTTGTGTCTTTTCTTTACTTTTACTGTTTTTTGTTTTGCTTGTCTTATGCTAACTCATGAAATTAACTTTTTCCTCCAATGGCCAAACAAAGAAAGTCAATGTGATAAAGAATTACCATAAAGAAAATACTTACACAATAATGTGTTCTATTCTCGTTAGTGAGTTTTATCAAATTGTATTTAAAGAGCATCGATGTGCCTACTGGATGTGTATTACAGCTTCATTGTGCCTGGTTCTAACCTGAGCTCGGGTTTTTATCGATGTAGAATTGTACCTGTTCTTCCTATGTGTGGGGTTTTTTCCAGGTTCTTCCCCAAAAATATTCTCATACACAATTTTGACAAACGTTTTTGGGCACCTTATTTGGCCTCCCATTCCCCATTTAGTCCCCATTTTTTGTTAAAATAACCTTTACTTTTCTGGGAAGAGGTTCCACTAGATTTTGGAGTGCGCTTGTGGGGAGTCATGCTCATTCCGTCACAAGGGTGTTAGTAAAGTCAGGTACTGATGTAGGTGAGGTGAGGTGAGGAGGTCTGGAGTGCACTCAGTGTTCACATACATCCCAAAGGTGTTCAATAGGGTTGGAGCTCTATAGCAGGAGATCTTCCACTCCAGACCATTTATAGAATATCTTTATGGAGCTGGTTGTGTGCATAGGGGATTGTCAAACTATTGCATTTTGAGACATCCTATACAATTGTGTGCCTCCAAGTTTGTGTAATAGTTTGGTGAAGAACTACTTATGGCTGGAAAAATCAGGAGCCCCAATACTTTAGTCTATGTAGTAGTGTATGTAGATGGTTTATGGTTTATGTATGAGTGTGTGTGCATGCATGCTTTGCCCCTGCAATGGACTGGTATCGCGTACAGTGTGTGTTTGTGCCTTAAACAGCATTTCCCAAGGCAGACTCAAGTCAAGAAGTCAAAAAGCTTTTATTGTCATTTTAACTATATATAGCTGACGCATTACACCTGGAAATGAGACAACGTTTCGCCAGAACCTGGATTCTATTGGTTTTTCCTAAAGATGAAAAGCAGAATCTGCACACTAAAAGTAGCCCAGGTCAAAAGATTCACAATAAGCTTTACATGTCAGTCTGTGTTAAAGCTTGAAGAAATCTGAAGGACCAGATTTATACATTTTTAAGATAAGGCTCATTGTTAAAGCAGTGTTTAACCCTTCTCTCAAAACTGCTGATAGATCAAGACTTTTTTCTTCCTTTGCTGAAAGCAACTTTTGCCACATTAAAAAAAAAAAGTCTCAAAGTCTCGTCTATCATTTGAACCTTTATTCTTTGTCCAGAAACAAAACCTCTCTCCTCAGAAGACCCTTTGTTGGAGCTGATACCCTCCACCTTGTCAGTCTTCTTTCTATTTATATATATCAGCATTTCATTATTGCAGGCTCTCAGGCCATATGGGCTGTAGTTTGGTTAGGAGTCTCTAGAGGAGGTGTTTCTGCTCTTTTGAACTCTCTATGGGGAGATTTGTCTTCCTCCCCAGCTCTCCACTCCGTTCTGTTGAGTCTGGGCTCGAGCCAGGTCGACCACTGCCATTTGTATCACCTCAGACAACAGTAACAAACCACACAGGCTTTCTTTAACACCTCGTCCATTTCTCCCATCATCAAGCCTTTACCTTCACCCCCATCCACCTCGGTTTCTTTTTCAAATTATAGTTTTACTCCTTCCCTCTGCCTATCGATCTCTCCCGACATAGTTTGCTCCAAAATCCGAACGTACCACCATGAATTGTTTTCATATCATCAGTTATTAACACTAGAGGGTCTATGGAAATTCCAGGGCCACTTGGATTTTTTCAAAACATTGACAAATTCATTTTGTTTATAGTCCTACAGAAAATACATGAGCGACATATTCTGATCTGCAATTGGCTGAATTCGATTTCTGCCCATCCCAGGTGTCATAATACAATATTCCTGATCGCTGACACTCCCTTCCCTTCAGCTTTTTTTTCTAAAACAAAATCAATGTATTGCTTTATTTGAATGACTGAAGGGTTTCACAACAATGTTGTACTCTTGGTCTACATAATTTAAGATTCCAAAGGCTTGTGGAAATGTAGTTTAAATGTGTTTTATGGAGCTCTCAATGTTAAAATGTTGTTTAACAAATAAAAAACATGTAAATGCATGAGGCTCACACATTGCAGTAGAATTTGTTTAAACATTGGATAAGAAATCCTTTTCAAGGTATGTCAAGATAGAAATGTGAAAAATCCTGCATCGGGTCTCTATGGGTTAAAGATGTTGGTTTCTCAAATGCGATTTCTTTAAAAACACTAATGATTTAGAAATAAACAATAGCGGTATATAACACCTAATGGACCAGACTAAACAAAGAAGTATGAGGTCCACTAGTAAAAAAAAAAAGGAGTTTGAGGGCCTTTGGATTAAATTTCAAATATAAATACTTAAACGGTTTAGAATTTCAACTAAAATATGATTATAATATTAGAATATTATTACAATGCAAAGGGCAGAAGGAATTTTAAAAAGTTAAAGGTTAGACTAAAACTGTTATTGTTATAGTTCTTTGACTTGTCCGTTTGGCCGAACTATAGATTTACATTTGTGCCAAAAGTATTAAATAAATCTTTGGAGAAACGAACAAAAATATACAATATGAATGAAGTAAAAACACTTTAAAGAAATGAGACAAAAAAATTAAACAACGTTTTTTTACAAGATTCCTCTAGTATGGTGTATACTGACTTACCTTCTTACTTAGAACTGCTTAGTAGTGCTAAATGAACCCCCAGAACATGCGCAAAGGTTTGAGAGCTGTTCATTAGGCATTTTATACATTAAATCATGCACTGTATGAGAGCCAAACTTCAAATGAATCCAGTACGATCTTCAAAACTCACTGCAGTCACTATTTCTGGGGGCTGTCAATCCAAATTTCAATAGCCAATGGGAGTAGGTTTACTGGTTGGCTCTATTTTGTGTACCTGTCCTGCACTGTTCGGTTTTGTATTGTCTGTTTGCGCTGTCTTTTGGCTTGCAGAGTTTATGTTCACTTTATGGAGCAAGGATGACTTACTTTTTAGTCCAGAGCTCCATGTTCTGATATGTAGCTCTATGTTGTTTGATGTAGATCATTTCACTGTGTACTGGGTCAGCGTAATATGGATAAAATGACAAAGCTTCTTGGCTTGACTTCTTGACCCCCTAAAAGATTTTGAGCCTGATTTACGAACATACATCTTAGAGAGTCAATGAAGACTCAGCAAGCACAACCTGTTTATTGTACCTGAGCGATCTGAGATCTACGTAAAAATACATCATTAACTTTACTTCAAAGGGGGAAAGAAAAGAACCCCCCAAACGCAACAATTCAGAACCTGCAATTTGTCTGAATCCTAAACATCTTCCTTCTCACCGTACATGCTCGGTTCCTATACGATTTACTGGTATTCTGCAACAAATGTCGCACACTGTACTCACTGAATAAATGAGCACGTGGTTCACATCAAATTAGAACATTGGCACTGAAAAATATAATGCTGGAAGTAATATGAATTGAATTGTAATTTTACTTTTTAGTCTCATTTGGTAAAAAATATTATATTAAATAAATTTCTATAGAGGATACTTTCCAAACGTGTTAGGTCGTGTAACGAGATGAAGGCGGCTGCAAACGCAAAGCAAAAACTAAGAAGTCTAACAGCACGAGTAGCACGAATACAACAACAACCACAACTGGAAACTTGGATACCACGAAACACACAAACCCACCAGCCCACAAACCCACACGCAGTCATGTCCACACGAATATGCTTTTGTTTGAGGATGCATATTTTTCCCTCCATTTTGACCTTCCGTCCACACAGAGAGAACAGAGCAGTAGTGAATACGCCGTTTTTGTGACGTCATGTGGGCTGTGAAAACATGACGCCTCTCTAGTCAAGTGATTGTGCCTTATCCCGTCATCGGCGTGGCGTTTTAAAGAGCCGGAAAGTAAATAAACACTGGGGAGAAATTACGCAGATCGGAACGTCTTACTTTTTGCTCATGCGCAGTACAGGGATGTACAGTAACATTATGACCACCTGCCTTATATTGTGTTGGTCCCCCTTTTGCTGCTAAATTAGTTCACTGATCACTTCTTCAGCAGTTTGAGCTACATGAGTTCGTCTGTTAGATCGGACCACACGGTCCAGACTTCGCTCCCCACATGCATTAATGAGCCTCGGCCACCCCCGACCCTGTTGCCAGTTCACCACTGTTCCTTCCTTGGAGGCACTTTTGATAGACACTGACCACTGCAGACCACAAGAGCTGCAGATTTGGAGATGCTCTTCCCCAGACGTCTAGACATCACAATTTGTCCCTCGTCAAACTCTTACGCTCACCCATTTTTTTCCTGTTTCTTACAGGTCGACTTTGAGGACAAAATGTTTACTTGCTGCCTAATAAATCCTACACCCTATCAGGTGCAATGATAAAGAGATAATCAGTGTCATTACTTTACTTTATAATGTCATAATGTTGTGCACTTTTTCCTATTGGTGCAGTTTTATTGATATAACTTAGGTTTAGGTAACAGCAGAATAGAACAGGGTGGTGGTGGTGTAAAAAAAAAAAAAATTAACAAAACTGGACGTGAGATGTTTATCATAGTCATTATTTAGTTCAAAAGTCTGAGAAAATAAAGAATTATGTATTTCTAGAAAAGGATTTGTTTACAGATCCATTAAAACATCTTAAAACCACAATCCTAATAAAACACGAATGGAATTGTATTTGAAATTTGTGTTTTGATAGATGATAACCCCAGAGTTGTTCTCGGTAGTAGATTCTGATTTTTTTGGACTGGATCGCGGTCGTAACCGCAGTCTCCCCGGAGGTGTGCGTCGTCCTATCCCTCTCGTAAGCTATTTACTTAATGGCTAATGCAAAACAGGCCTGGGAATGGAAAAGGCGCCGTCGACCGTATCATTAAGCCTCTCTCCCTGTCCGGTGCTCCAGCCTGCCTCTCGCTCCACCTGGATAAATCACCACGCTAACTCATCATTACACTCTCATTATTTGTTCTGCCTGTATGTGACAGGAGACAGGGATTTCCTGTTAAATATTTAAAGTGTCTGCAGGCCTGCACAATGGGTAGGGCACAGGCGGTTCTGAGGGGAAAAAAAGTGTGTGTGTGTAAGACTGTATAAATACATAACCTTAAAAAAAAAAAAAAAAAAACTAAGGCTAGAGAGTGCATTTAAAAAAACACGAGAAAGTAGTGCGAAAGAAGAAGGAAAAAAAAAAGGTTGAAGGAAGGCGAGGTATGATGGACAGAATGAGAAGAGACAGGACGGGATATGGAATGAAGTGAGAGATGAGTGTGGAGGAGTGGAGACTAAAAAACAGGAGGAAGCGAAGAAAGGGACAATAATCAGCTTAGCACTTTACACTTCAGCAAAGTGTTTCAGTTGCTCTCTTTCCCTTTCCCTTCTTTATTTCCCTGTAGCTTTTTTAAGATACACTATGAAAAGTAGGATAGATGCCATTCCCCATTTAAACAATTTCAACTGAAAATACAGTACAGACATGCAAAAGGAAAAGAAAAAAAAGTGGTATTGATAAAACGAAATAAAGGATTTATTATTTAAGGAGTGAAAATGTTCTAGAAAATTAAACATTGTAGTGGAGCCATGATGACCTTTGCATTGGTCTAATTTTTCCAAAAACTTAAGGTCCTCTTTGATCACAGAATAATTCTCAATCTAGTTACATTTAATATTGTTGAAATCGATAGTTTTAGATAACAGGCACTAAATTTATCATTTACACCATTTGGCAGACGTCCTTATCCTTTTCCAGAGTGACTTACAACTTTGTAGTTGAGTGTTAAGGACCTTGCTTAAGGGCCCAGCAGTGGTAACTTGGTGGTGCTGGGATTTTAACTCCTGACCATCCGAGCAAAGGTCCAATGCCTTTGAGTTGAGCCACTGAGCCACTACCTTCTGCATTTAGCAGCTAGTACGAGTCATTTGCTTTTTCTTTCAGTCAGACTTTGTTTTGTCTCTTTTGTAGGGACTACAGCTGCTCTTTGTGTAGTGGTGGATTTATTTTTGTTTCATACAAATACAAATGTTTCAACACAGACCCAACTTTGTAACCCAAACATTGTAAAACATTATCCGTTTTTCAAATTAGCATGCACCTGATCATATTCAGCGTGCAAGACTAAACAACATGGACAATAGCATTTAATGATATTTTATTGCTAAAGTATATATTATCCAAACTGTTGCAGCAGAATATATAATAATGTACATTAGCATATAGATAAAACATATAGCATTTTAATTTTCCTTTACTTGAACCAAGTGTCCTAAACCTGTTCAAGTATGCTAATTCCCCAAACGTGAGCTACATGCTATGTCCTTCACGGAGTCCTGATCTCAACGCAGGTAGAGTTGCTTGGGAGGAACTGGAACAACTGACTGAACCCCGGATCTCCTCACTCTACCTATTAATTAGTTCCACCACTAAAGATAAAACTTTTGATAAAAATTTTTTAAAATATATAAAAATAGTCTTTTAATAAGATTTTGTGTGATCAACCCAAAAATGTCTGATCTTTTTGATCAGAAACAAACAAACAATACATTGTGCTGCTCCACTCCAAAAACATGCTTTCTTTCATGATTAGAAAAAGAAAAAGCTAAAAGAAAAGGCAACAGAAATGAAGTTCAACAGCTCAAAATTGTAAAAAAACATTAAGCAAAACTTGCTGCCGGCCCACAAAGGGGTATTTATACAGGTGTTGCAAATTCAACACAGGTGCTGTTAATGGTGAGTGGCGTGGTCACGTCAGAGATGAAGGAGGAGCTAAGGAAAAGAGCAGCCAGACAGGAAGTAAAAAGTACTGCTACTGAGTGTATTAGTGTATCAAATTATTTTTTTTTTTGCTGGTATTTTGTTTCTTCATCGCCCTGTCTTACCAATCTTGTTGTCGAATTGTGCAGTATTAGAAACTTGTGAACAGTTTGGCCATAACATGACAAGAAAATTTTGTAGCGTGAAATAAATGTACTCAATCCTGTAATTAGTTGTATGGTTTCATATAAAACATAAAAAAAACGTGTTCAGGGCAACGTTTGGTGAAGTTTGGTAGTTTAAAAATTTTTTATGCTGCATTTTTTGGCTAATCAGTGGATGTGTAATGATTGGACTTCTGCTAAAACATGGCTGGGTTAGCATGAACATTCCTCTTATTTAAAGTCTCTGTAGTGTTTAGTGAAACAGGATTAGAAATAAGTTTATCAGAGGGACTGCACATGTAGGACGTTTTAAAACAAGGTGAGGGAGGTGAGATTGAGATGGTTTGGACATGTGCAGAGGAGGGACATGGGGTATATCAGTGGGAGAATGCTAAAGATGGAGCCACCAGGAAGGAGGAAACGAGGAAGACCAATGAGGAGGTTTATGGATGTGGTGAAGGAAGACATGAAGGTAGTTGGTGTGAAATAGGTAGATGTAGAGGACAGGGGGGTGTGGAGATGGATGATCCGCTGTGTCGACCCCTAAACGGAGAAACCGAAAGAAGTAGAAGAAGTGTTCAGTAAAACTGATATCTGTTTGCAGCTATATTTCTCATTGTTTGATTTCTGTTGGTGTTACATCAGAAAGTCCAATGTATTTCTAGTGTATTCCATTAGTTATGAGAGCACACTTGTATCACATAGTGGTACCTCAGTGGTTAAGGCATTGGATTCTGGATTAGAAGATCACAAGTTCAAATCCCAGCCAGCTGCCACTGCTGCCACTGCTGGCCCCTTAAGCAAAGCGCTTAACCCTCAGCTGTTCAATTATTAAATGCCATAAATGTAAATATCTTAAAACCCACCTGGTTAATTCAGGGTCGACTACTCGGTCAGTAGTTGCTATTATGGTGAATGTGATTAAAAGTCTTAAAATGCAACTGAAAATACAAATGAAACACATCTCCTATTCTAAAAGCAACACTACGTATTACAGCAGAGACAGAACAGCTCTTACCGATGCTATTAGCAGTTTTCCTAAACGTACACAATGGCAGCTATTTACAGCCTTCACTGCTCTCCCTTATGCACATTTCCTGGCTTTCACTCATTTACATACATTACTTCTAGCCAAATGCCGGCACTTACTCATGTAAAAGTATATAGCTGAAGGCTGAAGTCACATCCCCCATCCTCTGGTTTTGCTCAACTTATCTGTAAGATGCTTAGATACAGAGGTGAAGTAACAAAGTACAAATACTTTTTTACTGTACTTAAGTAGATTTTTCAGTCTCAGTACTTTACTTCACTATTTATTTCTCAGACAACTTTCACTCATTACATATTTTACACAAATATCTGTTTTTTTTTCATTTCTTTCATTTTTAATCCAGGCTTAAATAAGTCAAATTAATGAACACTTTGCTGTTCTTGGTACAATATGAACAAACAAAACTGACGTAATTTGTGCCTTTTTATTAGCAGCTGTCTGGTTGTCTGTTTGGACATTACATAATATTAAATGTACCTATAAATGTATACAAATGATAATCTTATAATTATAATCTTTAATAAATAAATATACTTTTGTTGGCAAATTGCGTGGTATTTGTGGTATACTTTCAGAAACGCAGAGGTGAAATGTAATGAATTACATTTATTTACGTTACTGTAATTTGAAAGTAGATTTAACATCAGTAATTTTACTTTTTCTTAAGTATGTTTTGTTTGAAATATTGTATTAACTACATTTTAAATCATATCCGTCACTGAGTAAAAAAAGAAATACATAAAAAAATACTGCAAGGTCACTGACTGAATTCTGAATCTGCATTTGTGATTTATCTCATGATCATAAATGTCATTATAACAGGAGATTTTATTTATTTTTGCTGCAAAACTCTCATTAGACTCAGGTCATGTACTGCAGTATTTTTATGTTATTGCTCTTTAGATTGTATGCGTGTTACTTCAGCTAAAAACAACTAGTTTAAGATTTATATCTTCTTGTCTTTATTTAAACTACAGTACACTAGAAGCCCCCAACCCACCCCCACACTATTAAAGAAGTAACATTGTAAATTTTACTATAAGTACATTTCAAATAATCTACTTTTTACTTTTACTTGAGTTGAGTTTTGAACCAGTAACTTTATTTGTACTTAAGTAAAATGTTGTTGAAATAACAGTATTTCTGGACAGTTCTGTTTGAATTATAGGGAATGAACCTGAGCTCGCTATTTCCGCCATCTGAGTCTACAAGAGAGCTAATGCACACACACACACACACACACACACACACACACACACACACACACACACACTTTTTCTCCTCTGGCTTTAGTCCACCTGGACAGGTGGGTTTGTTAAAAACGTTGAGAACTTTAATTCATCTGCTACACAGGAGAACCCCAGCTGGGAGGGGTGGTCTGAGCAGCAGGGCCAGGAATGAGGAGGTATTTCCCCTATTTCTATATGTATATATATATATATATATATATATATATATATATATATATATATATATATATATATATGTGTGTGTGTGTGTGTGTGTGTGTGTGTGTGTGTGTGTGTGCGTGTGTGTGTAAGACACCTTATTAGGCTGTCAATCGATACATTCTTCTACGCAGTTAAACCTAATACCTGCTGAAGCAAAAAAAAGTCTCCTGTGCAATCTAAAAGCAAAAATAAAAAAAAAAAAAGAAAGAAAAACCCTAGTAGATGCTTCTGTGGATTAAAGTCCAAAGAGACCTGTGTTTTTACATTGGCCTTCAGATCTAGATTAAGGTGTATATCAGCTGAGATGTGACGAGGCAGGTTGAATTTATAACCCTCAACATATACAGCAATAGGATTTGCAGGACATTTTTTATTTTTTCTTAACTACGAACTTTTGAACAGTCCAGGATCCTTGTTCCTGCTTCTTTGTTCTGTGAGCCAGGACTTTCCTGGGTTTTTGTTTCAAGAAACCATCGGTTGTTTCAGGAGTCAAAAAACTTTTGAGGAATTAAAAAAAACCCTAAGATATTGGGTCCTAGATTCTTTCAGAAATTCAGGACAATAGGCTATTTATATAATGTTCTGCATTTTCAGGAACCCAGTATCATTTAACTCCAACACAACCAAACCAAAAGCCTTAAACCCTATAAACGTAAATCTAACCACTATCCTAAACCTTAAGCTTTAGTCCCATTCCTAGCTTTAAACCCAACCCCTAGCCTAAATTTTTACATTAAACTCCCAACCCTAACTTTAAACCCAACCCATATCCTAAACATTAACACTAAATCCTCTGACCCTTATCTTAAACCCAACCATGGTCCTAAACTTTAAAAATAAACTTCCAACCCTAACCTTAAGCCCAACCCCAATCTTAAACCTTAACACTAAACCCCTGACCCTAACCCAAACTTTAAACCCAGCCCCTAATACTAAACTCTTAACCCTATAACCCAAAATCTAACCCCTATTCTGAACCTTAACACTAAACTCCCAACCGTAACTTTAAACCCAACTACTATCCTAAACCGTAACACTAAATCCCTGACCCTAACCTTAAACCCAACTACGATCCTAAACTTTAACAATAAACTTTCAACCCTAACCTTAAACCCAACCCCGATCCTAAACCTTAACACGAAACCCCTGACCCAAACCCAAACTTTAAACCCAGCCCCTAATACTAAACTCTTAACCCTATAACCCAAAATCTAACCCCTATTCTGAAACTTAACACTAAACTCCAATTCCTAACCTTAACCCAACCCCGATCCTAAACCCTAACCCTAATCCTAAACCCTAACCTTAAACCCAACCCATAAACCCAAAGATCCTTTTTGAAACCAAACCCTTAATCCTTACCCTCCAACTCATCATTATTTTTAGGAACTTGTGGAAACCCTGTGTTGATGCTCTGGAGGTACTTTTCTGGCACAACATTTTGTCGATTGCTGATTCGTAAAAACCCAATTAAATATTTGTACAGATTTCACAGCGAGAGTGAGCTTCATGAGTGTGAGATTCACTGAATAAAAAAACGTGAACTAATAGTAACAAGGATTGTCTGTTTGGCTGAATACAGTCCGACAGTAACGTCACCCAAACATTGCGTGTGTATGTTAGCATAAGAGAAAGCACAAGGAAACAGAGTCTAGATGTCTCTATGTACTCGCTTTCTTTTTTAATCCATTGTAGCAGTTTCTTCAGCGCCTTTACCTGGGGCTTCTACATTAGCGTGATAATGGCTGCAGGAGACAGCGCTCTAAAGGTCTCTGCCATCTTTAATCCATCATTACACACACACACACACACACACACACACACACACACACACACACACACACACACACACACACACACACACACACACACACAGGCACCACACAAAGCTCAAGTAAATCACCCAGGGTGAGGATGACAAAGACACACCATCCCTCCTTGCTGTATCCTTCTTTCTTTTTACTCTCAGAGTGAAAAGATACAGCCACCAAGGTTTAAGAGAAGAATATGTAAAAAACTTAGTTCAACTTCATCTGCCTGAACTTTGACCCCTAAACTTTAATATTGTGTAAAGAAGTAGCAAGTCTTTGGAAATGTTGGTTGCTTAGAAAAAAATGCAGCTATTTATTATTATTGTGATTTGATATTTGACAATACCACTGAATCTGAAATATGACTGGATGTATTACCTTCTGATGGATTTGTTACTAATTTCATAATCAGAGTGATGCTCTACTCACCTTGCTAGCCTAATAATCTTTTACACATTTGTTTAAAATTATGATTTATTTTTCACACAAAAATGGGTCTTCTTCCAATAAGCAAATCAAAAATGTATAGATAATAATAGGAATTTCTACTTGTTTTCTTAATGCAATTATTGACTTTCAATTATGCAAAGTAAACCCCAAACCTCAACCCCAACCCTTAAACCATAATCCCTATCCTAAAAACCTTATACTCTTACTCAAACTCTTAATCCTATCCCCAAACCCACACCCTTAAACCCAACCCCCTAACCTGAACCATTAAACTCTAACCCAAGCTCTGTATTCTGAACTTTTAATCCAATTCCATGCCCTAACCCTTGAAAATTTTAATCCTAACCTCAAACACTAATCCCTAAATTCAAACAATCAAACCCTAACCCAAACTCTTAATCCAAACCCAAAGCCTAAACCCAACCCCTTAAACCCTAATCCCTAAATCCATGCCTTAAAATGTAACCTATACTTTTAATTCTAACCCCAAATCCTTAAACTCTAACCCAAACTCCTAATCCTGATCCCAAATGCAAACTCGAATCCTTAACCGAAACAAACAACATAACCCTAAATCCAAACTCTAAAACCCTAATCCCTAACCCAAAATTGTAATCCTAACCCCTGACCCTAAACCCAATCTTTTCCTAAACCCTAACCCTTAACTCCAACGCATAATACTAAAACCTTCACCCCAACCCTAAACCTTTAACCCCTAATCCTAAACCATACATTTAACCATGAACTCAACCCATAAACCTAAACCTTCTTTCCAAAGCCAACCCCCAAATCCAACATTAAATCCTAAAGTCTAACCTCCAACCCTAAACCATAAACCCAAATCTTACCCCTAACCCCAACACTAAACCCAAACTCTAGTCCTAAACCCCAAACCTAAACCATGTTAAAATCACAGTAATATACAGTACAATAATAATGGTTTGGTTACAGTATGATACAAAATTATATGATTAAATGTAATTCTTGATAAATAATTACAAGTATTATTCATAAGATACAGAATTAGCATTTTTTTTCACAGTATAGTTTGTTAACAGGAAGCGTTTTGGCAACAAACAAGCCGGCGAGATGGAGGAGGTTTCATTGTAGAGTTTAAGTGTGATGTTCTTATACGTGTTTCAAGGATTTTTTCCAGCCAATCAGATTTCAGAACTGAATCTCTGCTAGGATTTTCATTTTAGTAACATTTAGTCCAGTGCAAATTTATTTGTATTTTTTTTGCAGTTATTGGTATTAAAACTTCCATGCATTACTCAGAATTCGCTTAGACATAGAAACAATGTCGGGTTGCCAGAGGGTGCTTTATTTTGCAGTGAAGCCCGCACTCAGACGGATTTCTGTTTATCTTTTGGTCATTTTTAATATACTGCTGAAGTCATGGACGGCTAATCTGCTCTGAAGCTCGATCCCTAATATTTATACACTGCAAGCTTCTGTGGATTAGTACTTCCTATTCCCTCCTCACAAACACACACACACACACAAACACACACAAACTCAAATGGAGCAGTAATGCTTCCCTGGAAGGCACGAAAAAATAAAAACTGAAGAAGCCTCTTAATGACTCTGATGACCTTTAAATGTGAGCTTGAAGGGAGAAACCTAAAACAATTTACTAGCAAATGGAAGACACAACTCTCCTCAGTTTGAAGAAAAACAACAATCGAATCCTTCGCTTTTGTTTTCTTCAGTGTCTTCGGTCCCCTCCAATCGAAGAAACCGAGAAACGATTCTGCGAAGACATCATCTGGACGTTTCTAAAGGAAAAAAGCGACACTATATGTTTGGTGTTAAGCTCCAAGTTTCTGTCTTATCTATGGGAAGCTCTTGAGAACCTTGAGACTGACTTGGCAGAAATAAGTCGAGGAGGGAGAGAGAGAGAGAGAGAGAGAGAGAGAGGGAAAGAAAACGCTGTCTGCGAAGATAATCCCATCTTTGTGCTTGCGTTCTCCAACTTGAAGACTTTCAGAAACAAGTGGGTCAAAGCAATATTAAAAAGTGATGCAGACACCATGTTGGTGCTCGTTCTCATCCTCCTTTCATCCCTTCTCACACTCATCCCGAGTCTCTAGATAAAGCAGAGGAATATGAACACAAATCGTGTGCTCAAATCGCAACGAAAATATCTCACGATAAAAAAGTGAAGAGAAAAAAAAACATATACATGAGCATGGCGATTTTACAGTGGTTGCTTTGCTTTAAACTTCTAAGTATAAATCCGTCATCATGCTTGAATCGCTCCAGTCCAGTGGTGGACAGTAACAAATTAAACACAATTTGTACTTGTTTGTGTATCTATACTTTACTGCTGTATTTCCAATTGGGAAGACTTTAACTATACTACTTTTCAGATATTACTCTTTTCAGATAATTTTAATAGATATAAAGCAGTGTTTGACTCATGAATATCATTCTATTAATAGATCAGTTACTTAAGTACATTTGAAGACAAATACTTTTGTAAACGGAGAACTTTTACCGGAGTAATATTTTACCACGTGGATCTCTACTTTAACTCTATTAAATGGACTGAAATGGACTTCATCTTCACTCATTCCAGAGTTTTACATTCTGGATTTCCCAGGAAGTAGTGTCTGAATTCCTTTTACTCATTTGCTTCCACCACCAGGTCTAAAACCTCCAGCATCCTCGCATGGACTCTTACTTTTCTTTTCCAGTCTTTCTAGGTAAATAATGCAGCCAAGAGGCCAAAGACCACAAAAGCACGACTTATTTTTTTCCTCTCCTCATGCAATAAACTGGGGATTTTGGGGAAAATACAGGTTTAGAGCACCACTGAGAAATTTATGAGTACCCACTGCAAAGCTAACTACATTTTTTTCTTTTTACTCGAACACATGGTGGTGCTTGATATGGAAAAATGGAAAAATAACAAGCTACTTTGCATTCGGTGTCAGAAAATTGGTGGAAACGGTGGAAAAGGGCGGTAGGTAGAAGTGGTATGGATGGTGGCTTTTGAAAACGATCCTGAGTGAAAACAACTAAAAAACTTATAGGACATGCTGTTGAATAGAGTTCACTGCGTCTGTCTGAGTTTGACTGCGAGTAACAAAGTGCTCATTTTCTCATATTTGTAGTTCTATTGGTTAATTCAGTTTTTCCTTAATTCATGATTAGTACATAATAAAGTAACATTTAGTTTACATTAACAGTGCATAAGTGAGCATGTAATAATATGTAAAGTGTGAACGATTAGCCAATCATACTTTTCTCATCGTACTACCACTTTAGTTTTTTCCTTTCTTTTCTTTCCTCCTCACCTCACCCACATCAATACCTGGTTTTATCTGTTAAAAACTTATATACAGATCTTATGGTCAGACGTCCACAATATTTTGTCCACACAAATAAACAAGTAGATTTTTGAGAGAAATTTAGCTATATTTTGGTGTATGCTATTAGCTGAAGAAATGAAATGCTAACGGTGATATAATTTGATTGTTTTTGTGTTTGTTGTTCAAATGTAATTTAGGTTTCAGGCATGTCTGTAAACAAAGCTGTGCTGTTTGAAAAACTCCCTTATATACTTTGTGTCTCAGAAGTGATTAGTGCTACTACTGTACAGCAATGCTAACACCAGGTCTAGGTGCATAGCAGGACAGGGAAAGCTTTGGACAGATGGGTCATAAACAGCATGCACGATCAAACTCGGATTTTTCCACATACTGCGATGCCATTCCAGTAACTCACAGTCACGCTGACCTCCATGCTGAGTTCACTGACCTGGAAAATGGACATTGAGCAGCTAGGCCAATGAGCATACACAGAGAAGTAAGAGAGGATCAGCAGGCTAAAGCCTCAGAAATAAATATCCAGCCAATTACTGGACAGCAATGTGCTCTGAATGCCAGTGAAGTGCAGCAGGGGATATTTATGCCTAACTTAGCGCTCTATCAATGTTACAGTGGATTAGGTCGGACAGCTTTTGTGAACCTTTTGCCTTTTGTGATTAGCAACCAGATGAAGTACATTTCTAACACCCTGCTCTTTATACTCATTGTTTAATCTATTTTATCAAGGCAGTAGGACAGGACAAAAAACGAGCTACAAATCTGTATCTGGTATCTGGAATTTTCCATTATTTCCAATCATTTCTGCCACAATTTTAAGTTCTTAAGTCAAACCTGAAAGGCGATTATCTGATATGTATATGATTAGAGCAGTTCCTTATTCTGGACTTGATTGCATTAGGATGCTTAGTTGGAAGGATTTTTGTTTTTGTTAACTGAATATAATCACTGGAATATATATTCAAAATGAAGCAGGTCCATGGAGCACAAAAGGTTAAAGAAGCTTAAACGTAGGTGAACCAGCTATGCAATATTTCCCTATTGAATAAGCTTGTAAATGTACAATCCCGATGCTGGCCACCTTTCCAGGATGTATTCCCACCTCACACTCAGTCTTTCCAGGTACGAGATGGTATCAAAATGTTAGACTAGCTCTGTTTAAAGAAAGTACTTTATTTGTCGACTTTTACACACTATCACCTTCAATATATAGTCCTCTTGCACAGCAGTGCAGCACTCAACGCATTCCTGCAACTTCTGGAATGTGTCCAGGAAGTAAAAAACAATAAAAAATAGTGTCAAGTACCTTCTGCGATTTGCACTGGATCCCGAATGGTGTCAAAACGACGAGCTTTGAGCTGCTTCTTAATCTTTGGGAAGAGGACAAAGTCCGCAGGAGACAAATCTGGCGAGTAGGGTGGGCGCGGAAGTGAGATTATGTGGATTGTTCTCCGACTATCATCATGCACAAATTGCCGAATAGTTTGGACATTTTTGGGTGATGAGCTCGTTGATGGTCTTCCTAATCTCTTGTCGTCTTCCAGGGATGTTCTTCTGCTCTTGAAGAGCGTGTTCCACTCAAATCATCTCGAACGACTCGTTGCAGCATTGCCGTATGTCAAACGTATGTCATGTCAAATGTCTCTGTGGCGGCTTTGTCGAGTTTCATGCAGAATTTCACCTTTTTGTTCTAACTTGCTGTCCATGATAAAATCACAGACGTGGTAATGCATGTGGTCTGAATAGCACCAGTTAGCATCTTTAAAACTTTTTGATACCACCTCGTATATTCCCACATAAATCCCACATAATAAGGATAAAGGACAACGTAAATGAATATTTCTATGCTATTAATCAAATGGCCTGATTAAAACCATGATTTTAAACATTTGAAGACACTCTAGGTTAATTTTCCAACCTGTCCTCTAGCAAATGATCTTTACTGGTTATAATCCAAGCAAATAATAAATCTGTTTTACTTCATTGCTTTTTTTGTTTGAGAGAACATGGTATTTCCAAATAAATGTTTGTCCTAAAAAAGTGATAAATTCTAGCATTAAGGTTTTTACTTTTAATTACTATTCTTGTGGAGCCCCCATGGCGAGGTTCTATATAAAAAACATAAAACTGGGGATTCCTTATTGTCTAAATCTGTGAAAGCCACTAGACATCCACAGAATTCTCAAGGAACCATCTACTTAAAGTCCAAAGCAAATAGGAAAAAGCTAGATCAATATGTGGGAGCAACTTGCTTAGTCAGGTTTTTAGCTATGTATGGTGGTTGTCAAAAAGTAAAGTCTATTAGAGAAAATTTGTACCAATTGGGCTTGGTAAAGGACTTTCCAAGTTTGGCTTGGTACCTCTCAGACCTCATTCTGAACTTTCATAGTGAAGGCCCGGTTCCTGGCTCTAATGCAGAATCTTGCACTGGGAGTCGTAGTCTGGCAGAGTAAAGAAGACTTGAAAGGTTTCACTGGAAAAAGTTGTAAATCTCCTGCGCTTGGAAGCCAAACTCCTTCATCTGTTACATCACCTACACCGCCAATAAAGCACAGTTTAGAAAAGGCAGTGTGTGTTGGATGTACTTATTTCAGAGCTGTAATTCAGGGTTCCCTGCTGAGTCTGTCCATCATGCAATGTTCTGTCTCTTTTGCAGTTTTATTTCTCTTCCTTGACTTGTGCTAGGATTTGCTCACTTGACTTTTCTTTTTGGGGAAGGTTGTGTGTGTGTTTTAGGTTATTTGGCTAATAAATTGTTTGTAGGCTGCTTAAACCCAGTCTCTTTTGTCTGTGGGTTCCGCCTTTCCTAAGATATAGGTCACTGTAATAATAAGGCGCTCCGTTTCAAACCCTCATGAACACTTATCTTCTAGAAGTCATTTCAGCGGTAATTACACGAGGTAATTTGAGCAGTTAGCATATATTAGAAAGGGGTGCTGTATACACCACAGTGCAGTCCATTAGTAATTTAAACACTTGGAACATTTTAAATGAGAAAATAGCGTTATCCCAAATCATTCACTCCTTCATATTGGTCATGATGGCATCTCAATTTACATACTATAATTTTCACACACTAATTATTTAATACCGAAGGGAAATGACAATAGATATAGCTCAAAGATGACAGAAGCCCAAGAAGAAGCCCTATGCTGGACATTAGCTCAAGAATGAATATCAGAAGCCATGGGCTTGACAACAGAGCCCCCAGACTGAGAATTGATAGCTGGACAAGAAGAAGCTTAACAATGAACAATAAAAGTCCCATATTGAACAAAGGACAGCTATCCAGAACAGAAGGCACTTCGGGATTGACAGAAGAGAAGAAGTACTAACCTTAAAGTGGACAAAGAACATCCAAGGGTGGATTGCAGAAGCCCCAGGATGGACAAAAAAAGCTACCAAGTTGGAAGAAACCCCAGGATGGATAGAAGAAGCTGAAAGGATAAAAGAAGCCCTTTACTAGACAAAAGAAACTTAAGGGTGGATGATGGAAGCCCTGGGCTAATAAATTGGATGGAGACCCTACAGGCAAGATTGGTGAACCTTCAGATTGGACTGAAGATTTAGTTTTCCTAAAATATTCCATTAACAGATTTTCTGCATTTTTAACAATATTTCATTGGAGATTCCCAAAGATATATAAAAGTGATGGTGTACAGTCGTATTGTGGCAGAAGGAAAGTTTTTTTTGGTTACTTGGTTCTTTGAATCTTGTTAAAAAAACTTTTCTTTTTCTTTTTTGTCATATAGATTACATTTTGTTTAGAAATGTAAAAAAAAATTTTTACATTTTTTTAATAAGCAGATCCCCCAACACGTCTACATACACAAATGTATATCAAGTGCATAGCATATAATTGAGTCATGCCATAAAAGAACAAATGACTCGGACCAAAAGACTCATGAGATGAACTACTCACTTCTGTTTCCTGTGTTAAGAACTGTATAGTGTAAGAACGTCTCGGACTAGAAGAGTCAAGAGGTCAACTCTGTTTCCTGTACATAACCTACAGAGATTTCTCATGAATCACATTAAAGACCCGTTCAAAATGAATGACCCATCACCAGTACACTGACTAAACGTGCAAGATGTAGGTTATTGAGTATGTAAGCCTACTTCATGATACTGTCTTTTTTCATTTAGAGAATCCATTTAGATGATTTAGAGGATTTTGGTTTGGTGGCTTGTTGTCCAGCAGACTGAGAAAATGGTGCTAGCTTTAATAGGAATTCATATAACTCTACCCATAAGTGTTCCGAACTTGTCTTAATGGTGAATAAGACCCATGTTTTTAAACATTAAAGAGATCTAAAATCATGAGCAGAATTTACATAAGGTATTGAATCCAGACATTTTCATGGATTTCCATCCTTTAGGATGTTACAATCATATTCTTTTGAGCTCAGGAGAAATGGAGGCTTGGCTGTACTACCTACAAATAGGAGGTGTACCGATCCACAGAGAAGTCGACTTTCATCTCAGAGCCTCGTCTTTTTGCATGACAGAGTGTTGTAACTGTTATTCCTCACCACACCTGACTAACTGTAGTGTAGGATTTGGCTAGTGATCAGATCAGAGACGCACCAGTTACATCACCGCTGTCCGCACGTACAACACTGACACAGGCTATTTTTATTCAAGTTCCATGGCCTTTGGACACCTTGCGAGCAGAGATTAAGTGCAGCCCGTGTTATATAATCATTTTAATTTCCTTTGGCAGAGTCATTTTTCTTTTGCTCTCTTTCCTTCTGACACTCCTGTGCTTAGGATATAGACTCGGTGTCTTAGTTGTGAAAGCTGAGACCACTTTTTGAAGGACATTTTCATGCCTGTCAAACATACCCATTGGGAATTTATTCATTCAATTAATTATTTCATGAATTAATTCAGTTATCAATTGGTTTATGCTACTAAAGGTTGCATGGGATGTGACCCTGTCCTAGGGACACCCTAATCAAAGTGCGTATACAAATTTACATCTAGGGGCAATTTGGGGTAGCCAGGCTGTCCACTGGAATGTTTCTGGGAGTTGGGAGGAGTCTGTTGAACGCCGAAAAAACAGGAAGTAAATTTTAGGACCTTTGGTGAAGCAAAATGTATACTCTACTCTACACTACCCCCTGTACCACAAGGTTTTTACATAGTCTTAAATATTTGTAAAAAGTCTTAAAAAGTCTTACATTTGCATGAATTTAGACATAACTGATTGAACCTCTGGAGGGAACGCTGGCACAAACTGCCGCCGCTGCTCCATGATTGCATTATCTTGTTTGTCGTTTGATGTTTGATTACTGTTGCCTTTCCTGGTCGTTTTAATTAAAATGATCAAAGGATGTTTTTATCCTAAAATGGAATCTCCATTTTTTCACAGCGCTATCCCAGAGTCTGTTTGCAACAATGTGGATTAGCCGACTTGTCATGTCAAGTCGTTTATTTCTATAGCGCTTTTTACAACAGACATTGTCTCAAAGCAGCTTTACAGAATTTAAGAGTTAAGGTAAATGATCTGTATTTATCCCTGATGAGCAGCCATGGCGACTGCGGCAAGGAAAAACTTCATTAGATGTTATGAGGAAGAAACCTTGAGAGGAACCAGACTCAAAAGGGAACCCATCCTCATTTGGGTGATATCAAGAGTGCGATCTTTAAACAATACAGAACACTGGAAAGTCAGAACTAACATGGGTACTCGAAGGTAAGATTATGAGTAATGTCCTTTCTACAGTCTTATACAGTCATTTGAGATTATGGAACCAGGAGCTACTGAGCAACTCATAAAATATCTCAACATCTGGGATCATCATAGATCCAACACCAGTTTCTCCATGCCACTCAAAGAGACCCAAAGTCAAAACTTCACATTTAGTGGGATCCAAATGGCGCTGGTACGTCTCTAGATGGTTCGAAATGTTTGCGGGGTCGGCATCTACTTCTTTAAAGGTCCATAATCCTAAATGAGGTGGGACGTGACTGGAGCTGGAGCAACCTCAGGATGCCTCGGGATGGGTAGAGAAAGAGAAGCAGTGGAGGTAAATTAGCGTAGCTGCTGTTCATTATATTAACAAGCACAAGTTGATAATGTGATTTAATCAGATGTACTGGAGCACAAGGTTATGATATGTGACATGTGTTATGTGTAGGACTCACTAAGAGTGCACTGCCTTGTGCAACCCTAATGGCTGGGGTTGGTTCCCTGCCCGGGAATCGAACCTGTGCCGCAGAAGTGAGATCGCCGCATCCTAACCACTAGACCACCAGGGAATGAGATCACAAGGAGCGTGACGGATTGTAACGCGTTAGAAGACTGGATAGATACATGGGAGCTGAAACCATTTAGTGTTTTGTAAGTAAGTAGCAGTAGTTTGTAGATGATTCGAAACTTAACAGGTAGCCAGTGCAGGGACGATAAGATTGTGGTTATATGATCATATTTTCTTGACCTTGTAAGAACTCTGGCTGCTGCATTCTGGACAAACTGTAGCTTGTTTATTAATGATGTAGGACATACACCTAGTAATGCATTACAATAGTCCAGTCTGGAGGTCATGAACGCATGGATGAGCTTCTCTTCATCAGATAAAGACAACATGTTTCTTAGCTTAGCAATATTTCTAAGGTGAAAGAAGGCCGTTTTTGTAATATGGTTGATATGATTTTCAAAAGACAAGTTGCCGTCTAAAATAACTCACAGGTCTTTTACTGTTGAACTAATAGTTACAGAACATCCTTCTAAATGCAGGTTTAAATGCTGAAGCTTCTGTGTACTGTTTTTTTACAGATGAGCAAAATCTCTGTCTTATCAGAATTTAATAATAGAAAGTTATGAGTCATCCAATCTTTTAATTCTCTAACACACTCAGTTAACTTTCTTTCGGCTTCTCCCGTTAGGGGTCGCCACAGCAGATCCTCCGCACGTTTGATTTGGCACATGTTTTCAGCTGGATGCCCTCTAACACACTCAGTTATTGGAGCCAATTAAGCTGTATCATCTGGTTTTGATGAGATATACAGGGAGTGCAGAATTATTAGGCAAGTTGTATTTTTGAGGATTAATTTTATTTGAGGATTTAATTTGAACAACAACCATGTTCTCAATGAACACAAAAAACTCATTAATATCAAAGCTGAATATTTTTGGAAGTAGTTTTTAGTTTTAGCTATTTTAGGGGGATATCTGTGTGTGCAGGTGACTATTACTGTGCATAATTATTAGGCAACTTAACAAAAAACAAATTTATACCCATTTCAATTATTTATTTTTACCAGTGAAACCAATATAACATCTCAACATTCACAAATATACATGTCTGACATTCAAAAACCAAACAAAAACAAATCAGTGACCAATATAGCCACCTTTCTTTGCAAGGACACTCAAAAGCCTGCCATCCATGGATTCTGTCAGTGTTTTGATCTGTTCACCATCAACATTGCGTGCAGCAGCAACCACAGCCTCCCAGACACTGTTCAGAGGTGTACTGTTTTCCCTCCTTGTAAATCACACATTTGATGATGGACCACAGGTTCTCAATGGGGTTCAGATCAGGTGAACAAGGAGGCCATATCATTAGATTTTCTTCTTTTATACCCTTTCTTGCCAGCCACGCTGTGGAGTACTTGGACGTGTGTGATGGAGCATTGTCCTGCATGAAAATCATGTTTTTCTTGAAGGATGCAGACTTCTTCCTGTACCACTGCTTGAAGAAGGTGTCTTCCAGAAACTGGCAGTAGGACTGGGAGTTCAGCTTGACTCCATCCTCAACCCGAAAAGGCCCCACAAGCTCATCTTTGATGATACCAGCCCAAACCAGTACTCCACCTCCACCTTGCTGGCGTCTGAGTCGGACTGGAGCTCTCTGCCCTTTACCAATCCAGCCACGGGCCCATCCATCTGGCCCATCAAGACTCACTCTCATTTCATCAGTCCATAAAACCTTAGAAAAATCAGTCTTGAGATATTTCTTGGCCCAGTCTTGACGTTTCAGCTTGTGTGTCTTGTTCAGTGGTGGTCGACTTTCTGCCTTTCTTACCTTGGCCATGTCTCTGAGTATTGCACACCTTGTGCTTTTGGGCACTCAGTGATGTTGCAGCTCTGAAATATGGCCAAACTGGTGGCAAGTGGCATCTTGGCGGCTGCACGCTTGACTTTTCTCAGTTCACGGGCAGTTATTTTGCGCCTTGGTTTTTCCACACGCTTCTTGCGACCCTGTTGACTATTTTGAATGAAACGCTTGATTGTTCGATGATCACGCTTCAGAAGCTTGGCTATTTTAAGACTGCTGCATCCCTCTGCAATATATCTCACTATTTTTGACTTTTCTGAGCCTGTCAAGTCCTTCTTTTGACCCATTTTGCCAAAGGAAAGGAAGTTGCCTAATAATTATGCACACCTGATATAGGGTGTTGATGTCATTAGACCACACCCCTTCTCATTACAGAGATGCACATCACCTAATATGCTTAATTGGTAGTAGGCTTTCCAGCCTATACAGCTTGGAGTAAGACAACATGCATAACGAGGATGATGTGGTCAAAATACTCATTTGCCTAATAATTCTGCACTCCCTGTATAGTTGGGTATAATCAGCAACAGTGGATGCTAATATTATGCCTTCAAATAATATTTCCCAAGGGAAGCATGTATGTTGTGAAAAGCAGGGGTCCTAGAACTGAACCTTGTGGCACCCCATAATTTACTTGCATTAACCTGGATAGCTCCCCATTTAAATCTACAAAATGGTAACTATCAGACAGGTAGGATTTAAACCAGCTTAATGCCTCTCCCTTAATGCCGATGTAATTTTGTGATCAATCTAGGAGAAGATCATGATCTATTGTGTCGAATGCAGCACTATAATCCACTAGGGGTGGCACGGTACATGGAAAAATACCCGAACCGTTCGGGTCGCTTGTCTCGGTTCGGTTCGTGTGTGCGTCGCACGGTTCGACGCATGCGCAATGTAGCCCCGTGCTCAGTTTTGCCTCAGACAGTTTTGCATGAACATGCATATAGACAGTAAAAGTTGAGTAAGGAGTGCTGCAGAAATGGCAAGTGGAGGAGATAATGAAGGCTGCCCGGAGTTGGCGGACGCGCCCGCGTCGTTCAAATCCGGTGCGTTTTTCATGTTACTTACGATGACAACGGAAATATAACAGTAGATAGAACTGCGTCTGTGTGCAAGCATTGTGCAAAATGCATTCAATATGCTAATGGCAACACTTCTAATATAACAGTTTATTTGAGAAGATATCACGCCAATGTGTCGATACAAACAGCACAAACAGGAGAGAGCCGGTTAGGAAACAACTTCTACTGTCCGCAGCATTTAAGCAACCTCTCAGTGATCAGTCGGACAGGGCAATAGCCATAACTAAAGCATTGGGGATGTTTATAGCAAAAGATATGCAACCGTGCAGCGTGATTGAGTGTGAAGGATTTCGTCAGCTGATGAATGTACTCGAGCCGCGGTTTAATATTCCCTCTCGCCGACACTTTTTTTTTTTGCCAAATAAACGAAAAGCATGTCATCATCAATGTCTTCTCTCCTTCTGTATCAAAATCTCACCTAGCTTTTACTCAGAGATGGTCCCAATAACGTGATTAATAAAGCTAATAAGCTATATATCAAATGCTGGAGGAAATTTCTGGAGTGTTGAAGATAAAAGGAAAAATAACAAGAACCGTACAGAACCGAAAACCGTGACCCGAAAACCGTGATACGAACCGAACCGTGGGTTTTGTGAACCGTGCCACCCCTATAATCCACTATAATCATGTGGATTATACTTTATTCTAATTACTATCCCGTGACATTGATACTTCAATATACCGCATTTCATTGCGAATCCATGTAACTGAACCACCGCTGACCCTTTAATCTCACCAGGACATTATTTACTATCCTCGGCAGAAATACGTTCATCGTGTGTCATAACGGAATTATATCTATGATGACACGGGTCCAATACGGTCGTTCTGGTCATCTACTCCATGCCCAACAAAGAAGTCATTACGGACTGCTGACAACAATGTGCTTGCCAATTTAGCCAGGACATCAAACCCGGTATGACATCTTACTTTTGGTCTATTCAATATTCGCTCATTAACAAACAAAAGGACCCCCTTATTTATGATTTTTCCTCTGTCTGACTGAAACATGGCTTAACAACTTCAAGACTTTTTGCAGCTTAATCAATCTGTCCCTCCCGGCTTTGCTTACACCTGCCTACCCCGTGCATCTGGCCGAGGAGGAGGACATGCAATACTTTACAATGAAAAGTGGAACGTAACTCCTGTCACCGTGCCTCTGTATGATTCATTTAAGTCCACTGTTCTACTAATTAACGGGCCTTTTCCTACTGTTGTAGCCACTGTTTATCGTCCACCCAGGAGAAATACTAGTTTTTTAAATGATTTTTTAAATGAAGTTCTACATCCTGCAATGTAATCATATCGGGTGACTAATATACAAATAGTTAATGTCAACAAAACTCTCACCAAGGATTTAATCTCATGCCTTGATAGTTTTGGAATACAACAATAAGTGGATTTTCCAAATCATTGTAAAGGTCATATTCTTGATGCTTTTGCTGCTCTGGTGTAACTCCTTCCAATTGTCTTGCTCTGGACCTGCCCATGTCAGATCACAAGCTAATGTCTTTCAATGTTAACTTAATAGTTGCAAAAAATAACACGGGTCATTCCATTTTAATTCTTGATGTCTTTTCTACTCCGGATGATTTGGGCTCTCATTATAACGATGGACTACACAGTTTGCTTGATACAATTGCTCCTTTAAGAACTCGAACTGTCTATTTTACTCATTCTGAGCCTTTGGTTACCCCAGAACTGAGACGAAGGGACTGCGCCTGGAACGTTTATGCATTAAAACTGGTCTTACTGTTCATAAAGATTTATATGTAGATCACATGCTCGATTAAATGCTTTTTTAACTGCTAAATCTGACTATAACTACTATAATTGGGCCGGATGCAGGGAACAGGAGATCTTTGTTTTATATAGTAAATAATATCCATTGGCCTCCTGAAACCATTCCTTCTCATCTATATTTTAGTGATTTATGCAATAAATTCATGACCTTTTTTTATAATAGAATTTACACTATTGATCTACAATCGACTCCTCAAAATAATATAGCATTTGATCTGTTTTATCTGCCTTCCCATGATTCTTTTCTGCTTTTATTTGATAGTTTTGAACCTCCAACTGTTGTATGAAATATCAGGTTCTTTATCAGCTACACTGGGCAATTTTTTTTATAGAGTACAAGATTTTGCTTCTTACTTTCAAAGCATTCATAATCTTGCACCTTCATACATCTTTGACTTTCTTCATACACCCCAAAGCGCACTCTCAGATCTTCCTCATCTGTTTCCCTTACTGTATCTTCTTCCGTTTTAGTCACTATAGGGTTTAGGGCATTTAGCAGGCTGTTCCTCATCTTTGCAATTCCTTACACAATAAATTCGAGATTGTGACTGTCTGACCACTTTTAAATCATGCTTCAAAACTCATCTGTTCAGATTAGCCTTTTCTGATTAATTTGAACATAAATACCTGTTTGTTGTTTGATTTTATGATTTCACTCTACGGTACAATGTCCTACTGTACGAGTGTTTTAAAAGGCGTCTTTAAATAAAATGTATTATTATTATTATTATTATTATTATTATTATTATTATTATTATTATTACATTTGCTGCTCTAGGTTTTAAATCATTTACATTTCTTAATTTTTTCTTAAATAATCTTAATTTTCAGATGTCCTTGTAATGAATGTAAACTTTTAGCGCTCATTGAAATGCTCATGCATTGAGTTTGTTTCAATGTTGTTGGTTTTTTTTTAGTCTAAATATAATTCACTGTATTACAACTACAAATGAGACCAACAAGCAACAGCCAATCAGCTTTTGGTTATTGGCGTGTATCTCTCTCGGATTATACCAGTAAAACAGATTTAATTTTTCAGCTATGGGGAAGTGCAAGATTAGTGATACTTACAAATGTAAAAAACATTTAGGGCTTTATTAAGGAGGGTTGCTAACAACATATATATTTTGGTGATATAGGTCTTTAGTTTAATTATTAATGGTCTTAAAAAGTCTTAAATTTGACTTGGTGAAACCTGCAGAAACCCTTATACCAGCATGACTTTAATTGATCCATTTATATATCCATTGAGGCTGATTCTGTGAGGGCCGGATTTTGTGACTACAGAATATTATGGCGATTTTATTATGATTTTAAATGTATTTATTATGCCTCCTAATGCTAGATTAGTTTGGTATTTTGTTGTATAATGTCAGTCAAATTGGTAACCTTTCAAGAGAAAAATAATCCTATTAAAAGAGCATTATTACTATCAGTTATAATGACTTTCTTTTATATTTATTGCTGTTGAAAATGAACCATTTACTTACTTATGCTTATGCATATGGTTGGCGGGTGAATCTAACTAATAATTAGGCTCCATTAAGAACTAAGAGAATTTTTTATTTTGAAAGCCAACCTTTATTATCAAATACAGAACTGGTGTGAGTAAAACATGTTTAAAATTAAAATCAGAGGGCCGTTACAAATGCGGGAACCCAGCCATATGTGGTTCTTTCCCAAACTTATTGCAAAGCTGAAGGCACATTATTGTATTGGACATCTTTGGATGCAGTAGCATGAAATTTCCCCTTGAACTAGGAAACCCAAACTTGTTCCAGCATGACACGTGCACAAAGCCAACTTAATGAAGATATGCTTTACATGGTTTGGAGTGGAAGATCTCCTGTTATAGAGTTTGACCTCAACCCTATTGAACACCTTTGGGACGAATGTGAACGCTAACTGCACCCCAGACCCCCTCACCTCAGTACCTGACTTTACTAACACTCTTGCATCTGAATAAACACAAATCTCTATAAGCACATTGGATTGATTGTGAAATGCAATCCTCAAAAAGCACTTATGACCAGGTGTCCGCAAACTTTTGCCAATAAAGTGTATGTACACCTTTTAAATAAAGGCCTATTTGTTTTGGAAACCCGTAACTTAGAAGCATTTCATTGGAGGCTAGTCAGTATCCGTGTCATGACCTAGCCATGCAAACAAACGAGACAGCTCATCGAAGTTCTTGTCTTATTTATGATTTCGACAGATGGTGAAAGAGCATTTCTTGTGTGTCACATTACTGAAGCAGTCTAAAAGCCTGCCTGTTTAGAACATTGCAGAACAAACACCTTCTCTTGCCCTCCATTGCAGTGGTCCTGCCTCGTTCCAACAGCTTGTGTGTTCAACCGAGCGCAACCGTTTACAATCCCAGCTGTGCAGCAGATAAACACTAGCTGTCACACTCTGAAAACTTTCAAAGTCGCTGCACGCACACACAAACACACACACACACACACACACACGTACACTTTGAATCTGTGGCACTGCACACGCATGTCCAACAGGAGAAAACCTTTTTTTTCTAGACTGGAGTGCCTCGATGAAACCTCTGACCTTGAGTCACTAATGCTTTTATGGCTTACAAACAGTACTTGCTAAAGGAAGTAAGGGGGTCATTTTGTCAGAACCAAAAGCCCATGCTGAGTGGAATGGGATGAATAATTGAGATATGCATTCTGTACTTGGGGCTGTAAAGGGGAAATTCTTGCCATGGTCTAATTGATGGATATGAGGGTTATAAATTGTTAATATAGGGCTTTTAATCGCTTTGGTCCAGGTCACTGTCCTGAAAGGCAGCAGAAAGAGATGAGAAGGGACAAAATGAGCGAACAAGACTGATAGAGTGCAAGAATGAATGACTAAGACAGAGGCAGACAGGAGAGAGTTAGCAAGAGCCAGAAACCGTCCATCATGCACTAATAGATTAGCCTTTTTCTTTAACCTTCAAGGTCGAACCGTAGTTTGAATAAAACCCTGAGCCAAATATTACGTCTGTTCCCCTCTAGACGTTTGGAAGTTCCACTGCTTTTGATGGATTCTCCAATGTGTTGATGTTTCTCATGAGCAGAATTCTTTCATCACATAAACTAAGTATCCACCATGTCAGCATCTGCTAGACATCGATCATTTCTATAGACTGGGGTTCTAAAGTGAATCCGAGCTTATTTGTACAATAGCATCATGGCTCGCTTTGTAAAGCAATACTGTTGAAGATGATATTTACCCAGTGCTACTGCAAAAAAACTGACCGGCCATGCATATTTTGGAATGCAGCAGAATTTAATCTTAGTGGAATAGAACCGAGCAGAACGTGTGTGACGTGAGGGAAACCCAAGCTTTTGCTGTGATAGAAGGGTGTTTGTAAAAGGCTCTGGGCAGATGTGTCCCAAGGTCCACGAGCGCTTTAGTGGAAATGATTTGCCTCCCCTGAATTTCAGAGGTCATTTTGCTTATGGATCGTCTGGAAAGAATCTGTTCATGTGCCAGTTTTACACAAAAAATTAATCCACTCTCCTCAATGGGACTCACAAATTATTGGCAGGCCGCCATTAGTTTGTTGATAGATCACTGTTAGTTTAAACTCCTGCACTACAAAAACTCCTCATCTAATCAAGACTTACAATCGTATTTCTTATTTTAAGACTTAAATACTATGCAAGAGCAGATCGTGTAAGATTATTATGATTGTTTTAAGATTATTTATCTATCCCTTTTTTTTCTTCCATAGTTAGTAAAGCTTATAGTTATTCTACCTGCAAATTAAGCTTAATTACCACTAATTATCATTTGAGGCTTTGTATATTTTAAGACTTTATTTTAGTTTTAATAACCAGTGGTAAACAAAGTACACAAACCATGTATGGTAGTTGAGTAAAAGTAGAGCTACAGTAGGTAAAATATGATTCTAGAAAAGTAAAAGTGTCCCTTTAAACTTTTACTTGAGTAAAAGTACAAAACTAATTGCCTTCATATGTACTTAAGTATCCAAAATACTATTTTTATTATGACTATAATGTTCCTATTATAATCTTTTCACAAGACACAAGACACTTTACTTAATCAACTTATTTCCTTAAGACTCTAATGTGACTCTCAGCACACTGATCTATTAATAGAATGATATTAATAAGTCAAACACTGATTGATATCTATTAAAATTATCATTAACTCAAAACCTTAATTTCAACAGCTTAATTTTAAAGGTCACATGTGTTGTGGCGAGTTCGAGTCTGGAGATTCTTCCATCATTTATTCCTCTCTAAATGTTCTGCTTGTTGTTGAACTGATGCTGAACTGTATGTTAGTGATAAGTAGATACACTAAGCGACAATCAAAAAAAAATTGGTATTGACCACTGCTTTTTTTTTACTTTACTGTCTAAATGTAAGAAATAAATGCATGATTTCACAAAATACAGAATAGAAGCAAGTCAAAATATCCTTAAGATTCCTTGCACTTTTAAACATAAGAATGACAATGGCACTTAGTAAAAAATAGAATCACTTATTTGTAAATGGAAAGGCTAATACATACTATATATTATGCAAAAGCAGAGTAACATGAAGTGGTTTGAGTTGGCATCAAACGGTTTCTGACTCTTTCTCTCTCCTCTCTCTAGAGACCTGATGCCCAAGACCCTGGATTGTCAGATCACCATGGAGAAGACGCCCAGCTACTTTGTGACTCGTGAAGCTCCAGCTCGAATCTACTCAATGTCACGTTCCACCAAACTCATCGTGGTGGTGAGGGATCCGGTCACCCGGGCCATTTTAGACTACACACAGACACTGTCCAAAAAGCCAGACATTCCCTCATTTGAGAACCTGACTTTTAAAAACAGGACTACAGGCCTAATCGACACCTCATGGAGCGCCATCCAGTTTGGCATCTACGCCAAGCACCTGGACAACTGGCTCCAGTATTTCCCCATGCGTCAGATCCTGTTTGTAAGCGGCGAGCGGTTGATCAGTGACCCAGCCGGAGAGCTCGGCCGTGTGCAGGATTTTCTGGGCCTCAAGAGGATCATTACAGACAAACACTTTTATTTCAACCAGACCAAGGGCTTTCCATGCCTGAAGAAGGCTGAAGGAAGCAGCAAGCCTCACTGCCTGGGCAAAACCAAAGGCCGAACACACCATAACATTGACCCTGAGGTGGTGCAGAGGTTTCGGGACTTCTACCGGCCCTTTAATATTAAGTTCTACCAGATGACTGGAATGATATTTGGCTGGGACGACTGACTTTATACTTTAGACGGACCATACATTATGATTGCTTGCAGTTCCAATCAGTACAAGAAATACACCAATATAGACATGAAGTTGAGTTGACCCGTGCAACACTGTGATTCCAGAGGTGAACACAGAGTCTTAACCAATAATTCATCGTTGCCCCTTATACTATTGGGCGAAAATTCTCCTGGGGTAAATATTAGTCATTTAAAAACATGTAAAAGCTTTGTGTTTTGACCAGTTTCTATAATGCATGTAAGAGGGCAACAAGGTGGGGGAAAAACGTTCCGTTGTTTTACATAAAAAGAATGTGGAGGATTTGGTTAGATCTCTACTTTAGGTTAGGATTTACAGTAGCAATAAGGAAATTCTTGTCTTTTAAGGAATTGTTATAATTATTAAACAGACACTGCAGGAAATTTAGTTTATTCAGAAGAAAAAACAGACAGACATTGAGAAAATTGCCTCTAGGGTGCAGTCTGAAATAGTGACCAGTGGTCGACTCCGAGGATATCGATGGTTGCAACTGCACACTATTCGAAGAGGAGATGTTGTTTCTCAAAAGGACTTGAGCAACAATGACCTAAAGGAGTTAAGCGAACATTATTCTCTTATTGCTACGGTTTTATTCTCAGAATTTAGACTTTATTCTCATACGCTTTTTTCTCAAAATATTAGGTTTTGCTGCAACAGGGTAAAAAGGGACCTTTAGAACACTTGAGAATTGATAATCGATAAATAATCTACATTTAATCAATAATCAAGCTATACAGGTGGTCTGGGTCAATAGAATATCCAGTGAACAGAACATGAGGGTTAAGTGTACATCATTGATCTCATCCGCAAAATTCTTTATTATTTATGTCCAGTCCAGATTATCCATATTTATTATTTAGAGTGCCGGAGATGTCGTTTACCATATATTTACTTCCATGGTTTTCATCTTAAGTCTTCAAAAGCCCCTGCTCACCACACATTGAAGTTCTCCTTGAGCACAACACCTACACTATATTTCCAAAAGTATTGGGTCACCTGGTCATAAGTACGATGTGTGATTTATATGCATCGCATTCCACATTTAGTTCCAATTTGCTCTTATAATTCCCTCCACTCTTCTGGGAAGATGTTCCACTAGATTATGGAGTGTGTTTATAGATATTTGTGTTCATTAGCCACAAGAGTATGACGAAAGTCAGGTACTGATGTAGGTGAGGAGACCTGGGGTGCAGCCAGCGTTCAAATTCATCCCAAAGGTGTTCAGTAGGGATGAGATCAGAGCTCTATAGCAGGCCACTCAAGATCTTTCTCTCCAAAACATGTAAACAAGATCTTCAAGGAGCTCACTTTGTGCACAGGGGCATTGCCATGCTGGAACAGGTTTGGGTTTCCAAGTTCAAGTGAATTCAAAATTGTATTTAGCACATCTAAAGACGTCCTGTACAATTGAGTGCCTCCAGTTTTGTGGTAACAGTTTGGAAAAGAAACACATATAGCAGGAAAGGCCAGGTGACCCAATACTTTTGGAAATATAGTGTATTGTGGCTCAATACAAAGTAACAGGAAGGTTGTAGCTTAGTGGTTAAGGCATTAGACTTTGTATCTGAAGGTAGTGAGTTCAAATCTCAGTCACACAAAGCTGTTATTCCTGGGGCCCTAAACAAGGTCCTTAACCCCATAGCTGCTCAGCTGTATGAGATCCATGTAAGTCCCCTTGGATTTATGGAGATTTGGTAGCTTAGTGGTTAAGGCATTAGACTTTGTATCTGAGGTTTGTGAGTTCAAATCCCAGGCAAGTCCCTTAACCCCATAGCTGCTCAGTTGTATAAATGAGATAAATGTAAGTTGCTCTGGTTCAAGCTGTTTGCTATTTACCATAAATGTTACCACTTTGTATTAGTGAATCTTATGGGAGAAAACCAGAGAACCCCAAGGGAAACCCACACAGACATCTCCAATCCCAGATTAAGAAGTTAAGAAAGGCAACCCTTCTCAAGCATATAATTTGCTCTAATGCACTTTAACATCACAAAGTTATGACGTTTTCCCACTTCTGTAGAACTATGCTTCATTTCCCATAAAGGGTTATGATCTGTGAAGCATCTAATGATGCATCGTCCAATTTTGCATTCATTTTATTAAGCTGCCTGTAAAGCTTTGCATTACAAATAGATCACAAATAAAAATTATTTTGGAATATATTTATTCAAAAAAAGGATGTAACCCCTTAAAGTAGTATAATATAGATATTTTTTAAATAATTGTTACCGAGATTGCAGCTTTTTTGAGTTTTCAGTGCAGAATGTTTGTATTTCATTTTTTAACACCTTTTTTTCTAACCTGAATATGAATTCTGTATAATTTTGCGTTCCAGATATTAGTTTTTCTCATTTGTACACTTCATACTGTTTTTCTCATTTCACAGTTGTGCAGATTCTGAGTTATTTGATTTTAATGCCAATGATTGAGTCTCAGGTGCTCAGACATGGTCTGTGTGTGTGTGTGTGTGTGTGTGTGTGTGTGTGTGTGTGTGTGTGTGTGTGTGTTTTGATAATGTTGAACATGGTCTCACTCTGGTGGTCTGTGTTGCAATGAAACAACCCACATTGTTTTTGTTGTATTATATATCTGATGGTGCCACATGCTTTCAGGAGTCTATTTTGTGATGCTGCTGTGTGGGCTGTGTGTGTGTGTGTGTGTGTGTGTGTGTGTGTGTGTGTGTGTGTGTGTGTGTGTGTGTGTGTGTGTGAGATGAATTTACAGTGCCTCAAAGAATACTCATTCATTCTGCAACCTTTTCACTGACAGTTCTAAGAGCAATGCAACTGAGGTTTTCCTTTGCGATATTATCAATCATGTTTTTCTGTTGTTTGTTTGTTTGTTTGTTGTTGGTGCTTTAATTTAGATATTTATGGATTTTTCTTTATAAAGCACACTTTTCATAAAATGCAAAATATGTTCAATTATATAAAAAAAACAAGTATGACTCATTTTTTATAATGAATATCTAATATTCAAGCTTTATAGGTGCATCTCAATAAATTAGAATATCATTAAAAAGTTGATTTATTTTAGTAATTTTAATACAAAAAGTGAAATTCGACTATTATATAGATTCATCACACACACTGATATATTTCAAGTGTTTATTTCTTTTCATTTTGATGATTATGGCTTACAGCTAATGAAAAGCCAAAATTCACTATCTTAGAAAATTAGAATATTGTGAAAAAAGTAAATATTGGAGATTTGTGATGTCACACTTTAATCAGCTCATTAAATCCAAAAATCTGCAAAGGTTTCTTGAGCCTTTAAATGGTGTCTCAGTCTGGTTCAGGCTCCACAATCATGGGGGAAGCCTGCTGACTTGACAGTAGCCCAGAAGACGATCATTGACCCCCTGCACATGGAGGGTGAGACACAAAAGGTCATCGCTAAAGAAGCTGGTTGTTCAGAGAGTGCTGTATCCAATCACATTAATGAAAGGTTAAATGGAAGGAAAAAATGTGGTAGAAAAAGGTGGAACGAAGCCCATTCAAGAATTTGGGGAGATTCACAAAGAGTGGACTGCAGCTGGAGTCAGTGCTTCAGGAGCCTCCACACACAGACGTATCCATGGGCTACAACTGACTCATTCCTTGTGTAAATCCACTCCTGAACCAGAGACAATGTCAGAGGTGTCTTACCTGGGCACAGGACAAAAAGGACTGGAATGTTGCTCAGTGAGCCAAAGTCATCTTTTCAGATAAAAGGAAAGAAAGTTTTGCATTTCATTTGGAAATCAAGGTTCCAGAGTCTGGAGGAAGAGAGGAGAGGCACAGGAGCCAAGTTGTTTGAGGTCCAGTGTAAAGTTTGCACAGTCAGTAGTGGTTTGGGGAGTCGTGTCATGTGCTGGTGTTGGTCCACTGTGTTTTATCAAGTCCAAGGTCAGCACAGACATCTACCAGGAAGTTTTAGAGCACTTCATGCTTCCCTCTGCTGACCAGCTTTATGGAGATCCTGATTTTATTTTCTAGCAGGATTTGCTGAATAAAAAAAATTAACACCTGAAATATATCAGTCTGTGTGATGAATCTATATAATATACCAGTTTCACCTTTTTTAATTAAAGTTTTTAATGATATTTCCATTTATTGAGATGCACCTGTACACCTTTGGGATGAATTGGAACAGTGAATGCACCCAGGCCTCCTCACCCCACCTACATCAGTACCTGACTTTACCTCAAGCACACTTCAAAATCTAGTGGAACATCTTCTCCGAGTAATGGAGGTTATTATAACAGCAAATTGGGATTGAATGGAAAATGAAATGTTAAAAAAATCACATACCAACATTATGACCAGGCAAACATTTGTCCATATAGTGAACATACATACATATTTTTAATTAAATGCCTCTACCTTGCCAACACTTTGAGGAGGAAAGAAACTGTAAAGATTCTGTGTGAAATTCTATCAAAGAGTTTTGTAGTGAGGGTTTTCAGACTCAAAAGCTTTTCAGGTTTGTCCATTTTTATGGTTAATTATGCACAATTGTATTTTTTTTTTTTTTTAAAACATTTGAGTCAGATGTTTTATATTTGACCTCTGAAAGACAAAATCCTTGTCTACAGGAATAATATAAATGGCCTTATTGCCGTGACATAAAGACTGCATTATGACCGCAGGCTTCTGGGAAACCGCAGGCCACCACATCCTCTTGCATTTAATCCTCCACTCCACAGGCCTGGCTGTGCTCCTATCTCGCCCTTTCCACCCTCTTTCCCTTTCGTCTCTGCTTATCTCTTGCTCTTCTCTCTGCCAGAAGCTGCCGGAGGACTCCTCATTGAAGAGAGTGTGTTATTCCAGGCCTGTGTATGTGTCCCCTGTTGAGCTGAAGGCTTAGGAAAAACTTAGAAAAGAGGCTAATTTGGCTGTGCTGAGATTCCACGTGAAGAAAAGTGGATTGTGGAGATTTTTGGAGCGTCGCTGCTCCTTGAAAGGGCAGTCAGAACGGGTGAAAAGAGGTGAGACCTAGCCAAATGTTTGTTTGGTTCTATCACGAGGCTTCTTTTCTTTGTATTCTGTCTGCTGTGAACATCTGTACTCCCTCTCCTAAACGTTCCAGCCATCCGTTTCTCTCCATGTTTGATTTAGACACTCATTAGGATTCTGGACATTGTAAAGGTCTTTACACTGTTGATTGGACCAGACTTACACACTGAGTGTGTTGAAGTGGTAACGGCAGATGGTTTAGTGTGTAAACTCGACTCAGTGGTAAATGAAATTCCTCAACCTGGTTCCTTAGATACGCCACAGCCAGCGGTGAGATCTTTATTAAGCCTCAGACTCACGCTCATCATCTGTGTTTTGAGGTTTCTCGGGACCAACGTTTTTTTTTTTCGTTTTAACTCCAAGAAACAGCAATAAAGAGAAGGGGTTGAAAGAATGACTTGTTTCCAGCCACAATTTCATAAGTGACAAACATCGTGAGACATTTTGGTGTCTTACGACGAAATTCAGGGTACGGTTCAGGCCTCCAAGGTTCACAAATCCAAAATACTGATAAAAAAAATCAGAACACTTATTCCAGTGAATGAATACTCACAAACCCAGTGGATGAAGAAAGCAGCATGGAGTTTATTGTTTAAAGAAGCATTCAACCCGAGTTCGATTTGTTACAACGTCCCTTAAAGATCTCGCCTTGTTCCAAAAATCAACTGTTTTTAATACATTTGTGTCTCTGGTGCCCCTCATTTTGTCCCTCACTCCCAATTCAAAGTTTCATTGTGTTTTTCCCTTGATCCTTTCATCATCTTCATAGCGTCTATGGGGTAGCGTGATGATAAATGGACGAACGACTCGGACTACAAGAGTCAACAGATGAACTTCTCATTACTGCTTCCTGTACGTAATCTATGGAGATTTTGCTATGCTTTGCTCATTGGTTTCCAGTAGAAAATGAACTAATCATTTTATTAAGCATTTTTCCATGCAACTAACTCTAAAGCAAAAACACAAAAAAATTGGACAGTGAATGACTAGAAGAAAGTTCTGTAGACAGAACAGTCCAAATTGGACATTTTTGTTCTAACAGAGGAACCTGTGTAAGACAGAGAACAGGAGATATGATGTGATCAGACTCCCTCACCCCCAGATAGAGGTGGAAGCTTAATGGTTTGGGTTTGTATTGAAACAGAGAGGGTTGGAAACCAGTAAGTAAAATGAAACCAACATGGCTTCCATTCCATACTTCAACAGCATGCGATTCTCTCTGTATTGTGGCTCATTGGACTTCACAGTACAAGGCAATGAGCCAAATCATAATTCCAAGCTCTGTAAGTGTTGTTTAGAGAGTAACCAGTCATCTGCAGTGTTATCTATAATGGAATGGCTTATAAATCCTATTGAACTGCTCTGGGATGAAATTGATCACAACAAAGAACTAGTGAAGAACATCTTTGGCAAATTTTACAAGAAGCATGGCAAAGTATTCCATCATGGCAAAGAAATCTCTGTGCCCAAAGTGAAGTAATTACTTGAGGATTTGCTGTTAAAAATACAATTTTTGCTCATTTTTCCTGATCTGCCTTTTTTTTTTTTTATAAATATATGCCATAGCCCTATTATGGCTTTTTTTATTTTTATGTTGTCATATTTAATGTAACCCTCTAACCTTTTTATTGTGTAATTTTACAGACTCCACAATGTTCATTTTCTGATTGTATTACTCTTTAATGTGTTCAGTCTTTGGGCCCTGAGCTTTGGCGATGCAAATGCAGTGTTAGTGTAAAGCCATTAAAACTGCATGGACACAGAGGGATAAGAGAGAAAGAGTGATAATCTAGCCTAGTTTCAGTGCAAAGTGCAATTCTTCTTCTATTACAGAACACAGAGCTTCTCTACAGCACCAAAAAGCCTTATCATTTTTAAATCACCCATAGTCATGAAAATTAACAGTCAGCATTTTGTGGCACATATACCTTTTTCTCCAGACATACAGTATATAAGAGTAAACGTAACATTATAAGAACTTAAGATACATTTTAAAAGCACAAACAGTGACTGTAACCTGTAGCAGTGGATAAAAATGTGAAAAAACAGTTTCTGTCTGTGAACAAAACAGAGAGTTTTGTAAAACGACAGGGTTAAAATACAAATAAAAGAGTTCACAGAGACGATACAGTGTCAAATCCTCCACTGGAGGTTGGCAGCTTTTTTTTGGTTAGCGGTGGTTTGTACAGTGACTCCACTCTGGTTTAATATCATCATTAAAACCAAAAACATTTCTCCACTTGGTGTCCACCCTCACACTCAGTTTATTCTTATTTAAAACCTTAACACAGACCCTGAAGAGCAGCTTCCCTGACACTGTCCCAAAGTCCATCTCCCCTTCACCCTGCACTACAGGAGGGGACCTCCACACCCGTCAAGGTCGGGAGCGATGTCCAGCTGTGGAAAGGGTTCCACCTCTGCAGGTCTGGATCCTTCATCAACGCTCCTCTGCTGTTAATGTAGACCTCCAGCGATGTAGGAGCTGGTTAGCGATGTGCAGGGACCGGAGTCCCATTCGTGCTGCCAGGTCCTCCGCATGTGACAGGTCTGTCCCTGCGATCTTTGAGGAGATCAGAGCTCTGGACAGTGTAGGGGTGGTTTCACCCAAGATGTCCAGACAACTCCTGTGCACCAGGAGCTCCTCCAGCAGCCTTACATCCTTTTTTTTTTTTTTTTTAAGTCCAACAAGGTCCACAGTAAAACACTGGTAATCCAGAGACATCCAGTGCATTTGTATCCATTAAAAAAAAGGTTCTGTCCAATCCCAGTCCTTCCACCATGTGCAAAGGTGGCTGCTATTCTCATACCAGGTTCCTGGGCCCAGTTAAGTCTCTGGATAAACTGGAGGCAGAAGGCTGCAGCTCTGCTGGCGAGCTAAACCATCCCTTGACCCCCTTCCCGTTTCAAATTTATTTTACAGTGTAAGGAACAGGAATAAAAAGCAAGGCAACACCACCACCACTAAGCAACATGCTGTGGCTTAAAATCACCAACCCGTCGCACTCCTACACCCAGTCAGCAGAGTTACTGATGTCACTGCGGGTTTCTTGCAGCATATATATGTTTCTTCTTAATGAGCTCATATAGCTTTACTCTTTTTCCGTGTTCCCTTGCTCCACTTATATTAAAACTCGCAACTTGGAACCCGTTCATTAAAAATAAGTGTAAATAAAACAGATCAATCATAAAAAAAAAACAAGAAACCAGTATACACTCCTATAAATTCCTTTTTGGATCAGTTTAGTCAGTGTCAAGACTAATAAAAAGAAACACTGATAGCACTGTTCATACGGGGGGCAGAGACAATGTTCTCATGCCCCACCACATTTCCAATCACGAGCACACACTCCTCTACACACACTCCTCTACACACACTCCTCTACACTCGCCTCGCACAGCAACCTCACACCGTGTCGGCGAGTCAAACTCTCACACAGCTTTGTGCTTGGAGACACCATGCTGCTCACACACACACACACACCCACAGACAGACAGACAGACAGACAGACAGACAGACAGACAGACAGACAGACAGACAGACAGACAGATAGATAGATAGATAGATAGATGCAGACAGAGAGATAGAAAAACAAAACAAAACAATATATATATATATATATATATATATATAGAGAGAGAGAGAGAGAGAGAGAGAGAGAGAGAGAGAGAGAGAGAGAGAGACAAAAAGAGAAAAAGAGAGACAAGCAGATATATAGATACACAGACGGAGAGAAAAGGAGAGACAGAGAGAGTGGCGTGTAAAAAGAAAGTCAACAAAAGAACAGGATCAGTCAGCTCTCTTTGATGCTATGATGGCTGTCTGACACTGTTTTATTGAAACCTCACTCAGTACTTCATTTCACACACACGCACAGCTTTGGGTCATGCAATAGGCCTAATGTGGAAAAAGTTTTTTGAAAAAGATTTTGTTGAAATCCTGATAATCCTGAATAAACATGGCTGTATGCACGGCCCGGTGCGTATAACAGCACGGCACAAGACTCTGATTTTCACCACTCGCTGATTTTATCTGTATTTTTTCACAACATGGCTGATCTGCAAAAAAACACTTCCAGCAAAGCTTATCCTAGCTGAATCAGTCAAGAAGTGGCTCTAAGATAGCTTTCACATCAATGAAAACTGGAGAGGAAATACAAAGCTTGTATTTCAGCTAGCTGAAGTGCAGCTATAATTAGTAGCATCTAAGCGTCATCCTTCTGTCCAGACATTCGCTTTTAATAACTGGCTACTTTCTCATGCATCCACCCTAAAGCAACGTAAGCCTCTCTTTTGAAAGTGGCCTAAGTGATCGTGACACTGGGTAAAAAGCGAAATTCATGCTAATTCTGATTTTTTTCATTGAGCAGATGGAAGGCAGGGTGACAGCGCTCTAAACATGTAGCCCCCCAATAGCCTGGTGTCAGGACTGCGAGCTCTCTGGGGTCAGGAAGCTGATGCTTTGCTGCTGGAGGTCCTGTCACTCCTGAAAGCCTCCAGTGTCGGTGGTTCACGTCAAACGAGACGTCCTGAACTCTTTGTAGCTTGTTTTTGTTTAGAGCTGTCGCTAGTCTTAAGCACCATGTTGAGGTTAAATAAGCCAGTTTCAGGAGGTACTACTGAAGTCTGCCGATTGCTTATTATCACTGCAAATTTTGATAACATCAAGAGAAACAATAGACGTATGCAAACTTCGCTAATTCAAACTTTTTACCTGTTTTTCTGTTGAAGTTTATACGGTATATGTTTACATACTTGAATTTATTAAATTTTGCAATGATTATTAAATGTGTTTAACCTTTTTAATGGAGGGTTGCAAATGATTTGTATGCTGTAAGGGTGGAGCGTTGTGGTGGGAGGGAGGATGCAGAATTTTGCCTAGGGTGCCAAAAGGCTAAAACCAGTCCACAAAATTCAAGTTAGATAGTGGTATTAATGAGACATTGCCACACAACAGCTTCACAGAAATCCAGTTGTTGTTTTAGAATTATTCTTAACCAGCCAGAGGCAATGATTGTGACGAAAAAATTCTTCCAAACATGGCCACCATGAACTACATGAACACAACACCCAAACGCTTATGCTAGATGCTAGCCCCTCACCAAGCTCCCTTTGAATCTCAATCACTGCTTGATTCATCCCACCATTTCTCAGAGTACAAGAAAATAATACAAGTTTTAAATTTTGTAACTTTAACAAATTTAACAGATCAAGCCTGCGCACACAGTCAAATGGAGCACCGACCTTCATAAGTCAGTGTGCCAAAAAGACTGTTGTGTATACACGCGGAAGTGTGCAACTGTTGTTAATCTGCGTTAAAACATTTGAGAATTCATTGTGGACAGCAAGTTAGAAGTTAGAGCATTTCCCAGTGACAAAACTTGGGTATACGGTATGGCCCTGAGACGAAGCAACAACGACCGAAAAAAGGCAAGGCAGGTCCGCAGCACGAACAAGTGCATGCTCATCGTCTTTTTCAACATTAGCACCATTGTGCATTGCTGTTTATACAGTACATACACCATTGCAGAGATCCAGCGTGAATAGCAAAATGTGCTCGACACGCTTCGAAAAGAAGACATCCAGAAAATATTCTAGGAGTGGAAGGAATGCTGAAAGCGCTGTACTGCTGTGCAAGAGGGCTATTTTGAAGATGATAGTGTGTAAACAGAGCTAGTCTCAAAACCTTTTGATACCACCTCATACTTAGGGACTGTTCTCTGTTCTGGCACTGAGTTAGTGGAACATACTTTTTAAAATATAGTATATCTTTATTGAAAAATTATTTAGATTGATGATATTCATCATCGGTGTCCTAATGAATGTTAAAAATATGTTCAAAGTAATGCATCACGATACAAGTGTCAACTTTTTAAATTGCAAATTGTTGAATCCTACCATCCCTAGTGTCTGGTAAAGCTATACTGCATTTGCGAAAAGCAGAAAAGTGTTCACTCTTGTTAGATTTATATTGTTATAGAAGATATTTTGTAAGTTGAAATCCTGGCTCTGCCAAGGAAGCACTTTCTAGGTGAGAGAAATGACACAATCTCTCCTGTTAGTCACAGCAACACTAGCTAATCAGAGGCAACCATTAACTCAGGTATGTGGTAGATGATGAATAGCACTTTCCACTGCGTGCTTATTGCTGCACTGTAACCTACAGTAGGCAAGGTGAAGTTCGTAGGAGCTGTTACTAGAGATACGATGACTTAATACATCATTATCATTAATATTAACCTGTGATTAGCAGCTAAACTACTGTTAAAGTTGCTAACACACCTTCTTGACAATCAGATTCAAGAATCTCAAGTCAAGAAGCTTTTATTGTCATTTCAACCATATATAGCTGACGCAGTACACAGTAAAATGAAACCCTGATGCTACATAAAACAACATAAAACAACAATCACACTAGTAAGAAAAATCCTTGCCACATAAAGTGCATGTGTGCAACCTGTTACAAACAGTGCAAAAGACAACACAAGACAGTGCAAAACAACACTGGACAGTCCAAGACAATACACAAAACACAAAATAGCTCCGCCAGTACACCTGTCGTAACGAGATAAAGTGAACAGTAGCAGAAATGTAAACAAAATATTGTGCAAAATATCAAATAGCAGCAATCCCAGAAGATGTGCAAAAACGGCATGTAAAGATTTTGTGGTAATGATTTAGTGTGAGTGGTACTGAATCATGGGTGTACAAGTGAGTACGAGTGTGTGTTGAGTCCGGTTCGTACAGATCAGTCACACAATTCAGTTCAGTTGTTTGTTGAGGAGCCTGATGGCTTCAGGGAAGAAAATGTTACACAGTCTGGATGTGACGGCCCGAATGCTTCAGAACCGCTTCCCTGATGGTAGGAGGGTGCAGAGTGTGTGTGAGGGGTGTGTGTGTGGTCGTCCACAATGCTGTTGGCTTTGCGGATGCAGCGTGTGGTGTATATGTCCATGATAGAGGGGAGAGAAACTCTGATGATCTTCTCAGCCGTCCTCACTATCCTCTGTAGGGTCTTGCGATCCGAGATAATGCAGTTCCCAAACCAGGCAGTGATGCAGTTGCTCAGGATGCTCTCAATGGTCCCTCTGTAGAACATGGTCAGGAAGGGGGGAGAAAGATGAGCTTTCCTCAGCCTTCTCAGGAAGTAGAGACGCTGCTGGGCTTTTTCGGTGATGGAGCTGGTGTTGAGTGATTAACACAATCTAACTGTGCTATAATTATTACTTGAAGAATGTTTCTGTTAGTTCACTTGACACACACCCTACACGTAGACATGCTCCAGGCACACCCAGTATACACAGTCAGTCCGTCAGGCAGACGTAGGCTGAGAGTGATGTGGAAATCAATAATGAACATGCTAAGAGTGGCAGGGTGTGTACAGAAACAAGAACAGAATAAAGTCAGAGTAAAGCACATCTACCAGGAATTATTCATAAACCAAAGCAGCATGGTGCCTAAGAGTGAGGCAGCTCGACCACAACCTATCGCACATAAGGCTCAGGGATTACAGAGATGGCTCAGGAATGTAGAGATATTTGAAAATGATCATTTTAGCCAGATTAGAAACGGGGTTAGAGACCTGATCTGGTTAAATAGAGACCAGAAAATGAACTCATAGTTTATCAAGAGCTTTATAGTTGACTGATAGTATTACTGCTTTACATAGTATGGATGCTGCAGGAGTACAAAAGCAGGAACAAGGTTGATAACTGTTTTTACCCACCTACAGGTCATAAGATTTGAGAACCATTTCTATCCATTACCTCTCCCTTCACAACACACACACACACACACACACACACACACACACACACACACACACACCATACTAGGTGTGTAACGGTACAAAAAACTCACAGTTCGGTTCACAAAATCGATCAGATTTGAACACTTTAAATTTTTTAAACAATTTTAAATTAAATGCCTGCTTGGTTAAATAATATAAAATTTTTATTTTTAATGTTTATTAAAAATAAAATAGTATAAATCAAATTTCAATACACTTTTTATTATTATGATTAAATTGAGTAATCAATTAAACTGGCTTGATTGAATTGTTTAAATAAATTAAATGTAATTAAATATTTTCAATTCAATTTGTTAGACCCCATTTGGCTAATACAGTGTGTGTGTGTTTTTTAAATTTAATATTTAATTTTCTAAAGATATTCTACTTAACTGTTCTACTTATTTCAGCACACTTCAAGTCAAGTCAAGTTTATTTCTATAGTGCTTTTTTACAACGGACATTGACTCAAATGTCAGCTTTACAGGATTTGTCCCTGATGAGCAGCCATGTCATTTTTGCTTCAACCTGGTTAGATAGTTACTGCCTGAGCAGTTCACTTAGTATCAGAATTGGTCTGTAATCCATTCCATACAAGAGCCATTAGATTGTTTCCTGTGCAGTGTAGTTACGTATGTAGCACTGAGCCAATTGGGATTTGTGCTTTATTTAGGCTAGCTGTGACTTCTACGATTGTGAAATTTCTCTTATGACATAAGTCATTAGTGTGTGTGTGCTTGTGTCTTGTGAAAAAGAAAAAAAAAGTCAGGTATGGCATTCAGTTATTTTTTTCCAGCAGAGTGCATTTCTTCAGGGCTTCTCCAGTGTGTATGATGAATGCATTTGAAACATGGCCTCCGTGTAAACATGCTGTATTATGACTGAGCTGTCTAAGGTGTCACCCAGCTCCTAGAATAATTCACACAGTCATGGGAAATTTAGCTAAAGCAAGATGCCTCATGTATTACTGACTTACTCGAGGCAGCTTTTCCTCAAACGTCGCATTTATTAGAAAAATTCACTGCAGATACAATGCTCAGGATTGCAAGTCAGAGGGTTGGTTAAAGAAACATTAATTCTTCTCCAGATCAACTGTTTTTTGGGGGGGGCAATGTTTACCTGGATTTGTAACAGACTGTGCTTTCTATTCCTTGTAGCTGAATTAGCTACAAGTTCCAGGTGTGTTTATGCCAGCATGTGTAAGTCTCAGGTAACAGATCCCAGGTGGTGAGCCTGGGGCACCCTCAGGTCATCCTTTCGAGCCTGGTGTTTTGTCACAGAACCTTCGCTCTCTCTTTGTCCTTGCGCCGTCATCTGATCATGGCTAAGACGAGACCACGAATTAACCAGACACAAAGAACCTCTTTTAATTAGTGGCAAGCAGCAGATTCGCTTGAGAGCCGAAGCTAAAAGGTGCTCTGGGATTATTCAGGCCTATTCTACAGCACACTGCCCTGGGCTTTATGGAAGCTGTCAGCTGCTTCACATCTTATCAAATGATATTGTGTGTGTGAACGTGAATCGCAATTATTTGGATCGCATTCCACGAATATACTGTATCTTGCGCCCCACTAAACGCTGTTCATTCCACACCGGGTGCTCGAGTACAATGTCGGAAGATGTCTATAGAGTTCTTTCTGGCAGGCAACTCATATTAGCTAAGGATGAGAGATGCTTTACTCCATTGTGATGCTGTAAACTAATCCGTCTTCAAGGTCTAAGAGTTTGTGTCTGTGTTTGCCTAAGCCGAACGATCTCTAACACTCTTGAAATGAACATTTTTAAGCTTTTTTATTAAGAAAATTGGAAGACTGGAGTTTCTCTGAAAGTGCCCTATATATACTTGACGCATGACCTTGTGCTTTTTGAACATCCCATTCCACATTTAGTTTAAAATTCCTGTTATAATAACTTTTAGAAAGATGTTCCGCTAGAATCACATACTCAAGTCAAGTCAAGTCAAGTTTATTTCTATAGCGCTTTTCACAACAGACATTGTCTCAAAGCAGCTTTACAGAAATCAACAGTTAAGGTGAACGGTGTGTATTTATCCCTGATGAGCAGCCATGGTGACTGTGGCAAGGAAAAACTCCCTTAGATGTTATGAGGAAGAAACCTTGAGAGGAACCAGACTCAAAAGGGGAACCCATCCCATACTGATGTAAGAAAGTAGGCTTGGGGTTCATTGCAATTTATCCCAAAGGTGTTCACTAGGGTTGAGGTCAGAGCTGGCTTTGTGCGTAGGGGCATCATTATTCTGGAACAGGTGTGTACAACCTGTACAACTTTGTGGCAACAGTTTGGAAAAAATACCATACTGTATATTGCAGGAAATTCAGGTTTCTCATTACTTAATAAAACAAATGTATATACTGAATTACATATAATACACCAATTTGTCTATGTGTACATTATAGCTATCTAAAATATAGCCATATATCAGATTTCTATTTATGCACTCGTGACTAGTGACAAAAATGGCTAATCTTTGTAATATGATTTTTTATCACTATTTATTCATTCATTTATTTTCATTTTTGCATGAGGATTTAATTGTCCTCTGTTGCTTCATGACAGTCTGCTAGCATTCTCAAAGTGGAAAGTCTTTTTTTGGGTCTCAATTTGCATAAATATTTGATATCCCTAAAAACCATGGAGCTATATTTGACTTCCTCACAGCGCTGTACATTACACTTTTAGTTTTGATTATAAAACTCATCACTCTGCTTTTTATGCTAAGACTGAAATACAATTGGTTTTACTGTACAACTGCAGTCACCCTGGTATTGATTAATTTTAAAATGTAGGTGGTTTGCTACCTATGTATTTGCTATCCATCATCTTTGTAAAAACTGGATATTACAGTCTTCATGAGAGGATATTTTTCGACGTATTGTTTCCTGTTGTATCATTAGGCTCTGAAAAAACATGTTCAAATGTAACACCCCTACAACATGAAACAACTTACAGGTACACTGTTTAAATTTATATCACTTTTAAATAACTTTGTGTACAGCCATATTTACATTTACAACATTTGGCAGATTTACTTATTCAGAGCGACTTACATTTGATCATGACTGCAGGAGAAACAGTTTGATGTGGCTGAAATTTGAACCCATGCCCTTCAGATCCAATGCCTTAACCACTACGCCACCACGTCCCCATATTGTAAGTTTAATTGTTGTTGTGTTAATTGCTGTATCTTTTGCTTTTTTTCTTGGTCAGGTCACTCTTGTGAAATAGATTTTCTCTCAATGAGTTTTTATCCTGGTTAAATAAAGCTTACTACTTTTGCTAATTTATGCAAATAAATGTTCATTATCCATTAATGAATCATGCATTTTGTTCTAAATGGGTTTTTCTCTAAAATTTCCAAAGTAAAAACCTCCTGTAGAAAATAATTACTCTTGATCCACTTTTGAACTTCGGACCATCAGGTTAACCAAATGGTTTTAAACATACATTTTGGACACCAATGATATATTTACAGTATATATCAAATATATATTTCTTCAAAAAGAATATTTTAAAATGTATGGACTACCGTTGAGTATGGAGAACCTTTGGGAGTTCTTTGGTCTGTTGGGATGCTTAGTCTTGAATTAAATCTCTTGAGCGTATTCCTATCAGAGAACTTTGAATCCTTATTGTTAGCTTGTAAGGTTAAGCCATCCAGAGGACCATTTGGTTCTGTAAGTGTGTGTAGTATGTTTAGAAGGAATGAAGCATGGTTTTTAGTTCAAAGAAACAGTTAATTGACCCATGTTGGAAGATAAAGCTGTTGTGCTTGCTGTCTTTACTGCTGTGTAAGCTCTTGATCTGGTCTTTGTTACATGAACTGAATGTTATAACAGAGAAACACACTGAGGTCTTTTTCACAGAGAAAGTCTGAATCGCATAGCTCCAGCTCTGTCACCTCTGGGTGTGGACGTTCAAACAAGCTCATGTTTTCCATCTCACTTTTAGGTCTCCAAAGCAGCAAGGGGAATCCATAACTAATGAGTCTGGATAGGAAATGAAGGTCTACACTGACAAATCACAAGAGGTCACAGTTTACCCTTTTTTGCTTTCATACAGTAGTCTGGTGACTTCCTGTTGGTGTAAGGCCTCAGGGCAAACCAATGGTGCTCTGGACTTTTTCATAACCAGGTTCCAAGTAAGAAAGTGAAAGCTCTTTAAATCTCGCTTTGTTTGGAAAGTTGATAAGAACAATTATAGTGATGAAAGAGTCGCATTCAATCACTCGTCAAGGTGCTCAGGTGGAGTTTGAATGTGACGAACGAGCAAATAAGGCCAATGTATCATCATAAATCACACATTTTGTTTAAAAGACGCAGAGTCTAATATGTCAAAGAGGGATGACTCGGCAGAGCAGAGCCGGACCCGGCCTTGGGAAAGTTTGTTAAGGGCTATTTTTATGAATCCTTCCCCGCACAAGTCCATTTAAGCCACTTAAATCATGACTGAAGCTTTCCATCGAAAGAGCAGGTTATGTGGCCTGAATTATAATAGCCTTATATCCTGGATTTAAAGTGTGTCCTCTCCAACACACCATGGAAATTGAGTTTCAAGCCAAAAAAAAAAACTCTCCCTGCTTTTAAAACCCCCGAGCAGTGTGCATTGCCACGCAGGCGTCCCTTTGAGGCTCGATCGGCAGGAGCGGATCAGGATTGGCTCTTCACTAGAGTTATGGAAGCGCTGATCCTATTACGTGCCCCTTGAAGAATGTGTCTGTGAGACTCAGGAGCTTTTAACCTTTTCGCTAGTCTTGCCTTTGAATCACCATCTCAGCTCGACTCCCGTTTGAACTTCTGCATTAGGTTAGATCCTGGAAAACATCTTTGAGACCAAACCATGGTGTTTCCAGCTTCAAAGGAAATAAAGAAATAAATACTTCTGGTAGATGCTAAACCTCATTATGCTGCTGTGTACCTTTACAATGAAATGACAAAAATAAAGCTCTATCTATCTATCTATCTATCTATCTATCTATCTATCTATCTATCTATCTATCTATCTATCTATCTATCTATCTATCTATCTATCTATCTATCTATCTATCTATCTATCTGTCTTCGTGTTTTATCTCTGTATGTCTGTCTCTGTGTCTCTTCATTTGTCTGTCTTTCTAGTTCTCTCTCTTTCTTTATCTATCTATCTATCTATCTATCTATCCATCCATCTATCTATCTATCTATCTATCTATCTATCTATCTATCTATCTATCTATCTATCTATCTATCTATCTATCCATCCATCCATCCATCCATCCATCCATCTATCTATCTACCACTGAGACGTTTGACATGACATACGTTTGACATGTCAAACACGACGAGAGAACAGGAAGACCTTCAACGAGCTCAACCCCAAAAATGGCAAAACCATTTGCAACTTGTGCATGATGATCGTTGAAGAACAATCAACATGATCTCACTTCCGTACCCACCCTTCCCAAAGACGAGGAGCTCAGAGGTCGCCGTTTTGCCTCCATTGTGAAGATTTAGAACAAATCACAGAATGTCTTTGACACGCTTCAAAAATAAGACTTCAGGACACCTTCTAGACTGGACCAGTTCTTATAACATTTTTATTCACTAAGTGAGCTAGTGGGCAATTGTAGTTGACATTTATTTTAATTTAATTACTATCAGTGCCACAGGCAAAACAGAAAAGGAAAAATATTAGACAAAGGTCTAAATCATTGTGTCTGAGCACTTATTAACTGCTCTCTTTCACTTCCTCATGGGACTGTAAATAAGTGCTTTATTATAGGAAGGCGACTCCTTGCCAATGGATAAATGACCCAGAGATAGCTCCAGTATTAATTGTGAAACAATGTTACGTTTGCACACTGCACACAAAATTAACAAGATAATGATGTTTCATTTAAGCAAGAACATATAGTGACTTCAGTTTACAGATAGAGGTTCAGAAGTTTTTCCACTCGTATGACAGTTCTTCTCAGTTTTTGGATGCTCTTAGTTATAATATTGGGTTTAGATATATAGTCAGTATAATAGTCATATATTCCCTGCTGGAGACCAGGACTGGGAACTAAAACTGTCCTGCAAAAACGTCTGTGTAAAATAGGTTTTTTTTGTCTTTACTTTGACTTATATTGCATATATTCATTGCCTTATGGAGTGCCATATGAATGAGGATGAGGTTGGTTCCTCTCAAGGTTTCCTCATCGTACCATCTCAGGAGTTTTTCTTGCCACTGTTGCCACTTGTTGCTCATTAGGGACAAAATTACAATTATAATGAACAATTATAAAAGTGCTATATATAAAAAGTTGAGTTGAATTTGTGATCATTCAGCTCTAAGAGCTTTAGTAAATTCGGGTACTGATGAAGTGAGGTGGGCCAGTCTTGGGTGCAATTGGTGTTCCAACTTATCCCAAAGGTGTGCAGTGGGGTTAAGGTCAGGGCTTTGTGCAGGAGACTCACGTTCTTCTTCTACAGCCTTGGATTTTTTTCTAAACAAACAAATTCCATTTACTTTGTTACTGTCCACCACTGCTCCACATGCATGCCTGGGTTTTTACTGCATCTCTTGATGAGGATTATCCAAATAAGTGCGTGTATGTTCTGGAATGGACTACTGTAGCATTCCAGTATGTGGGTATCCCCATCTCAGTACCAGTATTCCAGGGAAAGGTTTCAGACTTAATTAACTCATTGATAATGTATGAACTAACAAATTTAACTAATTAAATATATTTTACTTTGTTCATCAAAACAATATTATTTCTGATATTATTAAATGATAATGTATTCCATTTTCTCAGTACCTTCTGGTAAGGTACGTGTTCCTGATGAATGTTTCAAAAGAATCTTCAAACCCATTAAACACTTGAAGCAATCATTCTAGAGGAAAATCTGATCCATGCACCACATAAATAGGCTGCATTTGGTTTCAGTGTTCAAAGCCTCTTTCACTTGCAAATCGGTCTGTATGCAAACGAATCAACTAGGCAGAGGTGCCGAAGTGCTTTGTAAAGATCTGGCTGAACATGTTCTGCTGAAGAAGTGATGCGCTTAAAGGTCAGGGTAGACAAGTCCCTGAACGACGCCGATAGCAACTGAATGATTTGACAGAATGATCTGTGAGGAGTGAATTGCTTCGTGTCCATTGTGCTCGCTGAATGTGGTTTAGCTACTTCGCATGCATAAATAATCCTGCGTCTATAAACATGAATGTTTGCAGCTGATTTTGGAACGTGCATCTGGTGTTGGTGGAGGTGCAAGAAAGAACATTCATCCTTTTAAAAAAATATATGGAATGATATAGAAAATACTCGATATAAACAAAAGTACTAGGACACCTGACTTTTCCAGTCCAAGTGGTTCTTCATCAAACTGATACCACAAAATGTATAAGAGGACCTTTGGGATAATTCTGACTGCACCACAGACCCTCAACCCTCACCTACATCAGCACTTGATTTTAGTAACACTCTTACTGAAAGAAAAAACCTGCATGAAGCTGCGGTCTGAACTGATCTTTTTACAGGCATGTAGTTTAGCCTGCTGCAGGATGGATGGATGAATGAATGGATGGACTGGGGAATAAATAATTGGGATCACAGGTGAATAATGACTGAAAGGATCAATGGATGGATGTATAGATGAATAAATGGATGGATGATAGCTGGATGGATGGATTAATGTATGTATAGGTAGATGGATAGATGTATGGATGAATGTATTGATAGATAGATTGATGGCTGAATGGATGGACAGATAGATGGAGGAAATTGTAAATCAGTGAATAGACCAATGGGTGATTGTATGAACAGGTAAACAGGCACACAGACAGACAGACAGACAGACAGACAGACAGACAGACAGACAGACAGACAGACAGACAGATAGATAGATAGATAGATAGATAGATAGATAGATAGATAGATAGATAGATAGATAGATAAATGGATGAGGGGATAGATGGATTGATTAATAAATGGGTGGGTATATAGACATATAATAAATACAATAATTAATGAATGGATGGATAAATAAATTAGAGGATAGATGATAGATAGATAGATAGATAGATAGATAGATAGATAGATAGATAGATAGATAGATAGATAGATAGATAGATAGATAGATAGACTGATGCATAAATATGTGCGTTCACAGGTAAACGATGACTAAAAACTGAGTAAATATGAAGATAATCTGAATTAATACTATTGTGTGTCTTTATTTTGTGGTTACAGTTTTGGAAAGAACCATGTATGTCGGGTGTCCAAATACTTTTGCTCATACAGAGTCGTTTTCTAAGAACTCTTTTTTTTCTTTTGATTCTTACGTACAAATGAGTAAGTTTGTACTTTTGCTCAAATAGATATGTAAAATGAGAAGTTTTACTTTAGCAGTAGTAAAGCCAGGCGTTCGTGCTTTTACGCAAGTACAGGAATGATCTACTTCATCCAACTTCCCTTGATACAAAACATGTCTTGGCTTCGTCTGAGTTACGTGACATTTATTTATGAAATGATTTCTCCTAGGCCTATCATTAGCTATTGTTTCGATGTCTGACTTGACCCCAGAGTAAAAGTGCAATCATCATAGTTGTATAAAAGACTCGTCCTTGAAAACATATGCCCACCAGTCCTGAGCAACAGATGCCTGAAGTGATGGAAAAAGAAAAGAGCTTTCTGAAGCATTTGAGCAGCAGACGTTAGGAGAGTAAAACTTAAATGAGGTACGCTTGTTTTCCAGCAGGCTCACAACGAGTCCCATCTGCCGACGGGCTTTAAACAGGTTGCTGTAGCTGCTTTGCTGCACATGTGAAAATGACTCCTCCTGACTTTGAGAAACCACAATAGCAGATCATTTTTTGTCTGAAAAAGTTTTCGAAAGAGAAGTGAACACAAACTAAGGTAGCACTTTTACTCTTTTAGCGAAAGTCTTTAGATTTTAGTGCGAGCCCAACTGTTCCAATAATATGCTTTGGGTTAAATTGCATGATAGACCTTTTGTATCAACTCAAGTCGAGTGGATTTTGTGTCAATTCAGCCACATACAGTGTAGTGCGCAGTGAAACGAAACAAAGGGCCAGGGTGCTGCATGACACCACACAAACAAACAAACCTCTACACTGGACACGTGCAAACAACAAGAGCACAACACAATAATACTAAAACAAAGCAATACCAGCCCGTACACAAATGTGAGATTGTCCATATAATGATATATACTGTACATGTAAACGTTTGGTGATAATTTAGCAGCAGTTGTTTGTGCAGAACAAGTGCAATTAAGATGTTTATGAGTGTGTGTGTGTGTGGTGTGTGTGTGTGTGTGTGTGTGTGTGTGTGTCAGAACAGTTTCTTACTGAGGAGTCTGATGGCTTGTGTGAAGAAAATGTTACACAGTCGGGCTGTAAAGGCCTGAACGGTGTCCTTCTTATATAAATAAATATATAAATAACAAATGAACAAACCTCTAACCTCTAATTTCCAAAAGTATTGGGTCACCTGACCTTTCTGCTATATGTGGTTCTTTTCCAAACTGTTACCACAAATCTGAAGGCACTCAGTTTTACAGGACGTCTTTAGATGAGCGATAATACAATTATTCACTTGAACTTGGAAACCCAAAACCTGTTCCAGCATGGCAGTGCTCCTGTGCACAAAGTGAGCTCCTTGAAGATCTGGTTTACATGCTTTGGAGAGGAAGATCTTGAGTGGCCTGCTATAAAGCTCTGATCTCATCCCTACTGAACACCTTTGGGATGAATGTGAACTTTGACTGCACCCCAGGTCTCCTCACCTACATCAGTACCTGCCTTTCATTACACTCTTGTTGCTGATGAACACAAATATATATATATATATATGTGCATTGCATTCCACATTTAGTCCCAATTTGCTCTAATAATTCAATGTTTAGACACCATTTGATAGTCATAATTGACATGTATAGTATTTTTTTTATTAAATAGACAAATAATTTGTACTATCACACATCTCCTGTTCCGCTCAGTGCTTCAATGTTACTATTTACTCTCTGATCCACTAGAATCCACTGTGTACTGTATGTGGTTGGAATGACAATAAAAGCCTACTTGACTTGACTTGCATATATAACACACCGTATCCCACATTGGTTTGTCGCATTACACGAACAGGAGGAGTTTAGTTACAGGTGACTTTCTGTAGCTAAACATGCTTTTAAACTGTGTCCGTGAGACTGTGGAGGTCTTCGGCTCTGCCATTAACCCCATCAATTCCAGTGGATTTGTTACACTAATCCCCACTCTCAGGGGATGTTCCAGTCATTGGAGGCATGAAATCTACACCCTTACCTTCGAAGGAGAAAGCAACAGAGCAGCATTTAAATGCTTGTAGTCTAAGATCTGCCAATCCATGCAACTGCCTTTGATCGTGAGAACCAAAGACGCTTCAAAAGCCTCTGGAATCCACCAGAAGCACGTCAGGGATGTAAATATGTGGGCTTTAATGTAACAAAGCTGAGAAGAAACTTTTAGGTGCTGATGCGATAAAATGGCAGAATCTGAGCTGCCACACACCACGAGGTCACCACAAGGGCAGGATTATAAGAATATATAATATATATCAAATAAACTGACTATATTCAGAATATTAGATTATCTAGTTTGTTTATTTTCAAAATATGTGTCTGATTTGGAAAATGTGTAAAGAATTTACAGCACCTTCAAATGTTTTTATTTCTCAGAAGAAATTGGGAAATTGGAAAACTTATGAAACCTCTTTTTGTTCTTATGATTGATTTTTAGAAAACTATTTGATCCTGTACACAATTCTTCATGCTTTTATAAGCATATGGTATGAGGGGGTCTGTTTAAATGCATATAGAGAAATATCACATGCTTCATGTCTAAATAAATAAATAAATAATCAGATGGACGGACGGACGGACGGACGGACGGACAGACAGATAGATAGATAGATGGATGGATAAACAAGTGGGTGCAAAGGTGAATGATCACAGGAAAGATTGAATTATAGATGAATAGATGAATAAATGAATAAATAAATGAATGAATAAATGAATGAATAGATAGCTGGATGGATTATTTAATATCTGTATATGTAAAGATGGATAAATAAATGGATAGATACAGTGCATCTTGAAAGTAAAGTACTTTTTTCCACATTTTGTTAAAACTTTCCAGATGCACTATAGATAAATGGCTGAATGAATGGACATATAGATGATGAATTGGTAAATAAGTGATTAGACAGATGGATGATTGGATGAACAGGCGATTAGATAGATGAATGACTAAATTGGTGGGTGCATTGCTGAATGATAATTAAAAGGATTAATGGAGGGATGAATGGATAGATGGATTGAAATATGGTTGTTCGTAAGATTCTACAATGAAACCAGAGGAGCAAATCAAAGAAAATTAACTAAATTGTGTAAAAAAAAAACTATTTTAACACACTGACCATCAGAATTGACTGATCTCCTACTTGCTTACAGTGCAATTGATTTTCTACCTGCTGTGTGAAGCACAAAATTCTGTCGAGAAGTGAAGAGAAACAGGTGGAGCTTTATTTTTGTAAAAAGCCATGAACACTGAGGGCATCATGTCTTCTGATATTTAAATGAGCGTTCTGTTGAAGATTGTCAGTCATCCCAGGCCTGTGGGACACCGATTTGTGGTATATCATAAAACAGAACGATATTCCATTTATGTTTGTAGACTGATATGTTTATCATATAAAAATACATTATATATAAAAATTTACAAAACACTATTGTTAGTCAACCCCAATATAGTGCAACGTATAGGAGATAAAGACGTTGAACTTCTAATCAGAAGGTCATGAGTTCAAATCCCACCACCACTTAGCTGTCACTGCTGGGTCCTGAAGCAAGACCCTTACCCACCAACTGCTCAGCTGAATGAATGAGATAACTGTAAGTTGTCTGGATAAGGGCATCTGCCAAATTGGCATACATGTCACATGCTAACTGCAAAGTTACTGAACCTTATTGTTTTACCGCCTTTTGATATTTTAACTTGTTTTGTATGACCGTACTCTTGTCCTGCCAGTTTAGTCTGTTCGTAGATCACCTAATCCTTATGTTATGCTACCTGTACTGGATTAGTTCACTTTGAAGGAATAAAACCTGGTTGTAACATTTGCATCTATAGGTCCTTGTGTTGCATAGACAACTATATATATAGCAGTGGTGGGCCATGCAATCTGCACCTGGGCCTTTAGTGCGGATTTACCAGACTTAATCCACCTCTTAATACCACCACTATCACGTCGCAATTATAGAAACAATCGATACAATACAAAAACGTGATATAACAACGCGTGGCATTACAGAGAGAGGAATTTCACATATGGAGGGTGAAAACCATTTTTACTAAAGCAAGAAACCCAGTTAAGACTCCAAACCTCTACACCACAACCACAACTGTTCACTTACAACATGTGGAGCAGTTCAGAATCAATATTTGTCTAATAACATGAAAAAAACATTACAATGTAAATAAAATACAACCTACTCAATCCTCACGATGTCTACTTTTTCTTCAAAATAGATTTTTAAGTATGTCTGAGACCAAATCAATTTCTCTTCCTCCGTAGGCATAAAAAAGTCTAACTCAGATGTTTTACCAGTCGAACTTGGTTGTAACGGTTTCCCTCTGACCAACCAATCAGAGTACGCAAAAAATGCTGATGCTATTTTGGGCCAGCTAGCTATTCTCAAAGTTAAAAGGGTTAGCAGTACTGACTTTGCAGGCCCTGGGCAGATTAGATTGACATGGCAGCACATAGAGGCTCAAATCTGATTGGACAAAAAATTGAACATCAACATCCACATACTGAAAGCAGTGCAGCAAAGAGTAGTGCTTCTGATAGTGTTTAGGCCTGCAGAGAAGGCTTTGCTGGCCCTGACTGCCTGCCATTGATATGTAGCTTATTCAGAGAAGTACAAAAAATTTTTTTTTTTAATTTTACGATCCCTTGACATTTTTGTAATTTGTAACATCAGCATATGTCCACATATGTTTAATGTAGTTCACAGTTGAGATCAAATTAAATTTTAATAAAATTTTTTTGTATACAATGGACATTGTCCCAAAGCAGAAATCGAAAGATATGCGAATATACTTGTTAAATTTGTGTTAGCCCTGATGAGTGGCCAGTCAGGAGAGAGTGTGAGGAAAAACTCCCTGAGATGGTATGAGGAAGAAACCTTCAGAGTAACCCGACTCAAAAAGGAACCCATCTTCATCTGGGTGACTCCAAATGTCCATTCATTATAGTTTCATTACTGATGCGGTTATCAACTGTTCACTAATGGACACTTGAATGCAAAAAATGTGCATGTTTGTTGAATTTGCAGCACGAAGGCACTGTAGAAAAATATTTAAAATAAAGAATGAAAAAAGTAATAACCTTTACCACACACCACTCAGCCACTTATTATTGTTAAGTGTTTTATTCTTTATTTATTGTAGTCATGTTTTTCTAGTTTTTCATTTCTTTTTTTTTCTATAAATTTCAAGTTGTCCTCATACTCATCCATATTTGCTCTTGATTACCTCATTTTATTTTTTTTTAAAGGTATAAGACTCCAAAATATGAATAAATGATGGTCTGATCGTCTCAGCTCACTATCCTTCAAGCAGCTTGACTCTGGCTTTGAGAACAGCTTGGAAACAGCTGTAGAAACATTTTTTCAGCCTCATTTTTATTTCATGTTCTGATTTGCAGATTTATTAGCAGTTCCATAGTTGACCTTGAGCGCACACAATGGGCTGCAGTGAAGAGAAATATTTAGAGTAGAATGAATCAGGCCCAATGTAGCCGGCTGCTCGCATCTGAATCTTTGGTCTCGTGCTCAAATCTGGCAGCGTGGTATCATCGGCAGAGCGATATTACCGCTTTGATGTGCGTCTACAGCTGTAAAGCTGTGTGTGGAAAAGGAATTTATTGGTGCTTGAGTGATCATGTTACCTGCAATGGGTCTGAACTCTTGGGATGTAAACTCTGGATGGCTAGACTTGCTGTAATTGAGTGTCATGTGATGTGATGTGATATTGACTGTCAGTTCTTTTCATATGTTTATATGCAGATGCAGAGCAAAAAGCAGATTTTAGAGTGTGAATTTTTATATGATTTACACTTTGCTAATTTGCACAAGTGGAAAAAAATAGGCAGAAATCATAAAACAAGCACAGTGCAACACATAGGTTCAGATTTTGTGAGCTCAGTGGTTAAGACTCTAAGTTAATGATCAGAAGATTTGGGGTTCAAGCCCTGGTATCACCAAGCTGCCATGCTTGTGACCCTAACCCTCCGTGCTCCTGGGGGACTGTATCATGGCTGATCCTGCGCTCCGACTCGGAGTCTAAACCAGGAAAACACCTAGCACTTTGGGCCAATTGCACAACTGTCACTTTAACACTGGACTGGCACAACTCAGTGTAACTTTTCTAAGCTCAGAAATGAAACTCTCAAAACTACTTGTTCAACCTCTACATGATGGTGTCATTTGTGCACATTATAAAAACAACTTTCTTCGCTTTGATCAAATTGCGAATATTTTTGTAAATTCATTTAATCGATTTTCTGCTATTTCCTACATTATCAGTTGTTTATGTTCATGTTAATAAAAATATATTATACTGGTTTCGCCTGAATAGTTTTAACCCTCAAAACATCTCAGCATCAGTTAATTACACAAGTCGTAATTAACCAGTTGTCATCATCTGTCATTTAAAATTTCTATTAACGTTTCTTTGTAAATTTGACTTGAATTGATGAATTGTGCAGATAAACATCTCTAGGTTGCGTATGTAACCCTAGTTCCCTGAGGGAACGAGACACCGCTTTGGGAACGCACCCTAGTGTTCACGCTCTGAAATAATGTGTGTAATTGGTCAAAAATCAGATGCTGGCTGTCACCGGTGGGGTGACGTCACGACCAGGAGTATAAAACGCACATGAGTGAGGGAGGTGTGGCATAGAGAAACTCGAGCTACGTCAAAATGCTTTGGGAACAAGTGTCCAATCACGCCATGCTGACCAGTCCCTGCTTAGTGTGTCTGAGCACATCCTGCATGCAGGACAGAGGAGCCGGGAGTGGCTCTGATGTCGAGGTCATAGAACCTGATAAAGGTCAGCGGGGTGGACCAACCCACAGCGCTGCAGAGGTCGCCATACCTCAGGTGGAATGAGATTGAAATTCGAAAGGGAGTGGGAAAACCAGAGGACTATAACACAGACAAATGGCATCCACAATCCATCTACTGAGACGCTGCTCCGACTTCCTCCACGGACTCATCACAATCGGCACAGTCAAATTTTGCTTCTGCTGGTTAGGTGCTAGGAAAGGAGTAGGGCAGAATGCCTACAAAACGACAGGTTGTGAGGGGCCGCAGGCACCTTAGGTACATATCCTGGTCTGGGGTACAGGATAGCACTGGCCATGCCAGGGGCAAACTCCTAGGAGAGACGGGGCCACAGAAAGAGCCTGTAGATCCCCGGTCCTCTTAAGGGAGGATGCAAACTGCAAGAAAGGCCCGCCTCAGCGGAAGCTTTCCTCGGGGCATGGGAGCTCAGCCTGGCAGAGGAGGCTGGAGAGGACTCTTCGGCGCCGCTTTGCCTCGGCGAGAGTGGGACCTGAGCTGTGATGCTGGGAGCAGAGCGTGCGAATAGAGATGCGGCTACAGCACGGACAGTCGTCTCTCTCAAGAGCCGACTGAGCATGTTCCACTCCCAAACAAACTACACACAGCTCATGCGTGTCTCCCTCCGTAATAAAACGGGGGCAAGGAGGGACACACATGCGGAAGTTTGTTGTAGCATCCTGGTTTGCGCAACATCGCCCGCTAATGACGTCACGATTGCCTTTTGGCCAAATTTTACACATGATTCAGAGCATGAACAATGCGGTGGCGTTCCCAAAGCATTTCGGCGCATCGCAAGTTTCTGAAAGGGAACCAGTGTTACATACAGTATGTTAGCAGGATGTTGTCAGCAGGCTGGAGACGAACTTGGCAGCAACACGCCGCATGTTTAAATCACACGTGAAGATCGCCTGGGCTGTTCAATTTTGCACACCGACAATGGCAGCAGTGGATTGTTCTCCCACCATTATCGTGCACAAGTTGGCGAATGCTTTTGACATTTTTGAGGGTTGAGCTCTTTGAAGGTCTTCCTGAACTCTCGTCAACTTCCAGCGACGCTCTTCAAGAAGCCACTCAAAACACCTCGAAAGTCTCTGTGGCAGATTTGCCCATTTTCATGCAGAATTTAACATTTGCTTTTTGTTTGAACTTTAAAGGGTGCATTGTGTTGATTCTAACTTGCCGTTCATTCAAGGCTTAAGTTTCAAGGGGTTTTTCTGGTTCAATGCCACCATATGTGCAGACATACAGAAAAATCGAAATTCCGTTTTTCTTCTCTAATCAAGTGTTTACATTGTCAATGCAATATAAAAGGTTTTATAAAAATATTATTGCAATATAGATACAGAAATTGTATGAAAGAAACAGCAGTATACTTGTCATAAGGATGTATATAAACCGACATAAACATCTGAATAAATATACATCTGATTACAAATTTTAAATATGCAATTATACATCCAAATATATGTAAACAATTCATAGGTGCGCATATACATCCGAATATATATAAACATTCTGAAGTTCTGAGTATAAGGCATTTGTAAGGTGCAAGACAGATAGCAGCAGTATGCAAGTAGTGCAAAAGATTGTAATGTGTAAAAGTGTCAGATTCAGAGAATTTGTACATCTAAGGTTCTTTTTTTAAAGGTGTTTGTAAACAGGTTCATCTGTACAGAGTCCTGCAGAAAACATAAAGTGTCTTATGTGCAATGAAAAAAGTGTGGGGTGAGCTGTAGGCAATAAACAATAGACAATAAAGATCGATGATCCCTGTGACTGTGCGTGCAGCCTTGTACTGCTATCTGTTGGCATGCTACAAAACTAGTTTCGAGACTTTTTGGTACCACCTCGTAAGTAAAAGGAACTTACAGCAATTAGCACCACTGTCGAAGTATTACACACAAGTTATGTCTCCCATATCATGAAAAAATGGTACTGAAAATGGATCTTGTGAAAAATTGCCATTGTATCTACATTTAATGTTGTGGTTGAGCGGCACTTACTTTGAAACCCAAACCACTGCTGGTCCAGCTTCCTTTTTTTTATAATTATGTAAAGAGTTAATTTACTGTGAAACGAGCCGTGTTTCTGCATGGGATTTGTTACTTTGGTACACTAAAGTTGACAAAAACTTTGGCTCTATTTGGGTTGGAATTGTTGCATGGCGGTCCATGCATTTCACCCCTGGGCCTTCAGGGAATCAATTCACCTCTTAATACAATCATTACAATGCCACAACAATAGAAACCATCAACATTTTACAGAAATGCAGTATAACAGAGCACTGCTTCACACACAGGTTAAAACAAATGACATTACTAAAGCAAAATAAACACACTTCAACAAGTCTTCTTTCACTGCAGCCACATCTTCACCAGTCACATACATCATCTCGAACGGAAGCATTGATATTAATCTCATACAGTAAAATGACTTCAGGTTTTCTGCTCATTTTTTCCGTGCATTACTGTTTTCCTGGGGATTTGACATGAAGGCAAATTGTGTGTTTCTTTGCCAATTATACGGGAAAGAAAACACAAAAGCAGTAATGGTTCATGAAAATGCTTAATAACTGTTTTGAACTGTTTAGCCGACCTTTTCTTGTGATGTCCAGCTTTTCTGGAAAAATCTGTCTTGTGATGTCCTTGTAAGTGTATCCAAGACTAGTGCACTCTTAGAGCATCCAATCAAAGGATGTGAAAATGCCCATGCATTTGGACACCAGCTGAGGGGCCTTGGAGTGGCCGAATCGCGGTCTGATTGATAAAGCAAAAGCTTAAAGCAACATGGAGTTTAATCTAAAAACAAAGCCTGCAGTCCTCACTGTGTTGGCCTTGTGGGAGATGATAGCTAGTTGGTTAAGGCATGTGACTTTGGATCCAGAGGTTGTAAATCCCATCCCCATTAAGAAGCCCATAGCTGCTCAGTTGTATGAATGAGATAAATGTTAGTCACTCTGGATAAGGGCGTCTGGCAAATTCCATAATACATGTTCATGGACAAAAAAAATATGTTGAAATATAATTCAGTGATTCGGATTAGGTTTAGGCCAGCAGAGGAGACCTTGGTGGCCCTGACAGTCTGCCAAGTATCAGTTACTATAATATTTTAGATTTGATAAATTTGAATGGGACTATCGGGTGACTGTGTTCCAAATGGGATGCATACATGATTTTTTTTCTCATGTTAAAGCTTTGTAGTTTGATTAAGCTGTCAGTTTGAATGAATGAATGTTCTCTGTGGTGGTTTGTTGCTACTGTGAATGCAGAACAGATGACAGGAAGACTTGGCATGGTGAAAACGTAGTGATTGATTTATCAGCCTGAGAGTGAAGAAGAAAGAAAGAAGCTGAATGAAAGGAAAAGGCAAGAGGAAGAATCATCTGCTGGGAGTTGGAGGAGGAGCTGGATCAGGTACACGTGCAGCACGATGTCCGCACGGTAGGCATTAAGAGGAACCGCAATAGGAAACCCGAGGCAAAGCTTTAATCAAACTCTGCGTGGGTCACAGCTGCTGCACTCGGGCATCCTTTGAAAAGCAGATGATGAAGAAGAAGAGAAGGAGGAGGAAGTGGTGGTAAGGGCTTCGTTCGTGAGGAAAGAAAGAGGACGTGAAAACTCTTCGAGCCTCCGTGTGCATGCCACATGTGGGGGGAATAAAATGAGAGGATATGCCTGTGATATGAACCACAACATAGAGTGCAGTGTGCTGATTATTACTATCGAGGTTATGCACGGAGAAAATGCACTGATTATTGAAAGAATAGTTTGGCCGTAAATGTAATTTTTTGCTTCAGCTGCTTTATGAATAAATGCTGATGGTCCATCATTAAAGAAAGAAAAATTGGGACACTTTGCTCTGAAACTGGATTGTGTGTTTTGTGTGCTGAAGTAACAAAGAACTCATATGTAGAGGGATTATCTACAAAGTTAAAGCACATATATATACACACACCAACACACACATTAACACAGATGCTGGTACTCAGCTCAGAGGAAACACCTCCTGCCAAGTAACACACACACTGGCCAGATACTGCACTGTCATCTGTGAAATGAAATAATGAGACACACACACACACACACACACACACACACACACACAAAGAATACTGCAGTCATAGAAACTGCATGGGACTGAAATATTAAGAATAATTTAGTAAATAAATGCATTTAAATAAAGATATTGCATTTTATAGATAGATAGAAAGATAGAAAGATAGATGCTAAATTCCTGTTATAATCACCTCCAGTCTTTGAGAAGATGTAGATGTAGATGAGAAGAACTAGATTTTGGAGTGTGCTGGTGGAGATTTGTGCTCATTCAGGGACAAGGGTGTCAGTAAAGTCAGGTACTGATGTGGGTGAGGAGGCCTGGGGTACATCCAGTGTTCCAATTCATAACAAAAGTGTTTAAAATAGTCCTATAGCAGGCCACTCAAAATTTTCCACTCCAACCCATGTAAAGTATATCTTCAGGAGCTGGCTTTGTGCACAGGGGCATTGTAATTCTACTGCATCCAAAGACATCTTATACAATTTTGTGCCATTAACTTTGTGGTAACAGTTTTTGAGAAAGCACTTTTGGCAGGAAATGTAAGTTGTCCCAATATTTTTGTCCATATAGTGTATAAAGCTAGAAAAAAAAATATTTTATTAATTTTGTTGGAAATCGCAATCCATTTTTTAAAGACACCCATATTTATTATAAAGTTTTATTCCAACACTTTCAACTTATTGGCTGATCGGAGTGGTCACATGAATTTAAGTGAATTTAATCCAAACCTCAATAATCCAAAACCAAGCAGGCTTTGAAATAAGATTACCATAAACCTAAAGTGTTCTCTCAGTGCAACGTTCAGGAATATAAAAGAAAGCTCAATGGCTCCCAATAAATCGGCAAAAATGTTATTGTACACACTTAAATTAATGGGCCTAATATTTAAATAGTTGGAATACTTTCAGAGCGGGTTTGTGGGATTTATTTTACAGCTAAAGGGGTCCCTGGCTGTAAAAAAAAAAGAACTTGTGAACTTCCCTGGGGCTGATTGTGGAACCGAGTCATGACTGAGTGATGTCACAAAAAAAAAAAAAAAAGGTTCCCTTTCATTTTCATACAACTTATGGATCCACTCTAATAGGGGTCCAAGAACTCATTGGTTTGTACCTTAGGTTTTAAGGCAGAATCCAAAAAAATAGGTTTTTCTTGTAATGAAAATTCTAAGTAAGGACAAAGACAAATCATGCAAAGAAATATTAAAGGAAGCCATTTCCCCCAAAAAATGCTCCATCATGAGTTTTGCCTTAATATTTACTTTGACTTTAGGCAACTTGGGGCAGTGTGAGATTTGTCTTTATGTTATATTTCAGCAGTTTTTCCATCATTCATTATCATCAGTAGAAGAATTATTCTGTTCCAAAATCTATCCCAGGAACACTTGCTGTGAGGTGTTAATACACACTAGATGGCATGGCAGTCCAAACCACAAGATACACATTCACACCTAGAGACAACTGACAATCCCCAATTTTGCCAAACCACCGTTTTATTATTGATGAATAATGGAAGAATCCAGATTTCTCAAAGGGAACCATGTGTTTTAAAAGCAGTACTCTGGAGCAGTAAGATAGCAACCCGACCTGCTGCTCCAACATCGACATTTATTCATTTATTACATTTATACATTCGTTTAACATTTACATTTTTGGTGTTTTTGCAGGTGCGCTTATCTAGTGCAACTTACACTTATATCTTATTTATACAACTAAGCAATTGAGGTCTCTCTCAAAGGTTCAGTAGTGCCAGCTGAAGGGTGCTGGGATCTGAACTCATAACCTCCAGTGCAACAACTACTGATGTACCATTTCCAACATGCCAACAGTTGTAGAATCTAAACGGAATCTGTTTCCCAAAAATAAAACCTTCTTGTGTCAGGTATCTGTAAGATGAACTTGTCAGAGCACATCGGCACGAAATCGAACTTTTCAAACACCAAATTATAAACGCTATACATAATAGTAAATGTTTGGTGATTAGCGTGATGAGACCTTGAATATAAAAAACATGTAAATGTCTTTTGCTTTTGTCTATGAAAATAATGAATAAAATATATCAATATAATTAATGAACCCCTCTTCGTTTTAGCTCTAGTTGTGTTACGAGCTTTCCAATCTTGGTCATGGAAAATTTTACAAAAAAGAGTTTCATTTAAATGTTTATATCAATTGAGGCATTTAAGGCCATCATAAACATTGTGGTGAATCAAGCTTTGGGTTTCTGTTTGGAAGTTCGGAGGTTCAAGCCATCATCAAGCTGCCACTCTTGGGCCCTTGAGCAAGGCCCTTAACCCTCTGTGCTTCATGGGTGCTATTATGACTAACCCTGGGTTATGAGCCAGCCTTCCTCACATTGCTGGAATATGCAAAGAAAGAAATTCACTGTGCTTCAAATAGGTGAATGCGGATGTTTAATTTTAATGTGTGCTTTAATATAGAGTTTTGTCTCTCTTATAAAAGAGATCACTGATGTCATTGGGACTTTCTAGTAAAATAAATGAAAAATATAATTAATAATGATTTTCATTAATAGGGTGTCCGGACAGTATTTGAAATTAGTTTTTAATAAACACACACAAATACAAAAATCAACATTTTTTGCAAAGTTAGAACTATATTATCAAAAGTATCAGGTATCAGTAACAAGGTTTTTTCTATCTTTGTTTTGCTGTTCACTTGAGAAACAAATGTCTCTCCAGGTTTGGTTTTGCCCTTTCTGGCTCAAGAAAAAAAAGACAAAACCATTTAGATAAATAGCCCAGCTCCTGCTAAAGTGCTTCTTCTCCATTACAAGCCCCGATAAGATATAAATCATCCATTACTGAAGCAGAGCCAGAAGCTGAAGGCCCAGCTTGAGGAGACGATTCCTACAGAAACTGACACAAATTTGCACATCACAAAATATTTCATGTGCAGTTCAGAAGCAGCCATGCTGGTGTGATACAGCGGAGGCCCCGAGCATACTACATTTTCACACAGGGAGTGTTAGCTGATAGGAAAATGAGAGGTCAAAGAGGGGAAATAGGAAGCTGAAACCACCAGTGATTAAGTGAAGTGCAGGAGTTCAGACCCGAGGTATGGTTAGAACAGATTCCTTTGCACCTGAGCTTTCAATGTTACCTCAGATTTCATTAAAATGTTCTGACATGCTGATAATATTAAGTATCTCACAAACCACAGCGGATTTATATATAAAAAAATGTGTGTGGACCTTTGAACCAAACGGTATATGTAAATGACAGCAGGAGTAGGTAAATGAAGACTATAAATGGGAAAGTTCAGGGCAACAAATGGACATTTTAAGTAGGAATGTGTCTATATTATTATGTTGCTTCATAGCTAAAATACCCGCAACCACCGACTGACCAGAGACTTAGAAGGAATTGGTAACACAGTGGTTAAAATGTTGGGCCACTAATTGGAAAGTCATGAGTTGAAATTCCAGCATTACCAAGCTGCCACTGTTGGGCCCTTGAGTCCCTTAACCTTTAACTGTTTAGTTGACATTGCTATTACAACCCCATTTCCATTAAAGCTGGGACACTGTGTTAAATGTAAGTAAAAACAGAATACAATGATCTGCAAATGTTTAAACTGAGGAAATGTACAATTTTTAAGAAAAAATAAGGTAATTCAGAATTTTTATTTAGCATGTTTAAAGTGCAAAAAAAGTGTTATTTAAATCAAAGAGTTTGAGAAATATTTATAATGAGGTTAATTGACAACAGATCAGAAAGATGATTGGGTATAAATTGTGAGAGTTTCTCAAAATGTAAGACGTTCAGAGCTTCACCAATCCATGAAAGACCGTCTATACCGTGTCTATACATTGTGTAACAATTTCAGAATAATTTTCCCCAACATCAAAGTGTTAAACTGTTGAATAGCTCATCATTTATAGTACATAATATCATCAAAAGTTATCAAGAATGTGGATAAATCTCTAGACAAGGGACAAGTCATGTAAAAGTCATGATTCTGTAATTTAAATCACTGCATGGGCTCATTAACACCTTGAGAAATCATGGTCCTGTCCAAACATTATGGAGACTTGTTGCAGCAAACAAATTTAAAATAACCTAATTTTTTTTTTCTTATTTTCAAATTCATTTTGACCTTATATATTATATATTCTCAGTTTAAACATTTGATATGTTTTTTTTTGTGGTTGTTGTTTTTGTCACAACATTTTTTTTATTATTGGGGTTGTAGTGTTAGTCTATATTTGGTTAGTCCTAGCCCTTTTCAATTAGGAGGTCTAAATGTCAGGGATAAATCTTTATCATAATGTAGTGTATTTTTGTTTAGAACATCTCATATCCAACTTGGTTCATTCTCCCATTCACACTTGCATAATGAAATTCTTCATACTGGATTCTGAATTAAATTTTGAATGCAGTTGCAATATATATATATATATATATATATATATATATATATATATATATATATATATATATATATATCATGAAGCCTTTTGTGTAGTTGAACAAACCTAACAATGAGTTACATTACCAATGAAATCTCCCATCAAAATCTCCATTCTGCCCAAAATTGAAAGTAACTCACATGCATCTGCAGCTGTGAAGGCTGACTTCCTTGTGCTATCAAGCCTTCCTTTTTAGGCAGAGACATCCTGCAGGGACGATGTTTTTAACAGACAGATGGAGACTTTCAGGTCCATTACCCTAAAGTGGGGCCAACAGACTGTGTCAATAACACAAGCGATTCTATTGATTTCCATACCAAGAACAGCACTTCTCATGTAGGCCATTTGACGTAGTGGGGACGTTCATCAGTCAGCTGCTAGCACAATGTTTATGACCCACGAGCAGTGTTTGAGGATGGACAAGCGATGTCTAGCATTACCTGGAAACGGAACTCCAGCTGCTTTTTTATATGTAACTTCTTTACCACATGTAGTGAACTGCCCCCATTTCTCCAATTATATCTTTGGAAATATTCAGCAGTCGCTTCTATTTTCATGTTGAGTATGTTTTGTGAACAAAACTGTGTTTTTACAAACAATAGAGTTTCAAGGTGCATTAACATGTCTTCGATTTCACAAGCACCACTATTTAAATGGAGGGTAGCGCTGGGGGAAATGAGTGGTGAGGAGAACACACCTAATGGTGGTTTGACTAATGAATGTTCTTTGTTGCAGTTAGCAGCAGAGATTAGAAAAGGCTGAGAGACAGAAACTGAGAGAGAGAGAGAGAGAGAGAGAGAGAGAGAATATAAAAGAAGGTTTTTGCAATGTGTGTGTTCGAGAAGAAAGTCACTGAAAAGTGCAATTAAATTCTTGGCAAATAAAACCAAGTTCTGGCGTAAACTGTTGCCTGCCTCCCATTTTTTTTCTTCCCTAGGCCAGAAAGCTCTTTACAACATTATAAAAGGATGGTTCTACAACTAAAATTCCTGTTTATACCCAGTCTTGGCAAAACTGAGCCCAAATTCAAGCGCCATGTTGGAAATGGTAACAAGATTTTGAACAAACACTAGGTGGACAACAGTGTGTTTGTTATTAAAGTTAGCTATTGAAGCAATTACCGAAAGTTCTGGCAGTTCAAGTCCAAATATGTACATCTACACCATCGAATCTATTTGGGTTGTAATCTGTTTGCACAGAGTCATTATCTAGTTTTCGAAATATCACTGTCACTGCAGTAACAAGCTGTTGATTATTATAGGGATTATAGATTTTAGACCAGAACATTAGAGAAGGATGCTTGTAAAACTTGAGTTTATGCTGGTTTCAAGCTTTGCTCCATTTATAACCAAACTAAAAGTTCAAGCACCATGTTGGAAAGAGAAATAGGTCTATGCTAATATTTGCACTGTATTAGCCTAATTACCAAAAATCTGGTGCTGATCTCAAACATTTTTCATGTTCACAGTAGCTTGTCCAGATCCATGGCCGAATCCATATGTCTGCACTGTGGAAGTGTTTCAGGTTGTAGTCAGTTTGGCCATGCTGGGAATTAGCACTGGCAGTTGGGAATGTGCATCATTCAGTGTGCTGAAATAAAATCTCAATCCCTTGTCTGTTGGCAGTCGACCATAGGAAATTTATGAGACAGGAGGGAAGTATGGAGAGAGGTGGACTCATTCCTGGATTGTTGGCCAGGGATCAGTGCTGGGATTCTATTTGCTCAGAGCAAAGGACAAAATCAATATTTCATGCTTTGTTTAATGGTGATGGTGTGAGGCAAGATCCCAGACCATGCCATGTGTACGGTATGTGTTTCATGCAATGACAAAATGCAAAATTAGACATTAAACCATTTTTTTATGTCTTAATAAGGTTTAGAAATGAGCTCGGTATACTGCATATAGTGGTTTCATTAAATCCAAAGATTTATAGAAATAAATGCAGAACTTTTATAAAGTACGTAAGATACGGAATGCCAAAGAAAACAGGAAATGAATTGACGCATGCATGAATTTATCTGTATTATCTGAAAAGGAGAGAGAGAGATGGCCAAGCTGTGGGGCGTGCCCAGCACTGGCATCAACCCTCATCAGACTCTCAGCGCCAGCACATGTGGAAGTGCTTAAAAGGCCATGAGCTGCAGCACCACAAGTCCCGCTGAGCTGAGACAAAGCAAATTACTCTCTGCTGGAGCACCATGGGCCACTGCCAATATGAGAAAACAACCAGCCTTCAACCTTACAACCACAATCGAAGAGTCATGAAGGAGTAAAAATGATGTGCAACATCCCACCTTTAGCGTGCAAGCTGGATTTGGTTTGGAGGTTTATGTGATGGTTTGCTCCTGACATGAGGATGACATGGAGTTGTGAGCACAATAAATCTAGCTATCAAATGAATTACTGTTTTTGTGTTGGTTTTTTTATTGATTCTATAAAATAGAAAGATACTACGGGTAATCCACACTTTCAGCAACTGGCATTTGTATAGAAAATATCAGATATTTTTTTCAATAAAAGCAATGCATATTTAACTGAGTGCCTGATATTTAACTAGTTTGTAGAACAAATAATAAAAAAATGGATTTATATTGACCTACAAATGTTCTCCAGCCATAAATTGTCACCACAATTGTACAAGAGGACTTTAGACATTACATTTTCCCTTCACACCTTTTTCAGCATCACAATGATTCTATAAACAACCCAGATCCCTGAAAAAATATGCTTTACAAGGGGCTGGACTGGAAGATCTTGAGTGGTCTACTATAGAGCTCTGTCCACAACCCTGTTAAACACCTTTGGGATGAACTGGAATGAGAACTGCACCCCAGGCTTCCTCACATCACCTAACTAACCTAACTAACACCCTTGTAGCTGAATGAGCACAAATCTCCCCAAGCACACTCCAAAATCTGGGGGAACATCTGGTGGTTATTATAATAGCAAATGTGGAATGGGATTTTCACATTTAAATCTTATGATCAGGTGTCCACAAACTTTTGTCATTATAGTGTAGCTGAATGAAAAAAAGAATTGCAATGTAAAATGTAATCATCTTTCACTGCTCTGGAGACAGAAATGTAAAATCTTTGTTATTGTTGAATTTTTTTTTTTATGTTATACCCATAAATGCTTTACAATGAAAATTTAATTAATGGATGGAGAAACAACTAAATTAATACAAACTGCTTCTTAAAAAAAAGAAAAAAAACTCTCTATGTTAATGTTACGTTTGACTTATCGCACACGAGTGACATGAATACGCCTTATCATGCACAAGTAGCTGAATGATTTTGACATATTTAGGTGTGGAGCTCATTAAAGTTGGTGCCACTCGAAACACCTCAAACGTCACATTCCTAACACCCATTTGGGTCCGACATATAAATATTTTCTGTCAGAATCAATGTTATTGTGGCTACATGTAGTCTTTGTCTTTATATACAAATTGATTGAATGGATTATTTAGATCTTTACAAGAATAGTGATAGAAAAGTGTTCGTATCGATACAAATTCAGTTTCTAGGTTTAATTGCTTTTCCAATCTAGTATTTGAGTACATTAGGTCCAAGAAATAGAATTTTACAGAACATTCAAAGCAAACTGACAGATTTTTTAATTCCATTTCCCAACCCTGCTATTGTGTCTCTTCTGATAAAATATATTTGGCCCAAACTGCACAGAAGTTCTCAAAGATGTAAAGCATTAGATACAATTGCTTTAAAAGATCCATGAGTGAGCCATCATGAATGTGGTTCCATGGAGACCATTAGCATGTGTGGTACACGCCATCCAGTGAGATCAGCGGCTCCACCACAATAACGCTGTCTCTGAGGCGCCACCAAACACTGCCAGTTTCTCAGGCTAAAAGCATCCGCCCTTCTCCGAGCAAAAACTAAACTTCTCGGATCCTTCTGTTTTTACACCGGTCTGTATTTTCATTGCATGAGACGAACTCGAAGCTATAACATGCACTCTTAAATGAGAATGCAGGGAATTTAGAAATGTACAGTAGATTGTAATATGGGGCTGAAGGTCTTCAGAGGTTTAAAAAAAAATGAATTACCATCGGGCTTTGCAACAGCTGGATGCCACCAGAGGCGGCCTGTTAACTGTTGCTAAAGCCCTTAAAGGGCACTTGGACTGTTTCATGCATACTTGAACTGCAATCACAAATGTCTCTGAAATTTCAGAGTCCCAGTAATACCTTAAAGTTTCCCCACATTATGATGTAATAAACCCAGGAATGTATGAGGCTTTAAAAATACTTCCAGCCAAACCTGATCAATATGGAAGAATTCCAGGTAGCATGTGGACAGCCACGCTGATCTAATCAACACCAGACTCTCGACTTTTTTTTTCGTGGAACCCACCGTTTGAATAACTTTACCAATTTACACAGAGTTTTAGAGCCTACTAATATTCAATGCACATCATACAATTTCTGGACAAAAGTTTGTGGACACCTGGAAATAAGTGCTTTTTGAACATTACATTCCACATTTAGTTCCTATTTGCTGTTATAAAGCCGTCCATTCTTTTGGGAAGATGTTCCACTAAATTTTGTAGAGATTTTGCTCATTCAGCCAATAGGCTGTTAGTAGTGTTAGTAGTAAGTCATGTAGTGATGTAGGTGAGGTGAGGAGACCTGGGATGCAGTCATTGTTCCAATTCATCCTAAAAGTGTTCAATATGGTTGAGGTCCGAGCGCTATAGTATGTCTATCAAGATCTGAGGTTTGGATTTCCTAGTTTAAGTGAGGGGAAGATCAAATGCTACCACATCCAAAGACATCCCACACAATTATGTGCCTGCAAATTTGCGGAAACAGTTTGCGGATGACTGGAAAAGTCTGGTGTTCAAAAACCTTTGTTCATATAGTGTATGTGCTTCACATAAATCAGTTAAAAGCTCTTCACCCTAAAATACAATCATGAAAATATTTCAGAAGGTTTTTCCGTTAATGTAAAAGCAATTAATGCCTTTTCTAAGTTTTCCATTTATAACTATAATTATACATTCATTAATTCTACACTAAAAATACAACTTTATTAGTATCTCTCTCTCTCTCTCTCTCTCTCTCTCTCTCTCTCTCTCTCTCTCTCTCTCTCTCTCTCTCCAGCTACACATGCTTCTAAGATATCAGTGATCCTGCCACTTTCTTCTTTCCAGACCTGTCTGATTCATCCTGAAACACTACTTCTGGATGGAGGTACTATTTGGACAGCTGAGCTGAGGATGGTTCCACATGAACAGCCTCAAGATCCATAAGGTTTTTTTTCGTTGCCTCTGTTGCCCTTGACTCTCTCATTAGGGATAAACTTTAAAGAAAACATTTTCAACATTAACATTTATTTACTTTATATATTTGTATAGAAATTATCATGAATTTTTTTACTTGTATAGTGGTGTTTAACAAAAAACATTGTCTCAAAGCAGCTTTACAGAGATAAAATGGTTATAAAGTTGTACAAAATTATGTATACATTTAATGCCTATAAGTTTGTCCTTTATAATTATAAGTTTGTCCCTAATGATCGAGTCAGTGGCGACTGTGGCAAGAAAAACTCCCTGAGATGGCATGAGGAAGAAACCTTGTGAGGAACCTGACTTAAAAGGGAACCCATCCTCATCCTCAACACCGAATATCTGTTCATTACAGTTTCATCATCGTTGAGGTGAAGTGTTCACTGATTGGCATATATATATGTGTGTGTGTGTGTGTCTCTGTGTGCACATTATATATGTATATATCTCCCCTGCTGCCTAATAATTCCCACCCACTAACAAGTGCCATAATGAAGAGATAATCAGTGTTATTCAGTTTCCCAGTCATAATCTTATAATATTATAATGTTATGCCTAATCAGAGTGTGTGTGTATATATATATATATAAATATATATATATATATATATATAGATAGATAGATAGATAGATATATATGTAGAAAGAGTAACGTGATAGACGCCTGATTTTTTACAACTCGTCACTATATTCTCCACCTCTGGGTTGTTTTACGGAGTTGCGAAAATACGACTTAATGACTTCTTTTCTAATTATTCAGTGATCATTTTGGCTGGTCTTCTGATCCAGACATGGCATGTTCTGCTAAGAAGGGAGAGAGACACTCTGTGTTGCCAAGCTGATGGACGTAGGAGACGTGCGTGATGGACTTGTGATGTGTGTGTGTGTGTGTGTGTGTGTGTGTGTGTGTGTGGCTTGCTGTCTCAACACTCTGTAATGAGTTGATTGAGGAGTGTGAAGCCTGGATCTAGGGAGTGGCCTGACCACAGACTGCTGACTCTGATTAATGTTTACACACACACACACACACACACACACACACACATTATTTATATATATATATATATATATATATATATATATATATATATATAAATACATGGAATAAAATGATGGCAAATATAACAAGGAGAAGGCCTGATAAATATGTTCCTCTTAAAACATATATTTGCTGTGGTTCTCGGTCCAGTACCACACTCCTCTGTGTGTGTGTGTGTGTGTGTGTGTGTGTGTGTGCGCAGGTTGGCTGAACTCTGCTGTTGCTGTAGTGACAATCTTACACTCCCTTTACCTGTAATTAGGACTTAGTCACTCCCTTCACTGTCATTTCCAGTGATGGACAGTAACGAAGTAAATAATTTGTTACTGTACTTAAGAAGTTTTTTTTTTGCGTATCTGTACTTTACTCAAGTATTTCCGTTTGAGGAGACTTTTACTTTAATACAATTCAAAGTCAAATATCTTTATCAAATAACTTTTTTACTCAACCACATTTCGCAAAATCAGTCGTTCCTTTTTATTTGAGTGAATAAAAAGGTAACTGGTCAAACACACAGCAAGCCACCGATCAGGGTTGAGCACGTTCTGTTTTAAACTGGTTTTGATTGAAAAATAAAGAGGAAAGAAGTGTAAAAGATAAAGGTGTGGATGCAGCTCTATCACTTATCTCTTTATGAGTATAGTAAAGTCTAATACATTCAAACAAATCGTCTAATAACTGTATTTTTATGGTTCTGAGAGTTTGATAAATTGTGCACAAAAACATGTGTATTTAATTGTGCGATAAATGCATTTAGGGTGATATTTAATTTATGAATATTATTCTATCAATAGATCAGTGTGCTGACTTTAACATTAGAGTCTTTTCACATAAACAAGTTTATTAAGTAAAGAGTCTTGTGACAAAAATCTTAATAGAAACATTATAGCCATAAGAAATCATAGCCCCTGTATATTTAAGTACATTTGAAGGCAAATACTTTTGTACTTTAACTCAAGTGGATTTAAAGGAATCATATTTACTTTTACTGGAGTCATATTTTACCTTCTGTATCTCTACTTTTACTTTTTTTTTTACTTTTACTACATGCTTTGTGTACTTCATCCACCACTGGTCATTTTCAAATCAAATCTACAAAGAGACTGAAAGTGTATTTCTCTGTGTGTGTGTGTGTGTGTGTGTGTGTGTGTGTGTGTGTGTGTGTGTGTGTGTGTGTGTGTGTGTGTGTGTGTGTGTGTGTGTGTATGTGTGTGTGTGTGTGTGTGTGTGTGTGTGTGTGGGGTCCGGTTTCTAAAACTTTTTTTTTTTGTCTCTTCATTTCCCATCTGCCTCTTCAGGTTTTTTCCATTGAATGTCACTGTTGAGTTTTCGTTTCTGATTGTTCAGAAGGTATTGATTATATTATATTATATTATATTATATTATATTATATTATATTATATTATATTATATTATATTATATTATATTATATTATATTATATTATATTATTATTCTCAGCCTCTCCCTCCTACTAATTATCTGCACCCGTTTCCTTTTCATTAGCACCCTTTTTTATCTTTTGTCTTTTTTAGCTTTCTTGCTAACTGGACTGCTTTACAAAAAGCATTAGTACTGAGATGCTTGCTTTTTAGCGATGTGGTTCTTCATATACTTTTAGCGATTGCAAAAAAAGTGCAACATTTTTTCTTATAACAAGACTCAAATTCTATCTTCAATTCTTTATTGTGTGTATGGACATACTATTTGAATGGGGACATTATCTTTACTTGCCCCACCTGTTGTCTCTGTCTTTTTCGCACACACCCACCCAGACAGAGCCCCTCAGTTCTCCTGCCACCATATGGGCAAATATGAGTGGAGATAGGTGTAGTACGACTGCAGTCTCGGACACCAGATGCTAGGCTGGTCCAGTCGTGCAGACAGGCCTGATCCCACATGATTGTGTGTAATTACCAGCTGTAAGCTGAGAGCTGGGAGGATAAACAGCGTATTGAGCTGTCAGGGAATCCGACACGCTGTATCGGCATCCATGCAGGCAGGTACAGGCTGAATAGCAGGTCTGCGAAGGAGGGAGGGAGGAAGGGATGAAGGGAGGAGCCAACAATAGGTGTTCATAATCCCCTGCTCAGGTTACTGTGAATCTTACCAGGAGGAGAGAGTGAGGATCAAGACCTAATGAGTAATCCACATGAAAGTGTGAGTTTACAACCACATTTATTCCTTTGTGTATATGTGATTATTTTTTATGTCACTGTTTATTGCAATTGTAGCACCAAACTTCCCCTTTAGGGACCAAAACAGTTATCTGTCCATCAGGCACCCATCCATCCATCATTTGCATCATCTGACCATCTGTCCATCCAATCATCTGGACATTCATCCATCAAAAATCTCAATCATCTATCCAGTATTAATCAATAATCCATTTAGCTGTATCAATCAATGTATCCATTAATATCCAATCTAGCTGTAACATTCTTCCTCCCATGGAAACCTCCAAGAATCCACCATCTATCCCACACCAAGCATCAAATATTCATTCATCTAACCATTGTACCCATTATCCCATTCATCTGCTTATTCATCCCTCCATTTATTTGCTCATTTCTTCACCATTTTATTAATTCACACATCCATCTATCTATAATTCTTCAAAACTGTTATTCATTCATTCACTCATCCTTCAGATCTTAGACCCATTCAACATCCTTCCCTCCATCCATTAATTCCAGTGGTTCATCCACCTCGAGTTTCATTTACTCTTCATCTCCATAAAACCTCCATCCATCCAGCCATCCATCGATCCACAAGTCTGTTAAGGTATTTGTCAAACATCTATTCTTTTTCTATGCAATATTCATACAGTACATTTATACATCTATCAATCCATTCATCCACCCATAAATCTGGTCCAACTCTACACATTATATCTCAGCAATGATCTTTATCCATCCATCCATCCATCCATCCATCCATCCATCCATCAACCAGTCTGTTTTGCTCTTTATCAAGCATCCATAATTTTATCTATCCATCAGGACATCCAGGAATCAATATTCATACAATTCATTTATTCCTCCATCAATTCATTTCTTCCATTCGATCTATCCATCCTCTCCATTCGTACACAGTATATCAATGCAATGTTCTAGCTATTTCATTTATACTTTCTATAATATCCATTTAGGTATACATCTTCATCCACCCAACCATCTATCTATCCATCCCATATCTGTCAGGTGGCCTCACCTTAATGCATTACTTTTTATTGCCCATTTCACTGTAATAAATGTAGTGTTAAAATATATTGATTCTAATAATTAAATTGTTAAAACTATAATATGTTGGGCCTTTTATACAACCATCTGTGTGTGTTTGAGAGAGAAAGGGAGGGCGAATGGAGAAGGGAAGTGATATGAGCAGTGTTAGGGAGGCACCTAATTGTCTACTGCAGCATGTAATTGCGAGCTTACTCAACATAAATCTTCCATTATTAACTGCTATTTTCGTCCTGGAACGAAGGCTTTGCTCTTTTTTGAGCTGCAAAGAGACAGCCAGAACCTTTCTGTCTTATCACGTCCACACACTCACACACTCCGGGAAAACAGAGGGACGGAAACTTCTAGTTTATTAAATGATTCTAGATTTATGGTGTTGCCTTCATCCAGTAAAATGACACTCGTAATTAATCTGGATGTAACGAGGAAGAAAAACAGACCCACAGAAACAACTAAACACCTCTCAGAAAAGGACAGTCTAATATTTTAAGTCCTTTATATACACTATATGGACTAAAGTTTGTGGACACCCAAAGCATGAGATTATGTGCTTTTTAAACATCCCATTTCACATTTAGACTCCATTTACTGTTATAATAAGCTCCACTCTTCTGAGAAGATGTTCCATTATATTTAAAGAGGGTTTGTTGAGATTTGTGTGCATTAGTAAAGTCAGGTACTGTTGTAGGTGAGCTGAGGAGGTCTGGGCTGCAGTCAGCATTCCAATTTATCCCAAAGGTGTTCAATTGGATTGAGGTCAGAGTTCTATAGCAGGCAAATCAAGATCCACTTTAACCATGAAGCTGGCTTTGCCTTGCTGGAACTTTCTGGTTCAAGCGAAATGAATATTTAATGCTACCACATCCAGAGGCATCCAATATAATTGTGTGCCTTCAACGTTACAGTAACAGTTTGTGGAAGAACCACATGTGGCTGGAAATGTCAGGTGTCCTCCCAATACTTTTGTCCATATAGTGTGGTGTATGTTCTAGATATTGGTGTATGGCTAAGCGAAGAAGTATTTCTTCCCTGATACCTTGATCAGCCCTGAAGCTACATTTCTTCCCTGATACCTTGATCAGCCCTGAAGCTACAAACCTCTTTAATGTTCTGAAACAGCAGACAAAAACAGATTAGGACACAATCTTTCTTACAGATCAGATTTGGTTCGGTTGAGAGAGGAAAGACAAGCTGAAGATAATTAACACTTTGTTTTGAACCGTGATGTGGAAGTGTTTCACCTCGGGCACCAATGATATCTTACATCATATGGAGCATGAAAAGGCTTCAGAATGCTCAAGGCCTTACAAAACACACACACACACACACACACACACACACACACACACACACACACACACTACATTGTTAAGTCATCTTGAATGATGTTTAAGCATTGTGTAATTCCTTAAGCGGTATTAAATGTATGATGATAAAGGTTTTTTGTGTCTACATACAACTACCAGCTTCCACATGAAGTTTAACTACAAAAATAGCAACTTCAGCGTATACAGTAAACACAAATACAGCTATAAAACAAAATTTTTCACTATACTTTTAGAAACAAAATGAAAAAGAACGTTGCTCTGTAGAAGAGTCTTGCATGGCCCAATCATAAAGCTTTGTCTTTGTAGACACTGCCCCCTATGTAGCAAAAGCATAAGGACACTACTGCCTGTTTTAACATGTCTGGACATTATATGGACAAAAGTTTTGGGACACATAACTCTTCCAGCCATATCTGGTTCTTCCTCAAATTGATACCACCAAGTTGGAAGCAACTTTTGTATACAGTTGTATAGGATGTCTATGGATGCATCAGAATTCCTTTTACTTAAACTGAGACCCAAACCTGTTCCAGCATGACAATGGCACTGTGAACAAAGCCAGCTCCATGAAGATATGCTTTACATGGATTGGAGTGAAAGATCTCCTGCCATCAAACTCTTCGAGATGAATGTGAATGCTGACTGCACCCCAGGAACCTCCTTCACCACACCTACATCACTACCTGGCTTTACTAACACACTTGTGTCTAAATGATCTGTCACAAATCTCCAAAACCTAGAACATCTTCCAGAGGACTGGAAGTTATTATAATAGAAAATATGAAATGTAATGTTCGAAATGAACAGGCAAATCTTATAGTTAGGTGTCCACAAATCCCGTATGAGATGTGAAATAATCTGTAGATATTTATGTAGATGTTTCTTCTTCATTTTGTCTAAACTTCAAAGAACAGTTACTGGTTACACTATACATATTCGTGGTACACAAACACATGCTTCCTGTATCTTTTGCCACATGGCAGGAGGATAAAGAGTCCATGAAAGGGGTAAAAAGGGTCACCTGCACTACCGGTGGCTTTTATAGGTTTTGGTATGAAATGTCAAAAATGGATGGAGAGACATCAATGATCATTTAGCTGTTCTCACAATTCACTTAGGATCATGAAATCAGAAGTCATGCAATGGGTATATAATGTGGAATAATATTACAATTATAATAATTATTATAATATAATATTATGTCCAGAAGTTTTTCCAACAAAGTCATGTACCGACTGAGAAACAGAGCTTTTGACTCTCTCCACAGTGTTTCCACCGACAGCAGAACAGTATAATCAGATACTCTGGATATTTTAGTATTTAAGAAGTACAGGGGAATAAATACAGCGGCATACACGTAAAGAAACGACAACCAAAAATACTGATTCTATCTTAATCACTGTTTTTGCTGCTCTCCTCAGTTCATTAAGCAGTTAATGTGCTGAATCGGCTGAAACTTTGAAAGCTTCCTAGAATTAGTCTCTGGCTTTCATGCTGAAGTTGGATTAAAAAAAAAATAAAAAAATCCCTTATGTGGTTCGGATTGTCTTTTGAAGGTCTTTTTCTTCTCTTTTTTTCAAGTGATTAATGTTTTATAGTTATATCGCATCTGATACAGTCACTCCAAACTTGTTTTAATGGCTTTTCTTTCTTTTTTTATACATTAAATAGTTTGCCTGAAGGTATAATATACTCAAAGAAATACAAAAACAAATAAAATAAAAAAAGGAGCCAAATGTAATATATAAGCTTCTAAGAATTTACAATAATATATATATATATACATATAATGTATATACATACACACTTATATTTGATAGATTGATTGATTCAATAATGTTTTATCTATCTATCTATCTATCTATCTATCTATCTATCTATCTATCTATCTATCTATCTATCTATCTATCTATCTATCTATCTATCTATCTATCTATCTATTCTGTGGAGTTTTATGTGGACATTTTTGTGCTTCTTTTCTATGCTCAACAAGTGTGAAATAAATACATTTTTTGCATGTTGAAACTTGTGGTTATATGCCAATGTTCATGTCAGGATTATGGACATAAATTACATTTCCCATGTGGATGGAAGTGTGGATTAATTTTAATACAAATACAAATATCGAAATATAAAAGCGTAACAAAGCACGAACATCTTGACCTCAGCAAAAAATGCATTCATGAAATATATAATACACATTTTAATTATACTTTACAGGTTTCTTTTAAATTCACTTTTTTTTTATAGTATTCAATTTTCATGAATTTTGTTTTTTCAGAAAGAAAAACAAATAAGACAAAAGCAATTAAATATTTAGCATCATCAAACATAATAATGATATGTGCATGGATGGGAAAAAACACTTTAATAAGATTATTAACTACTCAAAAACTGGTGTCATCTTGACATGCTAGACAGAAAAACACGGGTCATATCTTTGCTGGACATTATATCTTTGGAAAAGCTCAAATATCGGACATTCAGCTCAGTCCAAGACCTTGGACATGGAAGAGGACGCATTATAGAGTCTTTACATTTGTTAGTGTCTCGTTATCTAAATTTTCCTCGTTATCAACGTCTGTATGATTTCTTTTTGTTTGACCATTGTGGATTTATGTGGAATTCAATGGAGTCTACGATGGTTGAGGTGGGGAAGTGGTGGCTGGGGGTAACCGTATCAGGGCTGACCCTGTGCTCTGACCCAGGATTCCTAACAAGCTGAGATATACACTGTGCTGTAGTGTATATGGGTCAAGTAAAAAAATGAGAAAAGGAAAAAAAGCTCTTTTTAAAGATTTTAATGTTTAAAATTTTAATGTGGAATGTATCCTCCAAAACACTGACGATGGATGGACATTTGAATGGGTAACAGGATAAATAGGTAGATAGGTAAAAGGATGAATGGATGGATTGATGCTTTAAAACAAAATAATTGATCAAAATACAGAGTAAGTAATAGAACACAAATTCGACAGTTTAGATAAAAACTAGTCGTTGGCCAAAGCCAGTTCTTTATTTATGCCCTGAATATCTTTATTCTTCTCTACCGCTGTGGTGACAAAACACCAGAGTTGAAAACGAACCTGCTTTCAGGATAAGTTGTGTAGTATATAAACCTGATTTTGAGTTTCCTCTCAGAATATCTCTCTTCAGTGAACCACAACCTTTCCCAATCACATTCTCTCTGGCTGAGTAAGAGTTCTCCAGCGTTTCGTGTACGATGACTGATTGCGTTGTCTTTCTTTTTTTTTTTGTTAAATTGTGAGCCAAAAAGAACTCGTTTATGTAAAGTCAATTATGCTAATCTTCAAGGTGTTGAGTCGTCACTTGCTCCAAGAGGCCTCTGTGAAAATGCCACATGTCCACGTACAACAGCGACCTTTCAAACATATATATATATATATATATATATATATAAAATAACATAGATAGAAAAAATTCACAGAAGGAGGTTCATGCATTCATATCAAGGTTCAAAATAAAAAAAACACTGGAAAGTGATATGTTCTGAAAATAAAGTTCATCTCCCCCTTTACTGTAAATTGACTGCCGAGTCAGGAATGCTTTTCCAGCTGCTGAAAACACGGCAGGCATGAGAGGACGATGGAAGACAAACGGAGGCCTTTATCTGATAGGATTAGCATGCTGAAGACATCCTGGTGTTGAGCAGGAGGGGATTTAAAAGCACTTTACTGATAATGACGGCACTCCAGAATAGCCAGGCGGAGGTGGAGGGTTGGTGAAGCGAGACCCACAAGAGACTGAGTTATCAAAAGGGTGAAAGTTCTGGAGTAGGAAAAAAAAAACACATCCGTGATGGCTTTTCTCTGACCTCTCTGACCACCTGCTGTCCTTTACAACGATCCTTTATTCTCATTTAATCTTCCTTGCATTACGCTCTTCAGTGCTAAAGCAGTCACCACTACACAAGTGCAAGTCAAAGCATAGCAAGAAGTCTATGCTGAATATATTTAGCAATTACACACTGTTTATTCCCAGTGGAAAAATGCAGCTATGCGACTCAAACACCAATAACATGCTGACTATATACACGATAGAAACGTAGCTTCGTATAAATAAATTAAAAAAGTCCCCCTTAATGCTAATCACACAAAAACATTTCTGGTTTCTTTAAACCCGAATTGTTTTCAGCCAAGGCACTAACTCTGTTTTAACTCAGCCAGTGGAAATTCAAATGAAATAAATGTGGGAAACTCCTGCTCTTAATCACACCTCATTTATACCATCACATACTACACCTAATAGTCTACAGACTTGTATTAAGGCTTTAAAGCCTCGATCATTATTTACAGAAACAGCCTCAAAGCCACACAAGCCTCTTAAAGGTTTTAAGCATCTGTTGTTGTGACACAAAAAACTAAATCGGCCGAAATGGTTTCGGTATTACAATTCTACAAAAATAAAATTTTTATTTTAAATATATTCTTTTATTAATTGAATGAATTTCCAAAACAATGCAGGTTTTTTTTGTTGGTGTTTTAAAATTCATTTTCTCAATAAAGCAGATTTCCTTTCAAACCTACTAAAATAATCAAGCACAGGTAAAAAACAATTAACTAAGTCCCATTTACTAATTGACTAATTAATATTAAATTATATAGAATTCCAGTGAAACACAAACTGATAAAAAAATAAAAAAAAATCCACATTATTCTGCAAATCATAATGCCTTCAGTAGATCTTCCATATTACAACCAGGTTTAACATCTGTACACTTATAGCAATCAAAACTCCATATTCCAGAAATTCTTTTATAGTTAACTATGTTTCTTCAAAAAACAATGTCTGTAGCAGTTGTTTAATTGTAGGAAGTGCTTTCCAAAGAACAAAATCTTACAAACCTGTAATGATGCTAAAAGCCAATTATCTGAAAAGTGATTGGTTGCCAATTAGTGGTTAAAATTCATTACAGTTCATTACTAATGAACTACTTAAGCTGGAATTTATGCATAAAGATATTGTTGCATATTTAAACACTATGTCAAGATCTTTTGGAACAATAGTCTTTAGCATCAGTATTAAGCAAATATTCATTTGCCTATAATGATTGCATGTTTGCTTTATTCAGCTTTCTGAAATTTAGTGGAAAAATAAACGAGGGCAAAAGAGCAAAGATGTTTAACTGATTAAGAGCAATGTGTATATTTGTATTGTATATTGTATTGTGCATTTAGAGCAAAACACAATTATCTCAAATACTCTGAGCAGCTACAGGTTAAGGGCCTCGCTCAAGAGCCCAGCAGCGACACCTGGGGCTGTTTGGAGTTAAACTTATGACCATCTGAGCTATCCAAGTCCAACTATTAAATGACAAAGTATAATAATAATAATAATAATAATAATAATAGTAACAATAATAATAATAATAATAATAATAATAATAATAATAATAATAATAATAATAACAATAATATACAACATACATATTATTATTAATTATCAATGAATATAAATTATAATTTATAGATAGTAATACATGTTTTATAGAGAGAGATGTGTTTCTCTCTCTTCTTTGATCTTTCTCTCTCACCCTCTTCTGCTCTCCAAATCTGCTTAATCCATGATCCTTCTTAATGCTCTACTTCTGGACGGAGTTCTCATCACTTGGAAACCACTCTCTGCTGGAGGATGGCTTCCACATGGAGAGCCTAAAGAGACATGAGATAACTGTGGATGGTTCTACTTAGAATCGAAGATTGCTTCTTACTGCAGTTAATAGAAACAGTATTGCACTCAAGTCTCCATCAGTGAGCAGTTAATACCTCAACTGACTTCAAGAAAATACCACCCCTGATAAACTGTAATCAATTTCTTGGTTTTGGACCATATGGTGCACAATATAGAGGGAATTATTTTTAATTGCACTATCCAGGGTGAAACAGAATAAGCTGGGTTGCCTTCTGAATCTGGTTCCTCTCAAGTTTTCTACCTTATATTGTCTCAGGGAGTGTGTCATTGCTATTGTTGTCTCGATCTTGCTTATTAGGGATTTTCTTTCTGTAAAGCTGCTTTGTGACAATGTTCGCTGTTAAAATTTGCTAATACCGAAAATTGATTTGAAAAAAATCATTTTATTTAATATCATCTCTTTATTAAAGCTACAGAAACATAAACAGTCCTGCATTTGATCCATGTGGGACACCATAAATGGTTTTTAACTAATTTGTTGTGTAATTCCTTTTCTGCAATTGAATACTTTCACAAATCTTATAGGATTATTTGTGTTCTAGTTATTCAATGCAATAACACCAAATAAAATCAGCAAAAAAAACTATATGTGCTCAAAAAATATAATTTTTTCCAACAAAAACTAACTTCATTGCTTGACAGCTTTTGATTTCCCACAAGCTCTGTCTCAGCTGTGACCTCAGCAAAAACACCAGACCAAAAGGCTGTAAAGTCACAGGACTCCAGTGAGTCTCAACTGACTCATTAAATAAAGTCTTTCAACTCCCCTGGCGGCCATCTTGAATGGTCATGGGTTGTTAGTGGTGCATGCTGGGATACAAAGCTGATGAAGGATCCTCCCACCAGTGGACATGACCTTAGTTCATTTCAGAGACACTTGTTCATAGGGGAACCGGCAGCTGTCTGGCAACAGAACCTATTTCCTATTAGTTCTGGGTGCTCGGTGAAGCAGAGCTGACATTTGGGTTTTAATGTTTCACCTGTATTTAAATTGATTATGACTCTGATTATGCAATGGGGTTTTAATAGACCTCTGATGTCCAAACGGGATCTGAAGTCTATTTTTAAGATGATAAAAATGATCAGCAATTTCATACAATGTACAAAATAGTGAAAAGGATAGTACATCCTGGAAGAAAAAGTACTAGCTCAGTGGTAATACATTAGACTTCCAATCAAGATTATTGTTTTTCTGCCCTTAGACAAGATATATGTAATTGAGATAAATGGAAGTGGCTTTAGATAAGAGTATCTTCCAAAATGTTGAAAAAGAATTTGTGTATAGACTAATTTCTTTGTGAGTTAAGGAGAAATGTTTGTGTGTAAAAACGGCAGACTACTTTAAATGCAAATCTTGAAAATAATGCTGACACTGAATACAACCCAAAATCATTTCATTTAATTTATTTTTCAATTTAGAATGATCAATTAAAATAAACCATGAAGAATAATTTGCAAATCTCTATCAATAAACAACTGATCATTGCAAAATATCATTAATGCTTTAACTATAATGGTATTCTATAATGCAGCTGCACTAATACATTTGCACTTTCTGACCATATATTCCATACAATTTGTGCTTCCATCTAAATATACTTTATTTAACGATTTTAACTGTCACTTTATCATTATCTACCATATTTCTAATATCTTTTATTTTTCTATATTTTCAAATAATAAAAAAATATATTTTCGAATCAAAATCAATCAAATCAAATAATTTTCTGTTATTTGATAGTTATAGTTCCTTGTATCTAATGCTAAATTTTTTGAGCAGCCGATCAGGATTACATTTCACTGCAAGCTGTATGTTTGTGACAAATAAAATCTTAAATCTAATGCATAATAATAATAATAATAATAATAATAATAATAATAATAATAATAATAATAATAATAATAAAAATAATAATAATAAATAAAAAAATTAAAATTAAAATTAAAATTAAAATTAAAATTAATATTAAAATTAAAATTAAAATTAAAATTAAAATAATAATAATAATAATAATAATAATAATAATAATCGCATAATTTAGTGTCACCTAGATGAGGATTGAGTCTGGTTTTACTTAAGGGTTATACCTATACATATAGTTCCTTTGTGACAAGGTTAATTGTTAAAAGTGCTATTCAAATAAAATAAAATGTATAGATCATTTATACAGTATAAACAATAACAGTCCTATGTCAAATAAATGGATATATACAACATAAATTGTTTTTATATATAAATCTATTTTTTTTTATATTTTATATATACATACTGTATATAGTAATTTCATAGTTTAAAATTAAGTCTGTTAAAAACGTTTTACTGACAGAATATCATTGTATAACGCTTTAGTTTCTTTAGTCCTTATAAACAATGATTTTTTTCCCCTCCTATATACATTCCCTTCTTTCAGCAGATACTAATACCTGCAGTTTCCCTATCAAGGACTTTCCTCTGACATGTGACTGTGCAGATATTCACATGACAGGAATGAGCACATCATAAACCTGAGCCTAAGAAGGACAGGTAGGTGTGTGTCAGCTAAGGGCATAAATCCATGTAGTGTTCACTTTCTGTTAAAATGTGCTTTGATCCAGAGCAAATATTCCTACAGAATCATGAAAAGCTTTTTAGAAGCTATTAAACAGACAGAACGTGTCAAGTGAAAGTTCACATCCTTGAGTTTAGAACGAAACACAGATCGTATTTACTTGACTTGCACTTGCACTTGCGCTTGATTCGACTTGACTATTTATTTACTTTTTTACTCATACGCTTTTGAACTACATGGAGGGCAAGAAAATGGCAATTATAAATGTATAAATGTCACAATACAAAAATAAATAAATGTATTTACACATTGGGGTGAGTAGAAAGAAAGCAATTGATTTAATGTAATTAATGAATGTAAATTAATGTCTAAATAAATGTATAAATGTCTGTATTTTGTCATTTATTCATAATAACGTATATATTTTGTTAATAATCTATTAATAATGTCAGCGGTCCAAATCTCACTCTAAAGCAGGTTTGGTCATCTGACCAGAATGTTACATTTATTAGTTTGTTTATTTCTGTGTGTTTGACACTTAACCATTTGTTTATTCTGAAGTAAATTTCCATCCTCCACAGAACTGGGAGTTCTTTTAAATTACACAACAAATCTGTATTTTATAATATTTGTGAGATTATTTACCTCATAAAATATATATTATTTTAATTATATATAAAATATCTCACTATATAGATATATATATTTTAACAAGACAAAAGAGCATCTGTGAAAAAAAAAAATCGCCCTCCTTATATCTGGGTAAAAGTAGCTTGTAAGTTTAGATTAATGAAATTCTTAGACAAGAGGTCTGGTGTCTTACATTAGCTCAGACAAGTCAGGAATTAAAAGGCCACCTGTCTCGAGTCTTTTCTGACAGTGATAGGGTCTGTTAAATTACTAAAATAGGTATCATTATCTCTAAACAGCCTCGATCCCTGTCATAATTCCACAGAACTAGACATGCTGGACAAGGCATGCTGGGTATAAACATGTAGTTTCTCAATTAAGATGATTATTCTGAAGTATGTTTTGCTGAAGCCATTCACTTGCTATGTATACAATTGAAGGGATGTGACTCATAGTTTTTCATAAGAAAATCATTCTTGCAATATGTTCTATTGAAACATTTTTCATCTGTAGAAAATTTTCTCATACTGGGGTATGGAGGTCTATAACTTTTGTACTTCGTAAAAAAAAAATTATAATAATAATAAATAAAAAAATAAGGTAGAGTAATTTTATTGAGTATTTATAGGTGTATGTATAGTTGAATGTGTTCTTGTGCACAAAGCTGGATCCATGAAGATATGCTTTACATGGGTTGGACTGAAGGATCTTGAGTAAGATCTTGTATAATTATAGTTCTTTCAGAAGTTTCCAAAGACAGTAAGACAGGAGACTTTTTAATCCCATGATCGTCAGGACATTCAGATTCAGTAATTAAAATTTTGAAGGACTAAAATGTAATTTTTATTAAACCTATAATGGAAAACTTGGGAAAAAAACGGTTAAACATCGATTTCTTACACAGTAATGGAAAAAAAATATTTCTGAATATTTTTAATATATTTAAAGGGTGAAGAGCTTTTTAACTGATTTATGTGAAGCACATACACTATATGAACAAAGGTTTTTGAACACTGGCCTTATGCGATTCTTCCCCAAACTTTCCACAAATTTGGAAGCACACAATTGTGTAGGATGTTTTTGGATGCGGTACAATTTTATTTTCAATTCACTTAAATTAAAACTTAAACATGGGTTTCAGTGAAAGATCTTGAAAGCCCTGGTATAGAGCTCTGACCTCTAGAATGCTGACCCCAGGCGTTAATAACGCTTTACACATATTAATTTTAACAACACTAATTTTATTAACATGCGATTAATGCAGCATGCATTTCTTTTTGACCATTTTTTAAATATAAATAAATAATTATAAAAGAGCAAACATGCAACACAACACATTTATACACGACGTCCTTTCTTTACTCATATAAAAAAAATCAATTCTCAGAAAAATACATTCGAATCATTTAACATTTGCTTTACTGATGTGCCAAGTCTTAAGTCAAGCACCAAAAACCGCCATGATGCACACATCCGGCAAATAAAACTGTCCGTGTGGAAACATAGCAAAAGTTCCGTTTGGTGTCCTGATGATTTGCCTAATTTAAAGCACCATAATTCATTTGAAAAAATTTACTATATATATATATATATATATATATATATATATATATATATATATATATATATATATATATATAAAATATATCTGTTGCTTTGAGAAAAAGACAAAATGATAATCCACACATTCAAATAAAGACCCTCATATCTGAATAGTTGAATTATGTTCAAGATTTTTGTTTGCCAGAACATCTCATCTTTGCTTGTTATTTTAAAATATTGCAAATCCAAAGATGGTTGCAGTCTCTCAGATACTCAGAGATAAGCACTAATGGCCAGTGTCATCTTTGTACAGTGGTATACTCACACACTACATCAGGCCTCTGGTTTCCCATGAAAATAATACAAAGCATCAAGGACTGTAATCAGAGAAGTCTGAATAACTGGCCATAGCAATGCTGATAGATGATATGAAATCAAAACAAGGTGATGACACAGATGGCACTTGTGTCCGAATTTGAGACGCAACTAGCTCTAACTACCTCCCCCACAAGGGTATCCCGGAATAATGTCCACGCACACATGCACACACACACACACACACACACACACACACACACACACACACACACTTTACAACTTTCTCAGCATCTCACTCTGAAAACTTTTAGGGTTTAAAGCTTCAAATTGCAATACAATCAAATAAAGTTTAAATTATATCAAATGTTAAACCTAGTTTTAAAATAATTGATTGTTCCAGGCTTCTTTGTTTTAGTTGATTATTTAAAAAAAAAGCATAAATATTTGCCCTTCAGCTGCTCCTTTTAGAGGTCACGACACTAAATCTTTAATCCAAATATTTAGTTTAGCCCAGATACCCTTCCTGATGTACACTCTTTGGGAAATTAAACGCAAGCTGCACTGAGGAAGCTGCACTAAACCACTAGACCACCATTAAACGTTAGGTTTATGGATCTGAATGGGGTATGCAGAAAATGACCTTAATGTGCATAACTCAATTCTGAATACAAGGAATTTTCTTGTACAAATACAGTTTAGAAATCTTACACAGAGTAACCAAGTGTTAACTGGTTGCAGGTTATTAAAATATCTTTCATTTTATTAATCTATAAAAGTAAAGTCAGACTGTTTGGACATCGTAATTATAATCATTAACATTCCAAACCTTCAAAAGTGTTTTTTATTATTATAATTATTTCAAAGAACCCTATTGACTGTTGATTGACTATAATAGGATCATAAAACAAAATGCTTTAATAAAATTATAAATTTAAATATAATTTTTAATAAAAATGTAATAAAATAGGACACAGATGATGATAGATAGATAGATAGATAGATAGATAGATAGATAGATAGATAGATAGATAGATAGATAGATGATAGATAGATAGATAGATAGATAGATAGATAGATAGATAGATAGATAGATAGATAGATAGATAGATATAGATAAAAACTTTTCTTTAGAACATTTACTATAAGTTCTATACGTAATATTGTATTCATATCTGAGCAAAAACCCTCAGGGCACAAATCAATTACAATTCAATACAACCCACTCATCCTTACCACAAACCAATCAACACCTACAAGTACTGTATATCTTCTAAAAGAGACCCCATTGACCTAAAGGCAAACTCTTCCTCATCTTCAGTACCACCGAAAGTTCAGACATACGTGAATGTCTTGTCTAACCGCTGGGATCTATCACCCACCTGCCACTGTCTTTTAAAGACCACACAAGTTTAATAGAGCAGCTTATATGTAGCTCATATGCTGGAGCCACTATGATGAGACAAGCTATTAGGCCCCTCGGCCTCTCCTTAACAACAACATCAGTGTCAAATTCCTGTCTGCACTGCTTTAGAGTCAAGCTAAGGGGCATACAGAGGACGCTCTGGAGTGGAAAGAGAAAAAAACTAGCCAGTCTGCTCTCTTTTGTCACCTATTAAAGGTTTAGGGGCAAAGAAGGTTCTACATATAACCAGATCTCATTACACTATTACTAGACCACTATTTCAAAAAGGACTCTTTTGGTGGATTGAAAGCCATAAGACAAGGCACACTTGACTTTACATGACTTATATCAGAGTTCATTGAGAACCTTTATTCCCCTGCCTTCTCCTTATGTAGTTCCACATAAGGTACTGCTAGAGTTATTTGTACTGCCGATTAGTTTGGCATTAAAACATCTCAATGATTGTGTGACATTCATGGAACTACCAAAACTAGATTTGTAGATAGTTCATTGTAATGATGTTTCAGTGGTGTCATGTCTGATGCTTACTTGCAATTGAAATCCCAGCAAACCCATTTCTAGGTTCAAGTATTCTTTAATTATTCTTATTTTCTACAGGGGTTCCACAAAAAAAAAAATGGGGCTACCATTGTACAAGGCACTACATCAAATGAGTATAGCAAATCTATTTTTGTTATTTTGCTCAGAGCATTTCTTGGCTATTACGCAAAAGCAGTCCTTGGGTATAACTCAAAGTAGTCAGCTTTTACCTAAACTACATACATAAAAAAAGTCCTGAAAACATTCTTGAAGCAGGCCTGTGGTTTTATGGGAAGAAGTCGAGGGGCTTTATGCAACGCAATCCTGGGGTCAATGAAGAAGCAGTACACAGGTCTTACATGGGGAGACCTGTGGTCTTCTAATGAAGAAGCGTTAATAGGTTCTTAATTGGGTCAAAAAGGTCAAAAGCAGTTCAGGGGGTTTTCTGGAAGCAACCCCCAGTTATGTAGCTGCACATTCCTATTTGCTACAAAGAGTGAGAGAGGAAAAGAATCACTGCACTATTTTTAACCAAAAGCAGATTATATTAATACTAGTAGCATTATAATGGCTACAGGAGTGAGGATCTGAAGGCTAAAAAATGTACCCTCTGCTGTTGTTGGAACAAATCTCACCTGTCAGTGTTCTTTGAATCCCAGAATGAACATCTCAAGTAAGTTTTCATACATTTCTTGTCCAGATTGGCAAAACACATGCACACTCTATATAAAGCAGTAGAAATAATTCATAACTCATTCATTGCCTGTCTCACAAGCTGTAAATTTTGGAAAATTTATTGGCCAAGAAGCATGCTTACAAGACTCGTGAAATGGCACTTTACCTCCTGCCTCGTATTAATAACCAGGCTATAAAACGTACCAAGCTGAAGGAGAGATGGGTCAGGAAAAAAAAAAATGGTAATCAATCAGGCATCTGTAAACTGGGCATGATGCCTGTGCTCGTAACAGCCTCACCGGGTTCCTGGGGCTGGCTGGGACCAAAGTAGCCCTGGTGATGGATAACAGGCTTTCATGAACATTTTTTTACTTCATTTTAGGACTCGGCTCTTGTGTTGCAGTACTCATGGGCGCTTCAAAATCTGGAATTGTGACTTACTATTAAATCAGCCAGTAACATGATGACCTCATAGTTGACACCTTAGGCCCAGGGGCTCATCATCACTCCCATCTGTCACTGCTGATTCAATGTCACGTCATGTGTAACACCCGATACAGAATCGATCTATTCCGGTCCGTTTTTATGTCTTTCTCAGAAAGAAAACCGGAGGCACAGCTGATAAAGACACAAAGTTGTGATGAAACAAAACACCAGACATTCACCACTGCACATCAAATTAAACTAATCCGGCTCCCTCTGCCTCCTAATTACGTGCGACAGAATAAAATAAACAAAGCGCCGAGAGCAGACCTTCCTCTCGTTTTCCGCATGGATTCCATGGGAAGTCCCGCAATCTGACCGTCTTAAACCCCCACATCGGCTAGAAGACGAGGGGCCCCGGTCTCACATCTTTGATTTGCCTTTCACGGGACATGCTTCTCACATGACCGCCTTGCGTTCCTCTTGTTCAGCAGCTGGGCTTACAGTCCTCTACAGCAAGCCGAGGAAAACAGGTGGAGCTTCCTGCTGTAGAGCACCAGTTAGTGTTAAAGAGAGAACTGGAGCCTCTCGTTTGTTTGACCAAAGTTTATATTAGATAGTTAAGGCATTCCAGGCATTTGCGAGGCCATGTTCGGCATGTCCAAACAACATCTCATGGGGGCTGTTAGATATTCAATAACAGCTTAGTGAAATTGCAATTAATTTGATTCCATTTCACAACTGGCTCTTACAAGTTAGCAACATCTCATCTTAAAAGAACACATAGCACAATAAAGAATTTTTTCAGGGTAAATACCAGGAATATGATATATTAGGTAGCATAAATTCCATTATTAGTAGAAAGACCAAAGAGGTCTTCCTCACAGCAATACATTCCAAATAGCGTTCTCAGCATAACTGAGATAACAAACAGCATAATAATATCAAGTATTGTATGAGGCTCTGGTAGTATTTTTCTATATGGTTTAAAAAAAATAATAATCTTGACCACTGATTGTCACTGATACTCTTAAGATTGCATTCAAAAAGTCCTTTAGTATAATACAATTCTAATTGTTGTTCGACCCAGTAATGATTTTTGGCTTGCATTGGTCTGGAGAAAAACTTTTCTCACAGAATCTTGGCAACTCAGATGTACTACATATTACAGTAGAGGAAGTCCCCATGTTACGATGAAGATGTTGTACAGTTACCCCATCATAACTTGAAAATATCATAAGTTGAGACATGGCCTTGCCTGCCGAGGAGTCATATCGTAGGAATATTGTCCAAAAATTAAAATGCCACACGGAAATGTAAATTTTTTGAAAAAAAAATGTATTTTGTATCGCCATCATCATCAGAAGATCGAATAATCGTAAAATGAACCATCATATCTAGGGGACTACTTGTATATCTTTAAATAATAAATATTATCCCATATGCTAGATATGTAGTAAGAACATTACTTATAATCTTACACTTCAGTGCTCATGTTAGTTCTCTCTGTACAGTGTTCTGTATTATTTAAAGACTATAATCACACTCTTGATGTCACCCAAATGAGGATGGGTTCCCCTTTTGAGTCTGGTTCCTCTCAAGGTTTCTTCCTTAGAACATCTAAGGGAGTTTTTCCTTGCCACAGTCGGCATGGCTGCTCATCAGGGATAAATACACATTGTTCACCTAAACTGTTAAATTCTGTAAAGCTGCTTTGAGAAAATGTCTGTTGTGAAAAGCGCTATAGAAATAAACTTTACTTGACATGCTGTACAGCTATCACATTTAAACAAAAGCAACTATTCTCTGAAGACACTTTAATTGTAGTCAGACAAAATGTAGCCAAATAAAAAAACAATCCTTCAGTAAAGCATTAAAATGCAGCATTCTTGTATCTTAGAGTTAAACAGGGTTAAAAAATGGTTTGATTACCTCACTGTCTGGGAGAGCAGGGTTTCTAATTAGCATGTATTTAGAAAGTGTTTCCGCCTCCTTACATTATTAGCTTGGAGTGTCTGATGTGTCCTGCTGAGTTTTTTTTATAGTAGGCTGGTGGAGGTCTGTCTGTCTATGAGGTAGACACAGGATGTAGCATGATCCAAAGCTTGAATAATATCCAATGTTCCGCAATAGTTAAAGACCACACCGAGACAACCATAAAAGCTAAATCATTGGCTTTTTTTAAAGGATCGCGTGTCCTCCAAACACCACCCACAGACATTAATGGGCAAAAACCAGATATGATACATTTTGATGTCAAAAATCTAAGTAAAGGCTGTTATGTAGCTGTTCATATCCAGGATGTTGGTTTACCACAGATAGCTAATCATTACCAAGCCTGCTAACAATCATCAGCCTGGTGGAGTCATTGTTCACACAAGGTCAAGCCCTGGAGGTTAAGATCTCATTAGGCAACCTCAAGTCTGCCATGAATGATTAGACCATGCCTGACAGGCCAATCCGGCCAGGCTGGTGGAGATTAGCCTAAAAAAACCTGTGTATGCATACAAGATGCAAAGGTGGCAACATAGACGACAACACTAGAAGCTACACGGCTAGTAACAAATTATTCAATAACTAATTAAAAATACGTTAAGCATTTTTATTCCATAACAATATTGGAAAACAGAATGTGTCAAACTGCAATTCATATATGTAGCATATACAGGCTATGAATAAATTTTATATCTTAAGTTACAGTGTTAACAATGAAAGTGAATAAATTGGTGCAAGAAAAGTATACAATTATTTATCTTTTTTCAAATTACACTATATAAGAATTATTGAAATGTACTTTTAGTGTGTCAGTAGCTCAGGTTGAGTTACTGATGATTCTGAATCTGAGAGCAGTGAAATTCCAGATTGACCTCTTTGGTCCTGTGCTGCTAATCTGTAACCCAATCTAAAATTGTCAACAAATTGAATGGGATTAGAAGACATGTCTAACCCATAGCTTCGAATCCACTCTGGACACAACAGAATTCTCTTATTTCACTTAAAAGGGCAATTAGTGTGGAATTAATTTCCACATATCCTTTATGAGAGGTTGGAAATAGTATAAAAACAAGCTAAACTCGAGCACACCTCTTCAGTATATTAAAGGAAGTAAAACATTTTTTCGCAGTGTAGCCTAGTGCAGTTTTCTATGGAATTGGTTTCACGTATAATAATCATTCAGACTCCAGATTTTATGTCTTTACTGCCTGATCCAACTTCTCGACAGTTCCTTACAGCTGGTGAATATACAGTACTTGTTGACTCGTCATGAATACACACACGGCAAGACATGAGACAGATGATTCTCACACGTACCAACACCCTGCATTTAAATGCATAGACTTATTGCAGGTTATTTTTGTCTGACAGGAACATGAAGGTTGTTTTTTATTGACCAGGGACTATTCGTATCATCTTCTCTGATGTGGTGAAGAATATGGTATGATTTGCTTGCTCTGTCAGCAGGGCTGGAGAACAGCATCAGGCGGTACTTTTCATGTCCCAGATCGTAACATGGGAGATGGTTAGTTATGTCAGAATTGGTATGAGGGCTATGATGTTCCTTATTTGTCCTTTAATGGGATGTCATTAGGTATTAAAGTAAATCTGAGGTAATAAGTCTTGACATCAGCATGCCTTTTTTGGGACTTGGCTTCCTCTGAGATCCTTGGAATGCCTAGGAGGCGAAAAAATAGACTGAAGATGAAAGGCGAGTCGTCACCCGTCATCATTTGCATCAAACTTGTTGGGACAGTACCACATGCGAGACACCCAGTGACATTTGTCACATTCTGGCTTGCAAAATCCCTGCGTTCAAACAGCATGGCAAAATTTGTATGCACCTCCAACAGCATCCATCATCAAGACCATCTGCTGGCATGTCGCCCGGTGGCATTACAACTCATTGCTGTCTTTAGCTTTACTTGCAGGTCAAGTAATGCTACATTCATAATACCAGGAGGTTAAAATTAGATCACCATATGGCATCTGCTACTACAATATACTATTGTCTATTGAACTGAATTTTGCAGAAATAAAAAAAATCTGTTTCTCTGTGGCTTTAATGAAGGGAAACTGAATGATTGGTCATCTATTGCTTCACTGTTTGCTAGTATACACATAATGGTGTTAACTGGTGCTAGAACAAAGAGAATACTGTGAAAATCTGCGTAAAACTGGGCAAATCTGCCACAGAGACGTTTGACATGACATAGGTTTGACTGCAACGAGTCGTTTCAAAGTGTTTCGAGTGGCTTTATAATGACTGTATAAGACTGTAGAAAGGACATTACTCATAATCTTACATTTCAGTGCTCATGGTAGTTCTCACTCTCCAGTGTTTTGTATTGTTTAAAGAATATAATCACACCCTTGATATCACCCAAATGAGGATGGGTTCCCCTTTTGATTCTGGTTCCTCTCAAGGTTTCTTCCTCATAACATCTACTAGAGTTTGTCCTTGCCACAGACACCACGGCTGCTCATCAGGGATAAATACACATCATTCACCTTAACTGTTCATTTCTGTAAAGCTGCTTTGAGACAATGTCTGTTGTGAAAAGCGCTATAGAAATAAACTTGACATGACTTGAACAGCGGAAGAACATTACTGAAAGATGATGAGAGATCAGGAAGATCCTCAACGAGCTCAACACTCAAAAATGTCAAAACCATTTGGCAACTTGTGCATGATGATCAGTGAAAAACAAACCAAGAGTTCAATTCCACACTCACCTACTCACCAGATTTGGCTCACCCTCTTAATGAAGATGAAGATCTAGCTCAAAGCTCGCTGTTTTGACACAATTGCGAAGATCCAGCACGATTCGCAGAAGGTGTTTGACACATTTCAAAAAGAACACATTCAGGACACATTTCGGAAGTGGCATAATCGCTGGGAGCACTGTATTGCTGTGCAAAGGAATATTTTTGAAGTACGTTCTTGTAAATAGAGCAAGTCTCAAAACCTTTAGATACCACCTCGTATGGTAACAGGTTTGCACACAAATTAGCTCTTTAGACTTGTACTGTTAACCTTAAGATCTTTCCCCAAACCATAAACCTGTCATTTTGCCCTTTCATATGTCATATATTTCAGACTAACAATCCAAATCGCCTGCAAAAAGATCGGAAATCAAAGCCATTACACAAACATCTGTCCAAACTAAACAGACAGATGATGGTGTTCATGGGCCAGGTACACTACATTTCCAACACCCAAACTTTTCCTGCTCAGCTGACGACTGGTAAAGCACTTATCTCTGCTAGAAACGAGCAGTATCAGGTTCCAATATTTGAGGGAATTTTTACAACTGCTTTGAGGCTCAAGGGTGCTAATTAAAATGGAGCCCTGGCCTTTTTATTGTTTCTCACCACAAAGTTCTGCCGTGCATTGAAAGAGCAGAACGGTTGAAGCTGTGTTTTCTCAATTAAACAGCATAAAGCTGTCACTAACTTCTCAGAGAATAATTGAGACCACGTCGACTGGCGAACGCCATGTTCTCAGCTATGTTTTTTGCAGCATGGCAGAGAGACTGAAAAAGAAACCTGGGAAAGCTGAGCTAATATCTCACGGCCTGATAATGCAGCTCTGTTTTTAGCTTTTTCTGCCGCAAGTAAACAAACGCTCCAGTCTCCAAGTCCTTGTTTAACTGAAGGAAACATATAATAGCAGGAAATTGTTCTGGAAGTGATCATGGGATCAGCTCCAGCAGCATCTACTTAAAATGGAATGTGTCCGCTCTGGGTAAATCCTCCAGTTACAGCAGGATGTCAGATTTAATGACCCATGGACAGAGGGCGCACTTGTTGTCCCAACACCTCAATACATAATGACCCATACTGATTGATGGCGTATGAACTTGCTCGGCCCATGCCCGAGAAACGAATGCAAGAGAGCTATGGCTAATAGTGTCCAACATCGTGGACACTGGTTCAGTCATTTCCATTAGATAAATGGAGCCATTTTGCTACCTGTCAAATATAAGTGATGGAAGACACTGGTGAAATATTAAACCAATTATCGTCTAGCATTAAATGTGACATTCTGAATTTCACAGGGGCAAGCGTTTTCATTATTACTAACATTTCTTTTAAAACTGTCAGGCAGTGGAGGGGTGAGTGAAGCAACCATGGACATCATTCTGGCCATCTTCCATCAATCATTCCATCTGGTTCAACCAATTATTTTACAATTGTTGGCAGACAGGAAATCAGACCATGATTATTTGTTGCTATGTGGATTTATAGCTGAATTCTGGAAAGCAGGACCTGAAAAAAAAACAAAGAAAATGTTGCCTATTATTTTTGCTTATAAAAGTTTGATACCTCAAAATTAAGAAACCGTAAATGTATATTAACAAAATTAAATTGACATTTTTCAAAGATCACATTGGGGTTGTGGCGTATTTTTGTTAAAAAAATCATTTGGGCTAAAAATATCTAATACATGTGATTTTCTCACAGAGTGAATATTGTGCTTTAATCAAGTTAGTAAAGATAGATATGTGCTAGTGTACAATGGACATAAGTCTACTTCATCCAGCTCATAATGTCTCAAAATATTTGTGAATTTGATTCCTTTTACTTTTAAAGAATAACCACATTTCAAATTGCTAGGGCTTAACTGCTGGTTGAGATATATGCAAATGACAAAGTGTAAATTTCAGAATGATATAGTACAGTAAGAAATGTCCAAAATTCACAATATGAAGGGTTTTTCCAGTCTGATGCACATCATACACACCTGGTCAAACATATGCTTATATGCTTATATAAATATAATACATGCCAGTTCAGAAAATAAGTAAAAAGTGTAACAGAACCTGCAAAATCTTGCTTCCACTTATACAGTAAGCTTGACATCAGGCCCTTGAGGAGCTCCGTCAGGTGTGGCAGCATCGACCAAACAATGACTAAACTTTTAAAAGAAATTATCCCAGATTATATTTTCTGGAGCATTTTAAACATTTCATGTTTTTTTTGTGTTAATTTCATATCAAAAGTTATTTAATTCAATACATTTTTATTTGTATGGCACTTTTAACAATGAACATTGTCTCAAAACAGCTTTACACAGATAATGTGGTAATAAAGAATGAATAAGATGTTCTTTATAAGTGTAAGTTTGTCCCTAATGAGTGAGCCGGTGATGACTGTGGCAAGGAAAAACTCCCCGAGATGGTATTAGAAAGAATCCTTTAGAGGAAACAGTCTCAATAAGGAACCCATCCTACTCTGGGTGGCACCGAATGTCCATTTATTACAGATAAACGTTTTTGAGGTATGCAGTAATGGTGGTCAAATGCAACCTGTAGTCCTAAATCATTGTGGTAGACTGTTGACATTAAGCACAGACACTTCACTGAGGTAAAATAGTGGCATGGGAGACTCTTAAGTGTGCATTTGTTTAATTCTTGCTAATTTTCTGATCGGTGATTTAATGTTAAGAGTAAAGTAAATATCTTAATATCTAGCCAGTTTGGGCTCGACTCATTTAAATAATGTATAATTTTTCTATTTATTAATTTGGATTATATGAGTTTATGGAGAAAAGGGCTAAATAAACTAATGCTTCTGCAATGTTCTTCCTATACAAACCCAATATTTATTGCGTTTCCCAAATGAGTCTGCAACACTTACATAGGCCAAAAAGACAAACCCAAAATTAACCATTTATAATTGTACCAGTGAGAATATAGCACAGTACTTTGACGTGGTTTTTTAGCATCCCATTCCACATTCAGTCCCTATTTGCTGTTAAAATAACATCCACTCTTCTGGGAAGATGTTCCACTAGATTCTGAAGTGTGCTTGTGGAGATTTATGTGAGATCATTCAGCCAAAGTGGTGTTAGTAAAGTCAGGTACTGTAGGTGAGGAGGCCTGGGGTGCAATCAGAGTTCCAATTCGACCCACAGGTTTTCAGTAAGGTTGAGGGTCAGAGCAGAAGATCTTCCACTCAAACCCATGTAAAGCAGATCTTTATAGAGCTGGCTCTGTGCACGGGGTTTGAGTTGCTTCGACTGAAGTTCAAGCGAAGGTAAAACTGTATGCTTTGGCATTCAAAGATGTCCTATACAAGTGTGTACCTCCAAGTTTGTGGTAACAGTTTGGTTAAGAGCCACATTTGTCTGGAAAAGTGTCCCAGGCGTCACAATACTTTTTGTCCATATATTATATAATGTGGAATTTTTGAGTGCAGTGCTTACAGGACCAAAATCAAGACACATGTAACGCATTCAACCTGATGGCGTATTCCCATCACTATACATGGTTCCCTTCAGCCCCTGCAGGGTACAAAGCAGCATTTTTACAAACAACATTACCTTTCTTCCTTTGCAGCCCTGATAGCAGGTACAAGGCCATTACAAGACTGCTGAGCCTGCAAGTGTACAGGAAGCAGGGTTATGATTGATTCTTCTTTGGTGTCCCACAGGTGGTGGCATTAAAGAACAAAGACTTTCTGTATTTTAGTGCCGAGATGTGGCGGCGCAACATGTACAACTTGAACAGAGGAAGCCTGGAGATGCTGAAACGACAGGAAAACTTCCTCCAGGCTGAAACCCAGCATGCACTAAAGAAACGCTAAAAAGCTTAAACGGAAGTCCTCGTCTCAGCGTTAACATCTCTGGATCTGATTAGATAGATTTTGAAGGCATAAAACTCCCATCCTGCCAAGTCCTCAGGTCAGCGTAACCCCAATTAGTTAATTAGATTTTTGGTGGGGTGCGACAGCCATTAATAAATAAGGCCATTTTCTGTAACACAAAATGCATCATCTAAAAATGTCTAAACGCTGTAAGACATGCATAAATCATTTTATGTCCAACAATAACTGTATTTGCGTGGCATATATTTTAAAGGATGGTCTAACGAGCTGCATAGACACACTCCTCTGGAAAATTGTCATGTATGTTGAATGTTTCCTTGACATTTAATGCTTTCCCGTCAGCAGCATATTGTATCTCTATTAGAGCATCTGTGCCAAAGGAAGCTAGCCATGTGTGTCCATGAAAAAAACACACTTTTTTCTCCATTCAGCTCACTTGTGATGCATTGCCTTTATAAAGCCTTTCACAGGTAAACAGTAATCTCAGTGCAAATATCGACATTGCAATAAAATGCGAGTTCTTGAGAATTATAAAAATGTTTCCTCATCTGACTCCATGTGTGGTCTGTAATGTTGATTTTCCTCTTCATTCTGCTTGACTGGCGCTGGGTAAACAGCTGCACCGATATGGCAATGATGTCAAACTGTCCATACCTAAACAGCAAAAGAAAACGATCTGCACAAGCTAACTTTTACAGCTGAACATTAAGCAGCGTTTCCCAGGCGTTACAAAATCACACATCTGCAGGATAGGTCACCCAGACGTGAGAAATGTAGGCGTGAACCATCGCTCATATGGCTACAATATGGAGAACGATGGACGAAGGATTTCGTATTTGACTCGAAGTCTTAGCACCTTCCTTTATTAATGCGCTATTCACAGTTTTGCGCTGAACCCATATGTAGCTTGACCGAAGGACCGATTCGGAGGAAGGTCCCAGGGTCACCAATCCACTTCCTTTTTGAAACGTTCGAGTTACTGCTGTGGACAGCAAGTCCCAAACCAGATGTTCAGATGGCAAGATCGCTCAAAAAGAAAATCATTCAAGATATTCCCTCTTGAACAATCTATGGAAGAATGGTGCTAGTTGTTACTGTGGTTACAGAGTGTGTCTGCTGTCAGTGTTTCTTTTAGCATGGCTGGATCATGAGGACTGATTTATAAAGGCAAAGCAAGATTTGTACAATACAATACAATGAGCCTTACACGCGGGCGTTTTTCTTGATCATCGGCAGCCAATAGACTCGTGACATGTTTCGTGCATAAGGGCCAAGTTTCGATACAGAGACAGATTAAGTGACATGCAGTAAATCTCAAGGCCAATAACTGAAATATAACGTTATTGGCTACCTCTTTGGCTTGTCACCGGACACACATAAAATGTGAAGGGCAACATTTGGGAAATGGAAATGGGGGACCACAAAAGCATGATTCATAGCCTAGAGATGGGGGAGAATAAAACCCAGATTGCTTAGAAAGAGTCATTACAGAGGTGAGAAAGATAAACTCAAGGATTGGCTTAAGTGCCAAAGAACAGGTGCTTTTGGATTGTGCATCTATATGTGCAGTTAAAGTGGTTGGTTTATGTCTTGCATGAAGATCACGCTGAATGTCTGGATAATAAAGACGTAACCAAATATAAACACATTATTTGGAACGAGTATGTCAACTTATTTAGATGCAGATTTTAATAGCAGGAGCACTGGTGACTGGTCTAGAGGTGCTCATCAGGCCTGAGATCAAGTGGGACACTTTTATGTGGGTCAGATATCAAATATGTTCAAACAAAGAAACAGTTATTTAATGTCCATTGCACATGCATTTCCAACATCCTAATCAGGGTCACAGTGGTTTCATTTCTGCTGCTATTATTGGTTTGTTTTGGGAAATGGTTTAAAAATATATTTGGTGGGTACAAATAAAAAGGCCTGTGTGAGTTCACAGAGAGCTCAGTGGACTTCGGATCAGAAGGTGAAAAGTTCAAATCCCAGCACCTCCCGGAGCAATGTAGCTGAGGTTGTCAACTGCAATACTGGTACTTAAAATTCTTGGATTTTTGCATTAACTCTATCAATCAAAATTGTAGGATTTGTAGTTATATCTAAATATATATACCATTTTTTAATGAGTTTAGATACATATATTTTCAAGCACCTCAAATATACAAAGAGTAATATTGCATTCCTCACTGAATACCTTGAATTCACAGTTTCTGAGTCTCTTAAAGCTTTTGCAGCTTCTATACCAAAATATGGCCCTAATTAAAGCAGTGTAGGTCAGATGACAAATACCAGTGGTCTTGATTTACTAGTGCAGAGAAGGTATTCGGAATTTGTCAAGTCTAATTTGAAGTTTATTTAATTCAATCTAATTCTTTTACAGACTACAACTAGAAGCAGACGCGGTCCCATAAATGCATGCTTGTTTGAATTTTTGTCTGTATGTGTGTGTGTGTGTGTGTGTGTGTGTGTGTGTGTCTCCTGGACTGTGTGGCTGAGAGCAAGTTGTAATGAGCTGAAAAGCTTTAAACACGTTCTACAGGGACTTTAATCACTGGCAAACATCGAACTAAGTTCACATTTAATAAGTACTTTTCTGCCTTGTGCTGGAAATGGAGTGACAATAATGAGTGCTTGGAATGACGTCAACCTAACCATGACTTCAGCCAATAAATCTGTGGGGTCATGTGATGGTTGGCTGATAAATCATGAAGCCTGGCTTAAATTTCACCAGTGAGGTGCAAGAATGACATAGTTTGGTCCTGCTGTTAGATTTGTTCAAGGATTCTTGCTAACCTTTATATAGATGAATGAGACTTTGTCACTGGAAGGTACAAGCACAAGATACACAGTAATAAAATGCAGTTTAGCATCTACTAGAAGTGCATATAGTAGCATTGTGCAAACCAACAATTGCAAATGATAAATAACGTAAATATGTAAAAATAGATAGATAGATAGATAGATAGATAGATAGATAGATAGATAGATAGATAGATAGATAGATAGATAGATAGATAGATAGATAATCTAGCATATCCTATAAAGTTATGAACCTTTACAGTTACGGCATTAAGCAGACACCCTTATCCAGACATATTTACAAAGGTCTCTTTGAAGTCTCAATCAATTAATTAGTTGTCATATAAAATGTATATATTAATTAAACTGGTTTACAGTAATTATTCAGAAATTATTCTGAATGTACAGAGTGGAGCAGAGCTGCATGATGATTACTGGCAGTAGAATCATTGAGCCATCAGAGTCCTAGCAATGAAGTGTAGAGTTCAATAAGGTGATGGTAGATGGAAAAAAAGCTCGCCCTCAACCTGCTGATTTTGGTGTGTATGTTTCTATATTTCCTCCTCGATGGAAGGTGGTTAAATAGTTTTTTACTGTAATACGAGGAGTCGCTGATGATGTTGTTTTTACCGGATTTAGTCACTGTAGGAACTCGGGTCCCTTTAATGACATGGCCTATATAACTTCCAGATTACAAGCAATGATTGACATTAGTTTAGTAGCTATTATATAAAATAGCAGATATTTCTGTAACTAATAAAGATAAAAATCAGCAGCATGAAGCCAATACAGGTAAATACTGTATATATGTAGCTTGCAAACAAGCATGCAAAGAATTCAAAAGTATTTAGATGTTTTAGCTACTTATCAAGCTAACCATTTATGTAGCTAACAATTCCAAAGATCATCAAATGGCTTTGTCTAGCTAATTGTGTTTCCAGCATAACTCGTGATTACCAGCCTTAGATCTAAAAGTGATGGTTTTGTTCAGTCAAACTAGCAAATAAAAAAAAACATAGATATATTTTTAGTTAATTTAGTATCCAAGACAGACAGAGATAATAATCAATGTATCTGAAAGTGCTGGTTTTGTCTCGGTAGCAAATATAAATATTATATTAATATAAAATAGATTTTATATTAATATAATATTTATATTTTATATATATACACATATACACACACACACACACACACACACACACACACACACACACGTGCATCTCAATAAATTAGAATATCATTAAAAACTTGATTTATTTTATTAATTCAATACAAAGTGAAACTTGTATATTATATAGATTCATCTACAGATTCATCACATAAGTGTTTATTTATTTACATTTTGAGGATTTTAGCTCACATTTTACAAAAACCCACCAATTCAGTATCTCAAAAAATTATAATACTTCATAAGACCAAATTGTTGGCCTTCTGGAAATAATGTTCATTTACTGTATATGTACTCAATACTTTGAAGGGGCTCCTTTTTCTTTAATTACTGGCTCAATCTGGTGTGGCATGGAGGTGATCAGTCTGTGTCACTGCTGAGGTGGTATGGAAGCCAGGTTTCTTTGATAGTGGCCTTCAGCTCATCTGATTTTTTGGAGCAGCAGCTTCTTTAGCGATGACCTTTTGTGTCTTACCCTCCATGTGCAGGGTGTCAGTGATCCTCTACTGAACAACTGTCAAGTCTGCAGTCTTCCCCTATGATCGTGCAGCCTGAACCAGACTGACACACCATTTAAAGGCTCAGGAAACCTTTGCAGGTGTTTGGATTTATTGAGCTGATAAGAGTGTGACACCACAAGTCTCTATTACTGAACTTCTTCACAATATTCAAATTTTCTAAGATACTACATTTTGGGTTTTTATTAGCTGTAGGCCAAAATCAACATTAAAAGAAATAATCACTTAAAATATAGCAGTGTGTGTGATGAATCTATATTATCTCTCTCTCTCTCTCTCTCTCTCTCTCTCTATATATATATATATATATATATATATATATATATATATATATCATATTGTCTGTATTGTCTTGTATAGTCTGTTTTTGTCTTGTCGTGTCTGTTTTGTCTTGTATAGGTTTTTATTTATGTCTGTACTTTTGAGAGTAACTAACAGCTGGAACCAAATTCCTTGTGTGTGTCAACACACTTGGCCAATAAACCTGATTCTGATTCTGATTCTGATATATATATATATATATATATATATATATATATATATATATATATATATAATTATTATTTTTTATGTTTTTTGTCCAGCTGTGAAGTCATTTTTGTATCCAGCAAAGCTAGAATTAAGCAGCAATTAAAGCCAGCTAGTCAACCAGCTATTTTTTTATGTAACAAGCAAAATTTCAAACAAATGAAATGTTTTCCAGTTTTGAAGCTAATCTTTTGCACTTACAGTAAGTTATGATTTTTTCTAACTAGTTATCAAGCTATGTAGCTAACAAATCCAAAGGACATTAAAATGGCTTTGGCTTGCTAGTTGTGTATAGTTATTGTTTATAAACAGTGCTTTTTTTCCGAGCTACTTATAAGGACAACTATTTGTGTAGCTGGCAAATCTAAAGAACATATATATTTTCAAGCCAGTTTTTAAGCCAACATAGTTAGAGATAACATCTGCATCTAAAGGCCGATCTGGACAGGATTAAATGTACAAGGATTCCTTGGGTAATTTCCTATTTCACAGGTGCTCCTCTGTGACATTATTTCCATCTGGATTGGCCATGTCCATGTTTTTAGGCTTCCTTTGAGAAAATTACAGGAGGAATCACCTACTGTTTTTACCATCTGATAATTTTTGTCTGGATGTACATGGTCATGATTTTCTCTGCAGACATCACCTCATGTTGGGGAAGAAAAATAAAAATACTACTGCTGTTTGCCGTATTTAGGTATTTAGTCTCAAAGTGCTTGTATCATTAACCATCCTCCAGATATTAAACACTTCCCAAGTTGCAAAATGCAAACAGGGATGCTTCTTGAATACTTTATGATTTTTTTTATTGCATTTCTGAACTGTTCCTGGAAATTTGAAATAAGAGCCAATGTGGGGTGAGACACCATGTAAATAGAGCATGATCCTACGACCTATGTTACCTAAGTTACATTTCAAAACCGCCAAATAAACAAAAAAACAAAAAAACCACGATAAACAAATCAAGTTTGTAATCTAAGACACAAAGACTATTTATTTACAGTATCTATCTACCTACAGTATATAGACAAAAGTGTTAGGACACATGACTTTCCCAGCAATTTATGATTCTTCTCCAAACTGTGTCCACAAAGATGGAGGGACACAATTGCATAGAATGTCTTTGAATGTGATAGCATTACATTTTCCCTTCACTTGAAATAGGGCACGCAAACCTGTTCCAGCATGACAATGGCGGTGTACACAAAGCAAACTCCATACATATATAGTTTACATGGGTTAGACTGAAAGATCTTGAGTGGCCTGCTATACAGCTCCAACCTCATCCCTATTGAAGACCTTTGGAATTAATTGGAATACTGACTGCACCCCAGGCCTCCTCACATCAATACCTGACTTTACTTAGACTTTTAAAGCTGAATGAACACAAATCTCCACAACCACAAACATGGAATGGGATGATAAAAAAGCATATGTGATATCTTATGGTCTGGTATCCACAAACTATTGTCCATATAGTGTATCTAACTATTTATAAGATACAAAGGTGGCTGAAAGCAGTTGTTCATGAAGCCACAGAAGCCCAATTTAAATGTTTACACCTGACTGGGATTAAAACAAGAAGATACAATTTGAGTCGAAATCAAATTTATGATCAAAATAGTTCCCTGCTAAAAAAAAAAAAAACATACAAACTAGCCTACAAGAAATCTTCCATGAGTATTACTCTTCTTACAACTAAAAACATATGGCTATAACCACACTGAGATAAATCGGTCCATCCTTTTAATCTGTTGAATGCAATTTTTTTTTCAGGCTCGCACTAAACTGTCATGAGGAACAGACTGGGTAATGTCACACACAGACACATGGTTTCCTTCGATTCGCAGCAGCCATGCATGACTTCAGTACCTATTATCCTGATGTGATGACATATAAAAACAAAGAAATTGCCTCGCGACCATCCAAGCACCATTTTATCCAATTCCAGTATGTTTAAAACAAGCTGCTTGGCTCCCACCTCACTTGACCACACTCGATACGCAGACATTTTGTCTCGGAGTCTCATAGAGGTTACGCGTCTCTTCAGTTCACATTCTCTCACTTCATTTTTGATTCTTCCTGTTTTAAGGCATAAAGTGGAGATCTGTTTTGCAGACTCATCAGGAGTCTACAGTAGAGACTGAAGCATGGGGATGTTTGAGATATCTGCTAGACTGATGGCTTTTTAAACAGACGAGAAGATCAGGGCTCGTTTTTTATCCAGGGCTATTTCCTTGACAGTCAGAGAGGAAGAAGGGGGGATTGTGATTCCACACACATAGGTGAAAAAAAGAAGTTGAAATATGGGTGTAAGATAGGAGAACTTCGGTGCGTTAGTCATTTTTCATGCCAGATTTAGAAGATCAAAAGATGAATGGAGCTGTCATATATATATATATATATATATATATATATATATATATATATATATATATATATATATATATATATGTACCAATTTTAGTTGGGTCAAAAAATGTAAATAAAAACATTTACAAATGATTGCATTCTGTTTTTATTTCATTTTTCCCTGTGTTCCAACTTTTGTGGATTTTAAGTTGTACGAGGTGGTATCAAAAAGCTTCGAGAGCTCTGTTTGCAAGAAAGAACTTTATTTTAATGAGGTTTACACAATATAACCTCCAAAATAGTCCCATTGCACAGCAATACAGCGCTCCCAGCATTCCTACCTACCACTTCTGTAGTATTTTCGAAGTGCATCAAGCACCTTCTGCCATTCGTGCTGGATCGCGCCGCAATGGTGTGAAAAACGGTGACATTTGAGCTGCATCTTTATCTTCAGGAAGAGGTGAAGTCCACAGGAGACAAATCTGGCTAGAAGGGTATGCAAAAAGTGAGGTTATGTGGATTGTTCTCTGACGATCATCATGCAGAAGTTGATGGGGGTTGAGCTCGTTGAACGTCTTCATGATCTCTCGTCATCTTCCAATGATGTTTTTGTAGGTAAGTAACGAGTCATTGCAGCATCGCCGTATGTCAAAAGTATATCATGTTATACGTCTCTGTGGCAGTTTTGCCCAGTTTCATGCAGAATTTCACTCTTTGTTCAACTTGCTGTCCATTATAAAAAGGCTTCTTCTATTCGGGTTCGCCACAACAGATCATCCGTCTCCATACCCAATGTACATCTGCCTCTTCCAAACCAACTACCTGCATGTCTTCCTTCATCACATTCATAAACCTCCTCCTTGGTCTTCCTCTTTTCCTTCTTCCTGGTGGCTCCATTGTCATCAATCTCCTACCGATATACCCCATGTCCCTCCTCTGCACATGTCCCAAACATCTCAATCTCGCCTCCCTCACCTTGTCTTCAAAATGTCCTTCATGTGCGGTCCCTTTAATAAACTAGTTTCTAATCCTGTCCATGGTCATCACTCCCAATGAAAATCTCAGCATCTCTAAGCTGTCTCCCTTATTACTTCTGCAATAGTTGCCCAATCATCCAGCACCTCTTCACCACCACCGAGCCCCTGTCTGACCTCCAAAGCCATTCTACAGACCACCATATGATGCTGTCTAGCTACACAGTCCCCTGCCAACACCTTAAAGTCTCCAATCTCTTTCAGGTTGGATCTCCTATGCTCCTCCTTCTACTTAAAATAATGTACACCACTGCCATTTCCATCCTTTTAGCAAAATCTACCACAATCTGATCTTCCACATTCCTCTCCTTAAGGCCATATCTACCCATCACCTCCTCATCACCAATGTTACCTTCACCTACATGGTCATTAAAGCCCCAATCACCAATCTTTCATTCCTAGCTACACCTTCTACCACTTCATCTAACTCACTCCAAAAAACTCTCTTCACCTTCACTACACTCTTACTGTACTCTTCCCTCAGAATCACCCCTACACCATTTCTCTTTCCATTCACACCATGATAGAACAGTTGAAACCACCTTCAATGTTCCTGGTCTTACTCCCTTTTCACTTGATCTCCTGAATACACAACATATCTACTTTTCCCTTCTCCATCATATCAGCTCCCTCTCTCCCTTTACCAGTCATAGTACCAACATTTAAAGTACCAACTCGAACCTCCTCTCTCCTGCACTTCTCCTTTTCCTGCTGTCTCTGTAGTCGTCTTTCTCCTTTCCTTCTCCTCCTTCGGCCAGCAGTAGCCCAATTTCCACCGGTACCCTGTTGGGTAATAATACTTGTGGCGGTCTTTGGTACCCCGGGCCCGGGACCCCGGTATGAAACTCTGATTCGTGATCCGCATATTTGATTTGGCACATGTTTTATGCTGGATGCCCTTCCTAACGCAACCCTATATATGTGTATATGTGTGTGTGTGTGTGTGTGTGTGTGTGTGTGTGTGTGTGTGCGTTACTCAAAAAAAAATCTTTTTTTAAGCTACATTTGTCATTGAACTAGTGTCTGATTCCTAATTATTGCATTATGGATGTAAAATTAATCACAGAGGGAGGTATGTATTTGCTTGGAAGGATTAATTCTGTCCCAGTTATGCCAAAGGCTAAAGGCATTATTCATAAGCTCCGTCTCTTTTCTCTTTTAACATGGTGGGACGTGTACATTGCCGAGCCAAGGAGGCAGAATTAGGAATTTTTCCATCAATTCTCAATTCTCTTAAAAGCCTTCAAATCAAAGTGTCATCAGACAAAGACAAAGTCCCTGGAAAATCTGCATGGAATAACAAGTCTTCAGAAACTGCGAACATCCTCGCTATTTGAGTAGAGGAGATTACGATTTAAGACAGCAGATATTGAGTCAGAGTAGCTGGAAAAATTGCCAGTCTCATCTTTCCTGGGCTTTTCACATCTTCAAGTACAAAGCCTCCCACAGCGCCATGAAGGTTTGAGTGAAAACCAGCTGGTCGCGATGTAACGTCAAGTATTTTCAAACGGTTATAAGCTCTGGCTTATTTTGTTTCCAGATTTAGCCAACGAAACCATGTCAGCGTGTTTGACGTTATGCGGTAAGCGTGTGTGTTGACAGTCTCTACACCCAACACTACTCCAGTGTTCACAGTTTACTCAGACTGAAACTGAAACCCAGAGTTTCAAAATCTCTCTGTATTATTAATAGAGACTGTGTGGAGAGCATTTTAACGTAGATTTAAAGTTGGGTGAAAAATCTAATATACACAGTTCCTATTTTACCCCAAATGGAGTGTTTGCACTGGAGATACAGGGATTATTTTGCTAAAAATTAATGAAATCTGACCGAGTCAAAATATTTCTTATCTACCTTCTAATCACATAGTCAAGTGGTAAAGGTGGGGTTATGCTTTTGTAGAAAAGTAATTGTTAAGAGGGTTTTTCAAAGCAAAGTATCCCAAAGTGTTTCATACTTTCCTATTATACAATGTTATACTTTTATCCTATGTTTATACTGGGCTTTTATACTGCAGCAATTTTTACATTTTCGTCCCAATTTGGCCACCAATTGGAAGAAATTTCTCATCAACCAGTCTGCTCTTCCATATTATTCAACAGGAACCAACTTGTGAGGGTGAAAACAAACATTTAACCTTTCAAGCTAAAACAAACAAATACGCAAAATAAAAAGCAAACAAATAAACAAAATTAAACTAGCATACAATACAAACTAACAAACAAATGCAGACTAGCAAATTAGGAGGACAAAAATAAATAATTAGCTAAAAAACAATGCTAGCCAATGTAAGTTTTGCTTTTATTTGTTAAATTGCTTTTGCATGCTAGTTTATTCTTGTCACATTGCTTTCATTTGTTTACTAATTTGCTTTTGTTCATCAATTTGATTTTAGTTTGCAAGTTTATTTTCACCTAGTACTATACCGAATAAAGTGAAATTTATTTATTTAAAGAGTTCTTTACTTTTTGTCTGCTACTACACTTTTTTTTGCTTGTTTACTTTTGTTTATTGGTGTGTCTGTGCGAGTTGGTTGGATTCCACACACTAAATTGCTTTTATTTGTTTGTTTGCTTGTTTTCTTTTGTTTGCTAGCTTGCTTTTGTTTACTAGTTTGTTTTTGTTTGCTGCTGTAGTTTCCTTTTGTTTGTCAAGTTGAATTTTGTTTGCACTTTTATCTTCAATCAATCAATTACTTAATGGTGAAATTGTATATTTACTTTTTTTTTTTCTTTTTATATACTAGTTCGCATTTGTTTGCTAATTTACACTCTATTTCGCTTGTGTTTTAGTTTGTTTGATGTATGCTCATTTGCTTTTGTTTGCCTATTACCCATTTACTTACTTTTACCTGCTTTTTACTTTTTCTCCATAGCTCACTCAAACGTCAAATGCTATGTTTATTTAAATAAATAAAAGTTCTGCCCATGGGTTGTTCACCAATCAATTGTGTTGTACCTCTGAAGCAGCGCTGCTTTTACAATTATATCGATATGCTGATTTTGCACATGAGCAGCCAGAGAATTGCTTATTGATCCCAGACTGAGCTACACAAGTTATTTTACACACCATACCAGCAGGCAGCACATGTTCTTAACTTTGCATACCATCACAAAGTGCACCACAAACTGCCATACCACATGCAGCACGCTGCCAATGCTGCCATTGGATACAGAGAATAACAAAATTCGAGTTTACTATGTGAAAAAAAGTCAGGAAATAAATGAAAAATATGGATATTATTCATTGCAACGTTTGCGGATTAGTCAGAGCACTTAAGTCAAACGTCTCTTTGATGCATGCTTCGTGAATTCTGTATACGCTTCTGTGGTGGTGAAAGGAGCCTCAATCCTTTCCACTTGCTGTGTTCACTGAAATATGGAGAGCAATGGCATGTTCACATCTGGAATTATGAGGCTTTCATTTGTTTTTAATAGTCGGCAAAAGAAAAGTTGGATATCCAGGTATGTAGCCAAAAAGCAATGTAGTAAAAACTATCAAAGCAAAAAAGATTTTCATGACTTTTTCTTCATGATTTTTACTAATAAGGCTACTAAGAGGCTGATCTGAAACTAACCATTACTTTGAAATCTCTATATAAATACAAGCTTTAACGCATACAATATAATGGCAAACCAAATGAAATGTTTGGTTTTGCATCTTAGACACATTTATTACAATTATTGCTGTTCAATTTACTGTTCAGAGTTAAACATGTACAAGTTCAAGTCAAGTCAGCTTTTATTGTCATTCTATCCAAATACAATACAATACACAGTGAGACAGCATTCCCGCAGGAATGAGGTGCAACATAAGACAACATAAAATACAAAACTACACAAAACTAAGACACATAAAGTGCAAATAAGTAACATTTAGTGCAAAAACAGCATATGACAGTTAGATGGTAAACACTACAGCCCTGACCAGTATAGAAGATTTATGACAAATGTTTTGTCTATATAATAAATACTGTACAATTTTGTGCAGATTTCGGTCAGTCCAGTCACTTTGTAATAATGAGTGAGATGACTGGCGGAAAGAAACTGTTCCACAATCTGGATGTGAGGTCCTAAATGCTTGGTTCCTGTTTTCAGATGGCAGTAGAATGAAGACTGTGTGGAAAATGTGTGTGTGTGTGTGTGTGTGTGTGTGTGTGTGTGTGTGTGTGTGTGTGTGTGTTATTAGCCACAATGATTTTGGCCTTGTAAGTGCAAGTGCAGCATGAGCAAGGTGAAGCAAACTAGAGAGTGAACACAAAATTCTAATAGGCAAAAACATTTAAGTAGCAAACAACAGCAAACAGTTACACAAAAGCAAACTAACAGGCAAGCATAAACTAGCAAATAAATGCAAACTAGGAAACAAAAACAAAATATTTGACAAACCAAAGCAAGTTAGCAAGTAGGCTAGTAGGCAAAAGCAAATCAGCAAGAACAATTCGGAAACAAATATCGCAAACAAATAAATAAGTAGACAAAAGTAAAATAAAAATAGGTAAACTTGTAAACAAAAGCAAACAAAAACCGATAACCGACAAACAAAATTTTAAAGTGAATTAGCAGGTGACAGGACGGTAGAAAATCAGAGTGAACGTAAACAGGTGAACAAATGACAAACAAAAGCAAGATAGCAAACAAACCTATATTGTGGCTAAAAGCAATCATTAATTAGAGAACAAAAAGTACCAGGGATTCTGCCCCCTTCTTCTTCCCAATTCTGCCTCAATCATTCCTACTTATAGATGGATTTATCTTTAATTGGAAAACTTTCAACAACATTCAACAATCACTATGAACAGTTTTGCATTTAATCATCCATCAGTGAACAGTTGACTTTCTCAACAATAATAGAACAATAATGAATGGACATTTGGTTTCACCTAGATAGATAGATAGATAGATAGATAGATAGATAGATAGATAGATAGATAGATAGATAGATAGATAGATAGATAGATAGATAGATAGATAGATAGATAGATAGATAGATAGATAGATAGATAGATAGATAGATAGATGTACACAGCAACAAAATGCAGTTTAACATCTATCAGAATTGCAAATATTAGCAACTGTGCAAATTGAGAAGTGCCGATAAATATGCAAGTATATGTACAGCATGTAAAATATATGTAAATATATGTATACGGCAAATAAATAAAAAGTTTATAGCAGTGAAAAGTGAGCAGACACTTTTAAAAAAGTACAAGTAAATAGATATCAAGGCTAAGGCAGTGAAAAAATGTGCAAATTCTGATAAGCAAGTACACTATGTATGTATATACATATATGTAGAATATTAGGCAGGATGTATGTAAGGTGTATGTATAAATATACATACAACCACCATCACCATTGTCTCACTCATTAATATTTATATTTCCTATCTATCTATTTAATTCTGTAAAGCTGCTTTGGGACAATGTGCATTGTTAATTAATAAAATGTAATTGATTAAAAGCAAATAGAGAGCAAAAGCAACCCAGTGAACAACAAAAACTAAGCAAAACAAGTGCAAGCAAATTAATAAGTTAAATCGACAGATTCACAAAGAGACTTATTGTCCTTATGGGTCATATGCTAGTCATCAGTTCAACTAAATGTTTATGTAAATGATCACGGACCATTTTTACTTATTCTGACAACAAGACAAAAAAAAACACCACGTATCTCATTCTCTCTCTGTGGGACTTGTCTGCTCTTTGACTCATTGCACGAGCATATCAATCTCATCGATGTACTCAAGCAGTGAGACAAATGAGCAAGCGACGCCTCAGCATGTCTGTCGAAAGCCCATTGGTGGTATGCATTCTCGTTTGTCTATGACAAACGCCCGTAGTCGTCTTACTGCCTCATTCATCTCAGTGTCAGCATCTAAATGGGAAGTCCCATTGTGAGGGCCTGTTCATTAATATAGATTTTATTCGAGAAAAGCAAAGTCTCCAAACTGCAAGGCTGTGTTAATGCTGAACATATGTTTACTTTCATAACCTATTATGTAATTCTTTGAATAAAATGATAGTAATGACAGCAACAACAAGTGAGCACAGGCTGTTGAAAGACTTGTTTTCACAGTGGCTCCTATATCTTACAAATGTTACCATGATAAGCATTTACTACTACAGATATGAATCCATTGAAAATTCTTTAATGCATTTATTGTATGTTATTTCCCTCACATTCTGTAGTTATTTTTACTTTAGTTTTTACTGTTACAGCCATTGCATTTTTGTCAGTTTTGGTTAGTTACCGTTAAAACAAAACTCCCACTCAACATGGGGCACAACTGCCAATAATTCGGGTTCTGTTACCAAATAATTTTTGATTCGGAAGCAAAACCAACCAAGTGACCAAAAGCAAATTAGCAAAATAAAAAATAATTTTAGCCAACTAGTGAAAGAAAAGCAAAGTAGTTAGTAAAACAAAAACTAATACACAAAAGAAAACTAGCAATTTAGATCAGAGAAAGCAAACAAGGCAAACGTCTCTAGGTTACGTATGTAACCCTAGTTCCCGAAAGTAAACCTTAGGAACTTCCTGTGAGAAGGTAGGATGGCTCTACCGTGACTAACTAGTCCTTGGATCTGATTTGAAGCAAGACCTGTTTGAGGGTCAGCAACTTAAACCTGAGTCTCATGAGAGAGCGGTTCAGCTGATGTAGATCTAAGATAGGACACAACCCTCCGTCCTTTTTGGGAACTATGAAGTATCGGCTGTAGAACCCGGACTCTCATTTTGATGGAAAGACCACCTCGATGGCCTCCATCCTCAGTTGAGGGTTTACTTCCTGTTCCATGACCAGAGCCTGCTGGCTTCCCACCAGGGTGGAAAGAACTCTGTGAACACAGGGCGGAGGAGACCCAAACTGAATCAAGTAGCCTCGCTCTACATTGTGCAGGACCCACTGAGACACATCTAGAAGAGCTTTCCAAGCTGCCAGAAAGTGCCTTAGGGGTATCAGTCTCTCGAGAACAACCTCCGGTGTGCCTAGAGCCGGGGCAGCGCCCTGAGAGGCTCTAGGGGTGGCGAGATCTCCTGGACCAGAAGGGCGGGCACCAGATAGAGTGGTGCGGTGCGCCCCTTCACGGCCGGATCCCCAGAAAGTCCCATGTCAGGACCTTTTCGTCAAAGCCTTCCTGTCTTTCCTGCCTTCCAGTCTTCAAATCTGTCACCTCACGGACTTCGATGCCAAACGGGGCGCAGGATCCCTCACAGGGGGAGAGCGAGTCGTGACGCTGCGTTTCTGCACCTCCCGGCGTGAGGTGGAGGGTTGCCATTGGGGCTGCGCCTGCCGCTGGCGGTACTGCTGGAACGCCGCCGCCTGTTTCTTATTCTCCTGAAACCTTTCGACCACCAAGGTTACGGAGTCGCCGAAGAGGCCAGAAGGGGTTAGCGGGGTGTCCAGCAGTACGGCCCTGTCACCGCCATGGTGTGCAGGGACGCAGCAGCTTGACCTGTCAAAGCATAGGCTGTACCCACAAGAGCTGATGTATTGCGTAGGGGCTTCGTGGGGTAACGTCGGAGTCTTAAGGGAGGAGGCGCTTCTGGGAGAGAGATAGGTGACAAGTGTCTCTTCAACTCGCGGCATTGCCTCATAACCATGTTCTTTTCACCCTATAATGTGAGAATACACATTAGAATTGGGGGTGAAGGGCTGAAAAAGGCTTATAACCATGGACACCTCAGTGTGCAGGTCGGGAAAAAAGGGAAGACCACGATGCGGAGGCTGTAACAGGGGTGTCAGAAAGCAGCCAATGTCCAATTTTTGACTGATTACACACATTATTTCAGAGCGTGAACACTCTGGCGCGTTCCCAAAGCGTTTTGACGCACCTCGAGTTCCAGAAAAGGGAACTAGCAAGAGTGCATGGATTCTTCCAGACTTCTATGTCACTTCAAAAAGTCTTTATTCAAATGAATAAATATTAATAATTCATGTATAATTAATAATAATCTGTAGTATAAAAATATTAATGGACTCCAACCTTTTTACTATACTTGTTGTTAGATGATGCTACAATAGTTAGGGCCTTTCAACAATGTCCACTGCAAAGACACAAATTATAATACCAAGATTTTAAAGAAGAATAACTTATTATTAATCTTTTAGCAAACAACAAATGAGATGAACGAGACACGAGAAAATGGAGACCAAGAAAAACAGTAATCTAGACCAATCTTTGTGTCTTGTACAATGATTGGGCTCTTTAACATTCTCTTGTAACATTTGGAAAATAAATGACAAATGGCGACCATCTGCTTTCAGTATTCACATATTACATTCTGAGACGCTGTAATTCTGTAATATGCTTCACTTTTTATAGAAGTTAGCAAGGCTTTCATCATTCCAAAAAAACTGAGTTCACTTGAGGTCTGTTTGAGAACTGAAATGACCGTGTGCCGCTTGCTTGTGGTTCAATGTTTGGTTTGCAAATTGATTTTTGATGGATTTACTTTTAAATAGCCCAGAGAGACTTATTCTATAGCGTTAGATGCTCACCACAATGGACCAAAGAATTCATCATGTTTATTAATGTGAGTCACAGTTTGAAATCCGCCTATAGCCATAGAGTTCACCTACACACACACACACACACACACACACACACACACACACACACACACACACACACACACACACTTTGCTACACTCAATTGAGTGATATTATCAACCATTATGCTTGCATTCTGTTATTCATTTTCTCTTGCTATTCACACAATTTTTTGTTCCTTCCGAAGGTCTACTTCCTGCAAATTTGTAAATTGTGTTTTTGTGCTTTTCTTTTTGTGGTTGTTGCTTAATGAGGTTACATATGCACTCACCAAAACAAATTCCATGTATATGAAACATACCTATCAATAAAATATGAATATGAGTTTATAATAAAAAATAACCTTGTGAACAAAAAACAAGCTATCAAACAAAAAGTAAACTAGAGATTAGGGAAATGGGAGGTCAGTGATAAAGGTGTTGGAGCTGCCACTGCTGGGCCCTTGAGCCCTTGAAAATTTGTTCCAGGTCCTTATCTCTCAACTGCTCAGTGTATCAATGAGATAAATGTAAATCGATGTTAAAATGCAATGCAAAATTGGTGCATACAAAACAGACAAGTGAGCAAAATCAAACTAGTGAACATTAAACAAGCTAGCAAAACATCATAAACTATTAAGATTATTAAAACTATTGAGACTATTAAAAAACAAGCTAGCAAACAAAAACAAACTAGCAAACAAGGAGAAATCTAGTAAGCAAAAACAAGCTAGTAAAGTCAACTCAAGGACCCAGCAATGGCAGCTTGGTGGTACTGGCATCTGATTTCTGATCAGAAGTTTTCTTTTTGCTTGTTAGCTTGTTTTTATTTACTAGTTTAGTTTTTTTCATAAACTTGATTTATTTATCAGACACCAGATGTATTTTATTGCTAGGTATGTTTTATATACATAAAATATAGTTATATACAGTATGGTTGAAATGACAATAAAAGCTGCTTGAATTGACTTGACAAGTGAACAAAATCATTTTTGCAAAAAAAAAAAAAAAGCTTACTAGAAGGAGAATGCAAATTAGTAAACAAAAACAAGCTAGTGAACAAAAAAATGTGTAAATTATTGAAAACTAGCAGATTAAAGCAAAGTTCTAATAATCAAGCTGGCAATCAGAAGCAAACTAGTGAGTAATAAACAAGCTAGCAAACAACAAGTAGACTGCTCAGCAAACAATACACTAGTGAGCAAACAAAAATCAAACTATTAAACAAACTAGCAAGAGAATGTATATTAGTAAGCAAAACAAAGCTAGCATTGTGCTAATCATCCCTTTTGTCTTCTTTTTTCTTGTTTTCTTCAAACTATTCACTAATGTATTTCTCCTGTGACTAGCTGACCACCAGGCCATGAAACGCAGCTCATTCGGACAGTCCAGAAACAGAGCAGTAAGGTGGATGTGTGCGAGGATTGTGTGCATTTGACTTTTTAAAGCAGGCTGGTGTGTTTTGCACTTCAACAGTCCCTGCACGTGGCCAGCATCGGTCAGGCTAATATTGAGCTTGGCAGAAAGGCACGACCAAAAAAAACACCTCCTGTGGTCAGTCATGTTTCCTTTACTTTTATTGTGTGTGCAAGTGTCGATGAGTCATGAAAGTGTATAAGAAAGAGCCAGTGTAAGACCTAGCCAGCATGTGATAGATAGATAGATAGATAGATAGATAGATAGATAGATAGATAGATAGATAGATAGACAGACAGACAGACAGACAGACAGACAGACAGACAGACAGAACACATCACATACATATGTTGGTTTTCTCTAACCTGTTGCACAAAACTGAAAACACTCAATTGTCCAGAATGTCTTTAAATGCTTATTAATTACATTTTCTCTTCAGTGGAAGTAAGAGGCAGGTTCAATCTGATTAAACCTGTTCCAGCATTACTAATTCTCTGTGCACAATGCCCGCTCCATAGACACATGGTTTGCCAAGGTCGGCAGGGATGAACATGAAAGTCCTCCTCAGGGTCCTGATCTCCTCACCCAACATCACATTACCTGAGGCTCTTGAGGGTAAATGGAAACCATAAAATCAACACTGAGCTCATGATAACTTTTAGTCTATTATTATGCCGAGGTGCTAAAAAGTAAATTTTCCATGAAGACATACTTGTTAAAAAAATTACCCCAGCAGTTAAAAGGAATCGCTCATATCAGTCACCCATGAAACCCCCTATGAAGTCATGCGTTCTAAATAAAACAATAGCCGAGTCGCGTATAGAAAAGAAACAGAACAAAGGCTTTTGATTATTAGCGCTATCATCAGTTCTGTCGCTCCTGGCTCTAAAGCCGGGCCAAAAACCAGATCCCTAAAATTTTCCTTGTCAGCTGGTAGTCACAGATAAGCGTGTGATATTTCACACCCACACACTTAATCATGTTGAAGAGTTTTAGTCAATTAGTCACGTCTTTGATAGTTTGGAACTTCACAGTCAACCTCCAAATCTTCTTAAACCAGAGGCAGATGATGGTTCAGGGATGTGCCTGGTAGAGAGCGTTAGCGCCTGCCGTGTTCTATTACCTAGCACAAGATTGTGAAGGAAAACTATACAAGTCAAATGAGTAAGGATGTGTTGGCTCTGATCGTGACATCATTGGTTTGACCAATTCACTTTAGTTGTGAAAAACACTACAGCATTAAATACTATATGCACTGCAAAATCTCCTCAGCTAGTCAAGAGTTACAATCTCTTTATTTTTAGCCATAAAAATCGTATCAATGTTATTTTAAGTGATTTTTTCTTGCGAAGTTAGTACATTTTAAAGTTATTTTACCTGCAAATTGAGCTTAACTACCATCAGAGAATTGAATACCATCCATTGTTCAGTAAACAATGCTCAAATATCACACTTAGGTCTACCAAACAACAAATGAATACTACCAAATTAACAAAAAATTACCAATTATAAGAGCCTGCAGTATTAAGTCACCACACTCTTTTCAAGCCTTATCCAAGATAGTTATTTTTTTTATTTATTTTAACTTTGTATTTTATACACAGTAGTTATGTCTTTTTACTAAATTGATTTCAGTTGTACATGTTGAATTTCTTCCAGAGTTGATTAATGCCAAAATGCATTCAATAATGTTTTATGTTGGAGTAAGTATTTTGAGAAGCAGTAAGTATTGCTTTTAACTACTGTATATTACAAGCCAGTCTTCATTTGAATAAATAATTGTTGACAATATGCATGTGTGATCTTGATTTTAATAGTAATTTTGTTTTTAGTTCAAATACTTTGTATAATATATACAATAATTTTGTATATAATATATATGTATATAATATATAATAATCACAATTCTTAAATTAAGAGGAATTCTCTTGTTAAGTAGCTCTGGTTTTAAGATCTTTTTACACAAATTAAGAAAAGCAAACTGTTTTTATAAAACATTTTACGATTTTTCTTTTCTAAAGCCTAGATACGTTTTCTTATTTTAATAAATCTTGACTTGTTTCTAGTTTGTATCTTTTTTGCAGCGAGATATTTTATGATTATAGACCTAGTGTTTCCTGCAGAACCATTGAACAGATGTTCTCTGTAAAAATATCAAAAAAAGAGAAACATTTTCTTACAATACATTTAACCCCATAAATCATCTCATTAAACCAACATAAACTGTGCTTAACAAAATGTCCCATGATGCCCCTCACTCATTAATACATTTTGATATCAGTATTAAATTCAGCAAGAAACCAAGATGTACTTGGGCTTAAAAAGAATATCAATGCATCCCTAGAAGCAAGTAAAAAATGAAAACTAAAGGGAGCATGAACTAGATGGTCATGAGAGAGAGAAGTGGAGGGAGAATGTCAGGCCAAGAGGAGACCTAGTGTATACCTGTGATATGGAATTCTCCAAGTTCTGCCAGAATGTGTGCCTCATCATTTAGGATTAGGTATCCTTCTCACTGCCAGATGCACACATTGGTCCCAGATGCAGCTGGAAAAGACAAAGACATGGTTTTGGATGCATCCAGGATATCTCTTAGACACACCTGTTGCTACCTCATGTAGCATGAATGTGAGATACATGGGTAGTTCTTTTCTGCACACACATTAGATCATTTTCCATAGTGCAATATACAGACAAAAGTTTGTGGACATCTGACTGTAAGACTGGTATGTGTTGTATATTTGCATTGTGTCATGCGGCGAACGAAAAGGAGGCAGAAGCCGGAGCACAGTTCGCTTTGCTTTAATGAAACGGAGAGAAAACATACAAACACACACACACAGCAGTCCAGTATAAGTCCCCAGTGAGATATCCGTGGTACCCCCTGGAGGGGCGAGGTCCACAATGTCCAGGGACGAACACACAGAAGGATAGGGATAATCCTGGGTGCGCTTTGTGGAGAAAGTACAGCCGTAAAGAGAGTGTGGAGTTCGGGAGGAAGAGAACGTATTGGGATACGCATACGCACCAACACATAACGGACAACGGGTGAGTGTGAGTGAGGGGTTTAAATAGGAGCTGGGGATGAGTGCCAAATAAGTGAACAATTGAAGCCGGGAGCTTCAGGAAAAGCGGAGGTATGACAAGTGGCAAGTGGATTCCTGACACACTGACAGCTTTGCTTTTAATTTGTTGTACAGTAGGTATGTCAGGGAACCACCGGCCACGCCCCCCTTCGGCACTCAGCACACTCGCAGCGCCTCGCTTGCATACTAATCACCTTCACCTGTCCCCAATCTACACCCTCCCTTTATAAGACCCCCCGTTCACACTCACTCACTGTCCGATCTATAGTTCATTCTGGCGATCATCCCTGGACTACCTGTGTTTCGGAATATACCTGTTTCCGGTACATGCTGCTTCCTAGCTTCTGTTTGATTCCCAAGGCTAATAAATGTCCTATTCGTATTCTGGTTTCCGACTTTTGATCAAAGTGTGACAAGGTAGCTGAAATTAGAACAATTTTCAAGATAAAGTAATGTTAAAAGGATCTAAAAAAAACCTAGCATTAGACCTCTATTGGGTAAAACCTGGTACATGGCACTTTCATCCTTCTACAAATATAGAAAACCTACAGTTGGCGAAAAAGCTGGGGAAAAAGGGAACCTTAAAGGATACAGGGAATCGGAGGCTGTTTATATAGCCAAGCTTACATATTATTATGGAATATTTATCACTGCCCAAAAGGCAATATGATTTTATTCAATTGATTTTAATTGATTAGTATCTTAACATATGTACATTGTTTAATAAGTTTATCTACTTGGGATAATGGATGATTGTAAAAATGTATGATTATGGTATCAGATTAATTTTGTTGGCTTCTTAGTTTTATGTCTAATAGTCTGCTCTCGACTTTAAATTGCCCTGTGGTTTATTTAGTATCCTCAAGACAGTCTTGCAGATTCTTTTCCATTTCATCCTGTATGGTTAATAATCCTATTTTTAATACCCCCATTCCAAAATTACTGTAGTTGGCAACCCAACAAAGTGAAGGAGTAATTAATTTTGGGAATGTTGATGACAGAGTCGACTCTCCATGCCATTACAAGAGCTGGCTTTCGATGCATGTTCTGCTGGACACCGATTGCTGCCAAAGTAGTTTGGTTTGAAAAATTCAGTTTTAAACAGTTGACACTTTTCAGTAAAATAATAAATCAAATTTGAGCTTTTTTTTCCATGTATTGTAGGTCTTGGCTATAATCTAAATAATCTGAACTGGTCCTGAACCTCTGATGCTTTGTTTCCTGTTAGTATGAAACTTAAGAGCATCACTTCATTAAGATTCTTCTTCACGACTCCATGAAAGCTTTTCCTCCTGCTGTTTGTTGAGTCTAGCACTGCTTCACATTTTGAACTGGTTTTTCATTTCACACTTGCTTTCTGTGGATCTACAGATGTGAATTCTTCTTGATGTTCAGAGCAGAAGCAGGGGGTAGAAATGTGCAAGCTTAGCCAAATGCAAATAGGATCAGATACTTTGTTGCTAATAAATATTGTAAATTGAATTATACTGAATTTTGTATAATCAGGTCAAACAACAATTTGCCAGAGGTATAGAGAAATGAGGCTGGGGCTGATTTCTTTCTTGCCCAAACTGTGGTTAATAGCTTATAACGTCTGCTTGAACATCTTACTGATTTTTATTAATACATTTTCTAAATGTGACTTGCTATCTATTTTAAAAAAATAAATTAAATTTTTTTTTTTAAAGTGTGGGTCCCTGGTGGTCTAGTGGTTAGGATGCGGCGCTCTCACTGCTGCGGCCCAGGTTCGATCCCCGGTCAGGGAACCAACCCCAGCCACTCTTAGTGCCGGTCCCAAGTCCGGATAAATGGGGAGGGTTGCGTTAGGAAGGGCATCCAGCGTAAAAACATGTGCCAAATCAAACATGCAGATGATCTGCTGTGGCGACCCCTAATGGGAGAAGCTGAGAGAAAGTTACTTTAAAAAAAAAAATGGTCATTGCAGTTTTCTCTCAAAGGACTGTCACTTATTGTATAAGATAATAGAGACAGATGCAAATGCTGAGTATGAGCAGTTTATTGATAGAAACCAAAAGAAACCAAAACCAAAAGTGTGGAACAAATTTACCTCAGAAAATGGACGAGTTACTTTGCAAAGATGAATTAGACACAGGTATTTAAACACAAACTAAAACCTGAAAGTGGAAACCGCTGTAAATGGAAAAATACAATGACCATTGACGAGACATAGGTGGAGATATTGCATGAATGAAAACACAAACATGTGACAATGAAAAAAAAAATACTCATACTGTATGGACCTCGGGTCAAAACAAAGGGACTTAATAACAGGGTATAAAAAGTCGATTATCTCTGACAAGCATATTATATAAATTGTCCCATGTGTTAGGTCTGAGCTGGGAGTTTTAATATTAATACCTTAACATGGATTACAGAAAAATATTGAACTTACTGTGTTTGCTTTGCTGCTCGAATTTATGCCACTTTTATATAACTTTGAGTTTTATTATTAGTCTATTAGTTATAAGCTTCTTCTGAGATTATATTAGATAGTAATAATTATATTACTATCTATATTTTTCACAGATTCTTTACTCATTGATACTCATTGATTTTTTTTACCCCTTTTTATATCCTTTGTTTTCTTAATTATTTTTATTAAGATTTTTATAAATTAAATATAATTTATTTTTGTCTTTTTCACTGTCTTCATGTACAGGTCAGACTTGTGAAACTGATTTGATCTCAATTAGACATATCCTAGCTAAAAGATGTCTGCTAATGAACAACACAAGCTCACTGCTAATAATTTTTTTGTTATTAATTCAAATTAGAGTTTAGACTTCATAACCAAAATCACGACCATCCGTCATTTCGATTAAAATACACTTATATTTCATGTTTTTTCTCTTTTTTTTGCTAACAACTTTAAATAACTTTAAACATTTTTAACATTTTAATAGTATTTGAAAAGATAACTTTAGTGTGTTAGCATTTCCAAAGAAACAAAGTGCTGATAGTGGATTTTTCGTGTTCTGATTTGTCTCCATCTCAGTGTTGTGTCTCAGGCTTGTATACTACTACCTTTGTCCCAAATTAGGATTCCATAATGAGAATTTTGTGCATTCAATGTGACCAGGTAGACCACACACTGCGGTGGCTTACATTTAAAGTCCATGACCTGCACTCTAACCAAAAAAATTAGGCCTTAACATTTGTGGCCCTGGTTCTATGCCAGAGCGATAACACCCTTTCCATCATTCACAGAATGTTTACATGACAAGGTTGTAGCCACTGGACCATTGCCTGGAGTTTATAGGTCATAAATGCAAAAACGGTTACATGCATGACCTCGGGCTTGTGTACTCTCTCTGTCTGCTTTGCAATTAACACTTATAGTCCTCTGCTATAGACTTAAGAAGAATTGTATAAGAATTTATAAGAATTATACTTCAAATCTTACCTATCGTTAATATACATTTTTGTAAAAAAAAAATTATAATAATAATAAAAAATAATAATAACAATAAAAAGAAGAGACTCCATGTTTTTCTAAGAAAATATTTTCAGTAGGAGAAATAGAAAAATGTGCAATTGCTCTATTTTTTTTTTTTTTACTTGGATCATTCACAAAAATGTCCATGTTAAATTTTTATAGCTACATGAATATACAGTGCCAAATCTCCTACTGTTTTTTTTTGTATTCTTAATCCAAAAGTGTGCTCAAACCTGATTTGTTTTAAGACCTGTATTTTATAGAGGTGAATTGATTTGCATTCCCCAAATTTGAGTTTGACAAGAAATCAATCTTCAAAAAATTCCTTGAATATTCACTAGATGTGCATAAATATATATTTATATAGTTTGGAGAAGAAACACATTGAAAAGTCTGGTGTCCTAATACTTTAGTCCAGTTAGTATGTTTATATATCGTAAATCTTTCAAGATAAACCTTTTATACTAATTCACCAAATCAACATTAACCCAAAAATACTAACCAACCAGTCCTTAATCCCTTGAGACCAGTTTGTATTTTATTTACTCATTCATTCATTGGCAATTTAATTCCTTGAAAGCCTAATATGAGCTGTGTACAGACAAGGGTGCATGTTAAAGGTCGGATCTTGGCAGGGCCTCTTTTTCCCAAAAAAAGCTGTTCAAATACATTCAGATCACTTAGACAAGATGAGAGGAAGCAAGTTTGACAGCGCATTTCAACACATTCTTGTTATAAACATACTGAGAGAAGAAGGAATGGAGTTTGAAAATGAAGCAGTGGGCATGCTAACCACCAGACCACAGTGTGTTATTGCTGCAGAGGGAGGTAAGGGTGTTAAAGAGGTTTGCAATGGCATCCGACTTTCTCTCACTAATATTCACAGTGGGGAAATAAACCCACTTGCATTTAACTAAAACTGTATTGTGTTGAATCCAACTCTGCTGGTGTGTGTGTGTGTGTGTGCATGTGTGTGTAGGTTAATGTTGTAGGTATGCATGCAGTGCAATTAATATACCATGGTATATGTATATTTATTTAAAAGTTAGACTGTGGTACATGATAAAGACCGAATAAAAGACAAGACAGAATAAAAAAATAGACCAGTGCCAGATCAGACTTTGAGATGCCTTTAGCACCTTCAAGTCTAATGTATTGGGTGTGTCAAACCTCTAGCTCTGCGCTCTATATTAGTCACGTGAGACCTTTTTCAGATAGCTGGGATTCATTTTTGTGGGGCCAAGCAAGCTATCAGTACTCTGATCAGGTATTGACTGGTTTTATTTAAGAGTAGTTATGGTTGCCATATTAATACACTGTTGATTCTATAGATGACTGTAGTTGAGTAATAGCTGGCAACCTCAAAGCTTTGAACTCTACACAGGTCATTCTCATATTCTGAATGGCACATCCAGAACCATTACATGTGTAACCTGATTCTAAACACACACAACTATCCCAGTGAATATATTGATGATACTTTTGGCAATCCTGAGCCTACAGCCCTATACATACAGTCACATTTTGGTTCCAGAGTGACAATGCTCCTGTGCCCAAAGCCAGGTCAGTTTTAATATTCAGGTCAGGTCAGTTGGAGAGGAAGATCTTGAGTATCCTGCTATAGAGATTTGACCTTAGCCCTAATGGATAGCTTTGGGATTAATTGGAACTCTGAGAGCACCCCAGGCCTCCTCATGCAGCATCAGTACCTGACTTTACTAACACCATTGTGATTGATCCACAAGCACATTCCAGAAACTGGTAAAACATTTTACCAGAAGATTGGAGGTTATTAGAACAGCAAATAGAGACTAAATGTGGAATGGGATGTTCAAAAAATTCATACGCCAATCTTACAGTCAGGTGTCCATACTTGTCTTCCATAGGACCAGTCTTTTTACCTCCAAAGCCATCCTACAGACCACCATCCAATGCTGTCTAGCCTACACTATCTCCTGCCAACTCCATACAGTCACCAATCTCCTTCAGGATATAGTCCACCTGTGTGTACCTTTCCTCCACTCCGTCACCCTATGCTCCTCCCTCTTCTTAAAATTCACCACTGCCATTTTCATTTTTTTTTTAGAAAATCTAGCACTGTCTGACCTTCCACATTCCTCTCCTACGGCCATACCTACCCATCACCTCCTCATCACCTTTGTTCCCTTCACCTACATGCCCATTAAAGTCTGCCCCGATCACCAATCGTTCATTCCTAGGTTCACCTTCTACCACTTCATCTAACTCACTCCAGAATATTTCCTTCTCTTCCATCTCACAACTCACTTGCTAAACATAGGCACTGATGACATTTATCATGAACTTACATCTTTGGCAAACACATGTTTATATAAAGTTGGGCAAGATATAATTTCATTCACAGATATTTAAAAACATTTAGAACTAAAAAAATGGATAAAAAGTGGTATCATTCTTTAATTCTGAAAACAATGTCATGATTGCCACCGGATTAAAGCACAAAAATGATACAGAATTATGCAACCGGTAAATAATTGACTTTGTGTTGTTGATCATTTTTCTACAATGGGACATCAGCAAGTGCTTTATTTCTTACATACTATAGCCAAAACGAAAATGCCAAGAAAACTTCTTCATTCCTACACTTCCTGAGGTTCATTTTCAAGGAATGTCATGCAGTTGAATGTACAATAAGGATGACAATAACAAGGCTCATGTGACATGGTAACCAGTCACTCGAACTAATTGTTCATACCACCTGCATAGAAAGTGAGATTATACAGACGGTTGGGTGGGCAGACGCCATGCTCGCTGACAGAGAAAAAGTAAAAAGTAGTCCAGACATCAAACCCACTCTGTATTTACATTTTTTTTTATCCCCAGCAGAAGTCTGTCTGAGAAAAGGCACATGTGTGTTGGGTTTATTCCCAAGTGGACTGGATTTTCCCACTCTGGTATTGTTTATAAAACACTGTGGGCCCAAACACACGGTGCCCAGGTTGGGTTTCAAGCCCTGCAAACTGTATCTATAGAGAACTCTGAGAACTTTGCTTATTTTTACTTAGAAAAGAACTTATCGAATATCCAGCATTAGTAAATTTGAGTGTTCTTGTAATTTCTCAATGGAGCTAAATGTTGGCAGTGTTTTTTATTGCCTGTAAGAAGAAAAGAAGAACGTTGGTGCCTTCGCTTTGCTTTCACTGGCTGAACTCAAACATCCAATGGGGGTGATAAATTCTAATGCAAACATTTTTGTTCTGCGACGTGAAAGCATCCCTGCCTGTTTATTCTTGAAAAATTTTTCACGTGATCCATATTAGTTTCAATAAACTGTTTGATCTGACAGATAAACCCAGTTTGAGAGGTTGGTTTTGGCTGACACTGCTCCAGAATGTCCATGGACTCGGTATGCAGAAGACCTCTTCGTTTTTTTTATGGAATTTTGGGAATCATGGGAAATATTTCTGTAGTGACCAGCTTCATGCTGATTACAGAAAGAATGCATTCTTCTTAAAAAAACGTGTTCACATAATTTACAAAGCAATATAAAATTACATGAATCATATTTGAGATTTAATTCAAGCTGGAATGAATGCACTAATATATATACATTAAATTGTTTATCACAGAGGGATGCACTGGTCAAAGGTTTTATTGTTCACGATGTTCCAGTTAATGTGGAAATATTAAGGGAACGTGATGAAACTGGGAAAAATATTGTGACATGGTGTGTCAAAATTCAAATAAAACAAGGCCTTCTGATAATAAATGTCCACATCTCTTCAGTAATCCAATGGAATGAGACATAAAGAAATATATCAGTAGAAAATCTGGGATGAATTTTTACATGGACTTCAACTCCCAGGTTTCACTAACGATGTGCATCTCCATAACTGAGCCCGATATGATTTGCATCTCAATTCATAGCCAATGATACATTAAAGATACAGATAAAGCAGGTATGCGATACGAGACAACAAATCATCAATTTACTTAAGTCGCTTCTGACTTCTAACACATGGCCCTTTCACAAATATGCCTTTTGTGCGAGTGCAAAAAAGAAAAAGAAAAGAGTTGAAATATTACCATTCCTGTTCTGTCTAGAGGAAGATGCAGCTCTACTTCTGCCATGTTAATCTTTATTCTATGTGACTCGTAGGACATGCATTGTTTTTTTTTTTATCAATGTAAAAGTGTTCAAACGATGCAAATGCAACTTGTATCCGATCAACACTTTTTTTTTAATCGATGCATCACACCGTTAACTTTTATGCCAATGCACCAATGTGAATCAGCGAATCTTACCATCTCTAGTATACACACATTTCTTTTCTTTCATAGCTATCAGAGCTCACCACCACAGTTTCTTAATATAGATACTGCAGACTTCCAGCGTACACACACATACACACACTTCTTTGCACCTAATCTACTAGTTAATCATGTATGCCCAGTTACACACTCTTTCACACACATGGACACACACATACACCCACACATACATCCACACACACATTATAAAAAAAGACTCAACCTCTCAATGCAACCTTTTCTCCAGTGACTTATCCAGCCTTTAGTTTCATGGTCGCTATATATATATATAGGTACTGACCTGTTTTTTCTTTTTTTTTTCTTTTCTTTTTCACACCTGTTCTTGCCTGTTCTCTGGATACTCTTTGCTTATCTCCTGCCACTTATTGACCACCTTTTTGCTTGTCAATTTGAAAAAAAAAACATGTCTCAAAAACATTTACTCAAAAAAAAAAAAAAAACCTCAGCGGATGATTTCCACACAGGCAATTGTCATATTCTGAATGGTGCAACCAAGAATTGACTTCATGTGAATAGCATGATTCTGAATACATGTTACTTTCACAATGTAAATATTGATGTAACTTTTCACAATGCTATATACAGCAAAATATTACATATGCTATGACAAAAACATTCGCTTTTAAAAACAACGTGGGTGTGATTGTTGTTTTATGTGGCAAGTCTTTTAAGTTAATCTGTACTATGGATTTCTTGTCTGATCGTTTTGTTTAACTCTACAGAATTCTAAATAGCTTTTAGCTCCTTTTTTCTTAATTGTTATAAAATTTGAGACTGTATTACTGTTAGATTCGTCATGCTGTATAATACTGATCTGATGAGATCATCTGCTTTTTTTCAGCCTTCTCTGGAGCTAAAGAGATTTAAAACCTAAAATTATATTTTGGCAATTAAATAAGTCTTAGAAGTACCGACCTGTGGAAAGAATTTGGCTCTAGATCTAAGTCTCCTCATCACATCATGTTTTTATAACACCTACAAATGTCTGGCTTCGGTTCCATGAAGTCAGACGACTGTCATCTGTTTGGGTCATGCTATAACCCTCAAATGACATTGCTCCTATTAAATAAACAATTATACAGATAATTATGTGAGCAACATTGTCCCTTGAACACACTCCATTCCAACTAAACAAAACTGACTTTTTCCAACTAAACAAAACTGATTTGTCTGACTGCCTTTACCACAAAATAAAATACTAACATTAACTCAGAGATCTCACACAGTTAATTCCTGAATCTGTTCAAGGTTTTCAAGGATACCTGAAACTATAAGCAAAAATCAAAAAAACTTTAGACAAAACAAACAAACAAAATAAAATGACTACTAGGACTACAGCACTACAAAGTGTCACAAAAGTCTTGGACCACCATCTGTGTAAAGCTGCTTTGAGACAATGTTCATTGTTAAAATGAGGAAGGGTTCCTCTTTTGAGTCTGGTTCCTCTCAAGGTTTCTTCCTCATAACATCTAAGGGAGTTTTTCCTTGCCACAGTCACCACAGCTGCTCATCAGGGATAAATACACACCATTCACCTTACTGTTAAATTCTGTAAAGCTGCTTTGAGACAATGTTGTGAGAGTCTGTTGTGAAAAGCGCTAGGGAAATAAACTTGACTTGACTTGACTTGACTTAAAAGCGCTTGACAAATAGAAATGAATTGAATTGAATAGAGGAAATTAACACTTTTTCTTTTTAACATAATTGCCAATTACCAGGTCTTTTCAAACAAAGACACTCATTAATATTAATTTAATTGGTGTATGGAAACTTTTGGGACACTTTGTAAATGATATTATGTATATTTATAAATTGGGCATATATTTTAAACCTTTATCCTACTATAATCTATTAGTCTTGTAAGCATACATTTAAACACTTTCGTCTAAATGTCTCCAAAAACTATTCAGAAATAATCTGAAAAAAGTTAAATATACCAAAAATCCATTTCTGTACTGCTAATCTTAGGTTGTGTATGAGCTTTTTCCATAGAATAAGAGGAACTAACCCAGGATGGAGTGCAAATCCATTGCAGGGCACAATCGCACACACACACTACATACAATTTGGAAAAGCTAATCAGCCAACAATACATGTTTTTAGACTAGGGGAAAAAACAGAGTACAAAGAGGAACGTGGAGGAACTGGGCAGAGGCAAGATGTGAACCCATAACCCTGGAGATGCGAGACACAGTCTATCAATATAAAAATGCTTAACTGTAAATTAAGTGTAAGAAAATTGTCTATATAAATATTGATGCAGACTTTATAGACAAAGGTTTTAATATCCAATTCCACATTTAGTCCTTAATTTCTGTTTTAATAGCCTCAAGTTTTCTGAGAAGATGTTCCACTAGATTCTGGATTGTGGAAGTGGAGATTTGTGCTCATTCAGATATAAGGGCATCAGTAAAAGCAGGTACTGATGTAGGTGAGGTGAGGAGGTCTGGGGTGCAGTCAGTGTTTCAGTTGATCCCAAAGGTGTTTAGTAGGGTTGAGGTCAGAGCTCTATAGCAGGCCAATGAAGATCTTCCATGTAAACTATACCTTCATGGAGCTGGCTTTGTACACAGGGGCATTGCCATACTGTATGAAAAATGTATGCATAGGATGTCCGAATAATTTTGTACTTTTGTATTACTTTTGTTAGGTACCCTGATAATTTTGTCCATATATTGTAGTTAATCAGATTTGGAGGTTAATCAGATGTAGAAAATTTCCAAGAATGAGAATTAGGAATTACCACAAGCAAACAGAAAAAATATATAATATAAAATGAAGAAACATTTTGTGCCACTTGAGTGGAAGTTTTAAGGCTTTTACACTTATTATTCACATCTTGACTTATTCACAGCTCCATTTATGAGGAAACACCATGTTCACAGTATCACACTGCAATGCTTGGTGGTGATGGTAAAGCACTATCCAGGTGGACACAGGTATTTTCATGAGGTTATAAAAGCCTAGACATTGTACACACTCATGTAGATGTTTAGCTTCTTAAAGGGTTTTGACTGTAAAATTGTTTTCTAAAGGGCATGTATGTAGAGATCAAAAAAACTTTCTGTAAGGCTTTTTTGAAAGAAACATCACTTTATTCATCAAGGATGGAAATTCTGGTGGCAGAGAGTTCATTGAGAAGAAGTGGGAACTGAAGCTAAGCAATTTAAAAGGTGTTATATTACTTTATCACTAAATCTAATTCAAAAAGCCCCCCACATTTTTAGAAGGGTTCCTCTAAAGTTCCTTGGACGGTTACAGGTTATACACCTTCCAAAATGTGTTCTAGTTATGGCAGAAAAACTGTTGTAAAGTTCAACACAAAACCATTAAAGTGAACTTGGGGTGAACCGTTCTTTCTGATGAACATTCTCATTTCTAATCAATCACATGCTTTAATGTGAGACTGCGATCATAAAATCCAAACTCGTATGATCCCAGATATCCCATATATCAGAGCATCTCTGATTAAATCCTCCTTTTCCTTCTCTACTCCTTTTGCGCCTTTGGCAATGAACACTCAGTATTCTAAAGGAAGCAAAGCGTTGTTACTTTGCATTTTACAATTTTCACGGATCGCTTTCAGCTTCTTCGTGTCACACCGTGTCAACACGCACACCTCAGCACTTCAGGGCATGAGAAGCCTGACATTTTTAACTTATCAAGATCAGATCGGGTTACCAGCTCCTCTTTATGAATAGGCTTTTTTCTTTCTCTGCACAGAGTGGGTTTTGGAAGAATTATGAGAAGCCAGTGTCTAAACCACTTCCATTAGATTGCAAGTCATTTATCTGCACCCCTTCGCATTCCTTTTTCCGATTTTTCCGCCTCAGGTGGCCGTCTCCGGTTTTGCTGCATGGAAACATTTCAAGATCCTCCACTTTTCATCTTCCTTCCAAACAGCAGTTTGGCTGGCGATGTCTTTGTTTAAACTCTAATTGACAAAACTGGCCATGAACGTTCATGACTGCTGAGGGATCAATTACTTCTTTTTTGCAACCAGGACTGAATAAATGCAGCAAACGCTGCTGTTTATGCGAGGAAACAGTGACCAGTAATGTAGGGGGAACATTTTTTTTCCCCTACTTTCTCGCCTTTTTCCTCACTCACTCACTTTCTTCATTAATTTCTGTGCAGCTGTTAACAGATGTTGTAAGACAAAAGGCCATGAAATATGTTTTAGTAAAAGTGTTATGGCTGACAAGGGAGAACGCTATAAACCAGGAAAGCGTAAGGTAGCTCACGGCCAAAAGGACGTAGCCATGAGAACGTTTTCGCCGAGCAATAAGTGAGATGAGAGAGCGGAGCTTGGGGATTTTGGGAAGTTTCTGCTTACTGGGATCATCTAACCAAGACAAATAGGTCAAAAATAGATATGAATCTGCGAATGAGCTTTTTTACATCATCAGGAAGGTAAATCAGAAGTCCGGAAATGTGGTCAATGTGTTATGTTATTATATAGTCTCTGCCTGTTATATAATGTTGGACAATTAAAGAGGTGAGAGGTTAATACAATTCTAAACAAATCTAAAAATTAATGGCATGAACGATAAATATTGAGAATACCTATTGGGGCAAATGCGGTGATGGGGGTTAAACAGAATCAATCAGAGAGTAGGATTTCACGGTCTGGTCGTGAGCAAAATTGTAGTGACCACCGAGACATTGGTTTTCCTATAATAATTCTGTTTTATTATCACAGCAGTTTGGTTTTTAGTTTTTATTAAAAGCCATTTTAAATATTCTTATCAATTTGTGGGGATATTAAATGTTGAAGAATGCATGCAAAACACACTTCCTGTACTTACTTGCAGTATAAACATTCATTATATATATATATATATATATATATATATATATATATATATATATATATATATATATATATATATATATACAAACACACACATTTCTGTTTGACCAGTAATAATTTAACCATAAATATAAAGGAGGCAAAATTAAAACCTTTGATTCAATGTTCATGCTACATGACAAATGCTGAAATCTTCCATATTTCTTTGAAAAAATCATTATAATTATGGCCCTGACTGTGCTTTATGTGGCTAATTAGAACTGCTGCGTAAGTATTACAGCATATTATCAATTTATTTGATGAAACTCTTTGGTTTTCTTCTTGAAAAAATGAATTACATAGCAATTTTACAACTTTGCACATAATGTGTTTTTTAGACAATTAATAATTAATAAATATGATTAATAAATAATTACTTCGCTTCATCGTTCTGAAGTTGAGTGTACACTGGTACGAGTGCTTAGACACAGAATGTAAGTCTCTGAACTGGTGTAAATCTGTAATGGTGATGAAGGGTTTGTGTGGTGGCCATTTTTGAAAATCCCTCTAAACAAATGCTAACTCTATTGAATAAAAACTCAATGGAAGACACAGTCCCTAAAACGATGCCTTTACCACAGCAAAGAAACATCTCCAGCTGTCTGTATTAAATACCTCGGAAGAAATGACACAAATGACTCTAAACTTACAGGCCTGTAAAAAATCTCTTTTACATTCGATGAACTGGAATATCGTCTCCATCAAAAGGCGCCTGGTTAACAAGTCTCCTCGGACAAGATCGAGTGTACGAGGGGCACATTTTTACTGAGAGACGGAGACACCAAGACTCTGCAGCTGTGGGAAGACTGGGCTCTTAGGCGTCTAGGAGTCCATGTATATAATTATATAAAAAATAATAACTAGTCCCATTTAGGCCATTTCAAGATTATAGGTAAAGTTGAGATGAGGGTCTGTGGAGTGTGTGTGCTCTAAATGGGGTCAGCTACAAGCTACTTTGCAGGACAGACAATAGAGGAAGTGTCTTATTGCCCTGCATGCCATATAGTCAAGTAAAAAACTTTATTTTGCAATGTGTTTTGCTTTGGAAAAAGAAAATCACTTCTGTTTGGATTTTTTTTCATACTCTGTTGTTTTTTTGTTTTTTTTTTGTGAAATATTTGTATCAGATACAGTAATTACAGTAACAGAAGACTTCAAACATCTCAGGGATATAAAACAATATGGTTTTAAGGCCATTTTCTATTTCCAGACAATAATATTTTTATCATGCTATTTTATAACTTTTTATATTTTGTATTGCGATTTTACAATTTATGATTTTTTTAATTTTCTTTTACATATTTGACTTATATCTTACTAACAGTTTTTTTTTCTCCCTATTATTTATACTTTACATGCTAGATATATTTAAGATGCATTTAAATATATTGAATTATTATTATTTTTATTATTATTATTATTATTATTTTTATTATTATTATTATTTTTTTATTATTATTATTATTATTATTATTATTATTGCCTTTGTTGTATTTATTGTATGAAATGTACAATATACATGATGATAATAATAATAATAATAATAATAATAATAATAATAATAATAATATGTAATTTTAGTAGTAGTATTATACCACATTTTAAGGCTAACACAGGCACATATAATCTTTTTTCCTCCACTTCACAGATAACTAATGGCCTGTCTGCGAGGTGCGGGGTTAAACTACTGAACCATGAATATCAGTCTTCTGTGTTCTGCTCTGCATATGGCATGAATAGACCCCTTTTTTCTTATCTGTTACTGTCTGTGCTCTTTTGGACCATCTTCAAAGGATCTAACCGCACCAGTCTATGTCATACAGCAGCCCATTAAATTAGATTAATACTCATACAAGATGTCAGGAGAAGGTCTACAGGGCATTCAACCAGTAGTCTAGTACCTGTATATACTTATTTTTCCGTCTTCACTGTATTGGGCGTCTATAAATTCTTCTTAAACTGATCCAGCCGACTGGGGCGCTTCAGAGGAGGAGAAAGTATTTCGTTTCAGAACAGGAAGTCTTTTAACATCTGTTCTTAATGAGTCAACAGCTATGCTTTACGTTATCACACATTAGAAGGAGAATAAAGACACTTTATATGTCTAACGCACTGTCGCTGTGTATAAAATTACACAGTAATATGTAAAGGCCAATCGTGAATGATCTTAGTGTTCTGTTTTCTTATGATAATAACACACTAATAAATACAGATTTCAATTCACATATATTTCCAATTCAAGTTTATTTCTATTGAGCAAGCCAGTGGCAACAAGGGCAAGGAAAAACTCCCTGAGTTGATATGAGGCAGGAACCTTGAGAGGAACCAGACTCAAAAGGGAAAACATCTTCATCTGAGTGACACCGAATGTCCATTCATTATAGTTATCAACTGTTATTTAATGGACACTCAAGGGTAAAACTGTTCATAATGATTGTAGTGCTAAGCCATTGTAGCGGAATGTTTCTATTAATTACAGTCCAAATCCATCTTCATGGTTCTTGAGAGGGGGTGACACAGAGATGAGTAAAATGTATTATTAAGTATCCTTATTTCTATATGAGTTAAAGACACTGTGCAGAATAATTACAGTGCAAGTAAGGAGTCCAGCAAGACTAGCTATGTCAGCATAAATAACCAAACTCTGTCTTTCTAATAGTAGGGAATATCAATTTAAACAGTTTCTCTAACCTATTGATGGAAATACAAATCCAGAAGCCATTTCTCTGTTTCTGTCATTTCCGATGCATGCGAGAGCAGAAAAAAAATAAATGAAATAGTTGTGATAAATCTAACGGCTTTTGGTTCATTTTTGTTTTAAATGTTGGTTATTTTAATACTTCTATTTTAGTCAAAATACAAAAGTTTACAGCAAAAAAGTATATATTTCTGAGGTAAATTTTAGTTTTAGTAATAAAAAAATGGTTAATTTGTAAATTTAACTATTGACTTATTATCTGTATTTTTAAGTGTGTTTTTTAGTAAAAAAAAAAAAAACACTTGCCCCCAATGTGGCCAAAAATAGTATAACGGACTTTTTCATGAAATAACCTAAATTAATTTAATTAATTCAAAGAATTACTCTTGTGGTAAGTAAATAAGTAAATAAATAAATAAATAGTCACCCAGAATGCATGTTTAAAAAGCATATACACATTTTTTGGTCAGGTGTCAACAAATTTATGTCCATATAGTGTATGTTCATGCTGATTAGAGATTCTGATAATTGGGGGAAAAAAATTATGTTTAATTAAGGATGTAGGTGGTCATTGCAGTCCAAATGTAAATAAATGAAGTGGGTCTTCCAGATAATATTAGACTTTCCAGAAAACGAGTTAGCTTGTAGAATCCGATCGGGGACTGGCAGTACTCGCACTATGGAAGAAGTATGAAACAGTTCCTAATAAAGGAATGAGAAATGATAAAGTGGGCAATTATGGGCTGTGGAAGTTTCACTTGGTGCTCACATTAAAGGAAAGCAGAATATTTATCTTTTAGTCAGTGGTTGTGGCTGATTGCACTTTAATGAGGTCGAAGTTGGGGCCTCTGAACCGCATGCATCTTTTTGGGTTGTTGCTTCGCTCTGAGGTTTGGCCCTGTTGAACCCCAGCCAAGTCGCCTTTGGGCCAGGTCAGGCCTAGTTTAAGATCACAACTCGGATTTAAATCCTCTCTCTTGGCCCTGGAGATACTTGAGAGGCAGTGCTTTCTTGGCTGATAGCTCACAAGATCAGGAAATTTGACTTTGAATTGCAGCCCGAGAGTATGTTTGAGATAAGCCTGTATTATGACATGCTATCTTCAGTTATGTAGAAGCTTTACACACCAGCTATGCTTTAGGATTAAGTGTGTGTGTGTGTGTGTGTGTGTGTGTGTGCATGAATGCATCCTTTCTAAACCATGAGCTGTGTTCGTCTTATCAGATGCAGCTTTCTTCCAACACTCCTTAGCCAAAGCAATCAGCAGCAGCTAAAGTCCTCATGGCTAATTTCTAGATGAAGCAGGATTAAGTGCTGGACCAAGGCCCTGAGGAAAAGCTGATAAGACTTGTTAGCCCTTCACTCTCCATCACTAAGTCATGTACTAGCATACTACCAAAGGTGTTTTTTGTGGCAGTTCCATACATACCTATGCTTTCAGGGTATTCTTGAATCTTTTGCAGAGTACTCTTGATATATTACTGAATATTCGAATGATTTTTAACATATGGATCAATTGATGTAAATTGTAACACAAAAGCAAAAGTTTTGCAAAGACTTAATGTTGTAGTATGTTCTGTTTTTAAAGTTAGTTGTAGTTGTGGCTATTTTGTTCTCAGAGATTTTGTTAGCCTACTAGCTAAAATAAGCAAACCTGAAAGGATTTCTGTCAGAATTTATCTTCAATATTCAACTAATTTACAGGAGTTAAAATTCTGACAATGATCAAAGTCATTTAGAAATATTTTTCATCTTAATTTTTAATGCTAACAAGCTAATTGCATTCATATACGTTCATAATCTTCCTTACATTGTAGCCAACTAGCAAAAATTAGCTAGTTTTTTGAGGGGAAGGTTTCCTCAGAATTCCTGAAACGTAAGCTAACCTGATGTTATGAATATTTTTTTAAGCTGAACTTAAGCTTTTACAAGCTAACATGAATTTATGGCATTTGGTAGACACCCTTATCCAGAGTGACTTACAACTGAGCAGGGGTGGGTTAAGGGCCTTGCTCAAGGGCCCAGCAGTGGTAGCAGGATTTGAACCTGTAACTTTCCAATTAAAGGTCCAATACCTTAACCATTGAGCTACCACAGCCTGGACACGTTTCTGACAGGATTTTATAACATAATATTGCATGATATTTATAAAGGTTGCTTATCTTTACAAAATACTTAATCAAGCTTACTAATATCAGCTATAACTGACATTAATTAGCCATCTCCTACTTCTTTCCAGTGTCTTTCTATAGCTGCAAACATTAAATTTAAAACATGCTTGATGCTTACCTACAAAGTGAAAACAGACCAAAACCTTTTTAATTCACAGCAGTATTCTCACCCCACACTGCACTACAGTCCTTACGATCCTCAACCACTGTTTGTCTGGTCCCTCCATCTCCCCAGGTACAAAAAGACATGCTTCCAGAATCTTCCCAACAAACCAGGATCATAATATACTAATGATGATGATGTCAGTGATAGTGTTAATTATTAAAGGTTTGTAATCTTTATTGATAATGTCAGCACATGAGTTACAGTATATGTATAAGTGGTGAACAAACCCTTTCCCGGGCTGAAACAAGCTAGCTAGCTTTGGGGTTGGCCGACCTCTTCTAACAATGTCTAGCTTTTCTGGAAAATTTATTTTTAAGTATGTCCGAGACCAAATTAATTAATATGTGCAGATCGCTACAGTCGAACTTGGCTGTAAAGGTTTCCCTCTGACCAACCAATCAGAGGACAGAAAAATGCTGACGGTAATTTGCTGTGAGGCAAATTTGAAATCTGATTGGTTAAAGAAATAGACCCTTTGCTAATATTCTCTATTGTACAAAGGCCAGCGGTACTAACTTTGAAGGCCCTGGGCAAATTAGATTGACATGGCAGCACATAGAGACTGAAATCTGATTGGACCAAAAATTTAACATTCACATACACGTACTGGAAGCAGTGCAGCCAAGAGAAACGCTACAAAATGAATTGAATATACTGTTGGGAATAAATTAATCAAATTCATTAAACAAGTATTCGAATTTTAAGGTCAGTGTTTCTGATAGTGTTTAGGCCAGAAGAGAAGGCTTTGCTGGCCCTGACCGCCCGCCACTGGAATCACCTCAATGTTGAACTGGATTCAGCTCCAAAAATTGGGATTTGTGCACATCTGGGCGAATGCAGTTCATTATTTACCATCTAGCAAATGAAATAATTATTTTAAGTGGTATGGAGAGACATTTGTCCACAATTTGCAGACATAATTGTATGTGCAGATGTTATTATCTAATTCAAGACAGAAGCACAGACAAATCTGATCTGTTCAGGTACAAAAGATTTGTTTTGGTCAGGATTACTTCAAATGAGACTGGTTTGGAAAGACAAGACTGCCATAGCATTTGGCAATATTGTAAACAAAATGTGAATTGAATAAAAAAATAATTCTTGTTTATAAAATTGTGTAAAACCAGCTAAATATGGACACAGACGTGATTTGGTCATGGATATAATCCCACCTGTACTGATATTCAGTATAACCAGGGTTCCTAAACAGGTTATGGCTTCAAGCACCAGCACTACTTACTGTCTGCCACTGAGTGAGGCTTTTAACCCTGTCTGCTCCAGAAGTGCCATATCATCATCATAAATAATATTTTGAATTTGCATAGTGCCTTTCCTAAGCTCAAGGACACATTACAGTAAAAAAATCAATACATTGCAATCAAACATCATATGGACATGGACATTTGTCCAGATTAAAACCAAAAAGTTAATGTTAATTTTATGTTTTATTGCAGTTTATTGCTTATTACAACAGAAGCAAAATTTAGCATGAGGAAAGATTTGGTTTTGCATCTTCTCTGTTGAATCGCATTGCTGTTTACCAAGCATGTCTTTCCCTGGCTTACCCAGTCAGCTTTATGAGGGTTCACACAAACCCCTGTTTGTAGAACCAATAAAATGTTTTATTAGATTGTTCTTATCCACCCTTTTGCATTACACCTTTTTATGTGCACATTTAAGAGGATATAAAAATGCTTCCCCTTTTCCTAAACGAAGCACTTTACTCAAACCATAAACTATATCATAGATCCACATAGAAAATCAGATAGCAAGCAAACCCTGTAATTTAAAAATGAGGAACATTCATATTGTTCACCTAGCACTCTCAGGAGAAAGAAACAGTCGTGTCTTGTCCTGTTAACGTTAACGTTCGGCTCTGTTCTGGGGCAGGAAACAGGGGGCACATTCTGCTAACCATAACCTTACCTGTGTGAATCGGCTGCTTGTTTCGTAGCTGCCTTCTACTACTGCTCCCTTAAATCAGGACGTTTTATAACGATCACCTTTGACCCCTCCATCTCCCTGCCTGCGTCTCTGAGAACGCTCGCGTTACGCCGCCCGCCGTGGTCACCTGAGCAAGTCTGGTTCAGGACCACTACACAGGACTGAGAGCTATTGTACAGGGCTGTCCAAATCACTTACTAGGTATTGAAGAGCACGTTAATATTGCTGGTTCACTTCAGAGTGGATTTCTGTCTCGGGTTTAGTTCAGTAATAATTCGTCTTGGGCTGTAATTCATTCTAAATCTGAAGTCAGGGATTGTTCTTGATACAAATGTAATATTTTTCTCAGAATGAGGCCAGGGGTTGGCTGTAGTTTATCTGCTTTCAAATAGAACAACCTAGACGGCACGTCTGATTAGATTAGACAGACTAGACCGAGTTTATAGCCGAAAAGAATATGAAAGTACAGCAGTTCATAGCTACTACTTGTTTTAATGACACGTTAAAATTGAAAGTGATGAATAAACACATCGCCAAGATAACGAGTAGATATTTAGATTTCTCCAAGCTAAAATGAACTACTAATACACATAATACTAGACTAAACTAAATGGACATTTGGTTTCACCCAGACTATTCCCTTTGAATCTGGTTCCTCTCAAACTTTCTTCCTCATACCATCTCAGGGAGTTTAACCCTAACCCAATACTGGCTCGCTTATTATGGATAAACCTATTAGGACTGAAGTATGATGCTAAATTTGATATTTACAATCTATTTAATTCTGTATAGCGATCCATTGATAAAATTAACTAAACTGAATGAAATTATACTGTTAGTACACATATTTACGCAAACATCTATGGAAAGTTTGTATAGCATATATTGTATGTATGCTGTAAAAGGAAAATAATCAATTTGTTTTATTCCTTCCTAAAATGTTAAATAAACTGTTCTTATTAAAAAAAGAAAAAAAAAAAGAAAAAAGAAATTAGACATAATTAAATTGCATTATACTTAAAAACCTAAACATTATACTCCTACCTGCATATGCTGATGTCATAAAGTATATTATTTTGACTTGATGAGAAGAGAAGGAGAAAAAAAGCCTAAAATTAGGGGAAAAAATATAAACTGCAGTTTTAGAAACTGCAAAAATATCAGGCTGCAAAATAAAATTACTGAAGCAAGAAAGGGTTAACACAGGGAAATATTTTCATATGGAAATAATGACATTACTGAATGAGCCTGGTAAATGATTTCTAAGTAGCAGTAGACTAATGCTGTTTTCATTTGAAAGAAATTTGCTCCATCAGCCATATGTAGAGAAACATCTCCCCCTTTAGGCTGTAATGGTCCTTCACCCAGCTTCTGTTCATGTTTCTTTTAAAATTTTGTTATTAATTGCTATAAATTAACTTTCTTTAACCTTTTTGTGTCTGACTTTCAATCTCTGCACATGAATGATTGTCTTCTCTCTGCTGATTCTGGGGCCATCAATATCCTCCTTCTTCTTAATCTCACTGCTGCTTTTGATATAGTAAATTATGTCATTTTCTATTTTGACAGATATCAGGGTTACAGGTGGAGATCTTGTCTGGTATAAATCTTACTGATGGACTTCGATTTGTTGCAGTCTTCACCCACAAAACCACTTAAGGGTGTTCACCAGAGGTCAGTTATTGTTCCTCTCCATTTTGTCATTAGGGTCAGAATCTCTGTTTAGTTGTAACTACAGATTCCAGACAATGACTATGAATTTGTGGTGCAATTCAAATGTTTGTGGAAAAATTACCATTAATTTTTTATTTATTTATTTTTTCATGTATCTGTGCTTTTTTCTAATGTATTTTGATTTTCTTTTTTTCACTTAACGATGTATTTGCATTTAGGGAGACTTTTTCAAAGTCAAATATCTTACTTTGTACTAAACTACATTTTGCGAAAACAGTCCTTTTTATTTATGTGTGGATAAAAAGCCACCAATCCGGATATCAACTTGTCAAACATTCGAACAGTTCAACAATAAGCACAACATTTCAAGAGGAAAAAAATGGAAGAAACTCCTGACTCTAACTTGCCACAACACATGTGGCATAATATTTTTGATTTATTTGAAGCAGTTGAAAAAAAGGTTTTGGGCTCGTGATAATTTAAATAATCAATCAGTGTTTGACTCATTAATATTATTCTATTAATAGATCAGTGTGCTGAGAGTCACATTAGAGCCTTTTTACATAAACTGAGGTGATTAACCAAAGAGTCTTGAGATAAAAATGATCATAGGAACATTATAGTTATAATAAATCATTGCTTTGGATACTTAAGTACATTTGAAGGCAAATACTTTTGTACTTTTACTCAAGTGAAAGTTTAAAGGGACACTTTTACTGGAGTCATATTTTACCTCATGTACGTGTCTCTACTTAAACTCAAGTACATTGTTTGTGTACTGTACTTCATCCACCACTGGTTGCAACCACAGATTCTAGACCATGACCATGAATTTGGGGTACAATATATGGCCAATTGTTTGCGGATACATGATTCTCGCAACTCCATGCTGTTGCCAAGTCCACTCAATTGTTTTAATTGTATTTGAATGCTCTAACCTCAAGCTTCACCTTTACTGAAATTAAGAGATATGGAATAAGCATGCAGGACATTGCCTCTATGCAAAAAGCAACTTAATTAGTATACGGTTTGCCAAGATTGCAGTGAAAGAACTTGAGTGTCCTTCACAAATTTCAGACCTCAACCCAACTGAAGACCTTTGGGAACCCAACATCAGTGCCTGATCTTATTAATGCTTTTGTAGTTGAATGAACACAAATTCTCACACTCGTTCTTTAACATCTAGTTGAAAGCCATTGTGTCTAAAAGTCTGAATTAATGTTATTATTATACCCACATCGTGCTAAGCCTGGGTATAAATCTCTCTTTTTTTCTTTTTTTTTTTTTTTGCTTTAGTCTACCATGATAAAAGTCTTCCACTTGTTGAAATCAAAAGATGCCAAAACTTTTCTCCATGCTTTCATCACTTCCAGGGAAGTTTATTTAGCATTTGCCTAGCATGTCAAGACAGATGTACAGTGAAATGTATGTCGAAGCTCAAATAAATAGCTCACTCATTAAAAATGTCTTATTACAACTATAAGACAGATAGATGAAGGCCTACCTCATCGTCTTTGACTCGTTTATCATAAACATAACTAGAGTTCCACTTTATAGCACCATGAAAAGGAGCTGAAATCCCATCATTGCAAAGAGAACTGACATTTTAGAATAACAGTCTGGAGCCTCGACATCATCCGGCACCATCCGGAGCCCTGCACCACATCCCTCCTGTCTTCTGGCTTAATCAAGGGCTCTCAGTTCAAATTAAAGTTACTCAAACCAGAGCCAGTCAACAGTGCAACAAAACAATTATCAATCCCATTCCCTTTTGTGCTATGGATTCAGATAAGCCAGAAGCTAATCATCTCCTTATAGTTCTGATCCTTGTCAGTCGGTGAGGTCAGAACAGGAATTCTGGTTTTGTCTTCAGCCAGAGAGGAGGCCTGGTGGTTTCAGATGATCAAAACAGATGTCACTTCTAATCTTTGGATATTTTTTATATTGTTTTAGATTAAAATAAAGGAAAAACGTTTTGTCCATCAGGTCCAAAAATTTCAAGAGTTTGCATGTGCGTGAATGCGTATTAGCACGATTCAGTCCGAACGCCATCCCATTGGCTCGGCTTGATGAACCTTATCTAATGTTCGACTGGAAAGGAAAACGTTTCGCTCATGCGTGTTATTAAATTGTGCAGAAGCAGGTCATTATTAGCTAAGCAGATGTTGTTGGATGCGATTGCAAGTTTATTCTGTTTCCATGAGACTTTGGTACCAGCACACGGGATTTTTAAACCGAACAAGCCAAACCCAGTAAATCCATACTTTGTTACAAAAACATAGAAAACTTGAAAAAAGAAACCATAGCTTAGTGTATATAACATGCAAGTGTTAAAAAAAATCTTCCTAGAACTCTCTCCATTTTTTTTGCCAAATGAAATGTTAAAACTTTGAACCAAAATAAGCCAAGACTAGACCTAAAGCTGGATTGTACTAACGAGGACATGATGAAACAGTTTCAAGCTAATCAAGGGTTTGTTTATGAGTTCTGTTCAAATTCAAGTTTCATTTTTAAACCTGAAGTAAAAAATGCTAAAACTCTGATTATAAACCCTTGGCACATTCTCCTTTTTCTAAAACTAGAAGAGAAGAGCCTTTATTTACCACATATACATTACAACACAGTGAAATTCATTTTTCTTTACATATTCCAGCAATTTTAGGAAGCTAGGGTCAGAGTTCACGGTCAGCCATGATACCGCACCCCTGAAGCGCAGAGGGTTAAGGGCCTTGCTTAAGGGCCTAAAAGTGGCAGCTTGGTGCTACCAAGGTTTCACCTCCTGATTAGTAACCCATAGCCTTAACCACTGAGTTAACACTATGCCTTATACTATACCTCACGCCCTACATACTATTTCATAAGTTTTGCCTTCTTTCAGCAAAGTGGAGAGCAGTGTTGGTCAATAACATGCTACTAGTAACGCGTTACAGTAATGCAGGTACTTTTAACAGTAACTAATATTGTAACGCATTACCTTTTAAATAAAGTAACTCCGTTACCGTTACCGTATGGTGCGTTACCCGTTACTTTTATAAAATGAATTAATTTAGGCTGAAGTGTAGACTACAGTCTAACCTGCTTACAGCAGCAACGCATTGTAGAATTGGTGGATTACCCTCTGTAAACACGAAGAAGACGTGCTGTGGGCGTGTCTCCGTTTATTCAGGACTGTGCAGCAGTAATGGCGAGTCGAGGCGAGAGCAAGATGAGTTTCTCAAAGTGGAAATATGCTCATTATTTCACTTTATTTGAGTATAAAGACAAAAACCTTTTAGTCAAATGTAAGCTGTGTCTTTCTGGTTCGAAGCTCGTATCTACTGCGATAAACAGCAACTCCAATCTGTCGAAACACCTCCAGAAACTACATGCCTGAGGAGCTAGAAGCTAGAAGCTAACCCGGTGTTCTGTTCTACATTGTTAATAGTTTTCATACTTCAGCTGTGAAAGGAACATTTTTAAGAGCTCAACACAACAGCAGAAGCCACATTAGTTTTTGATTGTGAATATATTATTCAGCTTGTTTTGTTATTTATTTCAGAAATCCTTGTGATATATTCAGTGTGTGCTGGTCTGACTTTAATAAAATAGTGTTTAAAAATGACTTTGTGTTTAAGTCAGTTTTGTGTTTGTAGAACATAACGCATAAAAGGGCATTAATGGGAACATTAAAGAACGTTCTTTAAAAAAGTAACTAAAAAGTTACTTTTAACAGTAACGCATTACTTTTTGGTGTAAATAATCAACAAAGTAACTTAGTTACTTTTTGAATGAATTTAGTCACTGTAACTAGTTACTATTTCTTAGTAACCAGCACAACACTGGTGGAGAGTATGCTTAGGACTCATAAATGAAAAAACAGGGAACAGGTAAGAATGGATGGAGAAAGGGCAGAGCTAGAGCTGGTATGGCATATACTTAATACTGAGGAGACTTTGAAGGCCTGTAAATATGTGTTGGTGAAATTCAAACTATTCAACATTTTTTTACATTTTAAAAGGTATTCATATATTTGTTCATTGTTTTTGAGTAACATACTCATTTGAGTAAATGCATATTCTTGTGAACAACAAAAACATGTGAAACTGCACATAGAATCAGTAGTAGCCTCAACTGAAAAGACCAAAAACATTTAGCAAGAAGTTACCATACAGCTTTGCTGTGGATTGTTCTCGGTAATTTGTCTGTAAATTCGCTCGAAATGAAACTCCTGCACTTTTCAAAGCACTCAGTTTTTCAGAGATGTCATATTAGGCTTTGGTGTAGGTTTTTCAAAATGGAATTATATTTTGTAAAAACATTAACTTAATATGTATTTGTTTAAAATATGCAAATATAATCCCACTAGAGGAAAATGGCTTGATCCTGGTTCCTGCCAAGCTTTCTTCATTATGTTGTTTCAAGGTATTTTGCCTATACAAGCCATTTCAAAAACTCCATGATTCCCCATTCGCTACCAAATAGCTTAAGTAGAAATTCATTCTGAATAATAAAGTGTGTCTTTACGTCTTGATGGTTTGGGACAATTCTACCGGGCGTGCAATCAGATTAGTGTTTAAAAGGTTAATCTTAGTCAGCATCATCCTTCAGTGAATTCCTCCAGCATGCTGATCAGTCAAATGGCCACCGAACGTCAGGACAATGTGAAGTGATTTCAGACGGATGGCTCATTTTAGGAGGCCTTGAAGAACTTTCTGAACAATGGTAACCATGATTTTGTAACAACCTGAACCGCCTCTTGGATTGAAAACCCCTCCCCCAGACATACACACCCCCTAGTAGCTTGACCTGAGACCCTGTGGTGAGTGTTTCTGTGTGAAAGCTTTCTCTTGTTCACAGTTAATGAGACTCGTTATCGGCTCTTACCTGAAGGAGCATGCAGGAGAGCTTAGTGTCCTCATTCTGGCCTTTAAGAGAAGCAGGGTAGGGGTTTTTATCCTGTTTCTACAGGAAGAGAAAAAACTCCACAAAGCCTAATTTTCTGCTGATTAAATCTAATTAGCACAAATGTGCTTCTTAGAAAGGGGGATTTTCTACATGAGGGGTAACTGCTCTTATTGTGGCCCAGCCTTAGCTTTTTCTTTGAAACTGCACAGCTGGTGAGAGACTGAAGTCTGAGACCGACCTGCTCACTGTTCTCTATATTTCTTCGTTTTAATGATGACACAGTATTAGTATCATTATACTGCAAAAACTCCTCATCTAGTCTAAACTTACAATTGTATTTCTAGCCATAAAAATCTTATTGATCTTGTTTTAAGAACAAAAAAAACTATGCAAGAGAAAATTGTGTATGATTGTTTTAAGATTTGTTTTTTCTTAATTAATAAAAAATTGAGCTTCATTGCTATTAGAGACACAATCTGAGGACTTTATTTTAGCTCTAATAACTGGTTTTAAGGTTGCTCAAAAAATATATGTCAATAAATACATTTAGGACATGTTATTTATTCCAAATGCTTGTTTTATGTCCACGCCAACACATTTATTTGCAATCTATTAACACATTATAAGACTCTGCACCATTAAGTCACCACACTCTTTTGGTTCTTTATACAAAGCTAATAGCTTATAGTTGTTCTGTAGTTCGATTTCAGTTTCTCATGCTGAATATCTTCCAGTGTTCAGTAATGACAAAGAATAGCAAAGTCCATTAGAATAGCAAAGTCCACTAAAGGCGGTAGATCATTTTCACATTTAGCTGTCTTCCTGACAGTGTTCAGGGCTCAGACACACTCTCCCAGTTTAAGTGCAGATTAAAAACCTTTCTTTTTAGCAAATCCTACACATAACATACGTCTCACGTCATAACCTTGTGCTCCAGAACATCTGATCACATGCAAATTATCAACTTGTGCTGTTAATATCATGAACAACAGCTACGCTAATTTCTCTCCACTGCTTCTCTTTCTCGCCCCATCCCAAGACACAATGAGGTTTGGCCAGCTCCAGTCACCTCCCACCTCATGAAGATTATGGACTTTAAAGCAGTAGATGCTGAACTCGCAAACATCCCGAACCATCTAGAGACGTTCCAGTGCCAATTGGATCCCACTGCATGTGTGGAGTTTTGACATTGGACCTCCTGGAGTGTTTAAAGGCTCTGGTGCTGGATCTGTGATGATCACAAATGTTGAGCTCATAAAACTAGGAGCTACTAACCATATAGACTGCATAAGACTGTAGAAAGAACATTAGTTATAATCTTATACTCCAGTGCTCATGTTAGTTCTCACTCTCCAGTGTTCTGTATTGTTGAAAGATTTATGATCAAACTCTTGATGTCACCCAAATGAAGATGGGTTCCCCTTTTGAGTCTGGTTCCTCTCAAGGTTTCTTCCTTGCCACAGTCGCCACGGCTGCTCATCAGGGATAAATGCACACCATTCACCTTGACTGTTAAGTTCTGTAAAGCTGCTTTGAGACAATGTCTGTTGTGAAAAGCGCTATAGAAATAAACTTGACTTGACAAAATAAATCTTTTATGTTGCAATAAGTTAAAATATTTTGAGAAGCAGCAAGTAATGATTTTACTTTGTTTTGACATCGTAACTATTGTATATTACAAGACAGTCTTCATTTGAATAAATAATTGCTAAATGCATGTATGCATGATCTTGATTGTAACAGTAGTGAACAAGCAAGTTTTAGGCTAATAAGACTAAATTAATTGCTTAGAATAATGCATATTTTAAGACATTTTATTATTATCTTACTGCACTAACAGATAATTGGACTGCATCTTCTTAAATCATGCATTAATTTCTTTTATTTCGATTTCTTTGCAGTGTGTTGTGTTCACCACTGTTCCTTCCTTGCAGCCCTTTTGAAAGATACTGACCACTACAGACCAGAAACATCCCACAAGAGATGCAGTTTTGGAGATGCTCTGGTGTCGTCTAGATATCACAATCTGGCCCTCGTCAAACTCGCTCAAATCCTTACGCGTACCCATTTTTCCTGCTTTTAACACGTCAACTTTGAGTACAAAATGTTCATTTGCTGCCTAATAAATCCTACACACTAACAGGTGCAATGATGAAGAAATAATCAGTGATCACCGCTCGTAATGTTATAATGTCATAATGTTATGCACAATCAGTTTTTTTTTTTTTCCAGAGACAACTCCAGATCCACTGCAACCCTGACCAGGATCAAGTGCTTACTGAATATTAAATATACTAGAAACGCTCGATGTAGAAACAGTGTCAGAACGTTAAAGATGGCTGAATGTAGTGATACTCAGGGTTTCTACAAACACCAGTTCCAGACTGGCAGAATAATTTAAATACTAATCTGAAATAATTCAATCTAGAGTTTATTTTAGAACAGACCCGTCTGTACTTTGGATATGTTATACTGCCCTCTAGTGTATAAAGTCTGTTCAAATGAATGACTACATGAGATCTTTAAAATAAATTGACAAGAAAAAAAATAAAATTAAACCTTACATTTTCAGCACATACAATATAGAGTTATTAGTTAATTCATAACAGCAGCATAACCTGCAGCACTCCTTTTCACAAATACTCAAGTAATTGCAGCTGTACACTGATTACTGGTTACTAATGTAAATAGACTAAATGTATTAAGACACCTGATTTTTCCAGCCATGTGTTTTTTTCCCCCAAAATGTTACCACAAACTTTTACCACAAAGTGTGAGGCACATATTAGATCCTTCCTTCACTTGAACTAGAAGCAAACCTGTTCCAGCAATAAAAAGTGCTCCTGTGCACAAAGCTAGCTCCATTAAGATATGCTTGACATGGGTTGGAGTGGAAGATACCCTGCTTTAGAGCTCTGAACTCAACTCTATTGAACACCTATGGGATGACTGTAAATGCTGACTGCACCCCAGGTCTCCTGACGTACATCAGAACCTGACTTTACTAACACTGAAGTAGCTGAATAAGCACACATTTCCACAAACACACTTTAAAATCTAGTTGAACATCTACCCAGAAGCAAATCAGGATCTGTAGGGGTTCAGGCTAGATGTTTGACCTTTTCAGTGTATTTTTCTTGTGTTTCACATTTTCCACCACCAGATGTCGCCAGAGTGTGTCTTCTTAGCCCTTAGTGTATTTTTCTCTTTTTGTACATTTGCTTGACTGTTCCTATTAAGACATCTGTTAAGAGTATATTTGCCTTTTTTCCCCTAAGAAAGACTTTGTTCTTAAAAAGTATATATTTTTTGTATAGTATATTTTCTGGTTAAACCTGCAGTCTTTAGATTGAGATTATTTTTATATTCAGTATATGGCATATTAATTAACAGCTGATTTGCAGGTGAGCAGAAGCAGGTGTATTTAGAGCAGAGGTAGCCAACATGGTACAATTTACATTTTTAACACAATTTTAAATATAAAGCCTGCTTGATTGAATAATATATAAAATATAATATTTAATTTTAAAAAATGGAATAAATCCGATTAATGCAATACATTTTTTATGTTGATTAAAATTAATAATCAAATAAATTAGCACAAATTAAATTGAATAAATAAATGGATCAATTAAATAGTTTGCATTTGTTAAACCATATTTGGATAATAGTGTATATACACTAAACTTACTATTAAAGCAGTTGGTGATGGCACAATGTGGAATGACACCTGACACAGAAGTTTCCACGCTAACTGCTCACCTGGCAGAGCAGTTTTGGGTAAACAAAGTCTTTTTTCACAAAGAGGATGAAAAAAAAAGTAACTGAAGCTTCATTTAGAGGTGCACTTTTTTTTATTATTGTAAAGACCAAGAAATAATGTTGCATGTTTAAATATGTGTTTTTTCTACCATGGTAAATCAATTATTGTGAGGAATTATTCACATTAACATCAGACAGTCACTTCATGTACACGAATATTACTATTATTATTATTAAAGGTGAACTGTGCCACTTTATCTTATTCAGGAAGTTTGTACCAAACAAGTAGCCCTTCATATTTCTCAGTACCCTTGAATTAGCTCTCAGTTTCGAATAGGTTGGTGACCACTAATTTAGAGTAAAGTAATCCCCCGTTTATTGCGGTGGTTTCGTTCCAAAACTGCTTGCGTTAACCGAAAAACCACGATAAACGGACGCCACCCCAAAAATGTCATAAATCATCCTCCCACACAGTTTAAACACACATAGAAATCATTTGCAAGTATATAGTCATTTGATTTTTATTAATAAATGTCATTATTTCAACATAAAACTCCATAAAAACTATTCCCTCTAAGTTTTTTGGTCTATCATGTTATCCGCAAGAAAATCAGCAGAACAAATCATATGGCAAATGCAATTCGACGATAAAACTGGGGGCGTGAGATTCGAACCGCCCGTAAAGCGGCGGATTACTGTACATTGCCTTGGGAATCACCATTGTATTGTGTTATACCAATATGCTGGAGTTGGTTATATGAGGTGGTATAAAAAAAATTGGAGACTAGTTCTATAGCATGCCAATAGATGGCAGCACAAGGCTGCACACACAGTCTCAGGGAACACCGAACTTAATAAGTCAGTGTGTCGAAAGACATCGTCCTATGTACATCGGGAGCTGTGCAACTGGTGCTACCATGTCTGAGATTTCATCATGGACAGCGAGTTAGAACACAAAGCAAACGTGAAATTCAGTGTGAAACTGGGCATATCTGCCACAGAGACGTTCGACATGATACTGCAAGTTTACAGCAATGCTGCAACCAGTCGTTCAAGGTGTGTTGAATGGCATGCACGCTTCAAGAGCGTTAGCACATCACTGGAAGACGATCAGGAAGAATGAGCTCAACCCCCAGTGTGTCATATGGAACAGTCCAGGCGATCCGCACGAGTGATTTCAACATGCATCGTGTTGATTCCAAGTTCGTCCCCAGGAGCAGAAGGAACACCGCTTTAATGTATGCCAAGAACTCCGTCAGCGTGCAGTGGATGACCGGGTTTTCAAGTCGAGGATCATTACCGCTGATGAAACTTGGGCGTACAGGTTGACCCTGAGACGAAGCAACAGTCTTCGCAGTGAAAGAGCCAATCATCTTCACAACCAAAAAAGGCGAGGCAGGTCTGCAGCTCCACCATGTGCATGCTCATCGTCTTTTTTGACATCCGCAGCATTGTGCATCGAGAATTTGTCCGCAAGAGCCAGACTGTTAATACCGGGTTCTACTGCCAGGTTTTAAGGCCAACGAGGGAGGACAATCGGCAATCTGTGGCACGCTAGTCTCAAACCTTTTTGATACCACCTTATCTTATTAGATAAGTTACGCATCTCACACAGTTACGCATCTTTAACAGGAGCAACTTTCACTTTCAGTCTCCAGGATGCCCTGCACTGCCTCTTCTTCCCTTCCTTTGGCAGTGTGTACAAATTAGCCTGCATCTGCGCCTGATTGTATTCCTCCAGCTGGGTGTCTGTCCTGAGCTGAAAACCTCCGCTCTCTCGGAATGGATCCAGTGGACAATGGATTTGCCTAGATCTCGCAGGAGTCTCAAAATCAACATGGTGGCTTGGATGCTTCGATTCACCCTTAATGAAGGAAATTCTAGGTTCTTGGGTAGTGGTGGTGGTGGCACAGGCCGTATGGGGGTGTGTGGATGCAGATTTAGGCAAAGTCTGGAGTAATGCTGGAGATGGGATGCTGGGATGCATGTCGGTTTTCAGGGGTGTGTATATTTTTAGCATGCCTTCAAATGAGGAGGGTTTGGAGGCAGAATGTGACCGTTTTGATGCTTTCTGAGCTGAAGAAGGAGATCCTTTGAACTCAGGCTGACGTCTCGGACGGACCTTTAGGAAAACCTGGGTGGGGGTGATAGACTGATGAGGGCTTTTCTTCCTCAAACGCTCTCGCACAGCTCTCTCACTCGGGGTCATTAAACATCTCTGGGCCAGGTAGTGCTTTTCTGTGAAATATAATGCCAATATTGATGTTCTATTTGATTTTACTTTGTGCTGCTCTACATATCATATATGAGGCACATTGAAAAGTGCTGTTAAATTCTTGAATCTAATTGGAATAAAAGGTATTTTGACAAGCCTTTTTGCTTCTGCAACCTCTAAAGCAACGCTGCTGCAGTCATGAGTCGTTTTTTTAAAGCAGCTTCTGCACCTGACGCACAGCAAAGCTATCACTATATCCAAGTTGCAGATATAAACAATGAATCAACTGATTCTGACTAATCGGAATCTAAATTCTAGGAGCGAGTTAAAATAAAGCCATGAATCAAATAAGCATTACATATAATGAAACAACACATTATGGAGCTGTCTCCATTTCAAAACCCACATCAGCACAAAAAAACAACCAACTAACATGTAATTGATGGACAGGAACAGTACACACCATGTAAGTGATGCATGCTGGGAGCTGAGAGGTTCCTCATCCGTTGGGAGAGAGACAGTGTTCTGGATCTCCTTTCATTTTTCTTTGGTTTAGTTGAGCTTGGTAAAGCAGCAGGGATCTTATGCTGAGGAAGTGTGTGATCCATTATCCGCTCCGGCGGCGCGCTGTAATCCCACTGCTGCTCGGAAAACTGCAGAGACAAAACCCGACTGCTGCTGTTCACCACAATACTATGAAGGAGAGAGAAACAAAGAGAAATAAATAAACATACATCTTATTATATTCTCAAGGGACAATGCTACAAAACAAAACTTGGATATTCTTTAGAGTAGTTAATGTGCAGCTCGTACAGCAGTACAGATTTTCTGTCCTCTAAAAATGACAACATTCTGCCATTATTGTCTAAATAACTGCCAACAAAACTGCCAACACCCTAATTAAACATATCAAAACTGTGTCCAAAGTCTCAATATTTAGTTTGAACATCATTGTTCTCTATCACTGCCTTAATCATCCTGGGCATGGAATTTACCAGAGCTGCACAGGTTGTTGCTGGGATCCTTTTCATTCCTTGATAATGACATCACGGAGCTGCTGGATGTTAAATACATGACGCTTCTCCACCGTCCACTTGAGATGCTCCACAGGTGCTCAAATAGGGTCCAGGTCTGGAGACATACTTGGCCACTCTATCACCTATTCTCTCCCCATCCCGAGACAACCTGAGGTTTGGCCAGCTCCAGTCACCTCCCACCTCGTGATGATTACGGACCTTTGAAGAAGTAGATGCCGAACTCGCAAACATCCCGAACCATCTAGAGACGTTCCAGTGCCATTTGGATCCCGCTACATGTGTGGAGTTTTGACATTGGACCTCCTGGAGTGTTTAAAGGCTCTGGCATGGAGAAGCTGATGCTGGATCTGTGGTGACCACAAATGCTGAGCTCATAAAACTTGGAGCTACTAACCATATAGACTGTTTAAGACTGCAGAAAGAACAACACTTATAATCTTATACTCCAGTAATCATGTTAGTTCTCACTGTCCAGTGTTCTGTATTTTTGAAAGATTTATGATCAAACTCCTGATGTCACCCAGATGAGGATGGGTTCCCCTTTTGAGTCTGGTTCCTCTCAAGGTTTCTTCCTCATAACATCTAAGGGAGTTTTTCCTTGCCACAGTCGCCACGGCTTGCTCATCAGGGACAAATTCACACCATTCACCATCACTGTTGATTTGTGTAAAGCTGCTTTGAGACAATGTCTGTTGTGAAAAGCGCTATACAAATAAACTTGACTTGACTTGACTTGACCTTCAGCTTCACCTTCCTCAGAAGCGCAGTTGTCATCTTGGCGGTGTGTTTGGGGTCACTATTATGTTGGAAAACTGTTGTTCGGCTCAGTTTCTGAAGGGAGGACATCGGGTTCAGCTTCAGAATGTCACAGTACATTTTAGAATCCATGTTTCCCCTTCAAGAAACCGCAGCACTTATGCAACCCCAGACCATGATACTACCACCACCATGCTTGTCTGTAGGCAAGGCACCATTTTCTTGGCACTGCTCACCTCCTCACTTAGTCTCATCAGACCACAGGACATGGTTCCAGTAACTCATGCTTTTGGACAGGTTGTCCGCAGCAAACTGTTTGTGGTCTTTCTTGTGAGCAGCTTCAGAAGAGGCTCCTTGTGGGACGACGGCCTGCAAATCGACTTGTTGCAGTGTGCAATCTGAGCCCTGACAAGGGGACTTTTCGCTTCTGCAACCTCTAAAGTAACGCTGCTGCACTCACGAGTCTGTTTTTTTGAAGCAGCTTCTGCACCTGACGCACATCATAAGGACTCGACTGTTTTAATGGGCCCTCGTGAGGTCTGTTCCGAGTGAAACCCGTCATGGAAAACCTCTGTATGACCCTGACCACTGTACTGTAACTCGGTTTCAGGGTAATACTAATTTATAATTCCTCAGAGAGTCTTTACCATGAGGTCCATGTTGAACATAAAGTGGTCAGTATGAGAGAATTGCACTCAAATCACCAGATTTTAATAAAAGATTTGTATGGTCAAGCAGACAAAAGCATGATGAATAAGACATGTGCCTTTGCATGGTAAAATGACGTTAAAGCTGTTATCATTACTCACTTTTTTCTGCAGTTATTTGGACAATAATGGCTGTATGTTGTTATTTTCAGAGGACAGTAAATCTGTACTGCTATACAACCTGCACATTGACTACCGTAATTTGCAGACTATAAAGCGCACCTATAAATAAGCCGCACCCACTGAATTTGACAAAGATTTTTATTTTAAACATAAGCTGCAGGTGTCTACATTGAAACAAATGAAGTCTACACAGGCTTTAACGAAAGACAGTGTTACACGGTGTAACGGGTGAAATATGTTGTGGCTCCATTAAGAGCAGAGCGGCATTTTGGGAAAAGCCTGCCGCCGAATTTTTCCGCTATTACTGCATGTGTGCAAGACCGAGGAATATGTCCTTATTATTTTCTGATGTTTTCTGGGTTCAAAACGTGGGAAAAAAGTAGCTGGTTAAAGTCCGAAAAATACGGTACTCTAAAATATATCCAACATAATTTCTATAGTATTGTCCCTTCGAGGAGATTAAATATTTAAAATGGTTGCTGAAATGTGAGAGGCATACTCACTTTTGTGAGATACGTATATATATATATATATATATATATATATATATATATATATATATATATATATATATATATATATACATACACAAAAAAAATGCCCTAAAGATGGCTTCATGTTTATGTCTTGTATTTTTGTGTGCGTTTTCTGGCCAGACTCACGTATTATGATGTGTGTGCAAAGAACGTATAGGGCTTTCATCTGTGCCGATTTTGATGACTCTCAAACAGTCTCCGCTGAGCAAGTTAAAGATCCGGATCCTTCCGTCCACACAGCCAGTGATAACTCGCAAGAAGAGGGAAGACACCGTTACCACTTCCCTACAGCAAAACAACATGTAAGCAATGTGAGAAAGGAAGGAGTTCAGTGGTTAAGACTTTGAGTTACCGATCGCAAGCTTGTGAATTCTTACTCTAGTATCACCAAGCTGCTACTCTTGGAGCCTTAACCCTCAAGGAGTGCTGCAGTCTGACCCCAGCTTACTAACATCACTGGGATATGTGAAGAAAGAATTTCACTGTTCTGTAATGTACATGTGACTAATGTAAGGGACCTACAACTAATTCATAGTGGAATCCTCGATTCTGATTGGTCAAAAGGGGTTGCTTTATTTTCATTAACAAAATTTCTGATAATAGTTACGTCTGCAGGTACGGTTTGCATTATAAATTGTAAGGCCGATGTGCCACATAAACATATAAAAAACAATGTGTATTTGTTGATATGCTAAGGTTTTCTGGAAGGATTTAGCAGTATTGTTAATTTGTCAGAGAAGATGAAGATGACAATGTAATAAAACAAGCAAGAACCTGAACTAACCATCCATGTACATAGATTCGCAAAGAATAATGTTATTTTATTCATTGTATATCATTAGTGCTTTATCAAATAAATATTGTTAGTGTTACACAAAAAGAAATTGTTAAAAAGATAATATAATCAACATGTGGTAACCCAATGGGCCATATCACAATTATCTTTCTATGCAACCAAGTACATGTAAAAGCAGGAGCAGGAAGGGGAAGCGAATGTAAAAATGGTTATAGTGCAAACATGAATTACAATGCTAAGACAAAGAGAATACATACACGAGCGCTAATTTGTTAGAAATGTGTATCAGGTGCCAAAAGCCTGGTGACATGGCATGTGTGGGTTCAGTGGCTAATGGGAATCAGGGATTTGGTGCCATATCATATTTCTGGTATAACACAGCTGAAAGACCCTCACTTTATTCACACAAGACTCACCGTGGATGCTGGAAGGTCATAAGACACTTTTTGAATTGACGGTCCGTGCTCCAGGCCAGCACCTTACTGTCTGATCCTCCGGACAAGATGTGAAACTGGTCAAGGAACAGACACCTTACAGAGCCCTGGTGACTCTGGGTAACCTATAAACACCAACACACAAAATTTACCAATAGTTTACAAACCCCTTTGTTTACTGATCGGGATTTAAAATTATATATATATATATATATATATATATATATATATATATATATATATATATATATATATATAAAATATTATATAATGTAATGTAAGTGAATATAATAATATAATGGTATAGATGTTTAATGTCATACTAGACATAAAAACAATTGTATTAGATGAAGAAAGACATTCTTCCTGACAGCTGTAGAACCTGACACTGCACATTAGGCCTAAAAGTTCCTGCCTCATCTTGTTAGTTTACCTTTAAAAGATTTGCTGTCTCCATGTCCCACATCTTGATCAGTCCTTCCTCACAGCCGCTGAGCACCAGAGTCGAGTCGGTCTTCACACACACTACAGGCTTTCGGTGACAAAACCTCATCCTGTCACAGCACTGACCAGTCTGCAGGTTCCACACTGACACAAACACATTTCCAGTGCATGGCAATGTGTGTCAATATAAATATTAAAGAAACTGCCAGGAAAGTGACCTGGCTTGTTAAATGTTGACCTAAACTTTTAGAACCACTTTTACCTTTGACTTTGCAGTCTCTGGCTCCAGAGACCAGATAGTTCCTGTTCAGGTCCAGGCAGGTGATGGTGCCCATGTGTCCAGAGAATAGCATCATGCATGTACCAGTCTTCATGTTCCAGCATCTGGCAAATAAAATTATGGGTGTATATAATTGGATTTTTACTGACCACTGCTTAGCCATGGATGCAGTTGGAATTGTTAAAGAAATGACACATTCATTACCTACACTAGCCAATCACTGAAGTTGAACAACTTTCTAGCAAAGTCCAGACACAATTGATTGCATCTCCATGATAAAGTGCACAAACTGTGTTTAAGAGGGCTGTCTGTCTGTCTGTCTGTGTCAGTGTAAGTTAATCGTACCGGATGCTGAGATCATAGCTGGCGCTGATCACCAACTCTCTTTCCTCACACACCAACACTGCTCTCACACTTCCTGCATGGCCATACATCCGCGGGGGAACCTCCTTCAGCAGCACCATGTCAAGAAGACGCACAAGTCGGTCCCTAGATCCCAGTACCACCTTACTGCCTCCATCATAATGGATCACTCTGCTGTGGTCTTCTCTGTAATAAAACACAAGCAATCCGAAAACCAACTCATTATATTAATATTAGAGGTCGACCGAGTCATCGGTTTTGCTGATTAATCAGCACCGATACTTGATTGCTGGAACTATTGGCTATCTGCAAAAATGAATAAAGATTTTGCTGTATTTATACAGTACAAGAACGGCAACTTACTTTAAAGAATTAACATCTCACATAAATCCAGTCATGCTTTAAATGGCCATCTTTAAAGGTGAGCATTGAAATTACATTACTTTTGTATTTTTGTGTCTAGCATCCATTTTAAAAACGAAAGCGGTTGATTATTCAGTTATCGGCAAGTACGATCCAACCTCGCAGTGTTGGTAAAATCCATCATCGTTCGAACTATAATTATTATTATTATTATATACAAATATTCAGGTAAAAATAATAACTTTCTTAATGGGTAATTCGTTAGATTTCTTTTTTTACTTATACCCTAATGCTGCTGATTTCTCCATCCTGATTGATCAGAAGGTGTTTATTATAAGTTTCCTATAAGAGCAGCTCTGAATGCAATTTATTGGTTCTAACCCAAAATAATATATAAATGCATTATATATATTAATTTATATGATGGGGCATAAAGAATGGTGGATGGCAACATGAATGATAACAGAAACAACTTCTTTCGGCTTCTCCCTTTAGGGGTCACCACAGCGGAACATCCGTCTCTATACCCCCCCTGTCCTTTACATCTGCCCCTTTCAAACCTGCATGTCTACCTGCATGTCTTCCCTCACCACACCCATAAACCTCCTCCTTGTCCTTCCTCTTTTCCTCCTTCCTGGTGACCCCATCCTCAGCATTCTCCTACTGATATACCCCATGTCCCTCCTCTGCACATGTCCAAACCATCATCTCCTGTCATCTCCTCCATCACCTTGTCTCCAAAACGTCCTACATGTGCAGTCCCTCTAATAAAATCATTTCTAATCCTGTCCATCCTCGTCATTCCCAATGAAAACCTCAACATCTTCAGCTCTGCTACCTTCAGCTCCACCTCCTGTCTTTTACTCAATGCCACTGTCACTAAACCATAGAACATAGCAGGTCTCACCACAGTCCTATAAACTCAATTCAATTCAATTGAATTCAAGACAATGAACATTGTCTCAAAGCAGCTTTACACAGGTAATGTGGTGATTAAAATGAATAAGATGTTCTTTATAAGTGTAAGTTTGTCCCTGATGAGCGAGCCAGTGGCAACTGTGGCAAGGAAAAACTCCCAGAGATGGCATGAGGAAGAAACCTTGAGAGGAACCAGACTCAAGAGGAAACCCGTCCTCATCTGGGTTGCATCGAATGTCCATTTCTTGCAGATATACGATGTTGCGGGTACAGTGATCTTGATCAGAAGCAAACTGTAGTCCTGAGTCAGTGTAGCAGACTGTTGACATTACCTACAGTCCAAATCCATCTTCAAAGCTCCTGTTCTTACTTCGGAATTTCATGGAACCACCCAAGACGTTGATGAGAAACTGTCTCCAGCTCCACAGAGTGGCCTCTAACCGAAGAGGATATCCATAGGCAGACCTGGACGAAGTGGGAAGATCCACGGATGGAAGAGGGGCAGGAACAGTGGTCACTGGAACCTTAGGAGCATGTTTAACTCGACCTAAAATTACCCTTACACTCTTGCAGATACCCTTCTATCACAAATCACTCCTGCCATCACTCTTTTCTTCACAATGCAACTCCTTCTGACCTTCTCTATACTTCTATATTAACATTCCTAAGGCAAATAATGCGTCTGTGGTGCTCTTCCTCGGCATGAAACCATACTGCTGCTCACAGATGGTCACCTCTTCTCTCAGCCTGGCTTCCACTACTCTTTCCCATAACTTCATGGTGTGACTGATCAACTTAATTCCCCTGTAGTTACTGCAGGTCTGCACATCTCCCTTATTCTTCAAAACCGGTACCAGCACACTCCTTCTCTATTCCTCAGGCATCTTCTCACCTTCCAGAATGTTGTTGAACAATCTTGTTAAAAACTCTACTGCCATCTCTCCTGAACATCTCCACGCTTCTACCAGTATGTCATCCTACCGAATTTTCCACTCTTCATCCTCTTAATCGCTGCTCTCACTTCCTCCTTACTAATCCTATCAATGATTCATGATCAGTGCTTTTTAAACATCCCATTCCACATTTAGTCCAGATTTGCTGTTATAATAACCTTTACTCTTCTGGGAAGATGTTCCACTAGATTTGTGATCATTCAACATAATGGAATTAGTAAAGTCAGGTACTGATATTGGTGAGGATGTCCTGGGGTGCAGTCAGCGTTTCAATGCATCCCATAGGTTGAGTTCAGAACGCTATAGCAAGAGATCTTACACTCCAACCCATATCTTCATGGAGCTGGCTTTGTGCACAGAGGCATTGTCATGCTGGAACAGGTTTAGGTCTTTTACTGAAGTGAAGGGAAAGTGTAATGCTAGCGTGTCCAAAAACATCTTGTACGCTTGCGTAACTCCAACTTTGTGGGAACGGTTTGGGGAAGAACCACATACGACTTAAAAAATTCATGTGTTTAAATACTTTTATCCATATCTTCTTCTTCTTCTTTTTCTTCTTTCGGCTGCTCCCATTACGGGTCGCCACAGCGGATCATCCGTCTCCACAACCCCCTGTCCTCTACATCTGCCTCTTTCACACCAACTACCTGCATGTCTTCCGTCCTCAGCATTCTTCTACCAATATAACTCATGTCCCTCCTCTGCACATGTCCAAACTATCTCAATCTCGCCTCCCTCACCTTGTCAACAAAACATCCTACACGGGCTGTCCCGCTAATAAACTTATTTCTAATCTTGTCCATCCTCGTCACTCCCAACGAAAACCTTAACAACTTCAGTTCTGCTACCTCCAGCTCCACCTCCTGTCTTTTACTCAATGCCACTGTCTCTAATCCATACAAATACTTTTATCCATATACTGTATTTTATTAGTACTACTACAGTGTAAACTCTTAAGGTAGTAAAACATTATGGTAGTATTCTCACTTTATAGTGCAAAATTAAATGCTCCGTTCTCCACTTTACCTGTCCAGCATGATTAAACTGTTATAGACTCCACAGTACACGTTCCTTTCTTCCATCTCCACAACCTTGGTTTTAATCTTTGTATAGACTGCTTCAAAGCCCCTGATGTCCTGTTGGAATGAATGCACACATACACACACAGATATTGTATATTGTGACACTAATACCTATAATAGAGTATTGTCTGATACAGTTTTTTTTGTAAGTACTTATTTTAAAATAACCTTAGATTTTTGAAAACTCTTCTTAGGCTGCATGAACACCTCCCCTAATCTGAAGGGCACTAGGACCTTGCGGATCCTTGCATAGGCAGGGTTGACTACAGAAGGAATTCCCTATGAAAAAAAAACATCTCAGCACACATATTGAAAGACATATAAATAGAGCGACTTGATGAAATATTACATATTAATGCAAGTAGAAATGTACAACAATGGCACCAATTCACTTTCTGTCTATTACCTGCAAAATCATGGCCTGCTCCTCCACCATCTTTTTTACGCTCTGCTCTGCAATGGTCTCCTCGGTTAGGTACCGCCAATGCTGGGAGACTTGTTTACACTTCTGTAGTGTATCTTTATCCAACAGGCCTGAAACATACAGCACAAACTTTACATTATTGAAACTGAGACTGTTCACAACACAAAACATTATTATATAATAATAAATAATAATCATAAATAATCATAAAAATAAATGCATTTTGGGATATTGTTGCGAGCGAGTTTTTGCAAACAATATGATGATCAAAATTATCAAGATTTAAGAGTTTATTGTCATATGTAGAAGAAACAGTATTTTACACCATACAATAAAATTCTGTGACCGTGACTCCTCCACCCTGACATAAATTACGGGCATGAGGTACAAAAAAAAAAAAAAAGATAAATAACAAAATGTACAAATTTAGGATGCAGTTTTAGTAATGCAAGCAGCAGATTCATCGGTTTTGTGATTCATCTGCACTGATATTTGAGAGCTGAAACGGAAAGAAATCCATACCGATAGTTTTTCCGGGTTGCGTTATACAGTACGAGCGCAGCCTCTAAAGGTGAATCACTAATGCCACGTGCTATTTATCTAAAGTGTCTTTTTTATTCGTTTTGGATGTAAATCTTTTACCTTATTTGGAGTATTACTTTTTGCTTCGGTTTGAATGCATGTCTTTTATTTACCTCAATATTTATTAATATAATTTATATATTCATATTTATTTGATTTAGCACATTTTCATGATTCAGTACTGTTTTTTTTTTAGTACTATTTTACATGGGGTGTTAGTTTTTTCCACTATCCATTTTTAAAAACTATTGGTTGAATAATCGGCAAGTACGATCCAACATAGCTATCGGTCGCCCTCTAGCTGAAAGGATCTGTCAGTAAGTGCGACAGTTAAGAGCTAAGAAACCTGCTAATCCCTCAACACCTAAACACAATAAAAAGTTAATATACATAGTGTATGGATCAAATAGTGTTTGAGAGAATGGGTCACGGTACTTTATTACAATTAAGACTTATAATGCACTACACAGTAATATTAATAAGATCTTTTAAAGGAGTTTTTATGCATATTAAGATATGCAAATGAGTAAAAAAAATATCTGCTACTACATGTCTCTTCTCTCACCTAAAATCCTCTTGGCGAGGCCGACTGGAAGTGCTCGAATAAAGTCTCGCTGTTTGCAAATTCCTGACATGTATCTGGAAGATATAGGCACCACCATGAGTGCCGGATCTTTTACATCATTCCAATCTATTTCCTCCACAACACTCCACCCAGATCCTTTGGCTATGGGAAAAAAAAATTATATTATAAATGTGGATATATTTGCAGGTTTTTTTAGTTGTCTCTGAAAATATTTGCTGTATTAGTAATATTATTTTTATAAGATCTGAGTAATGCCTAGTGCTTGTTCTAAATAAAAAGAAAAAAAGCAAAGCAGACTTACTGTCCAGAAGGTCTGATTCAGTATTATCTCGGGTTTCATGAGGGACTGAGCTAGCTCGGGCAAGAAGGTCCAGATCATGACTAGTTCTGAAGGATTCATTTGATTCAGTCACAGAACTGCTGTCCTTTTCAGTGCTTGGCAAAACTGCAAAACCATATAAAAAAAATTATAATCAGATTAAAAATATTTATTTGTGATTTGTTTGGTTTTATTTATGATTGTAAAAAAAAAAAAAAAGGAAAATGGTTAGATACAAGTCAAAATATTTTTTCCCAATCATGACTAGATGCAATCAGTCATTTCAATATGCCAGTTTTGAATATTGTTATGATTTCATAATATTAAATAAAAATTTAAATGCAAGTTCTGCAGACTGTAATGTGCCCATGAAACACAGCGATGACTATACATTTGATCAGCGTTTCAAATTATGAATAAATATTTGCTAATATATCAAATTAGTGTTAAAAAGTCGATCTGCTTTTGGACTTATTTTAAGAGTAGGATGCTCGTGTATTACCAGAACTGTATTGCTGTAACTGAGCCTTTTTTTTTTGTATGACTCTTTTGGAGTAAATCAATTCTGCATGGCTGCATGGTAAACAGCTAGTCTTTTTACTTCAGAGCTCCAAGGTTGGGGGTTCGACCATAAACTCGGGTTACGATCAGATAAGATTAGATTAGATTCAACTTTATCATCATTGTGCCCAGTACAAGTACTATAATAACTATAATAAAAAAAAAAACCACACATAAAATTGTGTACAAAAAAATGTGCACAATGCCCTGTGATGGACTGGTAAGCACCCTGGTATGGACCACGGTATGGAACATGGTATGAACCAGGGTGCTTACTGGTCTTGGAACTAAGGATCCACTGATCTATCTATCTGTTTTTCTGTGATATTAAAAAATATATATTTATAAAAAATAAAGTTTGTTATACCTGTTTTACATTGCAGAAGGTGTAGGTTGTGCTTCTCGATCAGCATACATGCCAGGTTCCCCAACATGTGCAACATCTCAGCATCACAAAAAGCCAAGAGTCCAAATAAATAATTGGTTTTCGTCACATCCGTGCTGTTCTTAAACCATTCCCAGGTGTCTAGCATCTCCTTTCCGAGTAAACGCACATCTGGAATTAAGGTTTTAAAGTGGCCAACGGTGTCGCTGGCTTTAACGCGACTCCTGGCATAGGTGAAATCTTTCCCCATAGTCACCTGTAGCACTTTCTGGACGTTGTGCAGGACTTCCTGACTCTGGCACTGCACTAAAATCCCTGTAAGGAACCTTCTCTTTGCAGCTTCTTCCGCTTCTAAGAGCCATTGTGTTGAGTTGTAGAGTTTGGTTGTGTAGTGAAAGGAATCCTCCGGTGTATTAAACTTGTTCTCTGGGTTACAGCTCAAACTTCTCCTTTCCCCTCTTTTCCTCTCATGCTGCATCTCAGTACACCCTCAAATGCCTTTATTTAATGTCTAAAAGAAAGAATACAAGTATTTTTCCTTTGACCAAATAGAGCTTGCTGACTGACTCCACACACACACACACACACACACACACACACACACACACACAAAGGAATGTTAGGGTAGTTCTACCTGTTGCCATGCAACTCCACTCCACACACTCTAATTCTTTTGAGACAAAATGATTCCTCGTCACTATTGGGCATGTCCAGTAATGTCTGGTTTGGTTCTGAACCCAAATCAGACATTAGAATACTACAGAAAACTATCTGGACTGCTGAATTCATTAATTTCTTTTTCCAGAAACAATAGACGTTGTCTCAAAGGAGGTTTACAGAGATGTAAAGGTTGTAAAGTTGTATAAAAGAGTGTATAAGCTAAGTGCCTATAAGATGTAGAAGAGAACTTGTCCTGCTACATGAATGAATGGACAGGCACACAAAGGGGTGTTCTCTTAGGGGGAATTCATAGTAGGGGTGTAAATGAATATGCAGGTACAGTAGCTGTAGCAGTAAAATTTTATATTGTAGTCATAATCAGAACTTCAGTATTAGTTAATGCTCATTTTACTCAGCAAAATGATTAAATATAGACTATTTTCCGCTATTTAAATATACTCAACACTTGTTTTTTTTCTCATATATATCTTATATATATCTTTATAAATTCTTATATTTTATATACTTTTTATACTTTATTTATCTGCCTTCTTTTTTTTTGTTTTATTTTTCTCCCTATTCTATTCCCTCATGCCGGACCGTCGTAAAAAGCATTTCACTGCATGTCGTACCCTGTATGTATGTGTATGTGACAAATAAAAGTTGATGTGATTTGATTTGATTATCTAAAATGTATAACAGAAATTGAAATATATGTTAGCTCATACTGGAAATATGAAAATGACTGAATATCCCTTTTGTGTTAACTGTGAAAGGGACTCCTGTTGTTAGGCTGTAGGCTAAAACCAATTATTTTCCTATTTCACCTAGGTGACTTCCCAAGAGCTATGGATATTACAAGGAGACTTGCTGAAATGATAAATGATTGTATAAGACCTGCAACCTAATTTAAGCTTTGAAACATTGTTTACGTTTGAAGTATTTATTTGATATCGGATCGATGCCAAATTTTGCAGTATCGCCCACTGCTTGTTCATTGTAGTGAAGAGTCGTTCATTAACGATTCGTTAATTTTGAATCTTTATGTGACTCAGAAAAATGAGTCATTTCAAAGAGTGATCCGCATTCGGCTCTTACGTTCATATCGAAGTTTGTGTTTGTTTGGTTTTTAATGTGTGTGTTCGCTTCGCTTGAATTCAATACGGTATTTTTAAGACCTAAATGAGCGTGCCCCTACTGGGAAGCTTTGCGGTATATCAGACCTGGCTCTTTGTACGTCCCTGTCCGGCCCGCGTGAGGCCAATCATAAATAACAGGGATGCACCGAATATTTTCGGCCGAAATCACCGAAACAACACGGCAGTAACACAATTGTAATGGCGCAATAAAAAAGCGCCGCCAGCACACGGTTATCTGGATAAGAGACAACATGTCTGTGGTGTGTGCATATCGATTTGCAAAACATGCAATGCTGAAATTTTAAGACAAACATCCCGATTGCCATTCCAAATATGAGAAGAACGCGGCGCAGAAAAGTAGTCAATCCGAGCATGCGCACTCCGTCTGTAGAGGACGATTTTGAAAAGGCAGGAAACTATATGATTTTCAAAAAATATGGATTTCATTGCCTTTTGAATTGAATTTTCATTTCTGTGCATCCCTAAAATATTATCGTTGGTGTGGCCCTCTGACACAATTCAGGTTTCTCATGTGGCCCCTTGTAAAAAATAATTGCCCATATTCATCTCACGCACATGCGCATTTGAAAGAATTGCTTCGAGTGGCAACAACGGAATACGAGGCAGATTTGAAGGGGATTGTTTAAGGCAAAGAATGCCAAAAGTCCCACTAAGTAACATGCATAGTAAAAGAAAAACGCTATTGTAAATTATTATATTTTTGTTTGTGGACTTGGTTAAACAGAGTTTGTGTGTGTGAGACAGTGCAGTGTTCATTGTTGAAAATGACTGTCCTGTGGTCTTAGTACTGTAGGAGTCAATTTCTGTCATTATGTTGGTGTGTGACATTTACAATAAATCTGGCTGAGCAGAGGGGTGTGAGTGTGTGTGTGTGTGTGTGTGTGTAAGAGGAAGGGATGGGTGAAGTTCATGTGTGCCCATGTGTATGATGTGGCTCTTTGCGGTAACACAGTAAAAAAGGTGGCTCTCGATCTCTGACTGGTTGGCCACCCCTGCAATAGGTCATTGTTTTGTTTTGTGTGTCCGAATGTTGACATTATTGTTACAAGATGCTACACAATGCAACAGATCAGGGCTTTTTGTTCCACATCTTGACATTGTTTTTACAATAATTATGGGAGTCACGTGACAAAAGAACTAAAGACTCGAGCTACTCGTTCTGTTGATCATAATTTGTCATATTTTTTATTATTGAAAGTACAGACGAGGTTTGTGTATGTAGACGTGTTGGGAGATCTTGTTAAAAAATTTAAAAATAAAATGATTTTATTTTATTTGAGATCAAAGGAACGAAATGAAGACATTCATTCATCTCATTAAAGAACCAAAACACTAAAATGATTCTATTTTCTCATCACAACCAATTAGCCACTGTTTCGAATTCTACATCATTAAATGCCAGTTAGCAGCCAATCAGAAATCAGAGATTGTTAGTTCCGGGTAATTCACGTGATCATTGCTGCACGCGCGTTCGTTACTAGGCAACATGGACGCGCACACACGCACACACCGAGTGGAAGTTCACTACAGGGACCCAGAGAGTCAAATGTCCGGTAACGCACCAAGTGGGACCTCCTAAAACTAACTCCTTAAATACGCGTGATTAAAAGTGTTCTTCATGATTATTGTTGAGTTCGCTGAGTTTGGTCTTAGTTTTCTTTTTCTTGTTTTCTCGTGAGCTCCACATAACGAGTTGTTGTGCCGTTTAATTTTCTCGTGATCTCGACATGTTCTGTAATTGTTTTTTTTCTGTTCTGCACCTTCTAAAGGCAGCATCAGAGATCATAACCATCCGTAATGACCAGACACCTGGTGTAACATACCTGTATAAACCAGCAGACTGACAGCTGTAGAGTTACAACGCTGTTTATTAGACCCTTTTTTAAAATAGTAAACATTGTGACGTTTTTTGTGGGCGGGGCTTATGTGGAGGCAGAAAGATTGCCCTGACCGCTTTACTAACGCTGGCTATGACGTTTTATTAGTTTGTTTTTAAACAATGTCTGGTCGATTTTATCTAGCCTTAAGGCCCTAGGCAAATTTGATAAAAACTTTTATATATTTACTAAATGTGCATGTTAATTAACATTTGAAAAATAAGGTCAACACAAAAAAACATTATAAATAAATGTCACCTGATTCAGTACTTCTAATGATTATTATTTCACCTAGCTGTGATTGCAGTTTTTATTTACAAATTATTATTATTATTTATTTTTTTGTATTTTAGCTCGAATTCGAAGCAGCATAAATACAGGAATTTAAACTCGTCATGGCAATCACACTGTTTTATACTCAACTGAAAATAATGATCCATCTTCAAATGGTGCTGAAGAATAAGCAGAATAAGGCTTTGTTTTTTTATTTTATCACATTTTTCAATAATACATCATAATCAAAAATACATGATGATGGCTCACATAGCTGCATCACGAGCAGTACATAGAAAAGTTGGATTTTTCTCATCCCAGTCCCTTCATGCATTCAGTGGGTGGGGACCCACATTTAACCAGTGTTATTAACTGGTTCCACATTAGGTGAGGATTTTTATATACAATGGACAATGAGTTTAGTCTTATGATGCCTGTTTTGATTGGTGAAGTAGTGTATAGGTTTGTTATGGTTACTGAGGCTCTGTCTCTAAGCCGGAGGCAGTTGCCTGCTTGGTAAAAGTTAGCGTTACAAGTTTATTAACTTCATGGATTGTTAGGTTGTTGATGTAGAACCATCTCCAGCTGCACAGAGTTGTCTCCAATTGAAAAGAACTCAATCAAAGGTTGGTAAGGCGAGCTGGGCCTTCCTCAGCTTTTTCAAGAAGAAGAGAAACTGCTGGGGTTTCTTTGTTATGGAGTTGGTGTTGAGGTACCAGGTGAGCTTTTCCTTCAGGTGAACATCATGGAATTTGCCTTTCTGAAGACAACAATCATAAATAATCAACATCATTTGACATTTGTTTAACTTACTGAATTAGTGGTAAAATATTTTAATGTTGTATATAGACTCGAAAAACTTCTAAGACTTTTTTCCACCATTTCTTCATCCATACGATAGAAAATAAAATTTTGTGCGCCGCCCGGGAATCGAACCCGGGTCGCAAGAATGGGAATCTTGCATGATACCACTACACCAGCGGCGCTGTTGCAGGAAGTCTCGCAGTTTTCCTTAAAAGCTACATCTAATCCGTTTTCTTGCTCCTGTTCATGTTTATTGTTTTTCTTCTACTTCTTTTTCTGATTTACGTCAAAGCGACAGATTTCAGTTCCTGCTGTAAGAAGAAGCATTGCAAATGACGCGACACATGATTTGATCACTTTCTTCGCTAAGTATACTATCGTGGTTTTACATCTACAGCGAGTTAACCAAATTATTCTAATTATTCTAAAATTTGCTAGCTAACTATAAATAACTATGATTAAAAATTATGTATATTCTTTTTTCAACTACAAGCTGCGTATCCAGTAATAATTAATCATGCAATTCCGTGAGTGGACGCATGATGTCGCTGCAGTTCAACAACGCAGGAAGAAGCTGTTAAAGCTAAACATAATTAAAATGTGATACTACTTGCACACAATAAGAGCAAAAAGTTTTGGGACACCTGAATTTTCCTCCCATATTTGGTTATAACAGAAATTTTGGAATGAATGCTGAACAGGATGTTCAAAAAGCAGATATGAATACTCCAACACTTTCTCTTCAAAAATCAAATAACAAAATAACAATAATGATTTACGAAAAAAAAAAAACTACAATTATAGCTGTAAAATTCACAAATACACGACAATTTCAGTAACTGATTAGAAGATTGGAGGTTATTATAACACAAATTATCATCAAAAAGCAGATACAAATCTTACCATCAGGTGTCCACTGTCTTTTGTCCATACAGTGTATGCTTTTATCAATCCTACACTTTTAGTACATTCAGGTTTGTAGGTTTTTTGTGAAAGAGAAAGAGAATTTTGAAGAAGAAAAAAAAAAATTATCTAAAAAAATTCCAGATAATGCAGGGTAAAACCCGACCCCTGTGTAATAGTGTGTAGTGTACAAAAGTAAAACCCGGCCCCTGTGTGATAGTGTGTAGTGTACAAAAGTAAAACCTGACCCCTGTGTAACAGTGTGTAGTGTACAAAAGTAAAACCTGACCCCTGTGTAATAGTGTGTAGTGTACAAAAGTAAAACCTGACCCCTGTGTAATAGTGTGAAGTGTACAAAAGTAAAACCTGACCCCTGTGTAATAGTGTGAAGTGTACAAAAGTAAAACCCGGCCCCTGTGTAATAGTGTGTAGTGTACAAAAGTAAAACCTGACCCCTGTGTAATAGTGTGTAGTGTACAAAAATAAAACCCGGCCCCTGTGTAATAGTGTGTAGTGTACAAAAGTAAAACCTGACCCCTGTGTAATAGTGTGTAGTGTACAAAAGTAAAACCCGACCCCTGTGTAATAGTGTGTAGTGTACAAAAGTAAAACCTGACCCCTGTGTAATAGTGTGAAGTGTACAAAAGTAAAACCTGACCCCTGTGTAATAGTGTGAAGTGTACAAAAGTAAAACCCGACCCCTGTGTAATAGTGTGTAGTGTACAAAAATAAAACCCGGCCCCTGTGTAATAGTGTGTAGTGTACAAAAATAAAACCCGGCCCCTGTGTAATAGTATGTAGTGTACAAAAGTAAAACCCGACCCCTGTGTAATAGTGTGTAGTGTACAAAAGTAAAACCGACCCCTGTGTAATAGTGTGTAGTGTACAAAAGTAAAACCCGACCCCTGTGTAATAGTGTGTAGTGTACAAAAATAAAACCCGGCCCCTGTGTAATAGTGTGTTGTGTACAAAAGTAAAACCTGACCCCTGTGTAATAGTGTGAAGTGTACAAAAGTAAAACCTGACCCCTGTGTAATAGTGTGTAGTGTACAAAAGTAAAACCTGACCCCTGTGTAATAGTGTGTAGTGTACAAAAGTAAAACCCGGCCCCTGTGTAATAGTGTGTAGTGTACAAAAGTAAAACCCGGCCCCTGTGTGATAGTGTGTAGTGTACAAAAGTAAAACCTGACCCCTGTGTAATAGTGTGTAGTACAAAAGTAAAACCGCCCCTGTGTAATAGTGTGTAGTGTACAAAAGTAAAACCCGCCCCTGTGTAATAGTGTGTGTACAAAAGTAAAACCCGCCCCTGTGTAATAGTGTGTAGTGTACAAAAATAAAACCCGCCCCTGTGTAATAGTGTGTGTACAAAAGTAAAACCCGACCCCTGTGTGATAGTGTGTAGTGTACAAAAGTAAAACCTGACCCCTGTGTAATAGTGTGTAGTGTACAAAAGTAAAACCTGACCCCTGTGTAATAGTGTGTAGTGTACAAAAGTAAAACCCGCCCCTGTGTAATAGTGTGTAGTGTACAAAAGTAAAACCCGCCCCTGTGTAATAGTGTGTAGTGTACAAAAGTAAAACCGACCCCTGTGTAATAGTGTGTAGTGTACAAAAGTAAAACCTGACCCCTGTGTAATAGTGTGTAGTGTACAAAAGTAAAACTGACCCCTGTGTAATAGTGTGTAGTGTACAAAAGTAAAACCCGACCCCTGTGTAATAGTGTGTGTAGTGTACAAAAGTAAAACACGACCCCTGTGTAATAGTGTGTAGTGTACAAAAGTAAAAACCGACCCCTGTGTAATAGTGTGTAGTGTACAAAAGTAAAACCTGACCCCTGTGTAACAGTGTGTAGTGTACAAAAGTAAAACCTGACCCCTGTGTAATAGTGTGTAGTGTACAAAAGTAAAACCAGACCCCTGTATAAGAGTGTGTAGTGTACAAAAGTAAACCCTGACCAGTGTGTAATAGTGTGTAGTGTACAAAAGTAAAACCTGACCCCTGTGTAATAGTGTGTAGTGTACAAAAGTAAAACCTGACCCATGTGTGATAGTGTGTAGTGTACAAAAGTAAAACCCGACCCATGTGTAATAGTGTGTAGTGTACAAAAGTAAAACCTGACCCATGTGTAATAGTGTGTAGTGTACAAAAGTAAAACCTGACCCATGTGTGAAAGTGTGTAGTGTACAAAAGTAAAACTTGACCTCTGTGTTATAGAGTGAAGTGTTCAAGCTCTGTATTTTACCCCTGTATAATAGTGTGTAATGTACAAGGGCAGAATTTCACCCCTGTGAAATACTGTTTAGTGTTAAAGGGCAGAACTTGCCCCGTGTATAATAGTGTGCAGAGTATGACAGATGTATCATCAAAGGGAAGTACATCTAAAAACAGTCTGGGACAAAAGTCACTTATCATCTGATACCAAGGAAACATTTCACACAATTACACAAACAAGATGATGATGTCACTGGCTTTTATTTCTCTGTTCATATAGATCTACATCAACAGTGCTTCCTCTTTTTCTCTCTAATTGATCTGTACTTTGATAAAAAAAAAGTAACACTGTATGTGTTTTTGCATTTACATAGACGTTAATAATAAACGATCTTGTGTTCATGTGCTGTACTTTAACGTTATTGCATTGCACAAAGATGCCTTCATGTAAGTGTGTAAAAATCACGATTTATTTTCACATAAAACCTATATGTTGTTTGCTTTTTATTTTTAATTTCTTTTGCAAGGCCATACTGAGAGCTTTGCATATATTAGACGCAGTCTATTCATTTGCAAAATTCTCTTATCTGAAGAGATAATCCAGCTGCGGTGCATAACGCACGGCGTGAGGAACGATTCGTTTCGGTTCAGACGAGCAGAGGCCTGTATGTGGTGATGAAGGAAGGAAGATGGAGCAAGAGACGTGAGACAGGCAACGCAGAGAGATGATGACAAGCTCATAGAGTCACACGAAGAAAGCGTTCGACCTCGCAGGGCCAGCTTTGAAACAGGAAACGTCGACTTCCGCAAGATTTTCTCACCAAAGATGTATGGCAGCTTGACAGATCTTAAGAATGCTTTGCTGAAGCAGGTTACATACAAGCCAGTTTTGGTTTAAGCTGCGTTGCTGTGTTTGTGCTGTTGGTAAGGTGCTCTGGATGCTCGGCCCGAGGAGGATTTCAGAAGGATTTAGAGTAAAACAGGAAAAACGATTCGAAACACGTTGCCAACATGATTCCAGCTCAGGATGGTTCCACCACTGACAGGCTGCTCGTTCCAACACAACAGGCAAGTTTTTTCTTTGCATAAGCAATTAAATCAACAATAAACACATTTTCTAAACTGGGATACAAATATGATCATATTAGTATATATAGACTTATGGTAGATCATACATATACAGCTAATGAATTTAGATTATTTGGTTTTCACGTTTTATTATCAGTTTTTGAGCAACAGACTATACGTAAATACCCAAATGGGCATTTGATTTTAATTTATCAATACATCCATTTGTTTTCTATCAATCTGATGCCTTTTTATAACATTTTATACCATGTCTTACCTCTGAGACCAAGCACAATGAAATCCTAAACATTGTTACCAAGACTCCTTGTTATAGTGAACAAGGAAGTGCAGACAACCACCACAGCTCTGCTGGTTTATTTGCAGCGTCATTTACATCAAGAAAAACAAATACTAAAAAAAAAAACAGCAGCCATAACGGTTCTCATAGTGAAGGACATAAGTCTCATTTAAAATACAATACACTGATCATAGGTGTTTTATAACTCTCAACATATTTCATGTTTTGAAAGCAGACGAATATGAATTTGAAACAGAATTTTCCTTGTTACTGTAAATGTAAAGTTATATTAAATGTCTGAAGTTTGCTTCTTAAGTTTGCCCCTAGAGCTCAAAAGCTAATGTCGTAACCTAGTTATAGAGTTCTCAGAAAGGCATCGCTGAAGCTTAGTCTCATGATGATTTGTATTTAGTTAAAAAGTAGGTAGGTATGCAAATACAGTGAAGTATTTAGTTTGGCAATTAAACATAAAATTTTGAAAGAAATTCAACTTAAGTTAATAAAAAATAAAGAATAAACAGAGTACACCGTTGATAATTAAAATGTTTTCTGTATATATATATATATATACATATACATGCAGGGAGCACATGAGAGAGAGAGTAATAGAGATGGACATGCAGTATTTCTTATTGACTGGTCTGTAGTTTTGTCTGCAATTGAATGGGTTGAATATAAAGTAATGATAGCTGGAATCCAGTGTGTTTTGTGATTGAAAACTGAAGGAATGAAAATCTTCGGGATCTTAGGGATCAAATAAATAGGCCAAATATTTTGTTTACATTTAAATATATCATCCACATGCATCACAAAATTAATATAAGCTTAAATAATGATATATATATATATAGAGAGAGAGAGAGAGAGAGAGAGAGAGAGAGAGAGAGAGAGAGAGATCAATGCAGTGCTGAATATTTAAAGCCCTTTGTATTACAATTATTTTGGAAAACATAACCATGCAGTTTTTGACCTTTACTGTTAAAGTACTCTCTCTCTCTCTGGCGAAATATTTCAGATCTACAAAAATAATAGTTTGGGACAAACCAGTGGACGTTTAATACATTTTTTTTATAACCCTAACCCTAGTGTCTTGTCTCTCATTAGAGGCCACTGTTTAGCTGTATTAGGCATTGGACTGTATTATACAATAAATTCGATTGTTTCTCATTGTATTATTATTCAAAATTTCACTGAACTAGAACTCTAAAAATGAGAGAACCCTGTTTTCTGTTTATTTATTTATTGCAGAGATTGCACAAGTACACACATCCTTCAATCAGAAAAACAGATACTCATGTATTAATAGTTGAAGTTCTGACTACACTTTTTCACTCAAGTTAAGGTAAAGAAGTTTGGGCTCCGACTTGGACTTAATTAAAAAGTAGACATTACTACTCCCTGTTTTAGTGTCACGCTGGTAACTGGACCTCATGACATTAATATATTACAAAAAAATGCAAAATGTTGTTACCTGATGAATGCATTCAGGCTGAACATCCACCATATAGAACACAAGCAGAGAGAAGATGATGATCAGGTGATCAGGAATGTCTCTGTTCTCAGTCATGTTTACATCACTGACTCCCTCTGTCTCATCCACATTAACCCCAGATTTCTTGTAGTCAGTGATGGATAGTAACAAAGTAAATGTAATTCGTTACTGTACATTTCAAAGTCAAATATCGTACTTTTTTACTCTACATTCCGCAAAATCAGTCATTTTTTTTATTTATAAGGGGATATAAACTTAACAGGTTAAACACACAATGAGCCACCAATCAGGGTCGAGTGTGAGCTCTGGTTTAAACTGGTTTTGATGGTGGATTTATGGGGACACCCAGGGCACGGTAAAAAAAAACAACACTTATTTGCACAGTCACATCAATTGTTATCTCATGTCACGGTGAATGAATCGGGTCGGGGTTTAGAGTCTGCACCAACCGCTTGGAGAAGTTCCCTCACTCATACACTCAGGTTTGGGTGAGGTCACGTGACGTCAGTAAGGAGAGCTGAATTTCAAATTACAATTATGGATGACAGAAAAGATCGAAATCTTTAGGAGCCCGATTCAGAATGCAGCTCTATCACTCATCTCGTTATGATAATAATATACGCTCAATTATTTTTAATTTTTTGTATGGTTAGTTTTAGTGTCTGCAATATTATGTGTATTTTTTAATTCCATCTTTTATGTCAAGCGCTTTGAGAAACTTCTTTTAAATGCGCTATACAAAATAAAGTTTATTATTAATATTAATGCATTTAATAAAATTGTCTGATAACTGTCTAATCACTTGTGCTGTGTTGCCTGATAAGCTTTTACGCATAGAGCAACAATATTTCTTTTAGCTACATAACATTATAATTCATAGTAGGTAGTTTACCATAATGTGTGTAGCAACAAAACAATTACAACCAAACTAGTCGAGTTGGATTGTAGTTAAACGAGCACCTATTGATTTGGTTTCCTTTAACTGAGGTGAATGATAAATGAATAAATGATGAAGGTTTTCTGTGATTGTACTGAAAATGTCCTGAACTGAGTTCAGTAAGGAGAATCTGCATTGCAGCTAAAAAGCTCATTTAAAAGACATTTGTGATAAGAATATAGATGTTGTCTGTATCTTATGGCTACAATTAACCAAAGAGTTGTTTGGTTGTTGGTTCGGAGAGTTTGATAAATTGTGCATTTAGGGTGATATTGCTACAAGAAATGGAGCTCTTAGAAATGTATACAGATTTGTGGACTGCTCTGAGAATATGTTTCACTCATCCAGTGATGCAAGCTGAAGCAAAGAGGAGTTTTTCAAAGCTAAAACTAATTACGGGGAAACGTTGGGTCATGGTGTGGTTCACCCCTCAGCTTCATTCAAACTGGAACCACCATTACCGCTTGGTGGTATCTACTTAGCACCGAACATACAGTTTAGCGTCAGTTCAACAGCAAGCAGAACATTTTTAGAGGAATAAAATGAAGAAACTCCAGACTCTTATTTGCATGATTCTTATTGAAGTCTTAGAAAAGAAGGTTGTGGGTTCATGATAATTTTTTAGATATCAATGTTTGAATCATCAATATTTTTCTATTAATTGATCAGTGTGCTGAGAGTCACATAAACTGAGTTGATTAAGTAAAGAGTCTTGTGATAAAAACTATAATAGAAACATTATAGCCATAATAAATCATAGTACTTGTATACTTAGGTACATTTGAAGGCTAATACTTTTGTACTTTTACTCAAGTGGAATTTTAAACGGAGCAATTTTTTACTTTACTGGAGTCAAATTTTACCTACTGTATCTTTACATTTACTAAAGTACATGCTTTATATACTTCATCCACCGCCTTGATCATTGTTCGCTTCGTAATCTAGCCTACGTCTGTGGTGTGTGAGGGCCAGGAAATGATACACCAGTGGTAAGTTTAAAAAGCCGCACAATGACAATATATAGAATGATGGGTTGAAAACAGAGCGCAGTGAGAAGAGAAAATATTGGTCATGTCACCAAATAAATTAAAACTAAAGTAACGAGTCTGAAAGTAGAAAGTTGTTCAAAAAATTAATAGTGAAGTAAAATACTGATACCAGAAAAATCTACTTAAGTACAGTAACTAAGTATTTGTATTGACTCTTTAATCTGTACTAATGTCAATATCTGTCATAGACATATCCATCCCTTTCTGTTTAAAATTATATATATATATATATATATATATTCATATTACATTATATTATTCTTATCCTTTTTTTATACCGTATAGTTAGACTATCCCTTTAACTTATTTAATTTATTTTTATCACTGAATTATTTTTTATTATGTTGTACTTCTAATTTCTAATGTTTTATGTACATAGTGTACTCTGTATAAATGTGTATGTGACAAATAAAAGTATTTTAATTCGAATTTAATATAATTTATATATATATATACATTTATTTTTATATAATATAATATAATATAATATAATATAATATAATATAATATAATAATATTTAATTCGAATTAAAATACTTACACACACATACCGTACTATACATATATGTGTGTGTGTGTGTGTGTGTGTGTGTGTGTGTGTGTGTGTGTGTGTGTGTGTGTTAAAATATGATATTTTGACCAAAATTTCCAATTTTGAATCAGTTGCCAGTTATTTACACTACTACAAAAGCATGATATTGTTAAAGGGACACATCAAAAATATATTATCAGTAATTCACAGTCAATTGTATTTCAGTATTATAGGTTCACACTGACAAAACTATTTTGCTGAATTAACAAAAAAAAACCCACAAGTGGCACATGATAGCATTCCATGAACCATGTGGATACGATTTAAACTTCCTGAAAAACAAATCTTTTGTTTTTTTCCAAATGTCCCTATGTTCTTATCATTACATTTTCCAGCCCTATTCATGCTGTAGTAAGGCATCTAAAGCAAGAGGAACCTCAAGAGAACCAAAGTTTACTGTTAGTCATACAAACACTTTCTTTAAAAGCACTTTTTTGTAATGTATGGTTTTGGTAATCAACTGTAATCCTACAATCACGGAAAAACGAGATAATATATTGCACTTTCTTTTTTTATATTTTTATCATTTTGTTCTCCTCACTGCACAGGGTCACTCATCTGGTTCAGGATCAACCAGAAGCAGACAGAGACAGGTACACATGCATTATCTTAGAGATCTTCCTTTATATCTGGCCAGTTTAAAAAGACTATCATTTCTAGCATATGGCACAGAGGGTAACTGATTGAAACAGAGTTTATACAAAGAGTTTCTGTCTCATGTACACTGAATCACATTTTTCTTCAGGGCTCTCCTGCACGAAAACTGGGCATGACCAGGAAACTACGGGACAGAAAGGTAAACACAAATACTCAAGCTTTTTTAAGCAAATCTATAGATATACTTTAAATGTTATAAAGCATAATGTATAATATTAAAATATATAACAATTGCTGGAGAAGTGATAACTTAGTGGTTATAGTCTGGGAACTGGGAAGTCTATAGTCTGACTGGGAAGTTATGAGTTCAAATCCCAGCACTATGCTGCCTTCTGGGCCCCTGAGCAAGGCCCTCAACTGCTCAGCTGTAGAAATTAGAAAATTCTACCAAAAAATACAATTATATATTTATTTATGTAGTCATTTCCAGTATTTTCCTAAACAAACTAATATTTTTTTCCTAATAGTCAATATTCAACATTTTCAATTTAATTCAGGAGTAAATTAGTCATTCTTACTTCTTTCTCGTTCATATAAGCTAAAATATAAAAAAAAAAAAATCATAAGGTCGCATGAAGCAAAATATGTAAATTAAAATATTTATTTAAAAATGTATAAATTTTTATGTAAATTTATAAAAAATAAATAAGATTTACAGTCAGCTGTTGCTTTATATGCGTAATATAATTCAACATCAGAACATTTCTGTAACAATGTACAGTTCTGGTGGGGGAGGGCGTTAAAAAAAGAGGAAACAAGTTACAACTAATACAGAATATGCGTAGTTAACAAATTCTGGACAATTTTTAACAAGTTCTTTATGTAGCTGTTTTGTGAAAGTATCTGATCATGACTTTTCAGGATCCTGAAGATCCAGAGGAAAGATCGAAAAGGCAAAAAGAGTTTGAGGTGAGCGACTATACACTCGCTTGTGATTATATAGACAGTTATAGTGCACTCTGTTTTATTTTGTGTGTTCACTAAAATCTAGACACTATATGGTCAAAAGTATTGGGACACCTGACTGTTCCAGCAAAAAGTAATTCTTTCCCAAACTGCTACCACAAAGTTCGAGGCACACAGATCTATAGGATGTCTTTGGATGCTTATAGTTCACTTGAACTAGGAGACCCACATTTTTCCAGCATTGAAATTCCCTCCTGTGCACAAAACCAGCTCCATGAAGATATGGTTTATATGGGTTGGAGTGAAAGATCTCGAGTGGTCTGTTTTAAAGCTCTGACCTCAACCCCATTGGGATAAATAAAACTCACCTACATTAATACCTGACTTTACTAACACCCTTTCACTGGAGGAGCACAAATCTCTACAAGGACACTCCAAAATTTAGTGGAACATCTTCCCAGGAGAATGGAGGACATTATAACAATAAATCGGGTCTAAATGTGGACTAGAATTCCAAAAGGCACATACCAACCTTATGGTCAGGTGTCCACAAACTTATCCATATAGTATATGTATCAAAGTCATTAAGAATGACAGGTTTGATATGTCTGAGTTGTCATAACTTAGTATTAATACAAAAATACAGTGTATATACTTTATATTTACATAAATGTGTCACATGTCTTGTAAGAAATGTATTGTATAAATGTAAAAAAAATATTAATTGTTCAGGTGACACTCTGCAATATAATTGGCTAAAGATTAATAACATATATTATTAAACATGAATGCTGCAGCTGAAACCACTGTACAAGGAGTTGCTGTACACCATTAAACACAGACTGGGCAAACCAACCACCAACACAGAGTACAGCACTATTCAGTTACAGGACTATATTAAAGAGGTGAGTTTATAGTGATATATATATATATATATATATATATATATATATATATATATATATATAGATATATAGATATATAGATATATAAATATATATAAGATATTTATTTAAAATTGATTGCCTCTATGTTATATTTCTATCTCTCGGTTTTTACCTTGTTATAATGGTTATAATTATTATTAGTAGTAGTAGTAGTGGAAGAGTATCTTCAAGAGTAAAAGAGAAAGTTTATAGGACTGTGGTGAGACCTGAGATGTATGGTTTAGAGACAGTGGTATTGAGTAAAAGACAGGAGGTGGAGCTGGAGGTAGCAGAGCTGAAGATGTTAAGGTTTTTTTTTGGGAGTGACGATGATGGACAGGATTAGAAATGAGTTTATTAAAAGGACAGTGCATGTAGGATGTTTTGGAGACAAGGTGAGGGAGGTGAGATTGAGATGGTTTGGACATGCAGGTAGTTGGTGTGAAAGAGGCAGATGTAGAGGACACGGGGGTATGAAGACGGATGATCCACTGTGGCAACCCCTAATGGGAGAAGTCGAAAGAAGAATTATTACTATTATTACATTTTTTATTATTGTTTTACATTTTAATTCTCAAAAATATTATGTTTTGTAAAATTTTAATTGCTTAAACTATTCTTGAACCTACTGAATCTTTTAATCTCTATTGAATATTTTTTTTATTTTTTTTTTTATTTTATGTCATTGGCTGACAATAAAAGCAGTTCACTGCTCTTTGCACTGTGCAAATAACATTATTATTATTATTATTATTATTATTATTATTATTATTAATAATAATAATAATAAATATTTTATGTATTATTATTATTATTGTTGTTGTTGTTGTTGTTGTTGTTATTATTGTTATTGTTTTTATTATTATAAGTTTTTGATGTTAAGATTGTTATATATTATTCCTGATGGTAAAACATTCAGCAGTATACATTATATACACTTTATTTTCTTCCAGGCATTTGGCATGACAGACGATGAACATGAAAGTTTGTCAGAAAAAGTGGACAATGCAATGGTGATGATTTAATTCAGTAATTCAGATCATAGTTTACAGTATTGTGAACCAATGTTTTTGTGTGATTTAAATACTGTGTGGTGTTTGTTTTTTTACCTTCACTGTCCACCCGCTGATTGATTTGTACAGAAACCGGTTTACTGCCTGAAGATCACTGTCAAGGAGGCCAAAGGGATTCTGGGAAAGGACATCAGTGGTATGAGCTTATTTCCTCTCTGAGTAATAACCTGTTTAAGATCATGTGAGCTCACTTGTGATAGGTTGTGCTGTAGCTAAATATTTCCCTTCACGAAGAACTTCCTGAGGAAAAACACTTTAGAAATATTGCACTGAAAATACTTCCTCATTGAGTCCATTTGATATTTTTTCTCTATTTCCATGTGTGTAAGGATTTAGTGATCCATACTGCCTGCTGAGCATCTTACAGAAAAATGCAGAGGCTCAGAGCAGCAAACCACAGAAGGCTGTAGTGAAGGATTCGGCACAGCAAGGGGAAATCTTCCAAACAGATGTAAAGAAACAGACCCTCAACCCAGTGTGGGATGAAACCTTTAAACTGTAAGTGTAAAAAGAAAAAAAGAAAATTAACTCTTTCCTGTACACATTGTTAAATTAATATATTTGATTCCTTAAAGGTTTAAGGCATTTAGAAAAAACAATATTACACATTATTATGGCATTATTCCTACAAATTAATTTGAAAGTGGTGTGTTTAGAAAGATGGGGTACTGTAGTTGACACCTCTCAGGATCAGAATGTAATCCGTTTCTGCATTGATGGGTGGAAGGCAGTGGATGAGTCTCATCCACAAGCCCAATGGCTTGTGAGTAAGACTTTTCCAGCCTTGTAGTTCCGGTTTTCACGCTCCTGTAACGTCTACCCAATAGTAGGAGTGTAAAAAAAGCCAGTTCTAGCGGTGACTGTTGATGATGTCGGTGGAGGGAAAAATATAATCGGAAATGCTGAATCCTGGTGTTCTATTTAAAGCCACCTAAATAAGACCTTGGTATCACATTCATAAGTATTTATTATTATTATTATTATTGTTGTTGTTGTTGTTGTTGTTATTATTGTTATTGTTTTTATTATTATAAGTTTTTGATGTTAAGATTGTTATATATTATTCCTGATGGTAAAACATTCAGCAGTATACATTATATACACTTTATTTTCTTCCAGGCATTTGGCATGACAGACGATGAACATGAAAGTTTGTCAGAAAAAGTGGACAATGCAATGGTGATGATTTAATTCAGTAATTCAGATCATAGTTTACAGTATTGTGAACCAATGTTTTTGTGTGATTTAAATACTGTGTGGTGTTTGTTTTTTTACCTTCACTGTCCACCCGCTGATTGATTTGTACAGAAACCGGTTTACTGCCTGAAGATCACTGTCAAGGAGGCCAAAGGGATTCTGGGAAAGGACATCAGTGGTATGAGCTTATTTCCTCTCTGAGTAATAACCTGTTTAAGATCATGTGAGCTCACTTGTGATAGGTTGTGCTGTAGCTAAATATTTCCCTTCACGAAGAACTTCCTGAGGAAAAACACTTTAGAAATATTGCACTGAAAATACTTCCTCATTGAGTCCATTTGATATTTTTTCTCTATTTCCATGTGTGTAAGGATTTAGTGATCCATACTGCCTGCTGAGCATCTTACAGAAAAATGCAGAGGCTCAGAGCAGCAAACCACAGAAGGCTGTAGTGAAGGATTCGGCACAGCAAGGGGAAATCTTCCAAACAGATGTAAAGAAACAGACCCTCAACCCAGTGTGGGATGAAACCTTTAAACTGTAAGTGTAAAAAGAAAAAAAGAAAATTAACTCTTTCCTGTACACATTGTTAAATTAATATATTTGATTCCTTAAAGGTTTAAGGCATTTAGAAAAAACAATATTACACATTATTATGGCATTATTCCTACAAATTAATTTGAAAGTGGTGTGTTTAGAAAGATGGGGTACTGTAGTTGACACCTCTCAGGATCAGAATGTAATCCGTTTCTGCATTGATGGGTGGAAGGCAGTGGATGAGTCTCATCCACAAGCCCAATGGCTTGTGAGTAAGACTTTTCCAGCCTTGTAGTTCCGGTTTTCACGCTCCTGTAACGTCTACCCAATAGTAGGAGTGTAAAAAAAGCCAGTTCTAGCGGTGACTGTTGATGATGTCGGTGGAGGGAAAAATATAATCGGAAATGCTGAATCCTGGTGTTCTATTTAAAGCCACCTAAATAAGACCTTGGTATCACATTCATAAGTATTTATTATTTATTATTAAGTATTGATAAAAATCTATGCAATGATTAGAGGATATAAGAAAATAGTAATTTTAAGTCATTTACATTTATGGCAATTGGCAGAAGTGAGTACACCCCTCACCTTTCAGCAACCATTTTAGGTTTTCTAAAGGGACAATACTATAGAATTGAAACTTGGATATATTTTAGAGCAGTCAGTGTGCAGCTTGTGTAGCAGTACAAATTTACTGTCCTCTAAAAATAACTAAACATACAGCTATTATTGTCTATATATCTGGCAGCAGAAGTGACTCCACCCTAAGTGATAACAGCTGTTTGTCGCTTAACCATGCAAAGACACGTCCTATTCATCATGTTCATGTTTTTTGTCTGCTTGACACGACCATACAAATTTGTGTATCTTGTATCAGAGCAGTTAATATTTGGTGCAATTTTAGTCCAATTCTCACTGGATGTTCAACATGGTACCTCATAGTAAAGAGTCTCTGAGGATTTGAGAATTAGAATTGTTGCTCCCTACAAAGGTGGCAAAGCGATAACAAGATCAGTATCACCCTGAAACTGAGTTACAGTACAGTGGACAGGGTCATACAAAGGTTTTCCAAGACGGGTTCCACTCAGAATAGACTTCACAAGGGTCTATTAAAGAAGTCAAGTCCTTGTGCTGTGCGGCAGGTTCAGAAGCTGCTGCAAAAAACAGAGGCATGAGTGCTGCAGCATTGCTTTAGAGGTAACAGAAGGGGAAGGTCCCCTTGTCAGTGCTCAGACTGTACGCCACACACTGCAACAGGTCGGTTTGCAGACCGTCGTACCAGAAGCCTCTTTTGAAGCTGCGCAAAAATGAAAGTCCACAATTTGCTGAAGACAACCTGTCCAAGTGCATGACACTGGAACCATGTCCTGTGGTTTGATAAAAATAAGATAAACTTGTTTTGCTCAGATGGTGTCCAGCATGTGTGGTGACGCCCTGGTGAGGAGAACCAAGAAAATTGTGTCTTGTCTACAGTCCAACATAATGGTGGTAGCATCATGGTCTGGGGCTGCATGAGTGCTGCTGGTATTGGGGTGCTGCGGTTCATTGAGGGAAATATAAATTCCAACATGTACTGTAACATTCTGATGCCTTCGCTTAAAAAACTGGACTGAACCACAGTTTTCCATCATGATAACAACCCCAAACACACCACCAAGATGACTTGCTTGCTGAGGAAGGTGAAGGTGAAGGTGAGGGAGTGGCCAAGTATGTCTCCAGACCGGAACCCTTTTGAGCACCTGTGGGGATCATCAAGCGGAAGTTGGAGAAACGTCATGTGTCTAACATCCAGCAGCTCCATGATGTCATTATGGAAAAGTAGAAGAGGATCCCAGCAACAACCTGTGCAGCTTTGGTGTATTCTATGCCCAGGAGGCAGTCATAGACATGTTCAGTTAGGGTGCACTCACATTTGTTGCCAATTACTTTGAAAATAATTGCTGTATGTGGAGTTATTTTCAAAGGACAGTAAATCTGTACTACTATACAAGCTGCACATTGACTACTCTAAAGTACGTATATCCTAGTTTTATTTCTATAGTTCTTAACAAGATCTACTAAAATAGTTGCTGAAATGTGAGGGGTGTCACTTTTGTGAGATACTGTACATTAAAAAAAAAGTTTTTTATGAGAAACAATCATTTGTTTCTAAACTGCTAAAAGACTCCTGGAGTTTAAATCCATGAAGGTTCAGTAGAGGATCATTTAAGAAGAGGTAAAAGTTGAAGGTATTAGTGGACGGTGGTAGAGGATGGAGGGACCAATGGAGAAGTGGTAGAGGATGGATGGATCAGTGGAGCAGTGGTAGAGGATGGAGAAGTCAGTGGAGAAGTGGTAGAGGAGAGAGGAAACAATGGAGCAGTGGTATAGGATAGAGGGGTCAGTGGAGCAGTGGTAGAGGATGGACGGTTCAGTGGAGCAGTGGTAGAGGATGGACGGTACAGTGGAGCAGTGGTAGAGGATGGAGGGATCCGTGGAGCAGTGGTAGAGGATGGAGGAATGGAGGAGCAGTGATAGAGGATGTAGGGTTCAGTGGAGCAGTGGTAGAGGATAGAGGGATCAGTGGAGCAGTGGTAGAGGATGGACGGTTCAGTGGAGCAGTGGTAGAGGATGGACTAATCAGTGGAGCAGTGGTTGATTAAGGAGCGATTAGAGTAGTGGGGAATGATGGAGAGATCATTTTAATAATGGTAAAGGATGGAGTGGTCAGTGGAGCAGTGGTAGAGAATGGAGGGATCAGTGGAGCAGTGGTAGAGGATAGAGGGATCAGTGGAGCTGTGGTAGGGGATGGAGGGATCAGTAAAGCAGTGGTGGTAGATGGAGGAATCAGTGGAGCAGTGGTAGGGAATGGAGAGATCAGTGAAGCAGTGGTAGAGGATGGAGTGATTAGTGGAGCAGTGGTAGAGAATAAAGGGGTTGGTAAAGCGGTGGTAGAGGATAGAAGGATCAGTGGAGCAGTGGTAGAGGATGGAGGGATCAGTAGAGCAGTGGTAGGGTATAGAAGGGTCAGTAGAGCAGTGGTAGAGACTGGCGGGGTCAGTGGAGTGGTGGTAGAGGATAAAGGGATCAGTGGAGCAATGGTAGAGGATGGATGGATCAGTGGAGCATTGGTAGAGGATTGAAGGATCAGTGGATCAGTGGTAGAGGATGGAGGGATCAGTGGAGCAGGGGTAGAGGATCGTGAGATCAGTGGAGCAGTGGTTGATTAGGGAGCAATCATTGGAGTAGTGGTGAATGATGTAGAGATTATTTTAATAGTGGTAGAGGTAGAAGGGGTCAGTGGAGCGGTGGTAGAGGATGGAGGGATCAGTGGTTGATTAAGGAGCAATCATTGGAGTAGTGGTGAATGATGGAGAGATTATTTTAATAGTGGTAGAGGTAGGAGGGGTCAGTGGAGTGGTGGTAGAGGAACCAGAGTGCGTGGTGCAGTTTGGGGTGAGATAAATGCTCTAAGATAAAGAGAGGTGTTGGTCTGTTTTTAGCTTTGTAGACAAGCATCAATGTTTTTAATCTAATGGCAGCAGTTACAGGAAACCAGTGAAGGAAGTCATCAAGCCAAAAATGTGTAGAGCATGGTTTTCTAAAAGCATCGCAACACCGAGATCGTCATCAGATAATAGAGTAACTATTAACACTCAACACTTTTTTTTCCAGTTAGGACGACTTTAACCTTGCGATTGTCAGTACAGACATTTACTGTCTTCAACAAGACTGAACAAGTTCATCATCATTGTCTTTTAAGCACAGTATAACTGATTTATAGTATGATTCATAATCATCACAGCTTTTCGGTCTCCATTTCTTCCCTTCAGGGTGTTTGACGACATCAAGTCGGCCAATTTTCATCTGGAAATGTGGTGAGTAAAAAATGCAAAGTGGGCCAGTTTTGTCGCTGTTCTCAAATAAGGTGAAACGCATTAGTGTTGACTCACACTCCACCCTCTTCACAGGGATAAAGATGAGGAGGTGTCGCTTGCTCAGAAACTCGACGAGTTCCGGACAAACTTTCACGGGCTGAAAAGGTCACGCCGTCACCCACATGACTTTCACAAATACGCTCGAACACACACACACTCACAAACGTACAGTTAGAATGGCAAAACTGATTTACATGCTTGGCGGAAACATGTTTTGATGTGATTTGCTTTCTGATCTGATTTTATTACAGAATGTTAAAGGATGCCAAGAAGGAGAAAGGGCAGGATGACTTCCTGGGAAATATTGTTCTCAAACTGCAGGTAGATGGCCACTGATATGAAAAATTTGCATTTACACCATTTGGCAGACGCTCTTATCTAGAGTGACTTATCTCTAGATAATTATCTCAGTTATACAGCTGAGCAATTGACATTTACATGCCTTGCTCAATGACCCAGCCTGGTGGTGCTGGTATTTAAACCCATGACCTTCCGATCAGAAGTCCAACATCTTATCCACTGAGCTACCACTTCCAAATAGCATGCATGGCGCTAAGTGTATTATAGAGCAGTAGTTAAAATGTTGCACTTCTGATCAGAAGGTTGTGAGTTCAAATCCCAGCACCACCTAACTACAACTGCTAAAGTTGTATAAATAAGAAAATAGTAACATGGGGAAAATACATTACAGTGGAAACAGTATACAGATAAGGGTTTAGTCTGTTCTGACTTCTGAATAGAATATCAGTGTCATGCATAAAATCGAAATAAATAGTTTAAACAATTATGGTAGGACATAATAAAAAAGTATAAATGAATAAAAGTTCGATTTTGGGTTGAAAGGTCATACATTCAAATCCAAGCACCACCAAGCTGCCACTTGTGGGGCACCTTGGCAAGGTCCCTAACTCTCAACTCCTCAGTGTATAAAATAAAAAATAATTGTAATTCACTCTGGTTACAAACATCTGCCAAATGCCATTGTTGTAAATTGAAATAAGGAATAAAACATAATGGGGGTGTGCACTTGTAGTTAAATCAGTGACGTGAAACATTACTGTACCACCCTGAAGCTTCCTAAATTATATCTTATACCCGCAACATGTCTTAGAATGATTTGTTTAGCAATTTATTATTATTTATTAAAGAATAAGCTAATTTTTTAAAGTCTGCAAAACAAGTTAGTTCCTGTGATCATTTGCTATAAACCATATTTTCTGACCAATTGGAATACAAAGTTTGAGAAAGATGCTGTAGTATATTAAAATGGTGTATATAATGAAAGATAAAATAGAAGCACTGCACTAATGAGCATGAAGAATTTCTAAAATATCGGTACAGATTAAATTAGCAATAATCTGTATTAGAATTAAAAAAGCATATAAATAAAAACCTGTTCCAAAATGATGCTTCTTGGCAGAATGGGCTATGGAACAGTTCATTTTACATTTCAATTAATACAAGCCTGCTAGTTGCTTATGAAAGGGACAATGCTTAGAATTAAACCCTGCAACTTTTTCAATTTCTACATTTTCATTATTTAAGATTCAATTGTTTATTGTCATGTGTACAGGAAACTGTTACACCATATATTGAAATTGTTAGTCTGTGACTCAATTCAATTCAATTAATTTTTATTTGTATTGCGCTTTTAACAATGAACATTGTCTCAAAGCAGCTTTACACAGATAATGTGGTGATTAAACGTAAATATGTTCTTTGTAAGTAAGTTTGTCCCTGATGAGCAACTGTGGCAAGGAAAAACTCCCCGAGATGGCATAAGGAAGAAACCTTGAGAGGAACCAGACTCAAGAGGGAACTTATCCTCATCTGGGTTGCACCGAATGTCCATTTGACTCCTGTTTACGACATAAATTTTAAGGACAAATTAAATAAAAATAAAGTGCATAGTGTGCAAAACTGTGTGCAATTTGAGCATGGAAGACATGCATGTAAATGGGTCTGTGTTGTTATTCAGGTGTGAATGTGTATGTTATGTGTATAAATATTTCATTGTACCAGATGATGTGTATATTACTGTATAAATATAACAGTATCCTCCTGGCCAATATGCATTACAGGACCTGCACTGTATAGAGGATAAGTGGTACATACTCCAGCCCCGGACAGAGACGTACCCAGACCGAGGGAAGTGCCACCTGCAGGTCAAATTAATCCACAAGCAGGTGAGTGCCAGTACTTTTCTATACTGGGAATTTTCATTATCATTAAAAGGTACTCGGTTTTGTTTGTATAGCGCTTTTAACAATAGACATTGACCCAAAGCAGTTTTGTTGGCGAAGAAACTCACACCAATACACCATTACTCCATGACATTTTAAGTAGTTTAGAAGTAGTGTGATTTTAGATACCTCCTCCTTCTTCTACTACTCTAACTACTACTTTTTACCCCTAATGGTCTAAAATGTAAACATACAAGCAGGACTAATGTTTCATAAATGCAGCTTTTTCTGTATTTTTTTTAGCTTGAGCTACATATGGTTTGTTCAGTAACATCATATCTGTTCATTTACAAGATGCTGAACAGATATGATGAATATTTATTCCGATATTTAGTCAGAATTAAATCTATAAACATGATTTTCTCTTTTTAGACTTTAATCTGCTAAATGCAAAATAAACTCATATGAAGTCTTATCCATCTGTAGTTTCAGAACTATATATGAGAGAAAATGCAGTCATTTCACCATGTAAAGGGATTTCCGAGGTTACCACACATCATGTTTTTATGTCTGAACCAATACATTCAACACCATGACTATGATTTCATCTCTATTAAAAGGGAATGGTAACCAGTACAGTGTTTGTTATTGACAGAGAGACGATACTCTGAGCGCCGGACGAAGCCTGTACGTGAATTATAGTGGCATCTTACAGCAGTTTGTGCAGGCGTACATCTCCAAGCAACAGGTAAAACCCCAACTAACACTGTATCGCCGTAACCACATATTCAACACGAATCAGCAAATTAAAGGATTAACGCCATGACCATTATGTTACAGTAAATAGTTAATAGGTTTACACACACAAAAAAAAGTGTAAGACAAAGATTCATTTCTGTGTGTAGAAACGTTTAGTGTTTTACAGACATTTTTATTTAAGTAACACAATCAAATTTAGTCATCTCATTTAGGGTCATGTGACTTTCTTTCAAATTCTTTTCTGTTTTTATCTTTTTTTTGTCTTCATTGCCTTTTTAATGTATTTTTATTTATTTACACTGAAAACAGTCTTTTTTTTAAATAAGAAACTATGGAGAAATAAATTGTCTGTACTTATATGTGCTTACTGTATATGTGAAACAAGCACTAGGTCGAGAACCTGTGGAGGAAATCCTGAAGATATTTCCTCAATACTAACTAACATAAACAGTTCAATAGTGCATGTTAAGATATTAATAATGAAAGTTAAAAGGTCGATTGAAAAGCTCTGTAAATTCTTTAAGACTATTATAGAATAAATATATATATATATATATATATATATATATATATATATATATATATATATATATATATATATATATATATATCCATTTTGCTGTTATACTAATCTCCACTCTTTTGGAAAGATATTCCACACGCTTGCATTTCAGATTGTGCTCAGCGAGGTTTGTGCTCGTTCAGCCAAAAGGGCTTAAAATCAGTTAGGAGACCTGGGGTGCAGTCAGCATTCCAATTCATCTCAGTAGGGTTGAGGTCAGAACTCTATAGCAGCAAAAACCATGTAAAGCATATCTTCATGGAGCTGGCTTTGTGCACAGGAGCATTATCATGCTAGAACAGGTTTAAGTGAAAAAGATTTTTTATACTGAAGTCATCCTTTAGAATTGTGTCTCTCCAACAAGGTGGAAAAGTCAATAAATGTTTCTTTATTGAATGCATGTCTAAAATTCTGCCCTCTGGAAAATGCAATTGCACAGTAGTATGTCGTGCAAAACTACCAGACTCTGCAAGAGCTTTTCCACACATGCCATCAACTCATACAACTCTGACAATAAAGAAAAACCTACCTACCTGTTATGACTGTAACGGCTGAACCGCACACTTTTTCAGTCTTGTCTTCGGGCTGGTAGCTTAGTGGTTAAGCCATTTTACTTTGGCTCAAAAGGTCATGAGTTCAAATCCCAGCAAAACCAAGTTGCCACTTCTGGGCCCCTGAGCAAGGCCCTTAACCCCATATATGCTCAGTTGTATGAATGTGATAATTGTAAGTCGCTCCTGATAAGGGTGTCTGCCAAAAAAAAAAAAAAAAACATAAATGAACATTGTCTTATGCATTAACCAGACTAGTTATGTTATTGTGAGCATTATTTTATGAGTTGCTCAGTAGCTCCTAGTTTTATAATCACAATGACTGTAAAAGACTGTAGAAAGATCATTACTCATAATCTTACACTCCAGTGCTCATGTTAGTTCTCAATCTACAGTGTTCTGTATTGTTTAAAGATTATAATCACAGTCTAGATGTCACCCAAATGAGGATGTGTTCCCCTTTTGAGTCTGGTTCCTCTCAAGATTTCTTCATCAGGGATAAATACACATCGTTCACCTTAACTCTTAACTCTTAAATTCTGTAAAGCTTCTTTGAGACAATGTCTGTTGTGAAAAGCGCTATAGAAATAAACTTGATTTATTGTGCAATAAGCTTTTGGTACGGACGTGCAATATTTAGCCTTTTTTTGTTCTGTCTGTGTGTCTATTGTGTTATCTATGCGTATTGTTTTTCAGTACTGTCTGGTCTATTGTCTATTGTGCTGTCTATTTGTTATCTGTCTTGGCCGCTGACTGTTATATGTTACATCTGCACATCAGAGCCTCTGAAAAAATGCAATTTCATTCTGCTTGTTCACGCTGCTGCCTGGCTGAATGACAATAAAGTTCCCATTTACTTTAACTTTGACTTTAATTATCTCTAAATATGCATAAAAGTATACGTTCTTTTCAGTTAACACTGGGTCATTAAACCTTTTGCATTTTAAATGTCCTTCTATGTAGGCCAAATATTGAATGGATGGATGGATGGCTAGATCAATGGATGGATGGATGGATGGATGGATGGATGGATGGATCAATGGATGGATGGATGGATGGATGGATGAACGGAGGCATGGATGGATGGATGGATGGATGGATGGATGGATGGATGGATGGATGGATGGATGGATCAATGGATGGATGGATGGATGGATGAATGGAGGCATGGATGGATGGATGGATGGATGGATGGATGGATGGATGGATGGATGGAAGGATGGATGGATGGATCAATGGAAGGATGGATGGATGCATTTATGGATGGATGGATGGATGGATGGATGGATGGATGGATGGATGGGTGGATGAATGGAGTTATGGATGGATGGATGGATGGATGGATGGATGGATGGATGGATGGATGGATGGATGGATGGGTGGATGGACGGATGGATGGATGGGTGGATGGATGGATGAATGGATGAATAGAGTCATGGATGGATGGATGGATGGATGGATGGATGGATGGAGATATCTCACCATACACTTAGTCAACTGAGTCAAATTAAATCCTGAAACTATTGATTTTGCAGTCTAAAAAACATTTATATAATAAATTTGTAGCAACTTTTTAACAAATTTGTTTGGGTTCATGTGTCTCTGCGGATGTGGCATGTATTCTTCTGAAATAACTCTGCACTGTAACAAAAATGTTGCTGTGTCGTGTTATAGGAGGAAGTAAACAGTGCTCATCATGCTCATTGTATGTGTGGAAAAAAGAGATTTGACTGACTGATAAGCTCAATTTATATACAGTATACAACACCGATACTGTACAGATATACACTGAAAGTGACATCACCTGCATATGGGTGAAAAGCTTTCTTCTATTTCTCTTTTACTGATAATCGGTGTATTTATGCCTGTGTTCAGGATGGCGGTCCCTGGAAGGGAGAGCTGTGTGGAGAGGCCAGTACTCTGCTGGAGTATTACGCCACTCAGAATGATATTTCACCTTTCCTGCAGGACCTGGCGTAAGTTTATATATAGTGTGCCTTTTTGTCTCCTAATAAACATATCTACACAGACTCACATAATAAGATGTGTGTGTATATGTGTGTGTGTGTGTGCAGGAAGTGGGTGGCCTATAGTAAACTATATCAGAGCCTGGAGGTGGACTCTACGGTATTGTTTCAGCAGCTGACTAGTATTGAGTATCACTGGGACCAGCAGGAACTCCCGTACCAACAGGTCAGAGGCTTTAAAACATCTGAGACCTAAAACATCAGAAGTGGTGAAAAGGAAATGCAGGTGTATTTAAGAAAATGTTTTAACATAAGCTTAACTGTTAGATCATTGAACAATTCAGATTTTCTACCTCATTTTTTTCTTAAACAAAACAAAAAAAAGTACAAATTAGTTTCATTTTAAATCCCTGATTGTGTAGTTAGTGTTAGTTTTAGACACAGCTTTATACACAAATATGAAATCTACACTATACGGACAAATGTATTGGGACACCAGCCCTATGTGGTATTTCAGTCGTATGTGGTTCTTCATAAACTGTTACCACAAATGCTGTAAAATTAAATATTCCCTATTTCACTTGAACTACGAGACCCAGACCTGTTCCAGCATGGCAATGCACCTGTGCACAAAGCCAGCTCCATGAAAATATGTTTTGGAGTGGAAGATCTTGAGCGGCCTGCTTTATTGATTGAGCACAAATCCCCAAAAACACACTCCTGAATATAGTGGAAAACATCTTCCCAAAACAGTGAAAATTATTCTAACAGCAAACGGGGACTAAATGTGAAATGGCATGTTAAAAAATCATATAAATCTTATGACTAGCTTCACTCTTGTATAAGGGGGTCTGGGGTGCATTTGGGGTCTTTCCCGAAGGCTAGGTGTTCAGTGGGGTTAAGGAAATCAGGGGTTTGTGCAAGATGCTTGAGTTCTTCTTCTTCAACCTTACCATGTCTTCATTGGAGTTCACCAGGTGCAATGGGATGTTATGTTGCTGGAACAGTGTTTCCAGAGAAGGGAAATCGTAATGGAATGGCTATTGTGTGCTTTTATTTTTCTGGCAATGGGTCGAGGAAGAAGCACATATCAAAGCATCGGGCTCGTGTCCACATACTTTTGACGGTGTCGTTTATATATGAAATACAGTTCTACGTTAAAGAGCCACTCTTTTTTAACTAGCTCTGCGATAAAAAGCAATCTGATCAAAACAAATGATACCCGCTATGCTTTGCTAGCGAGAAATGATTCTCGCTAGCAAAGTGTCATTTCCTCACTATTTGATCAAGTTTTTTGATAAGTCCAAAATGTCTTCATTGTCACATCATCAAAACAGGGACGAGCCTTTGCAATTTTTTATGTACTATAAATAAAGCATTAATAACGCAGAAAACTCACAGTTTAAGGCTATTCTGGATGATGAACTGTACCCCCTTCAGGGTTTACTCATGAATCAGCAAAGCTCCTTTAGCAGGAGACTCGTTCAGCTTGGCTGTAGAAAGGAATGATACAGGAGGTCCCGAGAGCGATCACACTGTACGACATACAACACTGCACTGAGACAGTCTTAGGATTGTCTCATCGAGGCATCGTTACGTTAATTTACCTCTACTGCACTACATCACATCCTCACGCTGTAACTGTTTCTTATTGCATACTGTATAAACAATTATTTTTTATAAAAATAAACATTGTTCCAAAGCAGCTTTATAGAGATAAAGAGGTTATGAAGGTGAAATGTATAAGTTAACTGCTTATAAGTTTTTTCATTATAAGTTTATCTCTAATGAGTGAGCCAGTGGCTCCATGAGATGACATGAGTAAGAAACCTTGAGAGGAACCGAACTTAAACAATTAACAATTTATATAAAAGGTGCTTTATACTTCTCACATGTACTTTACAGCACAGTGTAATTCTGTCTTTGCATATCCCTGCGATGTTAGGAAGCTGGGGTCAGAGCGCAGGGTCAGCCATGACGCAGCACCCTTGGATCAATGAGCCTCGGCGGCCCATGACCGTCACCGGTTCACCACCATTCCTTTATTTGACCACTTTTTATCACACTGCAGACCAGGAATAGACCACAAGGGCTTTGGTGGTGTGCTCTGACCCAGTCGTCTAGATGTCACAATTTGTCAAACTCGCTCAAATCCTTACGCGTCCCCATTTTTCCTGCTTCCAACACGTCAATTTTGAGAACAAAATGTTCGTTTGTTGCCTAATATATATATCCGCCCCACTTTCTTTCGGCTTCTCCCATTAGGGGTCGCCACAGCCCCTTCCTAATACAACCCTTCCTATTTATCCGGGCTTGGGACCGGCACTAAGAGTGCACTGGCTTGTGCAACCCTAATGGCTGGGTTTATATATCCCACCTAATAACAGGTGATAATCAGTGTTAATCACTTCACCGCTCATAATGTTGTAATGTCATGATGTTATGCACGATCAGTGTACAATTGTTTGGCCGAAGGAAATCTTCATACCGTTCCTTGACCCATTTTTTTGCATATAAACAAAAACAATGCACGTGTCTCACAAAAACCATAGAAGACGAGGTTTTTTGAGCATTTTGTAATTCTTTACAATTTGGAGTTATTTTTGTAGGTTAGGTTTAAAGGTAGATTTCACATCTTTCAGTTCTCTATTGTTACTGTTGGCAGCCATTTGTGATAAAAACACTGGAATTTCATTTCTGGTTGAGGTGTATAGAAAAGAAGAACGAGTGTATAATGGTAAAAACTCTTATCTTGTAAAGGGGCTTTCCAAGGCTTTTGAAAGTGTGTAGGCAAAGCGTATAATTAAGCGTTGTGCTCTAAAATCCTGCATGTAGGAGTGTATTTGTAGGTGTGCAGAGAGAGGCAGTGTTGCTGCTGTCGCTGCTGCTGATGAAATATTTGCATATGAAGTGTTGCTGTTTGTTTTCCACATGAGGTCTGATGTGGTTACTGATGGGCATGATGGGTTGCAAGAGTGCTCAAGTAGTCAAGTGTAATTTTCCATCTGTGTGTGTGTGTGTTAAACAGAAACAAGAATTGGGAGACTCTTTGCATGGCTTTCTGCAGTATGGTTTATGTTTGGTGTCCAAGTACAGAGATATTTTTCCTCCGACACCTAAATGTACACCGAGGCTACACACACTGCTCAGGTAAGGCACTCATAAGACCATTGCCTGAAACCAAATGTCCCCACAAATGTAGAAATATCTGACTGTTAAGGTCAAGCGAACTAACTGAATTACTAAGTGTGTGTGTGTGTGTGTGTGTGTGTGTGTGTGTGTGTGTGTGTGTGTGTGTGTGTGTGTGTGTGTGTGTTTGTGTGTGTGTGTAGGGTTCTGGTCCAGATCTGTAAAACTAGAGCTTTTCAGAAGCTCAACCCAGCTAACTTTGCTTTACATGATGAGGTCATTGATGCAGTGCTGGTAAGAAGCAACTCAATAATAAAGTATGAAGTTAGAAATTAGCAACACTGCTATAATTACATTTTAATCACGATTTCATTGCTGGATTTTTCACAGAACGGTACTGAGGAGTGGTTCAACATTAAAAAAGGACTACACCAGCCAATGACGAAGGTGAAATATTTATTTATAATATAAATATTTTTTGTTTGTTTGTTTGTTTGTTTGTTTGTTAAAGGACTAAGTTGTCAAGTCAATGCGCATCTGTTGCAGGATTTGCTGGACGCAGTTAGCGCCTTCTCTCTATTGATTAAGGAAGTGCAGGAGGACATTTGTCTCAGCAAGGACGTGTGGAACAGAGTGTTTGTCAGGTAACAAGGTTGAATGTAGATATAACATTAACCACGTTTGATTTATTCATTCATTCATTCATTCATTTTAATATTTAGGCTGAAATCAGTTCTTTAAAATGCAGCTCATTTATTTATTTATTTTTTTTACACATATCATCCACAATTATATTGGCACATTAAGCACTGTTAAAAGACTGCTAAAGACTGGAAGACTCCGACTTCAAGCACATGTTACAGATATCGAGAGGATCGAGTCTGATCAAATATTCAAGACCTCAAATAATTCTAAAAGTCTAAGTCAACTAGTTAATTGGTTAATTTCTGCTTAATTTCAGAATCAGAATTATTTTTATTGCCAAGTATCATAAGTTGCATGTACAAAGAATTTGTCCTAAAATTTGTCCTAAAACTCGAAAAACTAGACAATATAATAATGAAGTAATAAATAAAGATATACAGTACATTGAACTATACAGTTTGTGCAGGGGATGTAAAGTGAGGCAGTGCTAATGATAATGTAAGTGAGACAGTGCAATTTCCGAAATGAGTTCAAGGTAAGGGGTTGCAATATAGTGGCCCTCGTTGATTGTGTTAATTATTGTGCATTGCAACAATTAGAAAGGTTTTCAGAAGAAGGAAGTACAATAATATTTTGACAATAAGGGCTGTATGTTAAGTTATTTTCAGAGGACAGTAAATCTGTTCTGCTATTCAAGCTGCATAGTGACTACTCAAAAAATATATCCAAGTTTTTTTGAGAAGATAATACTAAGATGGTTCTAAAAATATATATGCTCAGGGAAGTACAAACAACCTCCCGTGTTCACCAAACAGCTTTTATTAGCTACATAATAGACTTCTGGTAAAGCCATAGTGTAAACATTTCTTTAATTTTAATCCAATGTTACATATTTTACAGGATATATGTCTCCTTTAATGGATTAAATCAATCGCATGTGTCTCCTTAAATAGATTAAATCAATCAACTATATTTATAAGAGCAGGTCAATGCACATATAAATCATCAATCTAATAGAAATGATGACTCACATAGGCTTACTCAGTTTTTATAATATTATTGCTATATTGGAAAAAAATTGATTTGAAATCCATTATGTATTTAAACTCTAAAATAAAGTTAATATTTCCACTCACAAACTTTTACACTTCACTGAATATATGCTGTTAAAAAGTATATAAAACTTGCAATAATCGTGATATTTGAATCTACAGGTTATACTTTCTATCAGCAACCACATTTTTTTTTATAAATTACACATGATTTAGTTTGTATGTCTAATCTTCCAATTATTTGAATTGATTATCTACTCATTTAATAAGTAAATAATGATCAATCCTAATTCTCTCCTCAGTGCTGTGCAGTTGGACGTGTTTACAGTCGTGTACCAGAAACTCGACTCTCTGGTGAGAAATTTAATGAAATTAATATAAATGATATAGCTGTATATACGTGTGTGTGTGTGTGTGTGTGTGTGTATATATATATATATATATATATATATATATATATATATATATATATATATATATATATATTTATTTATTTTTTTTTTTTTTTTAATTATTATTTATTTATTTTTTTAATAAAAACTTTTTTATAATAGTGAATTGATAGTTATTTTGCTGTATAATAAAGAATATTACATTAAGATTTGTGTGTATGTGTGTGTGTGTGTGTGTAGCTGGCAGAGGAGCTTCAAGCAAAGCTGTGTCAGTTGGAGAATCATATGGATCAGTCTTTGGCTAACAGTTTGTTTCCTGTGTATCTGAGTCTGCAAACCATCCACAAAGAAAAAGCATATCTACAGAAAAGGTGAAACATTTACATATTAAAGCCACATGGTAGCAGAAATGTTACACAATATATAGACACAAGAGCCAGTTCAGTTTGCGGTTCAAGGCTCAAGTACACTGTAGGGAAAAATGTTAGGACCTTAAAACACTTTTAAAAAAAAAGTAACAATTGCTTTTTAGCTACATTATATAAGCAAGGTTTGAGGACACCTGACTATAAGAATGGTTTGTGTTTTTTTATCATCCCGTAACAAATGCAATCTCCATTTACTGTTAAGCTCTATTCTTCTGGGAAGATGTTCCACTATATTTTGGAGTGTGTTTGTGGGGATTTCAGCTACATTCAGCTACAAGGGCATTAGTAAAGTCAAGGTGTTTAATAGTGTTAGTGTTAGACCTTAGGTTGATGTTACAGTTAGGGATAGAGAGCATTTCAAATAAACATTTTAAGACATCCTATAAAAGTTTGGGGAAGAACCAAATATACCTGGAAAAGTGAGGCGTCACAATACTTTTGCTCATATAATGTAAATGGATTTATGGTTCCTTGTAAAAATCAGAAGTTTATTTTTCGGGGGTGATTTTATACATTTCATAATGTGGGAAGGTTCAGGTGGGGGTGAATACTTTTGCAAGGACTGTACGAGGTGGTATCAAAAAGTTTCTAAGCTATTTCTGGACAAATCTGCCACAGAGATGTTTGACATATGAGTTTGACATACGTCAATGCTGCAACGAGTTTTTCCAGTTGTTTAGAGTAAAACGTGCAATTCAAGAGCAGAAGAACATCACTGGAAGACGACGAGAGATCGGGAACACCTTCGACGAGCTCAACCCCCGAAAATGTCGAAACCATTTGGCAACTTGTGCATGATGATCGTCTGAAATAAATCAGACCTTGCCTTCTTCCTAAAGATGAAGATGCAGGTCAAAGGTCGCCGTTTTGACGCCGTTGAGGCGATCCAGCGCAAATAGCAGAAGGTGCTTGATGCGCTTCGAAAAGAAGACTGATGGGACACGTTCTAGAAGTGGCATTAACGCTGGGGGCGCTGTATTGCTGTGCAGGGGGACTATTTTGATAGTGATAGTCTGTAAATGTAGACAAATAAAGTACTTCTTGTAAGTTTCGTCTCGAAATTTTTGATACCATCTCGTAGTCTAAACGGGTGTGTGTCCATTTACAAGTTTGCTACAATTTTTTTTATTGTTTTCGATTATAAAATGTCTCATTTGATGGATCACCCAGACCTTACACATGCTTTTGTTTCTTTCTCAGAGATAAGTTGCTGCAGCTGACAAACTTCCACGAGGATTTCCGTGAGGCTCTGCCATACTGGCTGAATAAAGCTTACAGTACCACGATGGAGCGTGTGGAGAAAGCAGTGCAAGTGGATCAGGTAATATTGTGATCTTACATAGTGATGGCTGATCATACATATGTATTTTCCTTATTAGAAGTAGTAGTATAGCTATTGTATTGCTGTGTGTGTGTGTGTGAGTGACACTGATGCTTTGGGTAACACACTGAAACTGGTGTTTAAGACCCTGAGACCATATGTGGCACCCTAAAACTGTGTGTGAGACCCTGAGATAGTGTATGAGACCCTGACACTGTGTAACCCTGAGACTGTGTGTAAGACTCTGAAACTGTGTGTGTGTGTGTGTGTGTGTGTGTGTGTGTGTGTGTGTGTGTGTGTGTGTGTGTGTGTGTGTGTGTATGAGACCCTGACACTGTGTGTAAGACCTTGAGGCTGTGTGTGTAAGACTCTGAAACTGTGTTTGTGAGTAAACCTGAGACTGTGTGTAAGACCTTGAGATTGTGTGTGTGTGTGTGTGTGTGTGTGTGTGTGTGTGTGTGTGTGTGTGTGTGTGTGTGTGCATGTGTGTGCGTGTGTGTGTGTGTGTGTGTGTGTGTGTGTGTGTGTGTATGAGACCCTGACACTGTGTTTAAGATCTTGAGACTAAGTGTGAGACCCTGAGATTGTGTGTATAAGACTCTGAAGCTGTGTGTGTGTGTGATCCTGAGACTGTGTGTAAGACCTTGAGATTGTATGTGTGTGTGTGTGTGTGTGTTTGTGTATGAGACCCTGACACTGTGTGTAAGACCTTGAGATTAAGTGTGAGACCCTGAGATTGTGTGTTAAACCCTAAAGCTGTTTGTGAGATCCTGAGACTGTTTATGAGACCCTGAGATTGTGTGTGTGACACTGAGGCAGTGTGTGATGATACGACTGTGTGTGATCCTGAGGCTTTGTGAGCTCCTAAAGCTTTATGTGACTCTGGACTGTGCTTCAGCTTTATTTACAGTATTTTAATCTGCAGATACAGTGGCCTGTGTTACCTCATAGTTATAACCCTTCTGTAACAGGAAGTCATAGTTGAGCATTATCCTGTTCTTAGGTACCCATGTGTACCAAAGAAAAATAAGCATACATTACATACATTAAGTTTTTTGTGGTAGAAAATATTATTAGCACTCTTTTGTAATGTGTTGGTACATTATCTACTCATAACTGAAATGTAAAAGTGTGTGTGTGTAGTTACAGCCTTTACAGTCTGGAACAGTACCGATAAAGCACAGCTCTTCAGCCGTTGATCTTGCAGCATGTCTACAGCCGATTTGTCAGCTTTGGGAACAACTGAGCTGGCCTGACTCAGAGGAAGGCTTCATGCTCATGGTCAAGCTGACAGAGGTGAACACACACACACACACACACACACACACACACAAACACACGTTTTACTACTCTGTGTCTATCCAAATATTCCCATATGATGGTCAAAACCAGGAGTCCCCAAACTTATTTCCTTTCTTTAATGGAGGCCAGGTCTGTCTGTAACAGAAAACAACATAGGCCGGCATGACTACCAGTATTATTGAATATATTTTTTATGATTTAAAATGTATTTATTATGCCTCCTTATGCTAGATTAGTTTAATATTTTGTTATGCACCATACAGACAAATAAGTGTTACTTTTAAATAGATATAAAGCCTTTTAAAAGAGCATTATAAATATCATAATGCTATCTTTTCATATTCCTTGCTATTGAAATCAAAACATTTACTTATGCAAATGCATAGAGTTGGTGGGTGAATATAACAAATAATTAGGTTTATGTTGATAACGTAAGGTTGGACCATACTTACTTATAATCGATTAACCAACCGATAGTTTTTAAAATGAATACTGGATAAAACACAAACATAACACTGTCAGGGCAAGCTGGCAGGAAGGAGCCAATAGCAGGATGCCAGCATGCCTGACACGGGAGACATGGAAAGTCAGATGGATCCGTAGGATTCTTGGAAGGTGTACTGCCGTGGGGTTTATGACTTTGAAAATGGGGAATGGGCCCATGAAATGAGGAATGAGCCTCTTGCACATGACTTTAAGAGGCAGGTCGCAAGTGGAAAGTCAGATCTTTTCGCTGATCTGGTAGTGGGGAGCAGGACAGGCTTCTGGGTGGAGAACAGTGGGGCCCAACCTGAAAGGGCGAGAGGCTGATGGTGCCAGTGGGCAGTGTATTATGGGCATATTCAGCCCAGATAATTTTTTGGACCAGGTGAAGGAGTCTTGGGCACAAAAGATGCAGAGACTAGTCTTTAGTTCCTGGGTAAACCTCTCCATTTTGCCATTGGTTTGAGGATGAAAGCCTGGGGAGAAATGCCCAGGAGACGACTGAAGTCCTTCCAAAGATGGGCCAAGAACTTAAACCCCCGATCGAAGGCAATGTCCCGGGGCAAGCCATGCAGGCGAAAAACATGTTAAAGCAGGACCTGGCCAGATTCCTGGGCAGAGGGGAGCAGGACAGGATTCTGGGTGGAGAACAGTGGGCCCAACTTGAAAGGGCGAGAGGCAGATGGTGCCGGTGGGCAGTGTATTATGGACATATTCAGCCCAGATAATTTTTTGGACCAGGTGAAGGAGTCTTGGGCACAAAAGATGCAGAGACTAGTCTTTAGTTCCTGGGTAAACCTCTCCATTTTGCCATTGGTTTGAGGATGAAAGCCTGGGGAGAAATGCCCAGGAGACGACTGAAGTCCTTCCAAAGATGGGCCAAGAACTTAAACCCCCGATCGAAGGCAATGTCCCGGGGCAAGCCATGCAGGCGAAAAACATGTTAAAGCAGGACCTGGCCAGATTCCTGGGCAGAGGGGAGCAGGACAGGATTCTGGGTGGAGAACAGTGGGCCCAACTTGAAAGGGCGAGAGGCAGATGGTGCCGGTGGGCAGTGTATTATGGACATATTCAGCTCAGATAGTTTTTGGACCAGGTGAAGGAGTCTTGGGCACAAAAGATGCAGAGACTAGTCTTTAGTTCCTGGGTAAACCTCTCCATTTTGCCATTGGTTTGAGGATGAAAGCCTGGGGAGAAATGCCCAGGAGACGACTGAAGTCCTTCCAAAGATGGGCCAAGAACTTAAACCCCCGATCGAAGGCAATGTCCCGGGGCAAGCCATGCAGGCGAAAAACATGTTAAAGCAGGACCTGGCCAGATTCCTGGGCAGAGGGGAGCAGGACAGGATTCTGGGTGGAGAACAGTGGGCCCAACTTGAAAGGGCGAGAGGCAGATGGTGCCGGTGGGCAGTGTATTATGGACATATTCAGCTCAGATAGTTTTTCGGACCAGGTGGAGGAGTCTTGGGCACAAAGGATGCAGAGGCTAGTCTCTAGTTCCTGGTTGAACCTCTCCATCTTGTCATTGGTTTGAGGATGAAAGCCTGGGGAGAAATGCCCAGGAAACGACTGAAGTCATTCCAAAGATCGGCCAAGAACCTGAGCCTCTGATTTGAAGACAATGTCCCGGGACAAGCCATGCAGGCAGGTAGTTTCGGTAGGGGAATGACCCATCTTGGTGAACCGGTCGATTATTATGAGGATGGCAGTATACCCAGCGGAGGGTCTTGTGACAAAGTCCTCATCGATGTGTGACCAAGGATGTGGGGAACAGAAAGGAGGTGAAGGAACCCTTAGGGAAATCGATAGGGCACACCTAGAGCAGGCGGCAAAGTACGGCCAAGGTGCGAGGGGCGCCCGGGTGACAGTAAAAGAGAGAATTGTGACACTACTGAAGGAATACAGACTGCAATTGTTTATGTCTATGTATAGTTTCTGCGGCGGGCAGCGCTTTGGGCTGATGAAAGATTAAATAAACTCTACTGAATCATGAAAATCTGCTTAGGGAAATAAATATGAATATATTCATTAATAAATATAATTAATAATAAATAAATTATAAATAATATATAATATAGCGCTCTCCGTGCAGCGCGCATTTTCACGTTTAAGTACAAACAGCACGTGGCGTTTGTGATTCACCTCTTGAAATTTGAATTTAAAGCCAGAAACAAATAGTATGGGTTTATGCTGATAGCCAATAGTTCCAGCAATCAACTATCGGTGCTTTGATCCCTATTAAAAACTAATGGACATTTTAGTTTAAAAGTGAATCTTTACTATTAAATACAGATAAGTAACACATATTTATAATAACATTTTCAAAATATGTCTTTATTTTGCCTGTGGGCATAGTTTGTGGACCCCTGGTCAAAGCCATCACATATCCCTATTCTAGTGAGGAATATTTTGACCTAGATAAAAAAAGAAAAAAAAAAGTAAATAAAATGTCTATGATCATGGATTCATAGCAGGGCAGTAACAGTAACTTAAGTAACAGAAGTCAATGTTTCTTCACTCATACTATTTTAAAGGACTGATTGTTGGGTGGAATTATTTATTGGCATTATACTGTAAATAAATACAATAAATATGATTGTGTGTTAGGATATGTGCAAGATTGCCTCCATGTACTGCCGTTTGCTGAAAGCTCGGGTGAAGGAGCTTTCCCAGAATTGTGACCCAAGCAGTTCTGTCAACATGGTGAGCGATAAACACCTTAAAAAATCTTCTTTTAGTGTCTAAACATCTCCTTGGAATAGTAGTTCAGTGGTCTGATCTTTGCTGTTCTCTCTGTAGCTGTGTGTTGTAGTAAACGATCTGGAGCACCTACGGTCAGTGTTGGCCCGCCTACCTCAGCAGCTGAACTGGGCAGGGCTTCGAGAGCGGACCCGGAACGTGATCGGAGAAAGCCAGTTTCAGAACACACTCCCCTCCCAGCTGCAGCACACACAGGGCGCCCTGAACCGAGAAATCCGCTCGGCCGTCGACACTCTCGGCCAGAAGGTAGTACACTTTAAAGGTGCAGTTTGAAAATTGATTTTGGATCCTAAAATTCCTAAAAGGCAAACCAGAGATACTTTTGATGGACAAAAGGACACTTGACCTGACTTTGTCATATTTGGGTCTTCCACAAACTGTGTGAGACTCTGAGATTGTGTTTGACGCTGAGACCTGAGACCATGTGTAACCTGTGGGTCAATAATTCTGGACTTTTGAATAGATATTTGAAGAAAGTTGCTAAATCTAATGCTGACATTTTTATTGTGCTGCTTTTTCAGTGTGTGTGAGGGTTTGAGAAGTCCTGTAAAACACTGTGTGTGTGTGTGTGTGTGTGTGTGTGTGTGTGTGTGTGTGTGTGTGTGTGTGTGTTTCCTCTCCAGCTGCACACTGATATCGGGGATTATGTTCGCAGGATGGCCACACGACATCGGCTCCCTTCAAGATCCACAGAGGATGTGTGTTTCATAGTATTTCTTTCATTCTCTTAACTTTATGACTGTGTGTGCTCTTGAGACCATTAGGGGTGTGTATGAGACCCTAAGATTGTTTGCTCAATAACCTGAGGATGTGTGTGAGACCCTGAAGATGTGTGTGAGACTCTGAGGCTCTGATTTTGAGACGCTCTGTGTAATTTTGATGCTATGTGTAACCTGTGGGTCATTAATTATGATCTTTGAATAGTTTGAGGATTTCTACCTTTATGTAATCCATGACTGTTATTTAAAGCTGATTGTGCACTCTGTCTAGGCCGTGGATCCTCTGATGCGGTATTTGGAAAAGGAGCTGCAGTATATGAATGAAAATCTGGTACAGGAGAATTTTAACAGGTTGGCATTTTTTCTAGCACATATATCCTGTCCGGAAACGTTTTAGATGATTTCTCAACAGTAAATGATAAACTAATGACACAAAAAGCTCGGGTGCTGGACTAGGACTATTTCTAAATCAATCTGGCTGAATGAAATATTGCATTTTGCAGGAATACACTATAGGGTTTTTTTTTTCCAGAAACAACTGACTTTTCCTGGCGTATGTGGTTCCTCCCCAATCTTGTACCACAATGTTGGAGGCACACAACAGCATAGAATTACTTTGAATGTGGTAGCATGAAATCTTCCCTTCACTTGAACTATGAGACCCAAACCTGATCTAGCATGACATCTGTGTGTTTCAGTTTGCTGACGCCGTTGTGGATGAATTCAGTGAAGATTCTGCACCAGGTCTCGAAGCAGGAGGATGCCAACACGGTGTATTTTCAGAGACTCCAGTTTACTCTACAGGTGTGTACCTCGTGTCTCAACTCCAACCCATGCACAATAACATCCCTGTATTAGATTACACAAGGAATTGTGTAGATTCTGATCTCAAAAATAGTTAGATAGTTTGTGGACACTATATAGAAAAAAGTTTCGAGGCACCTAAGATTAATGATCGTAAAACATAGTGAAAACTTTTTTCTAGTAAATAAATTGATAAAGAACAATGTGGAGAATCCTGAGGCTCATTAGCTCTACCTTAACTACAGTAAGGTCTTCTTCCATAAACCTCCTCCTTGGTCTTCCTCTTTTCCTCCTTCCTGGTGGCTCCATCCTCAGCATAGTCCTACCGATATAGCCCATGTCCCTCCTCTGCACATGTCCAAACCATCTCAACCGGGCCTCTCTCACTTTGTCCCTAAAACATCCTACATGCGCTGTCCCTCTAATAAACTAATTTCTAATCCTGTCCATCGTCGTCACTCCCAATGAAAACACAACATCTTCAGCTCTGCTACCTCCAGCTCCACCTCCTGTCTTTTACTCAATTACTCAATATCTCTAAACCATACAACATCGCAGGTCTCACCACAGTCCTATAAACTTTCCTTTCACTCTCACAGATACTCTTCTATCACAAATCACTCCTGCTATCACTCTTCTCCACCCACTCCACCCTGCCTGCACTCTTTTCTTCACTTCTCTAACACACTCTCCATTACTTTACACTGTTGACCCCAGGTGCCTGAACTCCTCCACCTTCTCCACCTCTTCTCCCTGCAACCGCACCACTCCACTGCCCTCCCTCTCATTTACACACATGTACTCTGTCTTACTCCTACTGACTAAATGAAAGTAAGGTAAAAGTAAAAAAAACTAAAAGTTCACTTTTAATACAAAGAATTTGATTTTTTTTATACTTCAGATATTTTATCCATTTAAACCTTTGGTGCCCACTCTAGAGCCGTTACAAAAAGTTTAAATTATATGATACAAACTAGAGCAACAGAGATCACCGACAATCTAGTAGAACATGGTAGAAGGTGGGCAGGTCGGGGCGGGGTGGGGCGGGTGGGGCAGGGCAGGGCTGTTCAGCCATGATTTTCCAGATATTTTGTGCAGGTATAACATTGTAAATAGAGGACATGAGTGGGACTCTTTTTTTCCCCCTGAAACTCTCTTGTTGCTTTTCAAAAGCATATTCCATAGTCAAGTCAAGTTAAGTTTATTTGTATAGCGCTTTTCACAACAGACATTGTCTCAAAGCAGCTTTACAGAAATCAACAGTTAAGGTGAATGGTGTGTATTTATCCCTGATGAGCAGCCGTGGCAACAGTGGCAAAGAAAAAACTCCCTTAGATGTAATAAAGAAGAAACCTTGAGAGGAACCAGACTCAAAAGGGGAACCCATCCTCATTTGGGTGACATCAAGAGTTTGATCAAAAATCTTTAAACAGTACAGAACACTGGAGAGTGAGAACTAACATGAGCACTGGAGTATAAGATTATAAGTAATGTTCTTTCTACAGTCTTTGGTATAAAAGTAGGAGCTACTGAGCTCAACATTTGTGATAATCATAGATCCAGCTTCATTCCATATGAACTGCTTGAAGTGAAGCCAGAATGTTGGTTGAAGACACTGGTGCATATTATGCTGATTGTTGATCAGTAATTTTAAATCCGGGTTGTTCAAGAATCCCAAATAACTCAAAGCCACAAAATAAGACGGCAAGAAACTATAATGGTGGTTTAAATTTAAAATATTTTGCATTATTAGCAAAACATAGTTTCTTCAGAAATTCTTCATTGAAACTGTATCCCACTCCTGATTCTCCATCGCATCATATATTTATATATTATCATATATTACAATGTGTGTGTGTGTGTGTGTGTGTGTGTGTGTGTGTGTGTGTGTGTGTGTGTGTGTGTGCATGCATGTGTGTGCATGTGTGTGCTGGACAGTGCCTGGAACAGTGTTTTCATGCTGAAGGGAACGGACTTCCGCTGGAAACGCTACACACAGAGGAATATAAGGTCAGTGATTAAACCACATTTCATTGTGAACATTTTAGATTTAGAGAATCAGCTTTTTCGTCACTACTTCATTAGCATTAAATTTGAATACCTGCAAAGTCTACAGATAGAACCCCTCCTTTAAGTAACCCAAATAAATGGAAAGAAAGATGACTATTAAATCTTTATGTTGGTTGTTTGTACAAACTGTCATGGATTTGGACTACATGATATAAACACAAAGTTAAAATGTGCTAAAGTGAATTCATAAATTTTCAAGTTTGGAAGCTGTACTTTAATCATCTATAATTTTCATCTATAATGTCATCACAGAACTTTTACATAAATCATAATTTTTATACTTTTCTTTATACTATTTCTCATTCCAGGCTCTGCAAACCCACCTGATGCATAACGCCATGAGCTGCCAGCAGCTAATAGAAAAGTTTTTTGAGAGAAAAGTGTGGGAGCAGGTATGGTGTACACTAAATAGACAAATGTTTGTGGATCCCTGACCATAAGATTTGTATTTGCTTTGTGAATAACCCATTCCACATTTAGCCCCAATACAGTGCATCTGGAAAGTATTCACAGCGTTTCACATAGATTATATCGGAGAAAAAAAATGATCTTGAACAGGGTGACAATAATTATGCTTCTGTGCTACTACTGGTTTTTTTTTTGTTGTTGTTTTAAAAAGGAAATAATTTTTGTTTTTATGTTACAGCCTTATTCAAAAAGGGATTACATTCATTATTATCCTCAAAAATCTACAAACAATACCCCATAATGTCAACGTGAAAGAAGCGTGTTTGAAATCTTTGCAAATTTATTAAAAATAAAAAATGTACATAAGTATTCACAGCCTTTGCCATGACACTAAAATTGAGCTCCTGTGCATCCTGTTTCCACTGATCATTCTTGAGATGTTTTTACAACTTGATTGGAGTCCTCCTGTGGTAAATTCAGTTGATTGGACATGGTTTTGAAAGGCACACACTGGTCTATATGAGGTCCCACAGTTACAGTGCATGTCAGAGCACAAACCAAGCCATGAAGTAGGAAATGTCTGTAGACCTCTGAGACAGGACTGTATCGAGGCACAGATCTGGGGAAGGGACAGAAAAATCTCTGCAGCATTGAAGGTCCAAATGGGCACAGTGGCATCCATCATCAATAAATCGAAGAAGTTTGGAACCACCAGGACTCTTCCTAAAGTGAGCCGCCCGACCAAACTGAGCGATCGGTGCGAAGGGCTTTAGTCAGGGAGGTGACCAAGAACCGGATGGTCACCCTGAAAGTGCTCCAGTGTTTCTTTGTGGTGAGAGGAGAACCTTCCAGAAGAACAATAATCTCTGCAGCACTCCACCAATCAGGTCTATATGGTAGAGTGGCCAGACGCAAGCCACTCCTTAGTAAAAGGCACATGACAGCCCACCTGGAGTTTGCCAAAAAAGGCACCTGAAGGACTCTCAGACCATGAGAAACAAACATTGATCTCTTCTAAACCCAGACTTAAGCCTGAATAAACATCTCTATAGAGATCTGAAAATGGCTGTGCACCGATGCTCCCCATCCAACCTGATGGACCTTGAGAGGTTCTGCAAAGTGAATACATTCCTGGAAAGATGTTCTAGATGTTGGAGTTTGCTTGTGAGGATTTGTGCTCATTCAGCCACAAGGGTGTGGGTGTTAGTAAAGTCAGGTACTGATGTACGTGAGGTGAGGAGAGGAGGCCTCAGTCAGCGTTCACATACACCTCAAAGGTGCTCAGAGCTCTGTAGCAGAAGATTTTTCACTTCAACCCATTTAAAGCATATCTTTATGGAGCTCGCTTTGTGCACACGGGCATTGTCATGCTGGAACAGATTCGGGTCTCCCAGTTAAAGTGAAAGAAAAATGCGATGCGTTCAAAGACATTTCATAAATAATTGGTTATGGTTGGAAAAGTTTGCTGTCCCAAAACATGTGTGTATGTGTGAAAAGAAGAAATACATTTCTCGCAAAAAGTACGTATTTGGCAGAATTTTTCCTTACGCAAGCACAGATGTGATTATTATTGGGAAATATTTGTATTCTCAACAGAAAGTGTGTCATGGAGAGAAATACGGAGCAGTAACACTCATCACCTCGTACAAGCGCTCAGAGTCGAAACTGCATGTGGAGGTGCTGAATGCAGTGAACCTCATTCCCCTCGACTCCAACGGTACACAGCATGAGCCTGCTTTAACAGCATTATGACTATTCAATGTTGAATATTGCAATGTTATTTATGTTATATGAAATGGATTCTGGATACAAATGTTTTTCTTTTTAACGTCAGGAGATATCATGTAATATTTTATCAGAGAAGATTTTGTCTACTGGAAATGATTTAGATATTGTTTATCGCCAAGGTCACTTCCTGAAACCATTTTGATTTTAATTTTATGAGAACAGATTACATCCAGAAACTAATAGAAATTTGGCTTTTGTCATTGAATGAGTCATGACAAAATTCAGACTAATGCTTCTGTTTAAGACTAAAGTCATACTCATTAATTTTTTACTCTTCAGGTTTCAGTGACCCGTTTGTTCAACTGTCATTGGAGCCACGGCACATTTTCCCACAGGTGGACCAACGATCGACTAAAGTCAAAAACCGTGACCTGAACCCGCTGTTTGAGGAGTGCTTCGAGTTGTAAGTAATTAACATACAAATTAAAATGGCTTAGAACTATTCAATTTAATTGTATTTGTAGAGCGCTTTTAACAATGGTCATTTTTGCAAAGCAGCTTTTCCCAGAAAAAGAGGTTATAACATTTACATTTATAACTTTAATGCCTATAAATTGACCCTTAATGGGCAAGCCAGCGGTGATCTGTCAAGAAAAACGTCCTGAGACTTAATGAGAAAGAAACCTTGAGAAGAACCAGACTCAGAAGGGAACCCATCCTTATCTGGGTGGCATTGACTGTCCATTCATTACAGTTTTATCAATGTTGACTACAATCATCATGAAGAGTTTGACAACCTCAACAATAATTGAACTATAATAAATCAGTATTCGATGGCCTCAGATGAGGAGGGTTCACTTTTGAATCTGGCTCCTCTCAAGGTTTCTTCCTCATACCATCTAAGAGAGTATTCCTTGCAGTTTTTGTCACTGGCTTAATCATTAAATAGATAGAATTAGAGATTAATTTATAAATTCTAAATGTATATTTGTGAATATATAATATTCTGTATAAAGTCAAGCTTACTAGATTGCATACAAGAAAAAAAATCTTGAACAGGGTGCCAATAATTATGCTTCTGTGCTTCTATAGATTTTTTTTTTATTTATTTAAAGAAAGGAAACATTTCTTAGCTTCATTTAATTTGTGTACTGTAGTCCTTTGTGTGTGTGTTGATTAAGGGCTTGTGATGTTAATAGTCCTCCTGTGCTGCGGGGGGCGCAGTGCTGTTTCTTTACAGCAATGTCAGTCAGCCGGAGCGTGCCTCCTGGTGACGGTACTGGACTACGATGCCTTGCGCAGCGACGACTTTGAAGGAGAGGCGTTTCTCTCGCTGAAGGCGGTGCCTGGAATCGCAGGAGGTGAAGGCCCTGTTCTCAATCCTGCTCAGATCCGCCTGCCTCTGCTGCACCCCAAACCAAACAGTACGAGTTTTCCATTTCTCCCGCTGCTTTTGAAACGTTATCTTCACAACCGTGGTGCACAATAACAAAGTAAATGTAAAACTGTACTTAAGTAGCTTTTTCACGTATCTGGACTTTACTGAATTATTTCCTTTTGGGGAGACTTTTACTTTACTACATTTCAAAGTCTAGTTTTTTATTTCTTTACTTCACTACATTTTGCAAAATTAACTAGTGGTCTAGTGGTCAGGATGCGGCGCTCTCACCGCTGCGGCCTGGGTTCGATCCCCGGTCAGGGAACCAACCCCAGCCATTAGGGTTGCACAAGCCAACTGAGTTGATTAGGCAAAGAGTCTTGTGATAACAAATGAAAATAGGACAAATCTTTGGCTACTTTTCAATTTTGGTAAATTTCAAGGCAAATACTTTTACTCAAGTGAAAGTTTGAAGGGACACTTTTACTTAGTTTACCTAGTGCATGTCTACTTTAACTCAAGTACATGTTTTGTGTATTTTGTCCTTCACTGCTCTACAGTGCAAACTCCAATTCAACTTCATGAAACTTGAGCTCTCGAGTCCCAGCCATTAGTCTTATTGTCTAAAGTTTAAAAACGTTAACATCCCTCCAAGGACAGGGAATCCAAGAGAGCAAAAAATTGGTTATGCTCTATAGGTGAGACAGACACAACCCTGCCAATCAGACTGAAATGAGCTAATCAGGGTGCTAGTGAGCTCATAGTGCTCTACACAGCCAGCCAAAAAGATGTATTTAGGCTTTGTGTCACAGAGGAAATGTTGGCCTTACACACTTCCAGTTAGTAGCTAGTACAGTCACATTAATGGCATTTGGCATCTAATTCTCACAACTGAGCAGCTATGGAGTTAAGGGCCTTGCTCAGGGAGTGGCAGCTCCCAATAAACTGAGACTTTCAGGTTGCTTGTAAGTGATCAACCAAGCAGGGACTTTTTATTATTAACAATTGGAGACCACTCTGTGCAGATGGGGATGGTTTCACATCGACAGCCTATAGATCTATGAGCAACTTACTAAACAAATTACAAGGTCCTAAGCAACTCAAGATCTTTGAGGATGGATTTGGACTGTAATTAAAATCAACAGTCTACTACAATGGCTCAGGAACGCAGGTTGCACGAACAGTTCTACATTTAAACGCCTCACCGAACAGAACACCTCAACAATGAATGGACATTCGGTGTTGAGGATGACGGGTTCCCTTTTAAACCTGGTTTCTCTCAAAGTTTCTTCCTCATGCCATCTGAAGGAGTTTTTGTCTTGCCACTCACCACTACCCAACTTAGTAGGTATAAATGTACAATTATAAGGGACCAGGGGTCACCAACCTTTTTAAAACTGAGAGCTACTTCTTGGGTACCAAATAATGTGAAGGGCTACCAGTTTGATAAACACTTCTGAAATAACAATTTGCTCAATTTACTTTTAATTATATGTTATTAATAATAATTCATGATATTTATCAATGTGAAGACACTGATCATGTTAATGATTTTTCACAATAATTAGCAACAATGATTTAACAAGGTAGAAAACAGATAGATGCAGCTCACTGGTAAATGGTGCTTTGGGGAGCTATTTTTAGGAGCTTTTTTTGGAGCTGCCATGTTGGTGGGCACCATGTAGTTGACCCCTGTTATAGCAAAAATAAACTATATATTTTATACATCTTTATAACCCTTTTTAAAAGTGCTATATAAATAAAAATGAATAGAATTTAATTATCCCATTTCTAGGAGGTAAAAGTTACTTCATAGTTCAATTTAAGGTTAACACAATTAAATAAGTTTAACCCCAGCAATCACTCACAGATCGGATATAGTTTTATATATATATATATATATATATATATATATATATATATATATATATATATATATATATATATGTTTGCCTGATGTTTGTTCATGTATATTCCATTTATTTAAAGGTCGCCTAGAAATTCCTAAATTGTCGAGCTTTCTGGGAAAATTTCAAAGCGGTGGGTCTAGAACCATCAGCCAACCAAAAAAATAAATAAATAAATAAATAGCCCAGAAAACCTTTTTTGGATTGGGAAATAATTGATCAAATGTTAATAAAAACGTCTGGGTGTTTCCAGGTGACACGACTCTGAAGACGCTCGAGAGCAGAAGGAACGAACGTGACGCTCAGGCCTTCGTCAAACTGCGCAGACAGAGAGAACGCAAATCCCAGGAAGCCTAAATCTCAAGTCTTGGAGGCGAGAGTTTTGGAACCGATCATCTCTACTGATGTTCTGTATTTATCTGGAGACAGTAATGTTATAGTGATTTAGGTGTTTATTCTAGAGCAGAGATGGTAAAAGACAGGAGGTGGAGCTGGAGGTAGCAGAGATGGAGATGTTGAGGTTTTCGTTGGGAGTGACCAGGATTGACAGGATTGGAAATGAGTTTATTAGAGGGACAGTGCATGTAGGACGTTTTGGAGACAAGGTGAGGGAGGCGAGATTGAGATGGTTTGGACATGTGCAGAGGAGTGACATGGGGTATATCAGTGGAAGAATGCTGAGGATGGAGCCACCAGGAAGGAGTAAAAGAGGAAGACCAAGGAGGGGGTTTATAGATGTGGTGAGGGAAGACATGCAGGTAGTTGGTTTAAAAGAGGCAGATGTAGAGGACAGGGGGTTGTGGAGACGGATAATCCGCTGTGGCGACCCCTAAAGGGAGAAGCCGAAGGAAGAAGAAAATGAAGATGTTATCCTCAAACACACCTATGTGTATATTATTGTGTGTGAAAGTGTGATAAGACAAGACTTGTAACGCAGGAACAGTTTTACACCAGGATCCTGATTAGGGACCATCTTTCTAAAATATTAGAATGAAATATTCATATAAAAGGTTTTGCTTGATGAAATCTCTGCTCTCTTTTATTTTCCTGTATAGTTTGCTTTAAATTAAAAAACACATTTGTATAAACATACTTGACTTGAGACGTGTTCATCCAAAAATATACATTTGTTTATTGTAGAAAATCAGAATGAAATACTGAACGGTTTGGACAACGCAGATGATTACAGACTTCACAGTGAAGCTCTGATCCAAAAAGCTTATAAAGAAGTCGAATGTAAAAATCTTCGCACAGCTTCCAAGCGCGAGTTTCCTCTCGCACGCTTCTGATCTCCTGATTAAGCTCCATTGGCGAGGAAACACTACTCTTTGTAGCAGCCCTTCATGACAGAAACTAATGAATGCGTATGTAGACCTGGTCTGAATCTCCACTACACTCGTCCCTACACGCTGCCGAGCTATAATAATACGGCTGTGCGGTCTCACCCGAGGTCTTCTACGATGTGCTCTAGTGGGTGGGCGGAGTCAGTGCACACGACAGATGCTGAAATCAAACTTCACAATTAAATACCGAAACAAGTACAAATTTTAGATGGCTTTCAGTAAATGCTATACTGCTTCATGTGTTCGAGACAATTAAAGCATTATCGAATAAAATCCCAGATCTGGGCAAGACGAATAATGTATGTTTTGAATATTCATTAGGTAAAGATTCTAGACAGAGATGCACCAAGGATTCTGATTTCGATAGGAAACCGAGATTGGATTTCTTAATACGGGATGAGTGTGAGCTCTGAAAGCTTCTATAGCGCTGAACATGGAATGTTAAATTGATCTTTCATGAACCATTTACATTCATGGCATTTGGCAGACATCCTTGTACACGGTAACTTACAATTATCTCATTTTGACACCTTGAGCAGTTGAGGGTTAAAGGTCTTGCACAAGGGCCCAGCAGTGGCAGTTTGGGGGTGCTGGAACTAGAACTCATGACCTCCCGCTTAAAAGTCCAACACTTTAAACACTAAACTACCACTTTCCTCGCACCGTATGGACAAAAGTTTTGAAACAAGGGATTTTTCCAACTATATGTGGTTCTCCCACAAACTTTTACCACAAAGTTGGAGGCACATAATTGTATTGGATGCGCTCGAATAAAATTTTTCCTTCACTTAAACTGACAAACCTTCCAGCATGAAGATACCCCTGTGCAACTTCATGGAAATATAGTACATGGGTTAAAGTTGAGGATTTTAAGTGGCCCCCTATAGAGGCTCTGACCTGAACCTTAGTGAACGCCTTAAGAGTTAAATTTGAATACTGACTACGCTTCAAAATCTTCACAAAAGAGTGAAAAGAGATCATTAACAGCAAACAGGAACTAAATAAAGGAACTAAACTGTAGGGGAGGAGGTAGTAGCTCAGTGGTTAAGGCTCTGGGTTACTGATCGGAAGGTCGGTGGTTCAAGCCTCTGCATTGCCAAGCTGCCACCCCCGTTCCCCCGTGCAAGGCCCCCAACCCTCTCCGCTCCAGGCTGTATCATGGCTGACACTGCGCTCTGACCCCTGCTTCCCATCGCTAGGATATGTGAAGAAACATTTTTACTGCGCTTTCTTTCTTAGTTGTGGAATGAAATGTTCAAAACACACTAATATGATCTTTAGGTGTAACTTTTGCCCACAAACTATATTCAGAAATTTCATGGAATTCAACAAACAAAAAAATCCCTAAAAAAAAAAAAAAAAAAAACCCTGCAATATGGCGATCCACATATCGGTCTCGTATCAGTACCAGGTGTCCGACTGGTGCATCCTGAACATTCATCAATGACACATTCACAGGGTATTGTTCATTTCAACCTCTGTGAATATCTAATCGACTGTTCCGGAAAATCAGCGTGTTCAGGCAAAAAAGATTTACACTCCGAAACAAAAAGCAGATCAATGGACTAGAAATACAAGCTCAAAGAATTACAGTGCAGAGAAAAAGAACATTCATATGGCTGATATTTGTGTTCCCACATCCCACCATTTATGAACAACAATATTGAAAATTCAGCTTACAAAAAAAAAAAAAAAACTAACATTCATTATTTTACCACTAATAATTTGCTTCTAGGGGGAAAAAAAACAAACCAAAACAAACAAAACCATGCTAACCAAGAGCCATATATGCTGTATATAAGAATGTAGGAGAAAGAAGCAGGGAGCAGATCTCAGCCTGGGGTAAGGCCAGCCTTTAGAAATAGAAGCCAAAGACGTCAATGTTTGGGACCTTAATTACTGTAGGTTGAACTGTGCATGCTGGGGCACTGGAGTTTCTGGGGAGATTGTGAAAAGAACTGGAAATCGCATAGATCAATATAGAGCACTATACAGGAGGCAGCAGTGACTGGGACACCGGCTTGGATAAATAAATCATTTGGTTCATAGAATACTACTTCTGGTTATCTCGTGATGAACTTAATTTTTTTGTGATCTTGACATAAGAGTCAAAATAGAAATAGCTCTGTGCTGCAAACCATTCAAACGGCATCTCTCATGCGTCAATCGGTAGCCATGCAGACGCACCGGACCCTTAAGTTGGCCGTAGATGAAACTGACTACACAATGAGGGTCACTATATTGTCTTCTACAATAAAGTTCCTGACAGAGTCCTTCTCAAGTGTCGGACACTTAAGTGTAAGTTGTCGATCGCTGACAGACATGTGATCATCTATGATGCTGTGATGATACTGGCTCTAGAACATGTTCTTTTGCCAAATACACAGAAAAATTAAGTACTGATCACAAGGAAACAATGTTTATGTCAAGATCACGAGAAAATTAAGTCGTGGTTTTGTTATGGCAAGAATAATTGTGTCGTGCTCACGAGATTATAATAATGCATGGCCTAGTAGGACTTTTATTAAAACGTTAACTTATTTTGAGTGCCATTAAACCTCTATTTATATATACACTGTATATATGTGTAATTAAGATGATTTTTGTGGCATCCAAAATGTGTGTGTGTGTGTGTGTGTGTATATACACTATTTCCAAAGGTTTTGGGTCACCTGGTCATAAGTACGGTATGTGGTTTATGAGCATTGCATTAGACATATAGTCCAAATTCACTCATAATTCCCTCCACTCTTCTGGGAAGATGTTCCACTAGATTATGGAGTGTGTTTATGGATATTTGTGTTCATCAGCCACATGAGTATGACGAAAGGCAGGTACTGATGTAAGTGAGGAGACCTGGGATACAGTCAGTGTTCACATTCATCCCAAAGGTGTTTAGTAGGGATGAGATCAGAGCTCAACGACAGACCATTCAAGATCATCCTCTCCAAAGCATGTAAACCAGATCTTCAAGGAGCTCACTTTGTGCACAGGGGCATCACCATGCTGGAACAGGTTTGGGTTTTCAAGTTCAAGTGAATGCAAAATTGTATTTTAGCTCATCTAAAAGACATCCTGTACAACTGAGTGCCTCCAGATTTGTAGTAACAGTTTGGAAAAGAACCACAAATAGTAGGAAACGTCAGGTGACCCAATACTTTTGGAAAAATATATAGTGTATATGCGCTTTGGTATCCATTTTGACCAATACATTTTTTGAGTCGAAAGAATCTCTCTCTATACATAATGGTACTTATACGTAGCCTAAATTCACAGAGCATTATGGGTAATACTACTGTGATATGTCTGTCTAAAACTGAAGATTAAGACGATCCAAAATGGTTGCACCCAAAACGGTGTACTATCAGGTGAACCGTGAGCAAACGGAGCTTTGAGGTACTCTTTGCAACCCGAAATATTTTTCTGAGCTTTTAAATCAATATTAAAGCTACACTTGATCCGAGTTGAAAGAGGCACATTAAAGTTAGAGGGTACTGTAGTCCTATTTGTAGTTTCTATGTGACAGTTTAAATGCTGTGCTTCCTGAGCATTCCTGATTGCTGTCATGACAAATCATAACATTCGTTGGATCCAACACAAGGCCAGGTGATGTCTCTAAGGGGGGTTTTGAGTTGAGGAGTAGTGTTAGGCATGGGTAAAATAAGAGATTGGAGCAGAATGTGTGTAAGCGTTCGGGTTGTTCGGTCTTGCCCGTATTTGCTTCCTAAGATCAGTGGAGTTTGTGTGTGAGAGAACTAAATGCTGAGGTAAAAAGGTTTTACATGACCATTTCAAACCTTCTCCTGGAGATCCTGCTAAGTTAAAAAAAAAATAATAATAGCAGCCAGATGAACCAGTCAAGATTACATCATAATTGAAAATGTTTGAGATATAAAAAACACTGAACCAATGCTAACTGGTACAACTTGTAACTTGCAATCCCACCTGGCTACGATCAAGCTTGCTTACTACTGGTGCGATTGGCTGCAGGAGTGTTGGATTTGTGCTGAAATTGAACTAAATCTCCAGGAGGAGGATGGGAGCGATGTTCAGTGCTAAGCATAGAGGAATGGATCAGCATTATATGGCTGTTAATTAGGACTGGGAAGGATTTAGGCTCTGCTGATGCTCGGCGCACACGGGGCATTCGGCCGCGGCCGTGCAACGTTCGCAACACACGCCGTGCTGACATGGCAATGCCACGGATCCCAACTCCTCGCATGACACGCAATATAACCGCTGCTTCCTGTACACGGCCTGAGAGAGAGAAAGAAGGGAGGGGGGAGGAAAAAAAAAAAGTTATAGGGTTTTAACAGGAACTGTTGAAACCAATCCTCATCAACTTCCCCTCATACACTGCTAAGTGAATGGGGAAGTCAACAAGGGTGTGGTTAAAACACTAAAAACTGTATATTAGTGTGTGCGTGCGTGCGGTACCTGTTCTACCGTCCGTAAGCAGGTGCATATCTGAGTTTGCAGGCTGCATATGGAGCTAAGAGGGAGTTTGTGCAACAGCTGGAGCTGGTGGAGCTGCAGTCGTGGGTTATCAGAGCTGCGCAAGCTCTCCACTGCCTCCTCCAGGAGCGAGACCTGTTCCTGGGCTTCCTCTTCAGCCTGACGCGCTCTGTCCGCCTCTAACCCCAACCGGCCCGCCAGCAACCGAGCCTCTTCAGCATCTGCCTTCAGTACTGCCCATGACTACACACAATGACACATCAACACACACCCACACACCTGTAGAAAAGTACTTTCAATGTACAATCTGATTAATCAGTTCAACAGCTGTTAATTACAATCATTTTTTTAATGGATACTGGTTAAACGAACAAACAAACAACACTTCATGTAAAGTAGTATTAAACTTTATTACAAAAAAATGATAATAATAATTAAATTATAAATATAGCGCTCTCCGTGCAGCGCGTCGTCTTGCGTGTAAAAACAAAGACGTTGTGTTGGTGATTCGCCTCTAGAGGGCGCCTGACATAATGACGCAACCAGAAGCTGGAAAAACTATCAGCATGCATTTCTGCCTATATCCGACAGTTTCAGCATCCAACTATCGGTACCGATTAATCGGGCGACCTCCAACTGTAAGATTGCTGGAATGTTTCAAACCCACCTGAGACATTTGCCTCCAGCTGTGGTCCCAGTGCTTCAGCAACCTATGAGACTCCTCCACTTCCTGTTTGAGACGGGAGGCCTCGGAGAACATGGTTCCAGTGGAGAGCAGGGCTGGGGGTGTCCCGGGAGAACAGCCCAAGGGAAAATGTTCCCAGATGCTACTGCTCATTCCATTTAAACCTACACATTACATATGGTAAGTTAGTCTACACGGTTCATTGGTACTGTCTGGGCTTTAGTTACAGAACGACCTCGTGACTATCAACACCCTCTGACCAATTAGATGCACAAATTCAACATAATATAACTGCAAACCTGAAGAAGTATACAAACCTAAAGAGTTATGAGACGATCCTAAAAAATTGCTCTCTGATTGGCTGGGCGGTGGTAACTGGGCAGACAGAAATGGAGAAGGGTGAGCTCGGATTGGAGGAGAAGGAGAGGCGGATCTGAAAGGGGAGGGACTGCTGAGGGATCCAGGGATGTTAACAGGAGCTGAACTCTGAAGCTGACTTCCTCCTGTTTAGAGCAACAAAACATAAGTTAAAAAAAAAAATAACACCAGTCCACTATGCTGTGAAAAAATATTTTAATAAAAAAAAAAGCAGAATTAGCAAGATGCGTTTAATATGTATATGAGGAGGCTGGTCATGATAACGGCCTCTCTTGCAGAAATAATTGTGGTAAATGAAAAATGTTGAATATAATGTTAATATAATAGCTTCATAAGGCACATACAGCCAATTCAAAGAGCAATAAACCTATAATTGTCATGAATACAAAGACATTAGAACTGGAACAGCAATTCAAATGAAATATGCCAAATCTGCATGTTCAATAACTATTTAATTCACTGTTCAGCTGTAGCTCATGCAGGTCAATCCCCAGACATAAAAAGCTAAAAGCTGTAAATGTAAAGTGATGTAAGTGATGCTCACCTAACATGAGTCCAATGCTGGGCATGGAGCTGCTCTCCAGACTTTTCTCCAGAGCAGACACTCCAAAAGCATTTAGGTCAAGATCATCCAGTGCTGACTCTGATCCAAAAAAAAAACAAAAAAAAAAAAGAAAAAACACCACATGTAAACCCATAGTACCAGAAATGAGCCCCCCAAGCCTTTTTCACCACGTCTCCAGAGTCTCCAGTGTAAGTGCTTTGTAACACACAATAGTTCGTGGCTTTAGGCTTCTTATAGATTTCAAGTAACAAAAGTGTTAGATGATTGATGACTCTAATGGAGTTTTCCTAGCCACTGTTGCCATAGTAACCTTATAGTGACTACTTTATAAATTCAATGCATATTTTCAAGCTGTTTCTGTAGAGCTAAAACTATTTGGGATTATGTTCATTGTAAAAAGCAAACAAAATTGAAATGATTTTCTCTGCTACATCAGACTTCCTCTTACAATACCACAGCTCCTCTCTCAGCACCCTGTCGTACGCTTTCTCTAAATCCACAAACACACAATGCAACTGACCTTCTCTATACTTCTCCATCAACATTCTCAAAGCAAATAATGCATCTGTGGTGCTCTTCCTCTGCATGAAATCATACTGTTGCTCACAGATGGTCACCTCTTCTCTCAGCCTGGCTTCCACTACTCTTTCCCATAACTTCATGGTGTGACTGATCAACTTAATTCCTCTGTAGTTACTGCAGGTCTGCACATCTCCAATACTGCTTTCTCTTATTTTATATTTATACTTTATTCATTAACAGCACTCATGTCTACTGACCTACTACAGACTCCACTGTGTCGCTGGTGGGGTAGAAAGGCAGTGCATTAGCATTCATGCTAGATGAAGGCGCAGGACTGGGGGGAGTCGCCGCCAGGCTGGAGGGCACGCTGGATGACAGACTTAGTGGGCTCCCCACGGGCAGGAACACAGAGAGCTCCTACAGCAGCAGACCATTAAAAAACACAACATAAATGTTTATAAAAAAAACAAAAAGAAAAACCTACAAGAAATTCGTAATGATAATCAGATAAATCTTTAAATGATGTCAAAAGAGGTCAAGTAAAATCAAAATACCGGCTTGCTGTGTAACCCGATTTCTTTATTGCGGTGTTCCATTGCATATGTCTTCTGTTTTGCCTAATAAAGAAAACAAAAAAAAACAGGATTTAAATAATAAACCACCTTGGAGAAAGATGGACAAGTCATTAATAGCTTTTCAGTAGATAAAGTCATGGAGATACAAGTCAAAAGATTCACTTATTGTCCACAACAAACATCATAATGAAGAAAAAGCCTCAGAAATATGGCCTGATTTTGGTGCCAAATACGTTAGGGTTAGAGATTTGGGTTAGCTGGACTAAGTATTTCAAATTCTGTTGATTTCGATTCATCGGTTATGCCGATTAATTGGCACAGATAGTTGATTTGCTAGAACCATCGGCTAGAAATCCATATCGATAGTTTTTCCGGGTTGCGTCCTTTGGTGACGCAGCTGAGAAGGTACGCTGTCAATACGAGAGCCGCCTCTAGGGGCGAATCACTGACACTACGTGTTTGTTTTTACATGCAAGACCGCGCTGCATGGAGTGAGCATAATGCACAAAAAGAGCTATATTACATTAATTTATTCATTATAGAATTATATTTGTTAATTAATATTCCTATTTATTTGATTAACACATTTTTAATGATTCAGTACTGTTTTTTGTAATAAAAGGTTGTATTATGTATAATAAAATATAACATAATATTTTACATGGAGTGTTATGTTTGTTGTTTTTTAATCCAGTATCCATTTTAAAAAACTATTGGGTAATTAATCGGTTATCAGCAATTACGATCCTATTTAGCTATTGGTTAAATTTATCGATCGACCTCTAGCTTTTACACAGAACAGTGTTTTAGCCTGGAAAATACGGTAATGAGAATTTAATGTGTATATGAATCCAAACCCCAATTTCACAAGTCTACACAGACAATTTACTTAAAGAAAAAATTAAAATAGAAAATATTCCACAAAACCTGATCCTCTCTCTCAAAGCCTGGAGCTTTCCCATAACCCCCTTCTCCTGCCCAGATGGAATTGAGCGGATCCAAAATGGAGGTCTCTTCATACAAAATCCTTCCCAAAAGGCTTTGCTCAGCGTTGTCAGCGAGTGCTGAAATGAAGGCTGAGGGTGAGGAGCTGCACTCTGGGAAAGGATGATTATCACTCACACTCACTTCTGGAGAAAGTGAAGAAAAATATTCATCATATAAATGATCATAAATCAAATTGTTTTTTTACTTAATAGCATACATAGTGTATACATTTTTATAAGAAAATATTACATTGAAAGTTAAACTCCTGACACTAGTTGATGGTGTGAAGGTAGACTGGTGTACATTTGGACTTGGTGATGTTACACACAGTCTGCTTAAGAAGTAATTGGTGAAATGACGGAGTTCTTACTCTCGAGGTGGGCAAATGCGCAGAAAGGCCCTCTGGGACAGCTGCCACTCTGCTGCATATCATTGCATTTGCTGGATTTGTAGATCTGCATGGAGAACCACAGCGGATTAGACAGGCAGTAATGGTGTCACCTCTTACAATTTAATCTACTCATCAGTTTTTTTAATGCACAATTTTCAGTTTATTTTGATATATTAGCTATCGATTGTTTTAGCGATCGAGTATTCTACGATGTTTTTTACAATCCATAATTGTACAACGTACGAGATTCATTGGCAGATCAAATTGCTATTTACTCTCGTTTCTTTTGGGCGACTGCTGATTCAGGAGCGGTGTACTGTACCTCAGGGTGGAACTGCTGCTCTGTACGAGTGTGACAGTACTGGCAGCTCTCGCCGCTCTCACACTTACTCGGGTCACCCCACTCATCACTGTGCTTCACTGAAGGACACGGCAAGGCCCTGCAAACACAAACATGTACCAGGGACATTAACGGGTTTAAGATGACACTGATGTTTGCAGTGGGCGTGTCTTAATGAAAAAAAAATTATTATATATAAATTATTACATTATTGTGTGACAATCAGATTCACCATAAAACTCATATGGAAATCATGTATGTAGGTGAGTGTGGTTTCAGTTATTAATCAGGCAGCGCAATAATGCAGAACAGACATTAAACTGAACTACTGATGCTTCCAGACAATCAGATCAAGCATTCAGACTGACCATAAAAAAACAAATAAAATCATACCATAAGACCATAAAAATAGCTGGGTCTTTACTGACCGTAGAAAATAATTCAAATGCCCCGAAATGTGCTTCACTGATGTAGAAGACCTTTCACAGAACAGTCTGTGTGCAAGTTAGACTATACAGGGTACAATTTATTTGTAAGATGCATTAATGTTCAAATGAAACTAAATAATTGCAAGAATAAAAAGAAATAATTAAAAAATACAATAAAGTAAAAAAAAAAAATAATAATAATCTAGAAAGGGGAAAAAAAAACAAAAAAAAAAAACAATTGATAAAATTAAAAAACACTTTACTGCCTATTAAATCTATACCTGATTTTTTCCTTAATCAAATACTGTCAACAAAAAATACACCCAAATTATGTGGAAGTAGTTCTATTTCAGTTTCCTGCAGCTAAATCTCAAAAATTTTAAAAAGCGTCCTATAGTAAACACATGTTTGGTGTATGAAATGTAAAATATGTAAAATACATATACGGTGACAAGAAATGTATGCAAATTGGTCAATTTACATAAATATTTTCAGCAGTCATTTGGTCCACGGTTCATTTTTTTTCTTAAATCCCAATAAAAACAATGTTAAAACCCTGCCAAATACGACACATTCGTTCCTTTTTATGATTTAATATTCAAAGCAGAAAAAGAAGAGAGCGGCTTTTTATTGTTTCTGAGCCACCCAAGAAAAAATAAAATAAAATAAATAAATAAATAAATAAATACATTTGTATTCTTTTTCTCTATTGGTGTAATTATAATGGAATGTGACCCTAATCTCACCATACTAAATATGATCAATGCCCTAAAGTGCACAATATTTCCAATGTAGCATCCAATCGAACTGGAGATCCAATCCTCACCTGGAACTAAAAGGGAATTTTATAAATGATTCCGTATATTTAATTGCGTATTACTCCTATGGAAGAGTACCTGTATTTGTGCTTGTGAGGGCAGCGTCTGCGGTCTTTACTGTTGTGGTAGTAGGGGCAGGCGTAACCTTGTCGACACAGACGAGGAGGCTTTTTACAGAGCTCAGTCTTATAGTGCGACAACACGTAGCTGTTATCTGCAGACAGCCAGGAGGAAAAAGGTTCACAGCACAATGTCATAACATATGCATTCTATTTATTACTCTTAGGGTTATAAGATGATTCGAGTAGCTACTTGAATGTGTTTTAATAATTTTAAAAAGAGCCTGTAAAAGTCTGTAAAAGAACACCAGTTTGGACCGAAAAGTTAATGGTGTGCGATAACAACAACAACAACAAAAGAATTATTATATCTCATTGGGGGGTTTGTTTGGGATAACGATAATTAGATAATAATTGTTCATTGTTTGGTGGTCAGTTCACAGCATTACCAGATTTCCAGGAATTTACTTTTCTAATAACTTAAACAGATTTTTACCTTTTATGGGTTTGTTTGGTTTTTTGTGTTTTTTTTACCTTTAATAATTATTTTTAACTATTTTTTTTTTTAATATATTTTTTAACAAATGTGCATCTTTTTAACATGTTTTATTCTGAAGAGACATTTTGGCTGTTGCCAAGCAAATAAAATCAATATTTTATAATATAATTTATATATAAATTGTATCAAATATTTTAGGAAAAAAAATTAGGAAATTTCCGGGCTATTAAGCGCACCCATATATAAGCTGCACCCACTGAATTTTACAAAGATTTTTATTTTTTAACATAAATAAGCGTCTACACTGAAACTAATGAGCTTTACACAGGCTTTAATGAAAGACACGTTACACACGGTGTAACGGGTGAAATATGTTGCGCTTCCTTTAGGAGCAGAGCGGTATTTTGGGAAGAGCATGGCACTGCATTTTTTCCGGTATTACTGCATGTGTGCAAGACCGAGGAATATGTCCTTATTATTTTCTGATGCTCATTTCTAAGTTTCTTTGACTAACCCGTAAGGCTGTTGCCAAGAAAAATAAAAAAGCACAAGTTTTGGAAACCTGTCTGTGCTTATATGATTTCTGTTGTAACTGGAGTTAACGAGCTCTCCCTTCACCCAGACTCAACGCGCTACAACGGCTTCTATCTAAACAGTAGCCTACCAAGAAAGTCATTGTTCACTGTCTTCCTCCTTCCTTTCACAACTATTTCTCTCAGGAGTTTATCTTTTGGCATCGTCGTGCGTTTAAAAAAAACGTTTTTTCTCCCCATGCCGTGCAGCTCAGAACACAGGTGAAGTGTGTTTTTTCATTGGTCTAATGTTATGGGGCTCAGTTTTTTGGCTTGAAGTTTGTGAAACCGGGAAAAACCCAGAAAAAATTCATAAATTAGCCGACTTGTTGTTTAAGCCGCGGGGTTCAAAACGTGGGAAAAGTAGCGGCTTATAGTCCGGAAAATACAGTGTAATATATTATATATTTTATATATATATATATATATATATATAAAAATAAAACACTTCGCATGCAATATTGATTAACTGCAACAAATTATATAAAATTGACATTTTTGGCCCCATACCTTACATTTTGTGATTGTTCTAAACTCTAATAGCCAATCGTGCAGGAAAAAGAACACAAGTGCACGAGTCTAACCTGCTAAAAGAACAATTACGATGTTATCATACACGATAATATATCGTACGCTGAATTACACTGTGCACTGAAGTGATGGGTTTGATGTATCAGAAGATGCAATACTACTGATGATCCTCACCCTGCCATCGGGGCTCCTCGCTCAGAGTCTTCTCTATAAGAGCAGCGCTGGCCACTAATCCGGACTGTCCGTCCCCCACTCCGCTCTCCATCAACCCCGACCCTGTCTGAACCTCCAGAGTCTGGACCTCCCTGCAAGATATTTACATTATTATGCTTCACTCTTCTTCACTTCTGTCCAAGACAGCATGTGTGTGTGTGTGTGTGTGTGTGTGTTAGTTATACCTGACATCATAGACGGGACATCGCAAGTCATGAGAGCCGTGAGCAAAAGCACAGTGGGGGCCGTTTTTACTGCAATGGCCTTTCGTATCGGTCTCATGAATACAGGAGCCGGTCTTATAGTAGCGCAGGTGATAGCGCCTCTCCGTGTCTCCGGCTGTTCGGTGTAAGTAAGGACATCTAGATGTGAACAAGACATAAAGCACATGATGAGAGAGAAAAATACAAGGTAGGTTTAATTTGAGAGCCTGAAATTTATTTATTTATACAAACAGTGGTGTGAAAAAGTGACTTATTTCCTGATTTCTTTTTTTTTTTGCATGTTTGTTACACTTTAATGTTTCAGAGCATCAAACTAATTTAAATATTGGTAAAAGATAACACAAGTAAACAAAACATGCAGGTTTTTAAATGAACGTTTTTATTATTAAACAAAATCCAAAACTACATGGCCCCGTGTGAAAAAGTGTTTGCCCCCCCTGTTAAAACTGTGGTTTATAACAACGGAGCTAAATTTCTCTCACCACACCCAGACCTGATTACTGCCACACCTGTTCATAATCAAGAAATCTCTTAAATAGGACCTGCCTGACAAAGTGAAGTAGATAAAAAGATCCTCAAAAGCTAGACATCATGCTGAGGATCAGAGAATTTCAGAAACAAATGAGAATGAAAGTAATGGAGATCTATCAGTCTGGAAAAGGTTATAAAGCCATTTCTAAAGTTTTAATTCTCCAGTGAACCACAGTGAGAGAAATTATTCACAAATGACAAAAACTTGGAACAGTGGAGAACCTTTCCAGGAGTGGCCGGCCGACCAAAATTACCGCAAGAGCACAGCGACGACTCATCCAAGAGGTCACAAAAGACCCCACAACAACATTCAAAGAACGGCACATCTCTCTTTCCTCAGTTAAGGTCAGTGATCATTAATCCACCATAAGAAAGAGACTGAAAATGGTCTGCAGGGCAGAGTTCCAAGAAGAAAACCGCTGCTGAGCAAAAAAAGGCTCGTCTCAGTTTTGCCAGAAAACATCTTGATGATCCCCAAGACTTTTGGGAAAATACTCTGTGGACTGACAAGACAAAAGTTTAACTTTTTGGAAGATGTGTGTCCCAATACGTCTGGCGTAAAAGTAACACCACATTTTAAAAAAGAACATCATACCAACAGTAAAATATGGTGGTGGTGTGATGGTCTGGGGCTGTTCTGCTGTTTCAGGACCTGGAAAACTTGCAGTAATAATTGGAACCATGAATTCTGCTGTTTATCAAAAAAAAAAAAAAAAAAAAAAAAGATCCTGGAGGAGAATATTCAGCTATCTGTTTCTGACCTCAAGCTGAAGTGAACTTGGGGACAACGATCCAAAACACACCAGCAAGTCCACCTCTGAATGGCTGAAGAAAAACAATATGAAGACTTTGGAGTGGCCTAGTCAAAGTCCTGACCTGAAGCCTATTGAGATGCTGTGGCATGACCTTAAAAAGGCAGTTCATGCTGGAAAACCGTCCAATGTGGCTGAATTACAACAATTCTGCATAGATGAGTGACCAAAAATCCTCCACAGCGCAGTAACAGACTCATTACAAGTTATCACAAACGCTTGATTGCAGTTGTTGCTGCTGAGGACGGCCCAACCAGTTATTAGGTTTAAAGGGCAAACACTTTTTCACACGGGGCCATGTAGTTTTGGATTAAGTTTTCCCTCAATAATAAAAACCTTCATTTAAAAACTGCATGTTGTGTTCACTTGTGTTATCTTTTACTAATATTTAAATTAGTTTGATGATCTGAAACATGCAAAAAAAAAAAAGGAAGAAACTTTCACACCACTGTATATATAAATATACACAATCTACGACAAAGGCTTAGGACCAGAGTTTGCATGAACAGTTCAGCATTTAAGCACCCATCACTGATCAGTACACCCCAACAATGATGGAACTGTAACTAATGGACATTCAGGGTCACCCAAATGAGGATGGGTTCCCTTTTGGTACTCGTTCCTCTCAAGGTTTCACCCTCATGAAGTCTTAGGGAGGTTTTGGGAGATGTATCTGCTTTGGGATGGCTTTTAAAATCTGCCCTTTAAATATGCTTACAACAGTAAAACATAGGTGATAAGCTTTCGATGCTTTCCACATGACAAGGAATTACATCAAAGAGCTTAGACTGAAACACGCTGAACTATTTTTTCAACAGAAACACATTTGCGAATTTCCCTCGTACAACAAAGAACAACGTAACATGGACAGTTAGGCTTAACGTTTAAAACCATGCTTTTTTTGGGAGTAGGTGCTCAAAGGTCGTCCTCTTCTTACTCGTCTCCGTCGGGGCAGGTGCCCGTGCCCTCGTCGTACTTGGCGCAGTAAACATCGGGACTGTAGTTGAACGAGCCGTCCCGCCTGCGGATAGGCCGTCTCCGTCTCTGGTTCAGGAAGTGCCAATGGAAGCAGGTGAAGGGCCGGTGCTGAGTGCACTTGTGCTGTACGAACAGAGGACACTGCTCTGTCCTAAACTCCTTCAGATATCTGAAAGGGGAAAACAAGAGGGTGGGGCCAATACACAAATATGCACATTTTAACAGAAATCTTTTCATTATTATTATTATTATTATTATTTTTTATTTTTTTTTTAGGTTCAATGGCTAGATGTAGACATACTGTATAGGGACATTTTAGCCCAATATTTCGAACACATACCCCCAAAATTCGCATCTTTCAGTGTATATAAAAACGCATATTCAGGATCAAAGAGCGTATGGGCGTGTCTAGTTTACATATCATGCATATTCATTAATTCGCAGCTTTACTTTTACATTTTTACAGCTTTGTAGACATTTTTAAAACGCTTATTAAATAAAAGGTTTTTTTTACTATTATTGTTTTGGGGTATAATGTCCACATGTACTTTAAGAGTACTATTAGAAATGTATTATATATGATTAGAGTTTATATGGATTATACAGCGATTATACACACACACACACACACTAATATATAATATAATATTAAATATACATACACACATACATACATAAAATAACATTTAATACTGAATTAAGCAAGTGGTTATTCGACATAAAATGAATGTATAAAAAAATTAAAAAATGGCGAGTTAACTTTTTAAAAAACTTGCTACCCTTTCCAAACGACTGCTTGAAGGATATAAAGTGCACTATCTAGGGCACTAGACGCCGTTATGTAGAACAGGATGTAGGGCACTGAATGTAGGCAGTATGAAGTGGATTGGGACTGTGTGTATATTTGTGTGTAGGCCTGAATAAAGGAAGAGAGATGGGGTTTAATGGACAATAAGGCATGTAAACATGTTACAGAGCAATTTCAGAGCGTGCGTGCGTGCGTGCGCGCGCGTGTGTGTGTGTAAAACGTACGTGTAGTGCTGGGGCTTCTCGGTCTGCGCCTGCAGAGCGTTGGCGGGAGAAGACAAAGGCGGTGAAGAGGAGGAGGAGGATGATGAAGCTCCTTGGTTGCCTGCCGGTGCACTGGCCTGTCCATGCGCTTTGGACATCTTTATATTCCAATAAAAATCACCGCCATCCAACTATTTAAGCTAAAAATTATTACGAGCTCCCAAGCCTGCTTTCTTTTTCGAACTGCGCATGCGCCGAGTATCCCTCCCCCTCCCTCCCCACGTGTGATTTTTTTTTTTTTTTTTTATAAAAAGAACTTCCGGGTTCATATTGATGACGTTCGAATAAAATTAAGGCCACTATCACCGGAAAGTGTTAATATAAGATATAAATAATCTTTATTCTGCAGGGGGAGCTTGAGATAAAATATGAAACTGACCATAGGCTCGTTTGCAGAAAGTAATTTATATATTTATATATATAAGTAGTGATTTTCCTGCATAAACAATACTGAGTTTCTTCTCCTTAAAGATATTTCACCCTGATCTACTTCATTAGAGCACCACACTGATCAGGCTTTACTTTATGAGCACCTGTCTAATATTGTGTTGATCCCCCTTTTTACTGCTGTTTTGGAGACGCTCTGACCCAGTCGTCTAGCCACAATTTAGCCCTTTACAAACTTACTCAAATCCTTACGCGTTCCCATTTTTCCTGCTTCTATCAAATCAGATTTAAGAACAAAATGTTCACTTGCTGCCTAATACATCTCACCTACTAACATGTGCCATGATGAAGAGATAATCAGTGATATTCACTGACCAGTCATAATGGTATAATGTCATAATGTTTTATATATATATATATATATATATATATATATATATATATATATATATATATATATATATATATATATATATATATATATATATATATTTAAGATTATCAAACTAATTTAAATGTTAGTAAAAGATAACACAAGTGAACACAACAAATGAAGGTTTTGATTATTGAGGGAAAACTAAATCCAAAACTACATGGCCCTGTGTGAAAAAGTGTTTGCCCTCTAAACCTAATAACTGGTTGCGCTGCCCTTAACAGCAACAACTGCAATCAAGCGTTTGTGATAACTTGTAATGAGTCTGTTACAGTGCTGTGGAGGAACTTTGGTCACTCATCTATGCAGAATTGTTGTAATTCAGCCACATTGGAGGGTTTTCCAGCATGAACCGCCTTTTTAAGGTCATGCCACAGCATCTCAATAGGATTCAGGTCAGGACTTTGACTAGGCCACTCCAAAGTCTTCATTTTGTTTTTCTTCAGCCATTTAGAGGTGGACTTGCTGGTGTGTTTTGCATCATTGTCCTGCTGCAGAACCCAAGTTCACTTCAGCTTGAGGTCAGGAACAGATGGCCAGACATTCTCCTTCAGGATTTTTTGGTAAACAGCAGATCTCATGTTTCCATTTACCACAGCAAATCTTCCAGGTCCTGAAGCAGCAAAAGACCATCACACTACCACCACCATATTTTACTGTTGGTATGATGTTCTTTTTCTGAAATGCAGTGTTACTTTTACGCCAGACGTAATGGGACCCACCTTCCAAGAAGTTAAACTTTTCAGTCAGTCCACAGAGTATTTTCCCAAAAGTCTCATCAAGGGGATCATCAAGATGTTTTCTGGCAAAACTGAGACGAACCATTATGTTCATTTTTGATCAGCCGCGGTTTTCGTCTTGGATCTCTGCCATGAAGACCGTTTTTGCCGTCTCTTTTTTATGGTGGTCATGAACACTGACCTTAACTGAGGCAAGTGAGGTCTGCAGTTCTTTGGATGTTGTTGTGGGGTCTTTAGTGACCTCTTGGATGAGTCATCGCTGTGTAAATTTGGTCACTCCTGGGAAGGTTCTCCACTGTTCCATGTTTTTGCCATTTATGAATAATGGCTCTCACTGTGGTTCACTGGCGTCCCAAAGCTTTAGAAATTACTTTATAACCTTTTCCAGACTAATAAACTCTGCTGCAGTTTATTAGAATTATCTAAAATCTACATAAATGATTATTGATGGACATTAGATAAGTGAAAAATGTTTGAAAAAAAAATCTTATATATAGTCAGCTTGGGTAAATATATAAAATTATATTTTATAAAAATAAAATAGAAATCAAATTAATGCGATACCCTTTTTTATAATGTTGATTAAATTAAGAAATCAAATAAATTGGCAAAAATTAAATGTATTAAATCAAATTAAATAAATGGAAAAAATATATTTTATAAAATTAAAATAGAATAAATCAAATGAAACACTTTTATTATGTTAATTAAACATAGTAATCGATTAAATTGGCACTAATTAAATTGAATAAATAAAATTAAATAAATGGAAAACATTTATTAAATAGTTTACATTTGTTAGCCCTCATTTGGGTAATACAGATATGTATGTAAGTGTGTGTTGTACATTTGATATTTTAGATTCTAAAGATATGATCTATTTAACTGTTCAACTATTTTCAGCATACTTTAACAAATATGTCTCCATTCATTCACACCCTTGATATGCAGAACTGTCAGGAGTTTGCAGCTGAACATGCAACGCTAAAGAATCCATATCCCTAGCCACTAGCCACTTCCTGGTTAGCGGCTAACGCTAGTGCTATGGATTTGTTAACATTTTCATGCATGCGCGAAACAAATCTTATTTCCCTTACGGAGTGAGTTGCCACAGTGACACTGCGCTAACTCTAGTTTTTTTATACCCCTGACATTGTTGTGTATGTTTATTCAAGCTTAATAATAATAAGGGCAAGGCTGAGACTAACCAAAATGGCTGTCCTCCACTTAATACGTTCCTGAGGGAAGTCAGATTTTAACTCCACACGTAAAAAGAATTGCATTCAGTACACATTTCAGTATTTATACGTGTACTATTTTTTTTTTTTTTTAAATGCACACACACACACACACACACACACACACACACACATATCTATCTATCTATCTATCTATCTATCTATCTATCTATCTATCTATCTATCTATCTATCTATCTATCTATCTTCTCAAAAAGTATATATCAAAACATTCCTGAGACATATATTTTAAATTAAATCAACAATATACCTTCCAGCCAGTGTCTAGTCCAGGATCTCACACAGCTCACAGTTCTCAAACATAAAAAAAAATAAAATAAAATAAAATAAATTCACATACCTTTTGAAGAACATGCATGTGTCTCTCAAACATTATAAAATACTAGGCATTTTGACAAGCACTGTAAACCTGTCCATGTTTTGTATCTGAGCTACAAATTAAATATACCATTTTTCTCATTTCTTTTATGCTATTTTCAGCTGACTCGCCCTCATTCATTCCATTTGTCATGCTTCATCTGTGTGTTTAAAACAACAATTCACCATGTTTGAGTCATGAGCATTTATTAACATGAAATATTATCCACACTCATGTTGTCAATATCATATCATATTTGTAGTTTTACATTTTCTATGTGCTGTTAATCTGCACCATTATCTCTCTATATAAAATATAGTTTCGTACTAAAGATAAATACATAAATCAATTAATGTTTTTGTTAACCTTCATAACAGGGTTTAAAATGTGTTAGAACTAATTTATTCATAAAATAATTCTGTTCTGTGACAATTGCATTTGTTGAAGTAAATCCAAAAAGTTAAATTAAGCCATGAAAACATCATTGTAGTCAAACATACCGACTTGTTTTGTCCTTTAGCTTATCTTATTTCACGTTTCATCTGGTGTTTCATTATGACATTTAGGATGTAATAAAAAACATTTGAGTTATTCAGACATTTTTCCTTTTTTAGTACACTTTTTCAAACAAAAGTTACATTTACAAGCCATTTCCAGAGTACTACAAGATTACAGAAATTATTACAATTATGCATATTCTATATATTGTGGTACTACAAATAAAAACTATGGAAATGCACATTCCATCCATTTCATTAGAAATACCTGTACATCTGATTAGCCAATCATGCAACAGCAGAACAATTGTTCATTTCAAACATAAAAATGGGAGGATTTTGATTGTGGCAAGGTTGTTTGGGCTAGAAAGTGAGTACACCCTGAACGATAACAGCTGTGTGTTGCTTAACCATGCAAAGCCACAAGTCCTTTTCATCATGTTCATGTGTTTAACTGCTTGACCAACTGCCAACCTTCAGCTTTATTCAGGAAAATGACAGAAACTTTGCAAAAATGATTAAATGTTCCACCTTTAATCTAAAAAGTGCTGGTGCGCTTTGCAGATAAATGTAGTTTAGTTGAGTTAAGCCGGAGTTTTTTCATAAAAGCCTGTTAAAACATTTTAGTATTGTTCATGTTGCTTTTGTAGTCTCCTCCTACAATTATCTCATTTATACAACTGAGCACGTGAGGATTAAAGGCCTCGCTAAAGGGCACAGCATTGGCAGCTGGGCAGTGCAGGGATTTAAACTCACAACCTTCTGAAATGAAGGCCATCTAAACCTCTGATCTACCGCTTTCCTCAACAGGGAAAAAAGCAAGACTTATATCTGCATGTTTTTTTATTGCATTGTGGTGCTGATTGGCTGATTAGACAACTGCATGATGTGCAGGTCTACAGGCGTTCCTAATAAAGTGCAGAGGAGAAGGTCAAATTAAAATCTCTTTACATATTTACAAGTGTTCATTTTCATGAGTGAGCATGGTAAGGAATATCTTTTATGTGTATTCATATATTTGTGCTTTAATAATTCCACCACCAAAATCAGAAAGTGTTCATCAATGATCATTGTTCACAAATTATCAACAAATGAAGTGGCTCCTGAGTGCATATAAAGTATGGAAAAAAAGTACCTTGGAACACCTTATATTTCCAGCCATATGTGGTTCTTCCTCAGACTGTTCACACAAAGTTGGATTCACACAATTGTATAGGATGTGTTTGGATGCAGTAGCATTTAGAAACCCAAACCTGTTCCAGCATGACAGTGCCTCTGTGCACAAAGCCAGCTCCATGAAGCCATATGGTTTGTATATATCAAAATAACTGATAATAATATTTGTTGTCAATGAATGTCGTTATCGATTAGTTGGGCTGCTCAAGTTACAGGTTAGCATTGCATAAAACTGTTTGTTTGTAACTTCGGGCCAGTCGCACTGGATCCGTTCTGTCGTGACTCGCGAGCATCAGGTTGCGGGATCGGCTCGTTTACGACATTTTGATGGATTCAATTAAAACGGTGCGGACAAACACTAAATCTGCAAGCAGCAAATAACAGCAGCAGCAAACGATTACATTTTTAATTACTGTTGTGGTTTTTAGCGAATGCTTAAGCGTTTGTACACCAACGTATATTTTTTCCTTTTTAAAACTGCTGAGTTCTGTTCCATTCTCCTTTTATAGCATTTGGTTACCACAACAGTTAATTTACTGTGGCTTTACTAGAAGGTCAAATGCTTGTTTTTTAATGTTTGTATATTTAATTTATGCGCATATCATTAAATTATTAAATATGTAATTAATTGTATATTCTAGATGCTTCAAATCTTCATAATTGAACAAAATATCTGTGTATTTTTTAAACAAAAAATGTCAAAACACTGTTGTATTATATTTGATATTGAGTTTTTTAAGCATGATTATCAATCTGCTATTATCATTAGAAGCAATAAAAAGTTGATTTACCCAATTTGCTTCACCTTGCATTTTTTTTTTTTTTTTTTTTACAGAAAGAAACAACCCTGCAATTTGTTCAAGGTGAAATCCAACATGAACTCCTCAACAAGCAGCTACTATAAGCTTTATAAAATATCAAAGATAGTTAAACTCAACATGTGGCTTTTTTAAATTGTACCTTGAATTTGTGTTTTAGACTCTAATCAACATGCGCATAAATAAATACGGATGCTTTATGCAAATGTATGTTAATTATTAGTGAAACTCTATGTTGGAGCATGACGACAAAATATTCTTGTAAATGTTTTAAAGTAATTATAGTGTTTAAATGACGTAAATCATCAGGACAGCAAACGTGTGTTGCATTAACGATTTTAATTTTGCCTCTTTTATATATTTTTTTAATATTTCTAATAAAAATCGTCAAACGGAAATGCGTGCTGCTTTAATAAAATTAGTTGCGTTAAAATTAATTTGCGTTAACTGTAAATTGCGTTGCGTTAATTAGAATTGATAACAATCCTTCAGGCTTATTTGTGAAATTAACAATGTAAAAATAATGAAATGACACTCGCAGAACACGAGTGTGAATCCCAGTATACCCGTGTGCTTTGCTGATAAGCGCAGTTTATAAAGAAGAAAGCATGATTTCCTCATAAACGCCTGTAAAAACCTTTTGGTATTGTCCATGTAGCTTTTGTAGTCTCCTCAGACGAACCATTCAGTGCTTTTAAACCCTGTAGCTGTGGGAATGAAAAGGAACAGTAGAGCTCATGAACAGAGGAATGAATACAGATTAAACAATGTGAAATCTGTACTAATCTTTACTAACTGTCGTCTATTAGCCAGGACATGTCTGATGTCCAAATCTTGCTTCATTAGTGTTGATCTGATGCTGTATGTTTTAGATAACATTAGAGAGATACTGGAAACTAATATAATAGCATATAATATAATGGTGGCATGATGTGGAGTTCAGTCCTGTCCTATAGCAGCAAACTATATTCTTCGTATGCAAGAGTAGTTTGCAAACAATTTTGCATTAATTAAGAAACATCTATAGGATTTATGGGTTTAATGCTGTGGAGTGTCCTTGAAAATAGTTGCTTATAGTTTGTATTAAATAAACATCACTACAGTGCAATAAAAGCACAATAATGCAATGCATTTTGAATGCACTAATGCAGAAATGAAATTTGAAACCCAAACAAGACCTGGCTACCTGCCTTCGATATATAATTACCAGAGGGTTAATAATGGTTAAGGTATTGGTGAGCTTTGGGTTCTCACCAATGCGGTGGACGATCTCTTCACACTCGGCGCTGGATGCCGCCTTTAGAACCACACAGCAGAAACCCGTATCTGGATTATCTCTGAAACAGGACAAAAAATGATCAAAAGTGTTAATATCGTTAATGTCAGTGTTAATATCGACCAAGCTAATCAAGTTTAAGTTCATATAGGTATGTAATGATTTAGATGCCTACCCCACACAGAAAGCAAAGATGGTGAAATCCGGCTGGCTGAATCTCCCCACACATGAAATCTCGGGAAAGTGGTGCTGGAACAGCTGCTGTATAAAATTAAAGAGTTTCTTCTTAGTATTATTGGTATTTATATAAAAAATAAACATGTTTATTTATCGCATTAAACAACGGCTCCAAACCTGTTTATTGGATTTGTCAGTGCAGGTCAGGTGTGTTTCCTTCACGTCCAACAACACGTCCTGGGAAAATCGAAGCGAAAGGCTTTAAACTTGTCACATGTATATTACAGCATAGTAAAATTCTTTCTAGAATGCCGGGGTCAGAGCGCAAGGTCAGCCTTTATACAGTGTCCCTGAATCACAGGCAGTGAAGGGCTTCGCTCAAGGGCCCAAAAGTGGCAGCTTGGCGATGCTGGGGTTTGAACTCCTGACCTTCTTATCAGTAACCCAGAGCCTAAATCACTGATTTACCACTTTATGCACTGCACACCTTTTTATTTTATTTTCAAAAGTTTTCTTCCTCATGCCATCTCAAGGGGTTTTTCCTTGCCACAGGCTCACTTATTAGGGGTAAACATACAATTATAAGGTACAAACTTGAAGGCAGTAAACTTCTATTATACTATATAATAACCACTATATTTCTGTAAACCTGTTTTGAGACAATGTGCATTGTTCAAAAGAACTCTACAAATACACATGAATTTAATTGACATGGCTACTTGTAGAAGAGTTTTCAGAATTTATGCTATTTTGGAATAATAATAATAATAATAATAATAATAATAATAATAATAATAATATGAAGGCATTGACAATAGGAAAAATACACATGAAAATATGGCTCGGTTTTCAATTCATTTCAATTTTTTTTCCGCAATCCAGCAGACTTTCTTTTCTGATTCTGATGCTTATTAATATCATGGTCATATTGTGTGTAATGCTTCATTTGGAATGATGTATTGGTGTATTCGTACCTTTCTGCTCTGCCTCCTTTGCAGCACAGTGGGTATGACATACTGCAGAACCTCCTTTCCTCCATACTGACAGAAAAACAAGAAACATTTCACACTTCATAAACTAAAAGTCGTATTTGAATTATGGGAGAGGGTTTAATAAATAAATTCAGCTATTCAGCACTTAGACTTAGAAGTGCAGTTTGAAAGCTATGTGAGACTAACACACAACACACACACACACACACACACACACACACACACACACACACACACACACACGCTAGAATCGTGTTCAGATAAGAAATCAATATTTTTCATGTTATGCAATATCAGGTTGAGCGAAGAAAATCTGCTTTATCTATTATGTTTTTGCTTCGCTTTAAGGCTTGGGGGAGTGTGGATGCTATTATAAAATAAACTTGGACAAAAGTATTGGGACACCAAGGTTTTTCAGCCACATGTGCTTCTTCCTCAAACTGTTGAAAACACACAATTGTACAGGATGTCTTTGGATGCGGTAGCATGAAATTGTCCCCCACTTGAACTAGGAGATCAAATCTTGTTCCAGCATGACAGTGCCCTTGGGCACAAAGCCAGCTCCATGAAGATATGCTTTACATGGGTTGGTGTGGAAGATATTGAGTGGCCTCCAAAAGAACTTCATACATATTAAACAACTTCAGGATGAATTGGAATGCTAATGCACCCTCCTCACCTCACCTACATCAGTGACTGATGAACAAGTACCAAAAGGAGCACGATTCACCATCCTCCAAAATCTAGTGGAACAAATTGGGACTAAATGTGGAATGTTGAAAGAGCACACACAAATCGTATAGTCAGGTGTCCACAAACTTTTGCCCATACAGTAAATATGTTGAGTAGATGGTGTATCTGATGTTGCTACTGAAGATCGCAACTTCTGCTAATCTAGAAAGCCATGAAAATGGTTCTTACGCAGAGCATTCAGTATAATACAGCCCTAAGTGTATAAATTCTATAGTGGCTCTGAATTCATACTTATTAAATTATGAGCGTAGAGTTAATATTTCCCGTACCATTCCTATATTTGTTCTTCCCAACAGCTGCACTGCATACAGGATCCTGTTACAGAATAATAGCAGATGATTCGTATTCACTCAGACGCTTTCATTACAATGAGCATATTACAGAGAAACGCTGGAGCTTCTCACCGTCCCTCTTTGACACACTGGCTCTGGCTGTCATGCTGCACCGAGAGTTTGGGAAGAGGCGAGCCGAATTTCAGAGAGGGATTTTCCCGTTTCAGCTGGCGTAAAAGCAGCACCAGGGGGCGATACACCGACCCGTTCTCACCTCTCCAGCGTAACAGGCGCAGGGTCAGAGGCTGTCCTTTTAATCTGGACAGCACCACACCTGCCTTTACACAACACACAATAGGTGAGAGTTGATTAGAAATTACAATAAAACCTGCGTCATTACAAGTCACACGGTTACAAAACCATGTCATGAAATGGCCGACTGGCTTTTTCCACATTTTCCCTTATTATTTTTAATAATCTTTCTCTGCTTAATTATTTATGCCAAATTAAAATGGAGTTATTTATCCATTTACTACAGTGCAACCTGCAGGTGGGTGAAAAACATTAAGGTTACTTTATGCCACAATTTACAAAAACACTTAAAAAAGAAAAGAAAAAAAGTTGTTGGTGGTGACGGTCATCTAGTTTTTATTTGTCCAACCAAAAAAAAGATGCATACAGTTTAAAAAAGTAAACTGATATATATATATATATATACACACAGTGAGGAAAATAAGTATTTGAACACCCTGCTATTTTGCAAGTTCTCCCACTTAGAAATCATGGAGGGTCTGAAATTGTCATCGTAGGTGCATGTCCACTGTGAGAGACATAATCTAAAAAAAAAATCCAGAAATCACAATATATGATTTTTTTTTAACTGTTTATTTGTATGATACAGCTGCAAATAAGTATTTGAACACCTGAGAAAGTCAATGTTAATATTTGGTACAGTAGCCTTTGTTTGCAATTACAGAGGTCAAACGTTTCCTGTAGTTTTTCACCAGGTTTGCACACACTGCAGGAGGGATTTTGGCCCACTCCTCCACACAGATCTCCTCTAGATCAGTCAGGTTTCTGGCCTGTCGCTGAGAAACACGGAGTTTGAGCTCCCTCCGAAGATTCTCTATTGGGTTTAGGTCTGGAGACTGGCTAGGCCATGCCAGAACCTTGATACAGCTCTTTTCAGGTCATTGACCAGCTCCTCCCGTTTAGTTCTGGGCTGATTTCTCACCTTCCTTAGGATCATTGAGACCCCACGAGGTAAGATCTTGCATGGAGCCCCAGTCCGAGGGAGATTGACAGTCATGTTTAGCTTCTTCCATTTTCTAATGATTGCTCCAACAGTGGACCTTTTTTCACCAAGCTGCTTGGCAATTTCCACATAGCCCTTTCCAGCCTTGTGGAGGTGTACAATTTTGTCTCTATTGTCTTTGGACAGCTCTTTGGTCTTGGCCATGTTAGTAGTTGGATTCTTACTGATTGTATGGGGTGGACAGGTGTCTTTATGCAGCTAACGACCTCAAACAGGTGCATCTAATTTAGGATAATAAATGTAGTGGAGGTGGACATTTTAAAGGCAGACTAACAGGTCTTTGAGGGTCAGAATTCTAGCTGATAGACAGGTGTTCAAATACTTATTTGCAGCTGTATCATACAAATAAATAGGTTAAAAATCATATATTGTGATTTCTGGAATTTTTTTTTTAGATTATGTCTCTCACAGTGGACATGCACCTACGATGACAAAGTTCAGACCCCTCCATGATTTCTAAGTGGGAGAACTTGCAAAATAGCGTGTTCAAATACTTATTTTCCTTACTGTATATATATATACACACAACTATACAATAGAAATTGGGACCGACTTCACAGCTTTACAGAAACGTATGTCCAAATACTGTAAGTGTTGTTTAGAGAGCAAACAGTCGTCTGGAATGATATTTATCATGAAATGGCCTGCCCAGTTACTGCACCTAAATCCTATTGAACTGCTCTGGGATTAACTGGATTGCAAGGTCAGAAAGAAATCTCTAGTGAAGAATAATTTCGGAAATTTTACAAGAGGCACGGCAAAGTATTTCAGCTGAATGTTTAGAGAAACGAACTGTTCGGATTTAGAGAGTGTGTAAAGCTGTTATTCATCTTAACGGGGATTTTTCAATGAAAATGTCATAGAGAAAGCTGTTACTTGGTTTTCAAACATAGGTTAAAAGAAGAAAAGAAGATAAGAGTTTGTGCTTTCAGGTTTCTCAGTAATGAGAATCTGAGAAAGGAAAGAGAGAGGCTGGTTAGGGAATGACGTTTATAGCTGCTATAATGCAAGTGATAACAGGAACAAACCTGTTTCAAAGTGAATTAATGTATAAATATAATAAAACCAGATTAAAAACTATGATGGGTCAGTATTTTAGCATAATTTGTGCTTTTCTAAGCAACTAAACAAGTTCAAGGCGTTTACACCTCAATCACACAAATTCCTTGCGTTGCTCAGTTCTAGTGCAAACAAAAGCACAAACCCTGCCTTCACACAACACGAAGTGGCTTTGAACAATGAACACATTTGGCTTCACATAACAAATAACTGAAGCCACTCACTTAAGTATTTACAGTACACATTGGTGAAGATATGGTAAAAATATGAACAGTGGTGGACATTAACATAGTAGATGTAATTCGTTTCTGTACTTAAGTAGCTTTTTTGTGTATCTGTACTTCACTGAAGTATTTCCATTTGGGGAGACTTTTAATTGAACTTCACTACATTTTAAATTTGAATATCTTACATTTTTACTCAATTACTTTTTGCAAAAATCAGTCGTTCCATTTTATTTCTGTTTGTTCCTGTTTTGAACTTGTTTTGATTGTCGTTTGGTATCTATTTTGCACCAACATGCAGTTCAGCGTCAGATCAACAGAGGGCAGAACATTTTGAGAGGAATAAATGATGGAAGAATCTCCTGATTCGAACTCGCCACAACACCCGAGACCTCATTTGCACCATTTTTTTAGTAGTTGCAAAGAAGGTTTTGGGCTCATGATCATTTTAATGTATATCAATCAGTGTTTTACTCATTAATATCATTCTATTAATGGATCGTTGCGCTACATTAGAGTCTTTTCACATAAACTGAGGGGGCACTTTTACTTTTAATGGAGTCATATTTTACCTACAGTAACTCAAGTACGTTTTGTGTACTTTGTCCACCACAGAATATGAGCACCACACATTAAATAGTATATATGAGGCTAAATTCCAAAACCTGTCCATTGTTGGAATTTCTCAGCGAAATGCCATTGATTTCGTCGATGATGTCTCCAGGCTCTGCAAACATCTCAGCCTGAGCCACACCGCCTTGGAGCAGCTCCAACACAAACACACGCCTGTCCAGATATCTGAGAGAGACCGAGGAATCATGAGGAAGGTAGATAAACAAGGCTTACAGCAGAACAAAGAACATATAATGTTAGCCCTGTGTCAGCAGATACAAGCAGAAAGGTGTGTGTACAGCAAGTGCGCAGAAGCATGCGCAGAAATCCTCAGTGTAAAAGCTGTGAGTGTGTCGCATGCAGATGTAGGCATGCTAACCTGAGAACCATCCCCAGCTCGCGACAAGGCACGGCCTCATACGTTTCACACACCTATAACACACGAGTAGGCTTTGATCATGCATTATCACATGCACTCAGTGATAATTATGCAAGTTGTGAAGCTTCAGACTTACAGGGAGCAGCCAACTCTCATCCAGAAAGCTGCAGTTCTGAAGTGGAGGATGTGGACATGGGGGTTAAAGTGGGACCGTAGACAATGAGAGTATGAGTTTATGTAATATTAACTATATTTATGGGAGGCATGGTCCCATTTGCTGTTTGTCACAGAATGAAGTGTGATGTCTGTGTTGTCTGTCCGGGTGAAGAAAAGAAGAGTGGCCTCTTTGCTGTCATTTTTAATGAAGGAGGTGTGGCCTTATATTAAACAGTTTCAGTAAATAAGGAGTGGCTAGAAAATGAAGGTGTGGTCTATGTGGTGTCTGTTGCATTGAAGAAGGTGTGGCTCTTTGCTATCAGTCTTATGAAAGAAGGTGTGGCTCATTGCTATCGGTCTGAGTGAAGAAGGTGTGGCTCTTTGCTATCAGTCTTTGTAAAGGAGGTGTGGCTTATTGGTTTCAGTCTAAGTGAAGGAGGTGTGGCTCTTTGCTATCAGTCTTTGTAAAGGAGGTGTGGCTTATTGGTTTCAGTCTAAGTGAAGGAGGTGTGGCTCTTTGCTATCAGTGCCCAGTTACAGTTAATGAGGCATGGCCTATTACGGTAAGTACACAATATTTCATCAGCTTCAAATTGTATTCTATTAAATTGGCAGATGCTTTAAATGTATTATGGATGGTTGGTCATGTATAATGGCATATCATATTAAGAGAGGAGGAAATACATATGTATACGTTCAGAGCAGATACTTACCTGCATGTTGAGCTTAAACTCCATTTCAGAGAGAACCAGACACAGAGACAGGAAAGGCTCTAAATGATTAAAAACCCACAGAATAAACGTGTCAGTGTTAAATGCCTATATGTACATCAAATACAGGTTTATTAGTGAAGCCTCACCTACGAATTCTTCATTCCTCAACACAGAAATGTCAGGACTGTACCACTGCAAACAGGCAGATTAATGAAAAAATGTCTTCTGTATAAACTGATCCAATGAAAGTAAAATAGTAATGAATTTACTGACCTCTATGATGCTGGATGTGTGTAGTAGATGGGTGACTATATTTCCAAGAGTTCTCCTGCTCAGCATTAGACGGATGAAATAGCGTCCCCGGCCCTGAGCACTGAGGAGTTTGGGACATGCTGTGGTCTGCTGCACAGCTAAAGAGACAGCGGTCAGCCTTTCCGGAACAACAGTGGGATATAAAATAAAATAAAATAAAATTAATGAAGTAGATGATTAATCATGATAATCAGCTGCCATTGGCTATCCTGGTACAACCCTATTAATCTACACATGAGCCACAAAGCATCACTGATGATGTTTATTGAAAACAATGTTCTACAATCTGCGTGATGCGGTTTATTTTTACAGCAACGTTATGACAGTTGTGTCTTTGCCTCAATCACCATCCATCTCAATCACAATGTCAAAAACCTAGCACATTTTGAACTTACATTTATCTAAACTTATCTTTTTACCAAAGGGAAATAAAACATGCTTAAACTCCAAACCAAAGATACCCAAACCTTTTTCCTACGAAGGGCCTACGAAGCCTGTGGTCCAAAAGTAAAATTATATTATATCAAACTGTATTATATTAGAATGAAAGTGTACATAGTATCCCTCATTTATGAATTCATAATATTCAGAAATTAATAAATACATAGAAGCAATTACTCTGCAATTTGCTTAACTAAGAGTTTTATTTTCAAAGTTTTCTAGTTCAATTAAACTTATACATAGTACAATATAAATACAGAAACAATCCTATTATAGTACAGTTTAAAGAGCTCAATGCCCAATACAGCCATTCAGTCTATAAGCAATGCTGCCTTTTGCTTGTGATATCAGTCCCTCTAAAGAGTGGCGTAAAGCTTTTTAATTATTTTCTTTTACAGTTTTGAAAATTAATCTAATTCAAATTCACTTTTCTATACTATTCTATACTTTCCATTTTATTTATTTTTGTTGCCGCTTTAAAATAAAACTAAATATATAATATTAAATATGAAATTATAAATAAACATATATTACTTGTATATTCATTTAATATATTAAATTGTGTATTTAACAATGTATTGTCCCAAAGCAGCTTTACAGAGATAAATAAGTTATAAAATATGATTTTATATATTTTAGTGCTTATAAGTTTTTTTCCCCTTATAAGTTTATCCCAAATGAGCAAACCAGTGGTGACACTCGCAAAAAAAAAAAGAGACGGTATAGTATGCGGAAGAAACCTTGAGACACTCCTAATGTTCAGTGGTAGGTGTTTAAATGCAGAACTTCATGTAAATTGCAGTCCTTAAACTTTATAGTTGCCCATTTATATTAATTACAATCCAAGTACATCTTAATATACCAGTGTTTTTCCCTCCATTCTCTTCTTATATATTGCACGGTGAGCAAAATTAAAAGTTGCCATGGGCTGACTTTGGTCCACGGGATCTAGTTTGTTCATATTTGCTGTAAGAACAATCAAAACAAATGGTTATCCAGTAGAAACATTTTTTTTAGGGCGCCAATAAAGTACAGCAGACAATGTTGTTGGTTTAATCCTGAGTTCAGTTAGGAAGCATGGCCTGCTCTCCTTTTGGTTTCCTTCAGGGTTTCCAGTTTTATAGAATCCTATCTAAAGTGTTGAATTGCCTCCCGTCAAGTGTTTCTGATATTTGTATATACAGTATATAAAATGCATTGTGAGATAAGGACTGACCTTCCACATGTGTCCAGTTGAACTAACTGCTCGAAACAAGACCAATAGTCTCTGTGTGTCAAACTCAGCACCGGTTCTTCAGAAGGGAGGGAGGGAGGGAGGGAGGGAGGAAGGAAGGAAGGAAGGAAGGAAGGAAGGAAGGAAGGAAGGAAGGAAGGAAAGAAAGAAAGAAAGCTAATTTAAATGCAATAAGAACATAGATTTAGGTCTTGATAGACATGTACTGTATGTATACAACGTGCTGCATGAGAATGGAAGTGTGTTACAGAGAAATTGTGTGTTATTGTATTGATTGTTTCCTGATAATCAGACCTCCTGGTGGGGTTTTATTCCACATATAGCGCAGCTCGTTTCCAACCCACAATTTGATAAAATAATCGCTTTTTATCCAGTTATAGTTACATTTAATGTTATGTAATCGCTCCTCATGTTATAGACATAGAATATGTATTTTATGTCAGTGTTTTGTGTGTCAAGCCCCCTGTCAATCATAAAAGACACCAATCAACAGCGTAAAACATGTGCCAAATCAAACGTGCGGATGATCCGCTGTGGCGCCCCCTAACTGGAGAAGAAAAGTTTTTATGCCATCCCTTGTATACTTTGTTAGCGTATTTTTTTGTGTAGTCGGTCCCTTATTTCTTACGTTCATTTCTTTGGCACTGTAGATGTTCTCCTTTACTTGTCACAACAATTAACGCTTATTGTTTTAGCAAAAGAGCCACTTGTACCCCCTTTCCCACCAAATAAAATTTGTCTGGACTCACAAAACATATTTGACTTTTAAATCAATAACACAATTTGTTGTTTCATGCAAATGGTAAATAGCTGCATAGTTCAATCACTAGGTTGCAACTATTATGATTTCTTCTGAAGAGCCATTTTTGGAATATAACATTGAATCATCACCTGTTGACCAATCAGAATCGAGAATTTCACTGCACCGTGGTGGAAAGCTGATAAATTCACTAGAGATTTCTGAATGCAACTTGCGAGACATTCGGCCATAGTTGTGTCCCTGGTTTAAAAGTAAACAGTTAAGTGCTTGTGTGTGTGTGTGTGTGTGTGTGTGTGTGTGTGTGTGTGTGTGTGTGTGTGTGTGTGTGTTTATGACAAAGTTCTAATGATGAAGGAAAAGAAATCTCACGCTGCAGTCCTTTTCGCAGAATGAGCTCCAGCAGCTCACAGCATGAAGCCAGGTGAGGACTCGTGTCAGTCACCGTGTTTTCAGCCTGCAGCTCCAAAATACACACTGCAAAACACACACAGCATGATAAAGCACATGTATAGAGAAATTAGATGTTTTCCAGAAAGTGCTTTTATTATCAATTAAATTTGATAATACATAAAAACTATAATAGACCACGCCTACTTTGCAGTGTGAGAATGTTTCATGATGTTGAGGTCTTTCTGCACTTGGCCTTGGAAAGTGTGTTTGTGTTTTATTTCCCCTTAAGTTTAAAGGAATTTCCCTGTATGATTGTTACTATATTGTTAAAATAAATTATATAAAAGTAACAACAATTGTATTTAACAATTATAATGAATAATTTGGTTAGTAACAGCAACACTAGGGAGTGTTGAAGTAGTAACAGTATTAGTAATAATAGCAATATTAAAATTTGTAGTAGTACTAGGAGGAGGAGGAGGAGGAAGAGAAAAAAAAGGAGTATATGTAGTACTAGCATTAGGTGTTAGGTATAGTAAGAAGGAGAAGGAAATGTAGTATTAGAAAGTGTAGTTGTAAAGAAAGGAGGAGGAGGAGGTAAAAAAAAAAGGAAGAGAAGGCAGGATGTAGGAGAAAGAGGAGCAATCTAGTAGTAGATGGTGTAGGGAAATGGAGGATGACCGCCTGATATTGTGTTGGTCCTCTATTGCTGCCAAAACAGTCCTTAACCATTAAACATTAGCAGCTTTAACTTCAGCAATTTGAGCGTCAGGAGCTTATCTGCTGATTCGACCACATGAACCAGCCTTCATTCCTCACATGCATTAATGAGCCTCGGCCGCACACGACCCTGTCGCCAGTTCACCACTGTTCCTTCCTTCCTTGGAGCACTTTTAATAGATACTGAACTACAGAGATGCTCTGACCCAGACGTCTAGACGGCACAATTTAGCCTTAGTCAAACTCGCTCAAATCCTTACGCTCGCCCATTTTTCCTGCTTTTGACATCAACTTTGATTACAAAATGTTCACTTGCTGCCTAATAAATATACCCACACTTACAGATGCCATGATGAAGATATAATTGGTGTTGTTTACTCACTGGTCATAATGTTATGCCTGAGCAGTGTATGTAGTAGTAGGTGTATTTGTATGGGAAGGAGGAAGACGAGGATAAGGTGAGAGTAAAAACAGTAGTAGAAAGTGTAGGTGAATTGATGGAGAGGAAAAGATGAAGAGTATTTGAAGGTGTATTAGGTGTTTTAGGGAAAGGAGGAGGAAGGAAATTTATGAGAGATAGACAGACACAAGTTTATTGTCATTGCAAAGTGCAGGTACACAGCACTGAAATGCAGTTTTTGCATCTACTAAAGGTGCAAATAGTAGCAATTGTGCAAACTAACAAGTGCAGATAAATATGTAAATATATGCACAGCATGTAAATAAGTGGCCTTTTGTAAAGAGGACATTTATGCACTTCTGGTTAGATGCTAACTGCATTTTATGAGCTCTGAACATGTACCTTGCACAATGACAATAAAGTTGAATCTATATATATATATATATATATATATATATATATATATATATATATATATATATATCCGTAAATGTGAAATATTAGACAGGATGTACAATAGCAAATAAATTGTAGATTGTAGATGCTCCAGTCTTGAGTTCGGCTCTGTTAGTCAGCCTGATTACTGACAATATTAAGAACAAATATTGACACTGGGACAAGTGTGAACAGAATTATTTACATTATGTAAAGTTAGAGCTAACCCTGGAGAATGGCTGCGTCTCAAATACAGCCTTATTCCCTTGATAGTGCATATAATGCCCATGACCAGCTTTGTGGTGCAGTATTTAATATTTGTGATATAAGTGGCCTAATATCATGGGACAATATAATAATAATAATAATAATAATAATAATAACAACAAAATAATAATAATAATAATAATTATTATTATTATTGTTATTATAATTATATAATGAATGAATCAGGGCTAATTATGAATCAGAATATGAAATCTTACCTTTCAGTGTCTCAATAAGCGGGTCTTTAGTCGGCATTGCGCTTAATTCTTTGATATCCTGTAAAATATGAGCGCATGAACGCACATTTCCGCAAACGCACTGCGCGGATATGATGGCATTTCATTCCCGGATCTGGAGCTTATTCAAACAGAGACATGCTTCAATAAATAAGGACATATAAATAAATAAATTCTGTCCTGCTTTCAGAAAGGCTAAAGCGACCGAGCTCATATGAAGAGGGTAATTATGCAGAATATAAAGCTGAGGATGTTTAATGTGTGTTTGTGTTAGTGTGTGTGTGTGTGTGTGTGTGCGCGCACGCCAGTGTTCAAGGCAAACCCCTTCCCTTAAAAACATTTGTTTTTGGCGACATCTAGTGCCTGGGCTTAGATTGCAGAAAAGATTCAATACGAAATATATGTGAACATCACTTAGAGGTGGGGGTTGGAGGACATAATTTTTGAGGCCCCTTATCAGATTAAAAAAGAGCTTTATTGCCAAGTATGTTTGCACTTATAAGTACTTATAAGCACTTTTTTTTTTTGGTGACAGAAGTTTCCAGCTGCACACTTTTTATACAAAAAAAAAGTGGTATTGCACATATTGGGGGGAGGTGGCAACCTAGTGATCTGGGATCTGGGGGTTGTGGTTTCAAATCCCAGCCATACCAGGCCACCCTTAAACCCATCCCCCAATGGGTGCCCAGTTGCAGGAATGGAGATAAAGTACTTTGCCATGGATGGTTTCAAGCCCGGCTGCAAAGAGTGGGTGTCAAAGAGTTAGCCTGACCCTATAACAAAACTGCTACGGAAAAAGCAAGTAAGCCGCTGGCCAATGTGCCTCATGGCTCAGGAAAAATAAATAAATAAAATGTTACCCATGTATATTCTTATTGCACAAGAGGGAGAGCATTTAACTGTTCATGAGGTAGATTGTCTGGTGGAAGAAACGTTTCTTGTGCCTGGCCTTGCTGGTGTTTGGTGCTCTGTAGTGTCGGCCAGACCGCAAATATTTTGACTTTTTATTAAAGAATTAAATAATTTATAATATTAGAGAATTTAGATTATTTGCATTTATAATATTGGATACCTGAGCGTACAATCGTCTCACACATATAATACACTCAATATATTTTAGTGCTTTTTCACACACTTTTAACAATGACCTGATTAATGCTTTTGCGGGTGAATGAACATAATTCTGAATAGCCACACTCCAAAATTTTGTGGAAAGCCTTCCCAGAAGAGTGGAGGTTATTAGAATAGCAAATGAGTGAACTAAATCTGGAACAGGATGTTCCAAGCAATTTAAGTGGTGGTTTGTGATTCACAAATTTTCAGCCATAATCTGAAGTGTGACCCTCTCTGTCTGCTGCTAATAAAAAATTTTGAATAAATGAATATGAATAAATAAATAAATAAATAAATAAATAAATAAATAAATAAATAAATAAATGGACAGAGGTTTCACAAAAACACTTTTTATATTCTTCATGTTCATGATAATTATAATCATGACTATCACCACCAACATATCATCATCACCTTCATCATCACCTTCATCATCACCTTCATCATCATCATCATCGTCATCACCTTCTTCTTCTTCTTCTTCTTCTTCTTCTTCTTCTTCTTCTTCTTCAGTAACTGTTTTATTGTGACCAGGGTCAATAAAGCCAAGTCTCAACGCATTGGGTGGTTCCATAAAATTCCATAAGAACCAGGGCTTTGCAGATGGATTGGACTGTAGTTAATGTCACCAGTCTGCTGCATTGACTCAGGACTACAGTTTGCTTCTGATCATCATCACTGTACCCCGCAACATCGTATATCTGTAAGAAATGGACATTCGGTGCAAGCCAGATGAGGATGGGTTCCCTCTTGAGTCTGGTTCCTCTCAAGGTTTCCTCCTTATGCCATCTCGGGGAGTTTTTCCTTCACCACAGTCGCCACCGGCTCACTCATCAGGGACAAACGTACACTTATAAAGAACATCTTATTCATTCTTTATCACCACATTATCTGTGTAAAGCTGCTTTGTGACAATGTTCATTGTTAAAAGCGCTATACAAATAAATATGGATTAAATTGAATTGAAGTTCCATTACTTTTCAGTCCTAACTGAATGTATATTAAATATATTCTTTTAATCCATTAATATGGAGAGATTAGGTTTGACAAAATGTTTCCATTAAAATTATACATTATTTTCAGCTTGATAAATAAGGTCACTGATGTGAAATTGTAGCTCATCATTTTAAACAGATCGAAATATAAAAATGTACCAAAATGTATCAACTTTGCAAGATACTGTCCAAATAAACCCTGTAGAACTTGATCTTAATCGAGTGCTTTTCTTTACTGAGAGACAGAAAGACCCAAAGAGAGTCATCTTTATAAAGACTAATCTAAAACACATCAGCGCACTGACTCAGAACGTGATCGTCCCTGCTGCTTTCTCCATCACTGCTGATTTGGACCATCAGGTTCAGGTCAGTATGTTCGCACACTGATTGAGATCAGACATGTGGAGCAGCATTAGGCCTGACAGCATCCTGCAGAGAGAACTAATAACACTGAAGCCACAAAATGCTGCAACAGCTCTCTGAACTGCTTTAGAAGAACCTGTTGACCTAAAAAGAAACAATCCAAATCACCATGTTTGATGAGTAGTGCACTACAGAAAATAAGGGCTGTGGTAGATTGGTGGTTAAGGAAATTGGACTGTGAAGCCAAAGGTCGTGAGTTTAAATCCCAGCCACACTACACCGCCACACCTCGACCCCTGAGCAGGACCCCCAACCCATAGCTTTTCAGTTGTATGAATGAGATGAAAATCTTAGTTGCTCTGAATAAAGGCTTTTACCAAATGCTGTATATGTCAAATTTCTTTTCACTTAATACTCAAGTGGTAAAATATCATTTCTTTCTTTCAATAATATACTTTGACCTTCTCTACTATAAGCAACTAAAAATGCATTTGAAAAGATCATGTTGTGTAAAGAGGCATTTTAACACACAAAAGTAAAAACTAGTTCTGTTATTACCCAAACTGAGATTAACTCAAGACCAGTGTTTGTTCATTTTATTTTCTTTCTTTCTTTTATTTATTGTGCACAAGAATAAAATAAATACAATAAAAAGACAAAATCAAAGTACAACCAATATGCAGTGCATGGAGAGGCAGAAAACTCAAAAGAGCTTATTTAATGTCCTTCATCTAAACTTGAAAAAAAAGACTAATAAAACTGAGGAAAAAACTAAACGACTGCAAATCAATTATGTGTCAAGCTGTCTCTCAAAACCAAGGGCAAGTCTGAATCAATACTAAGACCAGACCAGCACTCTTTAAATTCATCTGAAATATTTACATACTTATAACCCTAAAAAGTCATAATAAAACAATTATTTAACATCATTGCAGATGTCAATTTGATGTGTAGGAGATTTCCTTTGGTTTTTATGATTCATGTTACATTATATAACACATTTTTCATGTTTTTCTTCCATCTTACACAATATTGTGCAAGCAAAAAAAGGTTAACATTTAAAATGCAGAAACCCTGTAAATACCCACAATGTACTGAAATCTGTGAACTTTCAATAAAACTATAATAGAATAATCATAGAAGTATTAATATAGTAATAATGATAGCGTATGTTGAATATTGGTACTCAGCAGTCATTGAGAGTGTGTCAATGGGCAGGATGTTTTAAATAAAAAAGCACAATAAAAAGCAGTTTTAACAGCCATTCTATGGATGTGTTTGGAAGTATTTTTATGGCTACAATCAAGAAAAAATTCTAACAATGTGTTCAAATTGTAAGTCACTTAATTTGTATCATGATTGCAAACATGCTCACATTGACAACCTCACATTTTGTTATATTGAGTAATTATAACAGATGTTTATATATATAGAAACAAGATCTCATACAAGTAATTTTTTTGCAGTTAATATCTTTATCGTTTATCTGTAATAAATGGACATTCTGTGCCTTTGGTTTGGTGGAACCCAAGCCATGAGGATGTGGTTCCATTTTCAGTCTGGTTCCTCTCAAGCTTTCTTCCCTATGTCATCTTGGGGAGTTTTTCCTTGCCACAGTTTCCACCGGCCAACTCATTAGAAACAAACTTAGAACATCTTATTAATTCTTTATTACCACATTATCTAATCTAATTTATGACACTAAAATGTATATTTGTAATCTTTTTAACTAAGTAAATCTGCATCGGGACAATGTTTATTATTAAAAGTGCTGTACAAATTAATCAAACTGAATTAAAATTTAATTAAACTGTGCTCTCAGAATTAAATACCAAGACCTCTTAGTTTGAGATCAAGACAAGAGTCCAAATGCAGTCGAGATTGAGAAAAGTCAGAGACCTACAAAAAAAATGGTCTTGAGACTGATCTCAAGTACAAACATTTTTAATAGTGAGATACTCGCACCATCATTAAAATAAAGAGGTTACACAGAAGGTTAAAAAACGTTTATCTGTCCTAGTAAATGGTTTTAACAGAAATGGGTGCATGAATCAGTGATTTCCCACTGATGTTAGTGTGAACAGATATCATTTTACTAAAGCCATGTCAAATGGGCATAATATTTACCTCAGGTAACAGGACAGAAACAGAGTGAGAGCAAATGAAAAATATAATTTGGCAGTAATGCTGTTTTTTCTCTTAGTAGATTAGGTTTAAAAAGTATACGATTCAGAGTTTTTTAAATGTAGGATTATGAAATTCTATAAATGTACATGCAGTTAATATAAATACAAAAAAGAAACCAATTTTAGTTCAGGAAAAGTCAGTAGTATTCAGTAGTATATATATATTTTTTTGTTTTGTATCGTCATATGTTATATGATTGTTGTACATTATAGTGCAAACAATAAGCCATAACATTAAAACCAACCTGCCATGTTCGTTCTTACTCTCCAGTGTTTTGTAATATTTTAAGATTTATAATTCATACCAGATCAGTATGAATTGGATGATGTGGAAATGTTGAAGCAGGAAGTGGATAGGATTAGTAAAGTGGAAGTGAAAGCAGCGATTAAGAGGATGAAAAGTGGAAAGTCAGTTGGACAAGATGAAAGAAGTGTGGAGATGTTTAGAAGAGATTGCAGTGACGTTTTTAATCAGGTTGTTCTTTTTAGAAGGTGAGAGGATGCCTGAGGAATGGAGAAGGAGTGTGCTGTACCGATCTTTAAGCATAATGGATTATGTGCAGACCTGCAGTAACTACAGGCGAATTAAGTTGATCAGTCACACCATGAAGTTATGGGAAAGAGTAGTGGAAGCCAGGCTGAGAGAAGAGGTGACCATCTGTGAGCAACAGTATGGTTTCATGCCGAGGAAGAGCACCACAGACGCATTATTTGCTTTGAGAATGTTGAGGGAGAAGTATAGAGAAGGTCAGAAGGAATTGCATTGTGTATTTGTGGATTTAAAGAAAGCGTATGACATTGTGGAGAGAGAGAGGAGTTGTGGTATTGTATGAGGAAGTCAGGTGTGTCAGAGAAGTATGTGAGGGTGGTGCAGGACATGTATGAGGACAGTGTGACAGCAGTGAAGTGTGCAGTAGGAACAACAGACTGGTTCAAGGTGGAGGTTGGACTGCATCAAGGATCGGCTCTGAGCCCTTTCCTGTTTGCAGTGGGGATGGACAGATTGACAGACGAGGTCAGACAGGAGTCCATGGACTATGATGTTTGCGGATGATATTGTGATTTGTGGTGAGAGTAGGGAGCAGGTTGAGAAGAGCCGGGAGAGGTGGAGGTACACGCTGGAGAGAGGGGAAATGAAAGTCAGTATGAGTAAGACAGAGTACATGTGTGTGAATAAGAGGGAGGGCAGTGGAGTGGTGCAGTTGCAGGGAGAAGAGGTGGAGAAGGTGGAGGAGTTCAGGTACCTGGGGTCAACAGTGCAAAGTAATGGAGAGTGTGTTAGAGAAGTGAAGAAAAGAGTGCAGGCAGAGTGGAGTGGGTGGAGAAGAGTGATAGCAGGAGTGATTTGTGACTGAAGAGTATCTGCAACAGTGAAAGGGAAAGTTTATAGGACTGTGGTGAGACCTGCAATGTTGTAGGGTTTAGAGACAGTGGCATGTGGTGAGGGAAGACATGCAGGTAGTTGGTTTGAAAGAGACAGATGTAGAGGACAAGGGGGTATGGGGAAGGATGATCCGCTGTGGCAACCCCTAATGAGAGCCGCTGAAAGAAGAAGAAGAAGAATCACACTCTTGATATCACCTAAATAAGAATGGGTTTCGTTAGAGGTTTCTTCCTCATGTCATCTAGGGGAGTTTTTCCTTGCCACAGTCACCACAGTCATTCTTTAAAGCTGCTTTAAGACAATATCCATTGTGAAAGCTCTATAGAAATAAACTTGATTTGACTTGAAACTTGACTAATAATTTGAAGGTCCCTGTTGTGCTACCAACTCCACAAGACCTCTGTAGGTATGTTGTGTTATCTGGCAACCAGATGGCAGTAGCAGAACCTGTTTTCTGGATAAGTTCTGGAAGTACTCTTACTTGGTTCTCAGGCCGGCCGTGTCAAAGTTACTCAGCTCTTTAAACTCACCCATTTATATATATGAGTATATAGTATTTATACACAAGCATCTGCAGTAAAAGGAGCACAGCATGGTGGTGATATGAGAGAACTTATTGCTGTGTCTTTCCTTATGCTGTATCTTATATTTATACCTTCAGATGTGTACAAACCAGTGATCAGGAGAATCTTCAGGTATTTAGGGGGTTAAATACTGTCTATATGCATAATAACAAATAGTAATACAATAAATTGCACATTTTGAAATAATTCTTCACCCGTACAGCTGAAATGAGACGATGTTCTGGGGCGCAATAAAGCACCTTGTGTAAGCAGTCTACAGAGGATGACCATTAATTGTTTAATTCATGAAACACCTGAAGCGTTTTATATAGTGCGGTTTTCCTGGAAGTCCATTAACCCAGAAAAACACCCAGAGTGTGGACAGAGCACACAGAAACATCTGCTCAGCTGCTGTATTGGCCAAGTCAATGACCAAATACAATATGAAGCTGAAGTAGACTTTTAAAACCTTGATATTTTGTTTTAAAAACCTTTAAATGTCATGGGATAAAAAAATTTCAAAAAAGCCAGAATGAAGAAAACCCCATTTGATGATGCATTATTACACCACAGTGCTGAATTCTTAAATGTGGTATGGTTAAATGGTCAAAAGGTGTTGATTAATTTTCCACAGCAGCAGCTTTGACAGTAGTGCCAATGTCCTTTTTACATAAAACATTTTTATTTTAAAACAATGAGTACATTTGAAAATTAATATCAATATACAAATGAAATAAATCAGAAATCCAATGAACACTGAGCTTATGGAGTCCCAGGTGTCCATAGAAAATGATCATACATCCTTCAACAACCACTTGTGTCATGTAAAGTTAAATGAACCTGCAACACTGTTGATTTTTTTTCCACTGAGAGAACATGTTAAGTCACGTTCACATTGCTGCCCTTTACTCCCAGGGCGCTGTAAAAAAAAAAAGAAAAAAGCTTCAAGCTCCACATGGTGAAAAAATTGAGAGGATAAAACACACAAGGATAAACAACCAGAATCTGTCAGAATGTCTATTACAAAACAACCTACCCAAATGATCTAGCATACACTACAGTACTGTTCATTTCTCAATTCTGAATGGTCAGACGCATTGTTAATTTTCTATAGTAAAAACTACACAATACATAGAAAAGTACTGGGACACCTGACTTTTCCAGCTTTATGTGGTTCTTCCCCAAACTTTTACCACAAAGTTGGAGGCACACAATTGTATGTGACGTCTTTAGGTGCAGTAGAATAAAATATTTCCTTCACTTGAACTAGGAGACTCAAACTCAGCTTCATGGATATATGGTTAACATGGGTTGGAGTGAAAGATCTTAAATGGCCTTCTATAGAGTGCTATACAGTGCCCCCTAAGCACAGAGCATTAAGGACCTTGCTCCAGTGCACAAGTGTAGCAGCTTGAACCAAGAGCCTTAACTACTGAGCAACCACATCACTGGTTTTTGCATATCCCAGCTCGTCAGGAAGCTGGGGTCAGAGCACAGGGTCAGCAATGATAAAGCACCTCTGAAGCAGAGAGGGTTAAGGGCCTTGCTCAAGGGCCTAACAGATGCAGCTTGCATTGTTATTGACCTTATGATTAGTAACCCAGAACCTTAGCCACTGAACCATCACTGAACTGAATACAGGACAAAAAGGAATCTTAATGCAGAATGGGATGTTCAGAAAGTAATCTCATGGTCAGGTGTACACAAACATGTAGTGTATGTTTGTCTATATAGTGTATGGTCTAAGTACAAAACAAATTTGATGCACCAAGTTGTTATTAATTTTAAAGCGATTCTATTTTTATTAAGAAGTTGCTAATTTCCATTAGTTGATAGAGGCCAAAAAGTTGGATAGTAAAAGAAATTTTTAAAAAAAGGGGGAAGGAATATTTTGCATCTCCCCTGAATGCACAGACACAACGAGATGCACAAACATTTGTGAGGCAACATTTAACAAAAAACAGCTACAATAAAATGTCAGAATTTGTGTGAAGTAAATAAATTTAGCCAAGATTACGTAACATTGAAAGTCATACAGGCACTCATCGCTGTCTTCCTCTCGCTCTTGCTCAAAAATCTAACCTTCGCCGAGCCATCACTGTGATTGGACCCATCGCTTGATCCTACCTCAACCAGGCTCACCGTCTGTGCCTGTGGTGCCATGTTCACCTTATTGGCCAAACGTTTCTGCGCCACGCACCCAAACACCTTTCGGAAACCTTTGCGGAAATGCTTGGACACTAGTGCGTAGACGATAGGGTTGAGGCAGGAGTTGGTGTAAGCCACCAGATGTGAAAGAATGCGTAGCACATAGGTGGCGTGGTTGAGAGGGAAATGGCCGAACCACATGCACATGATGATGAGGTGGTGTGGGAGCCAACAGAGGCAAAATAGAACAGCCACAATCACTATCATCTTCGTCACCCTGCGTTTGGCGAGGCGACTATCACACACCTCCTGCACTAGGTCTACGCTTGTCCACAGGTATCGGATGGTCCTGGCATATGTCAGACCCAGGACCAAGACGGGAATCAGATATCCAAATACAAACGTGCAAATGTCCATGGCTTTGCGGTTTTGGATGCCCCAGGCAGGGACACACACAGTGGTGCCATTTAGATCCATCTGCTGATAGTAGCTAAAATAGGGACTGGAGAACACCAGCGAGAGAGTCCATACCACTCCGATGGAAGCGAGAGTGTTATGTGGCGTTCGAAGTTCTCTGGCGTGAAGGGGGTAACAAATGGCTAAATATCTGGAAGAAAAAGATCGAAATATTTTTAATAAAGCAAAATTATTGGTCACAGCTATGACTGGTTTTAATCGTTCATCACACTGTAACTAAACAGAAATATCTAGTGGTACTAAATAATGAAGATCTATTTTTTTTGTTTTTTAAATGAATATTTGACGATTATTTTAATGCAATTGTATTTGCAACATTTAGAATATTTCACCTTGTACACACACCTCACATGTGTGCATCCATCAATAGATTACCTTTGTTTATTATTAATAAAAAACTTAATTAACTTTAAAGTATAATCCTTAAATTTATGTACACACTCAAACTTTGCAAAAGTAACAAAATTATAGACATTAGAATTACTGCATGCTGAATAGCAACTGTAAACTTAATGTTTATAATAATTATAATTATAATAATATAATTATTACCTAATACAGATTACAGCAGCCTAAATATTTTTGAATATAATGCTCTTGTTCACCAAATATACTATATATATATATATATATATATATATATATATATATATATATATATATATATATATATATATATATATATATATAAAGTAATGGGACATCTGACTATTCAAGCCATATGTGGTTCTTTCTCAAACTGTTAACACAATGCTGGAGGCTCACAATTAAATAGAATGTCAGTAACATTAAATTTCCTTCACTTGAACTAGAAGATATAAACCTGTGTTGGCATGACGATGCTCCTTTGCACAAAGTCAGCTTTATTAACATATGCTTTGCCTGAGTTGGAGTGGAAGATCTTCTGCTATAAAGCACTAACCTCAACCCTATTGAACATCTTTGGGATGAATGTAAATGCTGACTGCACCCCTGAGCTCCTCATCTCACCTACATCAGTACCTGAATTTGCTAATGCCCTTCTGGCTAAATGGGCGTAAATCTCCACAACCACACTTCAAAGTCTAGTGGAACATTTCCCCAGAAATGTGGAGGTTATTATAACAGCAAATTGGGAGTAAAGGTGGAAATTGATTTTCAAAATGTTATTTTTAAATAGAAGGGTGGAGATTAGTGTACATAATCTTTGAATGTTATGGTTTTATGTATAAGGACATAATAAAAAAACATGTTTTTTGAGGTCTTAAGGCAAATACAACCTCAGATGAATAACAACACATGACATTATTTTACAGTGTGCTATGTTTTTTTTGTTTGTTTGTTTGTTCTACTAAAATAATGCCAAAATGGAAAAGTCATAAGAGAAAAGCTAAGTATACCTTTACATCTTATATAGGATTTTTAAAGATTAAGTAGCAGCCAGATGCTTCTGTGAACCCACATTTTAGTAGTTTGCTGGTCTAAAACATTTACACCAGAATGTTTCAGATAAATTCAGGTTTCCTCCACCAAGGAGGAATAACACCAAAAATGATCTTAGAGATGCCCAACAATCTGGAAAGGGTTATAAGGCCATTTCCAAATCATTTAAAGCTCATTATTCTACAGTGTGGAACATTATTCACATGTGGAAAACATTCAGGACAGCTGCCAATCTTTCTAGCAGTAGACATTCTCAACAAATTCAATCCAAGGCCATGCAATGCAAAAAACCCTTACCATCTCTGACTCTACAGGTCTCAGTTAGCATGCTAAATGTGAAAGTTGTTGACAATACAAATAGAAAAAGTTTGAACAAGTTTGGTTTGTTTGGTAGGGGGGCCAGGAGAAAGCTTCTTCTTTCTAAAAAGAACATGGCAGAACGGCTTAGATTTGCAAAGTTGCAACTAAACAAACCAAAAGATTTCTGGAACAATGTCCTTTGGACAGATGAGACCAACGTGGAGATGTTTGGCTATTATACACAGCCCAATGTTTTAGCAAAAACCAAAATTTTCAGGAACACCTACAACCGAGCAGTTGAGGGTTAAAGGCCTTGCTCAAGGATCCAGCAGTGGCAGGTTGATGATTCTGGGATTTGACCTCATGATATCTCCCCCCTATCTCATACTAAAATACCACCTCCACATAATAGGGAAAGTGATATTTACACCTCAACTGTCAATAAGGTGAAGGTACTGATTTTGTCTTGTTTTGTAGACATAAGAGCTGAAAACTTGCAGTCATTGAGTTACAGGACAAGAACTCATCAGTACACCAAAGTATATGTCATGCTACAGGACAATGATTTCAGGGAACACCAGCAAATCTTCAACAGAATCCATCTCCTCCTTCTGTCTTTTACTCAGTGCCACAATCTCTAAACCATACAACATCGCATGTCTCACCACAGTCCTATCAACTTTCACTCTTCCAGATACTCTTCTATCACAAAACCATAGAATTCATTGAGGGTGTATTAAAATTTTCACACGACTGTATAGTCAGGGATGGGCAGTATTTATCATAAAAATGGCTTCACATTTTTTATCAAAATACTGTGTAAGAACTACATAAAGACCATAAAAATGTGGCCTCTTAATTGTGCTTACCCAGTAGTTTGCCAAAACTTGTTGAGATCAGAACAGAAAATGTATCCATATGGAAGAAGTTGGTAAAGGTAAAAAACATGCAGGCTGCCAGCTTTTAAATACTGTAGGTGTCCAGTGATTGATAAATAAATATTTGATTGCAAAATAATGTACCCTATTTGAAGAAGCTGTTTAGTAGGATCATGATTTTGCATATCATTGCATGAATGACTGCCTAACACATAATATATTATTATATTTATGGTTAACAATCAAATTATTATTTAGTTAGAAACTTGTTGCTATGAATACAGGTGTAATCAGTTGTATTCTTATGAATTATTTGTTTGTCATTGAGTCAGTGTGTCTGATGCTAAGTAGCCCTTCTTTACTAAACACCAAGTACAGTAACTAAATTAAGATACAATTATGAGTAATTTGTGAACTTAAACATTAAACTGTTGGTTACTTCAAAACTAACCTTCATCTGGGAGATCACAGGGATTATGTATGTGAATATTTAATGTGTTAACTGGTTGCATATGTCAGATTAATTGCATGCCTCGGCCCAAAGAAAAGCTGTTGTTAAAGATTGATTACTGAATCAACTAAGTCGGTGTAATGGTGAAGAGATCAAATAGGTCAATTGATGAAAGGTTTGTAAAGAAATTTCATGCTCCCTTGTAAAAGTATTTTTTAGTATTTTTTAAATACAAACATACAGCAGTTTATTTTGATACATGGTGTGGCAACTGTATTTTGAAGTTCCTATCAAAGGCTACATCAATGCTGCGTTTTATAATGCTATGGTAACATTCTTTTTTGACCGGTTGAGTGTGTCAAACATGCCAAGAATTTGGCTTAAATAACCTCGGCGGGTGACATCGTCACAATGCGTGCACCTGTGAGGCATAAATAGATGTGAGAAGGACACCCCTTCAGGTTTCTTTGTCTTCAGAGACTGCATTGTGTGTGTGCTGTGTGTTAAGCATGTGCTGGTAAAAATAAATAGATAAATAAATAAATAAATAAATAAATAAATAAATAAGGGAAGGTATATATGAAAATAATGTCTTATGAGTCTCATCTTGGTTGATGACCCACATGATTTTTGCTTAGAGTGTCTCGGGGAAAAGTACACAGTTCGTGCTCTTGAGGACATTGAGTACGAGCACTACCCATTAAAGTGCTCCTGTCCTGACTCTATTTTTTTCAAAAAAGGCGAATCTACACTTCCTCCTTAAGATCATGGGGCTCGCACGTTGAGCTGGCTGAGAGGTGAGATGCGGACACACCCTTATCTCTCACTCTTTTGCCAGGCCTCGATGTTCCCATGTCCACTGCTGAGGCATGCTTTGGTGCTTCCTCAGAGAGAGGCAATGACATGGTTTCCCTTGCCTCCGACAATATTGAAATTGAGAGCACCGCCTCCAAGTGCTCCTCACGTGATGATAAAGTATTTTAGGAGTTACTTGAGGTGATGAATTGTGCTGTGGCCAGACTTAATTTAGACTGGCCACAGGAGCAAGAGAATCCCAGACACCCTGAACTAGATGACAGATTTTTGTTGGGTGGCCAGTGGGAGGAACCCTAACGTTGGTCCCTCCAATTATTCCCTGATCTCCATAATAAGTTATCAGGATCATGGAGTAAACCTTATTCCTCTCAAGTCTTTGTGCCCACAATATTGATTTATTTGACCATTGTGGGTGTAAATGTGCAGGAGTATATGATGATGCCCCAGGTGGAAGAGAAACTTGCAGGCTATCTCTCTTCTGACGACACGCCATTGCTTAAAAAGCCAACCCTCCCCACTAGGCCGTGTAAAACAAAATCCACATTGGTGGGGAAGGCAATCCAGGCAGTTGGTCAGGCAAATGCTGCACTACACACCATGGTGGTTTTGCAGGTGTACCAGGCTGACCTGCACAAAGGCCTTAGCACGGGTGGAGGCATTAGTGAGGAGGCTAGCTCCGGGAAGGAGCACAAGAAATTCTAACAGAGAGCCAGGTTTTCTTCCTGACATCCTTAGGGGACTGCTGTAAACCCAAACATCGCTCAATGGGTTGTAAGGACCGCAAAAAAAGGGCTGCATGTTACAGCTTGCACATCCTCCTTCGCACTTCAACGGCATGGTACCCACTACCATGAAGTCAGAACAAGCACAGTTGTTGAGACAAGAGTAGCAAGTGAACAAATGGGCCACATAACAGGTTCACCTGCCAGACAGAGAGACAGGTTACTCTAGCTGGTATTTTCTAGGTACCAAGGAAAATGAGGAGTTGTGTCCAATTTTAGACAGGTTGAGCTGCTACCTCAGAACATACAAGTTCCAAAAGTTGACAGTCAGTATAACTGTATCTCAGATCCAATCCAGGTATTGGATACCAAGGGCTCTGGAGAGGCCATCCTCTTGACTGGCACATCAATTGCCTTAAACTTATGGCTGTATTCCGGGCCCTGAAATAACCCCTTTAGCACTTAAGTGTCTACCAAGCTACCAAGTCCTAGTGTGTGTGGACAACAATGCAGTAGCCTCTTACATTAATCACCAAGGCAGGCTGTGTTCGCACTGCCTGGACAAACAATTGCAGCAGTTTCTGCCTCAGGCCTAGGACAAGTTCCTTTCCTCAGAGCAATTTACATTCTGGTGTGTATAAATATGGGAGCAGACCTGCTGTCCAGACAAGCTGTGACAGGCAAGTAATGGAAACTCCACCTGAAAATGGGCAGTCAGTTGTTCGAAAGATCTAAAGAAGCAAATCTAAATCTTTGTTCGAAAGATCTAAAGAAGCAAATCTAAATCAAAAAATTTCTAAATCTTCCAGCTGTCCTGGGTCTGGACACAATGACCCATATGTGGCACAGACAGCATCCTCACACATTTTAACCAATAGTTCTGCTCCCAGGAGCCCTGGCAAAAGTCCATCAACAAAGGTATTGCTCTTTACTGAAAGCACCTTGTTGACTGACCAGTGTGTGGTTCTCTGATCTAATATCCCTCTTGAGGAGAGATATCCCATCTCAGGCACAGGGGACAGTGTTGTGTCATTTCAAAGCCATTAGATGGCAGACTTTTGAAGGTTGGTGTATGAAATACCACGCAGACCCAGGTCACTGGCAAGTTGTTTCAGTGCTGGAGTTCCTGCAAGTAAAGGTTTCCACAGGCACAGGTCCTGCTATTCTTAGGGTTTATGTGGCCACCATTTCAGCTTGTCAGATTAACAGGGTCTCTGTAGGCAAGCATGCTTGTAAGCCTGTTCCCTGAAAAAGTGGGAATGAGATGCTGTGCTTCATTGCTGCACTGTCGGCATGTCTGGATGCCTCTTTAGACAAATGCATAATCTAAAGGTGTGTCTGTGTTGCATCTATTTATGCCTCGCAGGTGCACGTGTTTGATGGACATGCTTCACAACACCTATAGAATTATGAAACGCAGCCTTTTGATCCAAGGAACAGGGTTCTTCTCAAGTAACTCGAGACATTTATTTTGATACCCTTAAGGTTAAGGTATTTGGTATTTCATTTTTAAATACATTTTGATGTATCTTTGTCCAACCCTGTGCGCAATAGCAAAACATGCAAAACTTTGAATACCCAAATAACATTTACAATTTTTTTTAATTATACAGTAGCAACAATACATTTCTTCTTCTTCTTCTTCCGGCTGCTCCCATTAGGGGTCGCCACAGCGGATCATCCATCTCCATACCACCCTGTCCTCTACATCTGCCTCTTTCACACCAACTACCTGCATGTCTTCCCTCACCACATCCATGAACCTCCTCCTTGGCCTTCCTCTTTTCCTCCTACCTGGTGGCTCCATCCTCAGCATTCTTCTACCAATATAATTCATGTCCTCCTCTGCACATGTCCAAACCATCTCAATCTCGCCTCCCTCACCTTGTCACCAAAACATCCTACATGCGCTGTCCCTCTAATAAACTCATTTCTAATCTTGTCCATCCTCGTCACTCCCAACGAAAACTTCTTCAGCTCTGCTACCTCCAGCTCCACCTCCTGTCTTTTACTCATTGCCACTGTCTCTAATCTATACAACATCGCAGGCCTCACCACAGACCTATAAACTTTCCCTTTCATTCTTGCAGATACCCTACTATTACAAATCACTCCTGTCACTCTTCTCTACCCACTCCACCCTGCCTGCACTCTTTTCTTTACTTCTCTAACACATTCTCCATTACTTTGCACTGTTGACCCCAGGTACCTGAACTCCTCCACCTTCTCCACCTCTTCTCCCTGCAACCTGCACTTCCTCATTCCACCACCACGTCTCTTTGTCTTCCTTTCTATTTCCAGATGTCACACCAAGTACTTTTCTAGCTGCCTCCCTCACCACTCCTGCAGTAGTTTCCCAATCATCCAACACCTCTTCAACACCACGAGCCTCTGTCTGACCTCTTCCCTGAACCTCACACTACACTCTTCCTCCTTCAGTTTCCACAATCTTATTCTTCTTTCAGTCCTCACTCTCCTCCTCTTCTTCTTCACCTCCAAAACCATCCTACAGACCACCATCCGATGCTGTCTAGCTACACTGTCCCCCGCCAACACCTTACAGTCTCCAATCTCCTTCAGGTTGCATCTCCTGCATAGCACATAGTCCACCTGTGTGCACCTTCCTCCACTCCTATACGTCACCCTATGATCCTCCTTCTTCTTAAAATAAGTGTTCACCACTGCCATTTCCATCCTTTTAGCAAAATCTACCACCATCTGCCCTTCCTGATTCCTCTCCTTAAAACCCATACCTACCCATCACCTCCTCATCACCTCTGTTCCCCTCACCTACATGCCCATTAAAGTCTGAGCAACAAGACATTTAATGTGTTATATTTTACAATAGTTTCTTTATTAGCACAGGCAACAAAAAATGGACACTGTATAAATTCTTCTAAAAATACTGCTGTTTTTCTTTACATTTTAAATGGTTGGATTCAGAGGTGGAATTAATTACATTTACTCGCATTGCTGTAATTGCAATTGCATCAGTGCATGACATTCCTAATGTTGGTTACCACCAGGGTTGGAAATTAACAGGGACTTGGGGAAAATTGTCACTACACAATTAAATGAGCTCTAATGAATGAAAACGTACTATTTTAGAGTAGATATGTTGATGTTATATTAGATTTGAGCAATATTGTGTAAACAATCACACACTTTTTTTGCTGAGAATGCAGTGTTTAATCAAAGTGTATTGTTTATTAAGTTATATTGCTTTAATTTGTAAAGGTGTTCCTTTACAACTAGTTTTAAATTTACATTCGCTTGTCCTTTTTAAACTGCAAACAACTAACAAATCCCCCACCACAACCTTTGTGTTAAAAGTAAATAACTCTGTAAATATTACTCTGAGTAAACTTTTTAAAATGAGCTACATTTAACTTTTTCTTGAGCAGATTTTTAGACCGGTAACTTTACTTGTACTTAAGTAAAATCTCAATAAATTAACAGTTCTTTTTACTTGAGTAGAATATTTTATTACTCTTTCCACCTCTGGTTGAATTGCTGCCTTATTATGTATTTCCCCACTTTTCATGTTCTATTTTTTTCTCTCAACCACCACAGGGGATGCAAATATTTACCACTGCATATAAATACATTTCATATTTGTGGAAGAAGTGTGCTCTTACTGTTGACTTGTTTAGCATTTACTATCTCCTCTATACCTTATATATTGATACAGGTACTTCTCTGGCATATTTATATTTGATAATGGAATCCTAACTGCAGTACACATTAATGATAAACAGCTCATGTTGGAATTTCATTTCAAAAGTCATATCACATTTTACCTCATCTGTTTGCAATATGCAAAAAGTTGAGGACGTACCTGTCCAGAGAGACAGCAGTAAGAGTGAAGACGCTGGCGTACATGGTCAGGTAGATAAGAAAGTGCACCATTTTACACACGAACGCTCCAAACACCCACTCGTCCATGGCATAGATGGTGGCTTGAAGCGGAACGCAAAAGAGTATGAAGCAGAGATCGGCGAGACCCAGGTTCAGGATGAACATGTTAGTGGTCTTGGAGTTCATCTGGCCATTGCGAAGTAGGACAGCGAGGACCAGGCAATTTCCCACTGTGCCAAGCACAAAGATCAGAGCAAATACTGAAGCGATGATCGCTGACTCAACTCTTCTGTTTGAGGAGAAGTGCATCTGCTGTGAGGTGTTCATTGTTCCTACCAATCCACAAAGCCTGCAGGTGTCACAGCAGCTCATACACACTCAGGTGGTTGACATTGTCCTTTCTGTGCTGAGGAGTCCAAGAAGTGAAGCTAAACCAAGATGACACACACACACCATCATCATGCTGTAAGTCTCCTCCCATTCACAATATTCATGTCAGCTTTACAGGCATAAATATATATATACAGTCAACCTGATGTGTGTAAGTATCCTGTATATTTTATATACAAAAAGCTTTTTTTTTTTTTGACTCTTTTTAAAATGTCTTTTGTTTTTTTTTGTCATCTGTCAATACCCACCAACCAACTCTTTCCTCTCATACAACACCGACCAGGTGGTGAGGGAGAAACTCCCTGGGTTTATACGAGGAAGAAAACTTGAGAAGAATCTGGGAGAAACACTGGATATTCATTTATTATAGTTTCATTGTTATCGCTGAAGATTAATAGTCAAATACATAGAAATATTTCTTAATAAATAAATATTAAAGAGGCAAAATGAAAACCTTCAACGCAATACACCTTTATTCATAACGTCCTTTTTATACTCAGATGTAAAAAAAAGAAAAAAACTTTATTGAAAAAGAATGTAAACAGTCTTGTGTGAATAAATTGCCCAATTGGGTCTGATCCTGAGTCACATAGAATAACATGGCAGAGGTAGAGCTGCATCTTCCTAGAGACAGTACAGGAAAATAACACCTAGTTTCCTGTTTTTTACACTACAAAGGCCTGTGTGTGAAAGGGCCATGCATTAGAAGTCAGAAGGCACTTAAGTAAATTTATGATTTGCTGTCTGTCTGGATCATAGACATAAGTGTACTCATATTCACATGATATTTTTTCATTGCATCGTATTGCAATGAATCGCATTTTGTTGAATCAAATCGAAATACGCTCGAACTGCATTGTAATTGGGGTGCATTGCATTAGTAGCTGCTTCATATGTATCTTTAATAAACTAATTTCTTTGAAATTAGTAGACGGGACACAATCATAATTCCTAACAGGTAGTGAAGACGAAATTCCCTTTGCGCAGCACTCAAACTATCACCATTATTATAAAGATTTATAGGGAACGCTCATTGTGCACCACTTCACTGCGCCATTATAACTAATGGCTAACGGTTCTAAACGAGCTTGCACTGGTTCCAAACAACTGCCAACTCCTACCTCCAAAATTTCCTGTTTCCCTGCGCCACCCTGTATATAGTTAAGTGTTGGTCACATACTAAAGCATTCATTTATATGTCTTAAAAGATTATGAACAGTATGGACAAAAACAATTATCTTAATCCTACAATTATTTTTGTCTTGTGTCTCATTTAAGATCATAGAATATAATGCTGACCTCTAGTGGACAAGAGTTAACATTACTGATTCAAATCAATATTATCTACTTTTTTCTTTTTCTTCTTTCTGCTGCTCCCATTAGGGGTTGCCACAGCAAATAATCCGTCTCCATACTACTCTGTTTTGTACTCTGTTTAAATCAACTACCTGCATGTCTTCCATTACCACATCCATAAACCTCCTCCTTGGTCTTCCTCTTTTCCTCCTTTCTGGTGGCTCCATTCTCAGCATTCTTCTAACAATATATACCCCATGGCCCTCCTCTGCACATCCATCTTAATCGGGCCTCTCTCACTTTGTCCCCAAAACGTCCTACATGTGCTGTCCCATCATCTTCAGCTCTGCTACCTCCAACTCCACCTCCTGTCTTTTAGTCAATGCCACTGTAAACCATATAACATCTCAGGTCTCACCACAGTCCTATAAACTTTCTCTTTCACTCTCGCCTTTTTTCACAAATCACTCCCGCTATCACTCTTCTCCACCCACTCTACCCTGCCTGCAATCTTTTCTTCACTTCTCTAACACACTCTCCTTTACTTTGCACTGTTGACCCCAGGTACCTGAACTCCTCCACCTTCTCCACCTCTTCTCTCTGCAACCGCACCACTCGTCCGTCAACCTGTCCATCACCACTGCAAACAGGAATGGGCTCAAAGCAGATCCTTGATGAAGTCCAACCTCCCCCTTGAACAAGTCAGTTGTTCCTACTGCACACTTCACTGCTGTCACACTGTCCTCATACATGAAACCATACTGCTGCTCACAGATGGTCACCTCTTCTCTCAGCCTGGCTTCGACTACTGGAACCATAATGGCTGGGTTTTTTAAATCAGTAATATAATGTAGGGAAAATTGAATTGCACATACACTGTATAGCCTATCATCTTAGAAATGCAGGTTATAAGTTATTATATTTTATATATATATATATATATATATATATATATATATATATATATATATATATATATATATATATATATATAGGGTAAAAAAAATAACTAGGTATTAAAAACTGTAATAAAGGTAATATTTCAAATAGAAATTTATAGACATTTTTATAGTTGCTTTGGAGCATTTCTCAGATCAGAAATGAAATTCTCAAAAATACTTGTTCAACCTCCACATCATGGCGTCACTTGTGCACATCATAAGGACATTTAATGTTGCTTTGATCAAATTGCGAACGCTTTGGTACATTCACATAAATAATTGTGTAAATGTGAATGATTGTGTACGAGTGTCTGCTGTTTCCTATATTATCAGTTTATGTTCATGTTGATCAAAATATAATATACTGGTTTTCCCCTGAATAGTTTTAACCCCCAAAACATCTCAGCATCAGATCATTTGACAAGTCATTGAATGTAAAATGGTTAAACCAGTTGTCAGAATCTGTCATCTAAAATTTCTATCCAACTTTTTTTTTTGTAAATGTGTAGAATTGATGAATTGTGCAGATGAATCTTGAATGAATCTTGAACGAATGTCACTAATGAAGGAGAGTTTACAGCATCAGATCTACCAATTATCAACATTTTCTCTAAAACAGGTCAAAGGTGAATCTCGTGAATTTTTAATTGGAGAGTGAATACAGACAGAGAAAAACACATAATTATACAGTCAGAAAATGGATAAACAACTAAGAAACAAACAAACATTTGCACTACAGTAAAAGTGTGAATCCTGTCCAGTCTCTTACAATCAATATACATCAAATATGCAAAAAATAATGAATTTGTGCTGCTGAAATTCATAGATGCCAAACAGAAGAAATAAAAATGTCAATCAGTATAACATTTTACCTCAGGAAATACTGAAACTGTGCAGCGTCATACTGACAACATGACTAAACATTTTGATGATTTTGTTTGTGAACAATGACAGAAGGACTTTTCATTCTGATGGGAATGAATGTTCATTGACACAAATACTTACTTTTGAGAGATGAACTGAGGATTTTTAGAAAAGTTTAGGCTTTTGAAAGAAATCCAGTGTTGTGCTGTTTGTACACATTGTTTTGAGAAATGCACTTACTGGTTTGCGAATATTAAGGATGAATCGAGAAATGTTCCAAAAGAACTGAGAAAAACTGTTTTATTGGGAATCGTTTGGAATATGGCTAAGAACCTCTTGAATCCGTGCCTCCAAGTGCTCCAGTGTGCAAGGCTTTGTCCTCCACACCTTCACCTTTGTGTAGCCCCCACAGGAAAAAAAATCACAAGAAGTGAGATCTGGACCTCTTGAAGGCATTTCATGATGTCTGCGTTGTCCGAGCCAACGTTCTGGTCTAATCACGCCCGCACAGTAAGAGCAAAATGTTCACCATCCTGCATGAAAATAAGGTCGCCAAGATCTATAGCCATTAAATATTAACTAGTTCATTTTCACCCACACTGTATTATATTATATTATTCTATTTAATAATATATTCATTAGAAACTGTACTAACTGGTAAAAGTATTTCTGGAAAAGCTCCAGAAAGATTTTAATGTTCTTACAGCCAATGTCAAAATCTTTATTAAATTATATCAAATAATGCTGCAAAAATATTGTGTAAATACGAATAGATAGATAGATAGATAGATAGATAGATAGATAGATAGATAGATAGATAGATAGATAGATAGATAGATAGATAGAGTTTGACTCCTAGTAACCTTTGACCTTGTGTAAGCCCTCTTCCCAGTCAAACTACATGAGTCATAGATTTTTACTACAATATTTACACACCCAAGTATGCATCTACACACACACACACACACACACACACACACACACACACACACACACACACAGACAGAGATTTCTTTTTATATCTCAAACTATCCGGAAAGATGAAGCAGCTGAGTCTATTTGCGTCTCCGTATCTGTGCAGGCTGATATACAGGGAGTGCAGAATTATTAGGCAAATGAGTATTTTGACCACATCATCCTCGTTATGCATGTTGTCTTACTCCAAGCTGTATAGGCTGGAAAGCCTACTACCAATTAAGCATATTAGGTGATGTGCATCTCTGTAATGAGAAGGGGTGTGGTCTAATGACATCAACACCCTATATCAGGTGTGCATAATTATTAGGCAACTTCCTTTCCTTTGGCAAAATGGGTCAAAAGAAGGACTTGACAGGCTCAGAAAAGTCAAAAATAGTGAGATATATTGCAGAGGGATGCAGCAGTCTTAAAATAGCCAAGCTTCTGAAGCGTGATCATCGAACAATCAAGCGTTTCATTCAAAATAGTCGACAGGGTCGCAAGAAGCGTGTGGAAAAACCAAGGCGCAAAATAACTGCCCGTGAACTGAGAAAAGTCAAGCGTGCAGCTGCCAAGATGCCACTTGCCACCAGTTTGGCCATATTTCAGAGCTGCAACATCACTGAGTGCCCAAAAGCACAAGGTGTGCAATACTCAGAGACATGGCCAAGGTAAGAAAGGCAGAAAGTCGACCACCACTGAACAAGACACACAAGCTGAAACGTCAAGACTGGGCCAAGAAATATCTCAAGACTGATTTTTCTAAGGTTTTATGGACTGATGAAATGAGAGTGAGTCTTGATGGGCCAGATGGATGGGCCCGTGGCTGGATTGGTAAAGGGCAGAGAGCTCCAGTCCGACTCAGACGCCAGCAAGGTGGAGGTGGAGTACTGGTTTGGGCTGGTATCATCAAAGATGAGCTTGTGGGGCCTTTTCGGGTTGAGGATGGAGTCAAGCTGAACTCCCAGTCCTACTGCCAGTTTCTGGAAGACACCTTCTTCAAGCAGTGGTACAGGAAGAAGTCTGCATCCTTCAAGAAAAACATGATTTTCATGCAGGACAATGCTCCATCACACACGCCCAAGTACTCCACAGCGTGGCTGGCAAGAAAGGGTATAAAAGAAGAAAATCTAATGATATGGCCTCCTTGTTCACCTGATCTGAACCCCATTGAGAACCTGTGGTCCATCATCAAATGTGCGATTTACAAGGAGGGAAAACAGTACACCTCTCTGAACAGTGTCTGGGAGGCTGTGGTTGCTGCTGCACGCAATGTTGATGGTGAACAGATCAAAACACTGACAGAATCCATGGATGGCAGGCTTTTGAGTGTCCTTGCAAAGAAAGGTGGCTATATTGGTCACTGATTTGTTTTGTTTGGTTTTGAATGTCAGAAATGTATATTTGTGAATGTTGAGATGTTATATTGGTTTCACTGGTAAAAATAAATAATTGAAATGGGTATGAATTTGTTTTTTGTTAAGTTGCCTAATAATTATGCACAGTAATAGTCACCTGCACACACAGATATCCCCCTAAAATAGCTAAAACTAAAAACTACTTCCAAAAATATTCAGCTTTGATATTAATGAGTTTTTTGTGTTCATTGAGAACATGGTTGTTGTTCAAATTAAATCCTCAAATAAAATTAATCCTCAAAAATACAACTTGCCTAATAATTCTGCACTCCCTGTAGACAGGATCTGGGCAGAGTCATAGGGGTTTTTTAAGTACATTCTGTACAGGAAATGTACAAAATGAATAATTTGTTATTTAAAAAAACAAATATGAAAATGTCAACAATCAACAGGACAGGACAGGACAGGACAGGAGAGGACAGGAAAGGACAGGACAGGAGAAGACAGGTAGTGGATAAAAATGGCCAAACCAATGACACAAATACTATGAATATCTGTATTTTTATACTACTTAAGTTCCAGTTTTAAACGCAAAAAAAAAAAATAAAAAAAATCCCACACAGACAATAAAAACAATTACATCCCAATCAGTAATTATGCTGACAAGGCAAACTGTTATATATACAGTTAAGTGCAAAATGTTTTTCTGGGTATGGAAAAAACACAGTTTCAAATCTTAAAAATTAAAATGTGTGTCCTAAAACAAACAAACAAACAAACAAACAAACAAACAAACAAACAAACAAATCTAAATGTCTAGTAGTTTTTATGGTCTTTGCAATGAATTATATAATAAAAAAGACAGCATTGTATGAAAGAAACCGACACAATCAACTATTTCTAAAGTTGTATTTTGTAAAAATATTTTACGTTTCGGCAAACATGGCAGCGTTGAGTAACATAGCAGCATGCCAGGATGTATGCATCCCCGCCAGATTTCAGTAGTCTCGGTGTTAAATTTTGTGGCGTTTGAAGCACAATTTTAACTCTTGTCGCTCTCCATCACCGGATACTGAAACAGAGAGCACTGATCTGATAGACTCATCAGTTACAGGCGTGCTTCGCACTACAGTTAAATTTTAATTATATTTATTAATTGATTTATTCATATTTTTTTCATTTAGCACATTTCATGATTCAGTACTGTTTCTTTTGTAATAAAGTCTATACTGTATGGTAGCTTATGTACTTTAATTTGATAAATTATAAACAAATTACAGTACACTCTCCATGTCTTGACTTATTTTGAAAGTACAATAGGCTGCCTTTTTCTATCCTTTAAAATGAATTGGTCTTAAAACTACTTAAAGTGAGTTTGACAGGATGAAAAAGAAGTAAAAATGACAGACAGAATACACAGAGCACAAAGAAGCTGAAGAATATGAATTTTCTACCTAAACCCTGTGAACCTGCAGTTTTCTAACTGCACCAGCAGGCGGCAGCACTGACCTGTCAAACACAGGCCCCGAAGGTCAATCAGTGCACTGTAAGTGAGCGTAAGATCAAAGTGTGCTGCTCGGCCAAACTTAGCCGTACTGATGACATAAACATCCCGAATTATTCATAATTCCGGGTAAATATTGGGCTTTGCTTTGTGTCCTGTTCCTCACTGGGTGGTATGATGTAACCTATAAAGACCAAACCAGGTGTATTAAACTGTAATGTGCAGAAGTGGATAGAATGGAATTACAATCATAGCGTGGGAAAGATTACTTTCAGGAGCTGCTTTTTGGTTAAAAGCTGAAATATCGATGTGTGAGAGCGCGAGGGAGAGAGGCCAAAGACGTCTCCATCCATAATGATTTCCCAGACTGCTGGTGGCTCGCTAAGAGCTGTGCGTGATATGGCCTCTGAAGTCAAACAAAGGACACATCATTCACAGACGGGAGAAATGAAGACGCAAAGGAAAACGGTTCCATCGGTTTTCTTAGCATCTCGTATCACTCAGTCCTTTTCCTGAACACACACACACACACACACACACACACACACACACACATACACACACACACACACTTCTTGCTCTGAGCTGAGATGCTTCTGCTTTCCAGTAGGCTCTCAGCCAAAACAACTGCGGTAATATCTGAACTCGGACCGCCAATTTCCTTCTGATTTTCTATTCTGTGCACCAAAAATGGTTCAGATATTGTGGCAGGATATGGATACCCATGTCAACAGAATCTGATTGGTCAATGAGCTTCCCTGTTCAGTGCCTCAAACTCAGATGCATTACTATTTATTTTCTTTCGTTTGTTCATCTCCAGTAACTATTTTATTCAGCTTAGGGTCCTAGTGGGGAAGGTGGTAAATCAGTGGTTAAGGCTCTGGGTTACTGATCAGAAGGTCAGTGGTTCAAGTCCTGGTATTGCCAAGTTGCCATTCTTGGGGCCCTTAACCCAACCCTCTGTGCTCCACTGTATCATGGCTGACCTTGCACTCTGACCCAAGTTTCTAACATTGCTAGGATATGTGAAGAAAGATCCCCCCTTTCAGTGGATCAGCAGCCTATACCAGGAACAGTGGAATTGGGAATACCAAGAATTCCCAGGGCAAAGATGCTTCTCCATGTTAGGGGCAATTCTAGTATATACACACTATATTGCCAAATGTATTGGGACACCTGACCGTTCCTGCTATATGTGGTTCTTTTCCAAACTCAAAAACTAGAGGCACTCAGTTGTACAGGACGTCTTTAGATGAGCTATAATAAATCGCAGCATATGAGACTGTGAGCTACAGAGTGCCTATGTTGACCCCCTTCCCTGCTTAAAGCACCTTCAGTGAGCATGTGAGAATCACCATGTGTACAAGCACCATTTGTCTGCAGAAGAAATGGCACCATGATGCAATACTGGGAGAAGGCGAGCTAGCAGAAGCAGTGTGACGCTCTGGACAATGTTCTGCAAGAAAACCTTCATGTAGATGTTAGTTTGACATGTACCAGCTAAACATTGATGAATAATGAATAATCCCTTCATGGCAACAGTAAAATAGCACTGGTCTATTTCAGCAGGATAATGCACTGTGCCACGCTGAAAAAAATTGTTCCGGGATGATTTAAAGAAAAGGACACGATGTGGCTTTCAAATTCCTCGAATCTTGGTATGATCAAGCATCCCTTGGACCTTCTGAATAAGTCCGATCAGTAACGGCTTCACTTTACAGCTTTAAAGGCCGGATACCACAGTTCCGGATCATGGAAATGGATCTCTAACATGCCTTAAAGAGGTTCCTGGTTCTAAAAGTTGTTCGTTTACCAACCTAAGTTCACTGTGAAGTCTGTGTGCAGTCTCGAGAGCTGCATGGACACGTATGTAAACCTGCCCAGGCCTACATACACACAGACATGTACACACACAGATGGAAGGAAATGATCGAATAGTCTGTGAGTGAGCTGCTGATAGAAGTGGAGAAGATATAATACCTACAACCAGTAATATTCATGGTATGTTGTTATATTTTAAATAGTGTCTCTAGGAAGCACAAGAACCCCCCCCTAAAAAAAAAAAAAAAAAAAAGGCACTTGACAGATGCCCTTATCCAGAGCAGACTACATTTATCTTATTCATACAACTGAGTATTGCTCAGGGGCCCAATTGTGGCAGCATGGCATGGCTGGGATTTGAACTCACAACCTTCAGATCCAAGGCCAATGCTTTAACCACTCGATCCGTTGTGCTGTGTGTGTTTTTATTTTGCTGCCATCTGATCAAACACCTTTACCCTAGAGCTGAAACTGGCTGAAAAGCAGCCATTAAATCATAAAAAACAGAAAATATTTGTCATAAAGGGGAAAACAGAAAGATATTAGAAGGAGGGAGTTCGTAGGGAGACTGTCACCAACAGTAAAAACCTTTACTGAGAAACTGAAGAAACACAGACACAAAGACGTAACCGAAGAATGGAGAACGGAATGAAACTGCAAGAGAAATTATATAACTATAAAAAAATGTAATAAAATCTTAACAAAAGAACACAATTATAATAAATTTGGAAATTTTTATGAAGAATTCTTAAGCATTCTGTTGATTGTGGCAAAAACATTGATCAAATCGAACTCTTTTGGTTTCTTCATTACAAAGTAAGGAAATACAACCTTTAGTACTGGGCTATGAAAACATAATGCATAAGCTATAAAAGCTATCTGAATCTATAGGTTGGAAAGATTGCACACTTGGGAAGTGTTACAGTAGCCTGGTGGTTAAATCTTTGGACTTCTAATTGGAAGGTTATAAGTTCAAGGATTTTTATTTGTCTAATGTTCATTACAGCACAATGAAATTCATTCTTCACATATTCCAGCAATGTTAGTAAGCTGGGGGCAGAGCACAGGGTCAACCATGATACAACACTCCCACTCCTGAAGCACAGAGAGTTAAGAGCATTGTTTAAGGGCCTAAGAGTGTCAGCTTGGGGCATGAACACATGACCTTCCAATCAGTAACCCAGAGCCTTAACCACTGAGCTACCACTTCCTCAGACCTGCCATGCTGCCACTGCTGGGCCTCAAGTGCTCAGCTGTATAAAAAAAATGAAATGAATAAGGGTCTATTATATGCCATATGCCTAATATGCCCAATATAACTAATGGCATAAATGTAATGTACACTTGTGTGAGATTGTCTTGTATTTAACCAGTACTCTATCACACCGATTTTATCTATAATTATGACCACAGAAAACCACAGAAAGATACTAGTTATTTCTAGAGCTGTTCACCATATAAAGTAAAAAGTTCAACAGCCGTCATCTCTCAGTCCCGGCGAGTTGTTCGGCGTTTGCTTAGGACCCGTGAGTAATGGCCTGTGCCGTTTTTTTGAGTGCAGCGCAGGAAGCTGTATAATATTTCATCTCCGGGTTTCAGCCAACCGCGAGTGGCAGTGAAGCCCCAATGGCTACAACCCACAAATCATGGTTGATCATTAAGACAAGTGTCAGCACTGACCGGATTCAGTGACCTCAATTCATCCACTTTACCCCTTTCCTTCCAGGCATTCACTGAGCTACAAGGCTAATCTCGACAGAGCACTAGCATGTTTTATAAGGCTTTTCTTCAGCTTGTGAGAGGCCTCTCTTGCCATATCGTTGTTAGTCCCACGTGTTATGAATAGCGTGTGTTTTTAATACGTGCATGTGTCCAGTGAATAACGTCATTGTGCTGGAAGAAGGACTACAGGAGTGTTTCATTATAAACCTGTGCCATTAAAAACCTGTTGGCATGATCTGGATTTTGGCTCCGGCAAGCACGCATTCTGATCTTTTTTTGGCTTTAGTGAAGGAAAACTGGAGTTCGGCAGTCAAAAGGATGCGATTCATAATAGATAGCATTCTTCATTATATATCTTAATTGGAATATGTTAATTAGATAATCCTTAACGAAGGATGCTCATGTTGACACGTTTATATGGTACAGTTGGTCAACAATAACAGAGTTATGGAACAAATCTGTGGGCTATATGAAAACCCAAACCTGAGCAAATGTAGACCTATATTTTATTGGGATTTGTAATCATTTCCTGTCTTTCTTCAGCATGCAAAGGTCATCAAGGTCAGGTGGCAGTGCATGCAGGTGCTTCTGAGGGTCTAGGGGTAAGGAAGAGGGGAACACATGTCCTGAAAGGAGCCACAATCACGCAAGCTGCGTGTGGTTTGTCGCTGGCTGCCAAGAACTCTCACTCTGTGTGCATCTTAGACTTTTCTCCCAGGGTTATCTGATCCCCCCTTCATCTCTCCATTCCTCTTCCAGCCGCCCGCCCCCGACTCCCGACCGCACACAAATGGTTTGAATAAGAGGCCGGCATGACTGGGCCATGGCTTCAGATGAAATCCCAAAGAGCAATAGTTTACTTAGCCTAAATACCCCCGATTAGACGAATTCAAACATTGTTGTTATGCGGTGGAAACTCAAGGACCTATTGGCCGAGTCTTTTAACCCTGTTCCGGAAAGGACCTACTGCAGCGTTTCGTCATTTGTGAACCACAATTTCTGGTGGATGCGAAAAGAATGAAAGAAAGCATTAAAAAAAAAAGCAGAGAGACAATGGAAGCATCAACAAAACACCCAAACAAAACTGAAATCCAATCTGAAACAGTAAAAACATGAATCATCAACAAGGCACACGCTACTCGAGCTTCTGTAAGTACAGGAAAACACGTCTGACCGCAAGTGCTCTGTCCTGCCTCACGAATCACAATGCATCACGTAATATTTTCCTTTCTCATTAACTCGACCTGCCGAAGTGTGCAGATCTGTCTAACACTATCCGAACACTGGGAAAAAGCGAAAGTCCAGAACATGTTTTTGTAAATTTGTACATAAAAATGTGTCTATGTTTCCGATTAGCTCTGGTATTTCACTCACTAATGTTCCACAACACAAACTGAATGAGAGCACATTAACCTTTAACTTCCAGAGTATTATTTGGAAACGACAGTCCAGGAATTTTAAAGCATTAAACAGGTTTTCCTTTAGATCAGGGTTCTCAAATTCATTATAGGTAAGGGGCCCATGGGCCACATGGTTTTCTCAAGATTTAAAGGCTGCAAAGGGATCTAATGTTTTCAAATTATGCAAAACCAGGGACATGAAAGATGTCTGACTCGGTGCAAAGGTTTACAGTGACACAGATAGGCTGAATGCGCTTGGAAAAGACAACCTATCCCGTCTGCACAGCTGCAGTTGCCTCAGAAATAAACCCATTTTCTACATAATCAAGGTGATTGAAGCTCTATTTCCAGACTATGGCCCTTTGAATTATTTAATTCCTTTGCCTACAGGATGGTGCCAATTTTTGAGCTTTCAAGATCAAGCCCGCATCTTATCTTTGCATGTGCACCTGCAAAGATGCCGTCACAACTTGGCAAAGTTCTGTCATCACCTTCGGCTTGTCATCAAGAGCCCTAGTATGCTCAGAAAATATAAATGGACGAACATTCTAGCTTTGTTCACTGAGGTGCGATGACTCGGGAGTAGATTTACACTCGGACTCCTTTGTCTTTTACTGATCTACTAATATTTCTAGGCTAACAATGTGTTAGCTTTGTTTTTCATCTATTTATTTATTTTGTAACATGACATAAAGGGTTGACAGCAAACAAGAAAAATGTATGGTTACAGTAAAAAAAATGACACTCATTAATGCATTCCTATAGTTTAATTTCCTTTGAAGTTAATAAGTTGAGGACCTTCAGGAGAAGAAATAAAAAAGATTCTGGGTTACTCATTGGAAGGTCAGGGGTTCAAGCCCTGGTATATCGCCAAGCTGCCACTCTTGCGGCTCTGACTAAGACCCATAACCCTGTGCTCTAACCCCAGCTTCCTTATATTGCTGGGATTTGCAAAGAAATAATGCAATAAAAAATTTCACTGTGTTGTAAAGTACATGTGACAAGTTCCCAGCACCTTTCTTTCCGTTCTTTATGATTTATAATCCTGACTGTGTGCTAAAACTACAGTATATTTTTAAATTCCCCGTATGTATGTTTACCACTGAGGTACTTTCGACCTGGATGAAGATCAATTAGGGCCTTCTTGTGTTCAATTTAGCATCTTGTTTAGTTTGGCAACATAACCCTTTAATAACACCCCGCATCAATCTCACAGCTTTATGTACCATGATGATGAAACATTTGAGAAGTAACTCTGCTCTAGAGGTGGTAGCTCAATGGTTAAATCTCTGGGTTACTCATTGGAAAGTCAGGGGTTCAATCCCCAAAATTGCCAAGGTGCCACTCTTGGGGCACCTGTGCTCTGTGCTTTATCATCGCTGTGATATACAAAGAATGTCACTGTGCTGTAAAGTACATGTGACAAGTATAAAAGCACATTTACCTCATTGCCCTGAAGGACTGAGTTCTTATTTTGATCAGCAACACAAAGAAACAAAAAAATATCATGGATGCTTGTATGCATTAGTTGAAGGTATCTTCCAAATGCTGTAACTGTAAAATTCACAGTTAGAACTTATATAGTAAATGCAATTTGAATGTAAATTTTACAGCAACTGTCCTGTCCTTAGCAACTGTCGTTCACTTGATTGTTTATAGTTGGTAGATGTTGCTGAGACGAGTTTCACTTAATGCACCGCCAATATCTAAAGCCTGACTAAGCTGTCCATGCAGTTTCAGACCCTACGCATCACTATTGGTTCTAGATTACCAATGTCTCCAGATTACCAGTGGACATCTTAGTCAGACTTGACATATTGATGGTGCGTTGAGGTGGTATGCTTGCCCATTTTTCCTGCTTCCAACACACCAATTTTGAGGACAAAATGTTCACTTGCTGCCTAATATATCCCCCCTTCTAACAGGTGCCATTATGATGAGATATTTAGTGTTATTCACTTTACATATAATTTTCAAATGTTCTAATGTCTTAATGTTATGCCTGATCAGTGTATGCCCATGCCATCATCTTGTGATTTCGTTCGAAGTCACCCCTGAAAAGAGTCGCCAACTGCTAACGGGAATGGCATGGAAAAGAGGAAGGTAAGTCCTAGGGGTTCAAGGGGTTAAAATTTCAGCTCAGATCAGTTGGATACCTGTAAAGCATCACACCTTCAACAGAAATCCGTCGTCTTAATGCTGATTAAAGAAACAGATGGTGTTTTAACAATTGCTCCCAGTCACTTACTAGTTATGATAGTAGTAGCATATTTTCCACATTTTACTGGAAGTCTCTTTACTCGCATGTATGTGAGCGCACAAACACACGCAAGTGTGAGGAAACACAGCTGCTTTCGGCAGCACCTCGCTAATGGCTACACATCCTTCACTAGCAATCCGGGTCATACTTGATGAAAAGTTTCCATCGCTGCTAGGTTTTTATTACCACCATAACAGTGGAAATAAATTGTACCATGCACACTATGACAAAAGATTTTATGAAAGCTTTTGTGACGCCATCAGGGAGGAATTTGTTAAGGCAGGCTGTCTAAAGTCAAACTGAAACGAAACTGTCATGCTTTGTTTAAGACAGTTACTGTGCATTATTGAATATTTTTTACAAAGAATTCAAAAGGGTTGTCATGAGCCATAATGACCAAAGGGTGCGGTGGTCTGCAGTGATCTCCCTCACACTGTAATTTGCTTATGCAGGGTTTTACACTTCTGATCTGGACAACTTAAGTGATCCAGAAAGTCACATTTGTGGCCCCTTTACAGATTATGCACTATAGCATTTGAAACTTCTCCAGTGAAGTTGCCTCGGGGGCGACGGGGCTCTGAGTCTTGACAGCAGGCCGATTTTTCCACTGTTTTAACGAGAATGACAGACGGGGAAGGAAGCACAGCGAGTATTTATAGAAACAGCTGGAATGTGCCCCTAATTGTGCTTAGTCTATTGCTCGTCTGGTCACCATTACACCACTTTTCAACAATGGCCCCCGAGAAGTGCGAGATTCACTAGTGAGTAAATCTGGGCGTCCTGTTTCCATATCCATTACTTCGCAAGCTGGAAGACATCTGGGTTTTCCTTGTCAGGACATGCGTGTGATCTTATTGGTCACTGTTTTTTGTTGTTTTTGAATCCATCCAATCAAAGACAGCATTTAAAAAGTAAAAAAAATAAGGCTGGTTCAATACTATTTGAGTAAATATATTCATAGGCCATATATTCATAAATCTTTATGGATGTTTCTTATTGATGATGGTTTTGTCTGAAAAGGAAACTGGTGGAAAAAGGATGGAAAAAATTACACTACAACAGCCATGATTTATTATTAAATACATATTTGCACTGTGTTTCTTCTGGATTTCTGGTGTTTAATTGTTTCCAAACAGCCTCCATGGTGGAACGGTTACAATATTAATAGAATTTGTCACCGACTATACCCTGAAATAAAAAGGGTTATTCAAAGGCCAGCACTATTTTACATTTTTATAAAAAAAAAAAAAAGACAATTTAAATAGAAGAACAAAATATTCATTCTTCACAAACAACTGCTTCACAAAAAGCAGCGGTAGCCTTGTGTTGAGACCTTACATAAAACCTTTGATCAGGTTTCAAACATCACCAAAGAAAGCTGATATGAGTCAAGATCTCCAGGCTCAATGTAGCCTCCCTTAAATCCACACTCTGGACCAGAGGAAAAAAACAGGATGAGCCAATCATGCTAATGAAAGGCACACTGTTTCCCAGCTTCAATAAATCAGTTGCTGTGCAACTTATGTCATGTTTACTTTCTGTTGTCACTACACGCTTTTTTTGCCCATTGCTGTGACAGTTGTTTGTGTAAATGTGCAGCTCGAATCATTTTGCGCTGGGATATGTCAGGACATCTCGGCAGGTATCGGGCGTCACTGGCCTTTTGGTAGTCTGAAAAGTATACTTTTTTTGAGAAATTATGTTATTATGGCCCTGGTAATTCTAAAACCTATCAATCAGCTGATCGTATCTTTGTCTAAGACATCACAGTGAAGTCTCAGCTTGGAAAAAATGCCTTTCATGCCTGTGTCACCTTGCATGCGACACACACTACCGGTTCTGCGAGAACATCTGTGCTGCACTCCGAAGCTGCTTGAAGAGCCAATGCTTGTTTGCATTTTTCTGCTATGACCCATGCCTTGACCTGATGTGAGAAATGGCCATTCTTTATATAGTCCACCTCCATCCGAACCAAACCACAAGATCCTTATCAGGATTTGGCCTTCCCTCTCCGGAGTTTATACTCGTTCGACTGTTTATTCCAAACACCCACGAGACCTTCGCAGCTCCTCCTTTGCCAGACAGACAGAACACACTATGAATGTTCATCCTGTAATGACCTTCTTCACTCTCAAAATGAATCACGTTTGCTAACCAGTAAAAATTGCCTGGGTCTACTTGCTATGTGCTTGCATCAATGACAGGAATACAAAGAGGAAATGGCACTTAAGTACCTCCTGTTCACTTTGGCACACACACACACACACACACACACACACACAGACACACACACACACACACACACACACACACACACACACACACACACACACACACACACACTTGTATATACACACACAATGACTCTTGGCTCCCTAAAATAAAATATGATTTGTGAAAAACAAGTCATACTTTGTGTTTTACTTCACATAATATCTAATAGGAATAATCAAAAACAAATGCAGACCATATTTTTATAGAACAAAATGATTGCATAGTAATATTTAATGACTTATTTTTTTGCCTTTAGGTTTTCTTTTTGTTTCATTCCACTTGTTTTCCTTGCATACCTCTACAGGCTTGTCAATGTGGAGGCCAAGAAGTAAAGAAGCAAAGACAGGACAGGTTATGGGCAAGTTTAAAGGTCTACTTCAAGATCAGACCTTCTCTAGTGGTGGATGTTGGATGCTGGGAGGTCTGAGTCTAACTCACATTTTAGTATCAAAAACATTACAGTTATTCAGGTTAGAGACTAGAACAATGGCGCCTCTATCATCCAGCGCTACCTGATCGCTCTCCTTCTCTCTTAAGCGTCTTGTTTTGACTCACTAACTCGGCTGCGGCGAAAGGTACGGATCCAAGAAATTCACTCCCCCAAGCAGCATGCCTTTCTGCGGACCTTCTCTTCACCTCCTTTGAACTTTTTTTTCAAAACCAAATCAGATGGCGTGTGCCAATCATGTTATAAAACAACAATGTTCTTTTGGCCATGATGCAGGCAAAAAGATATTGTTGTGACTATTAATATCATTTGTTTCCTTTAAAGGTGTAACTCATTTTAGATTACCATTTTATACTCTGTATAATTCGCTCGACTGGACCAACTCAGGTCATTGCCCAAAAACATACCTCAGAGCGGTTCAACAAGTTCGTTTAAAAGGGAACCTTGCAAGCAGTTTAAAACCAGCCACAGACTTCAGGTCAGGGCAGGATAATCTGAAGCCTAGTGATTTTCTGCATGCAGACAGATTATTAATTGCTTTGCGGTGGTGCGTTCTTTAAGATATGGAAGTTTCAACGTTGAGGGCCTAAAACCAGGAAGGCAAAAGTGACATTAATCTGAAAGATAAATTTTTTAAGTTTTTTTTTTTTTAGTTCCATACACCAATACATGAGCAAACCAATACTCTAACTATAATGGTCTGACATTCTCAATTAAGAACAGATTAATAAGCCAACAATATTTTGACTTGCAGTTATTCTGATTATGCCTTAGATTAGAGGACTAGTGACAGTGATAATGGGCTTCCAATTTGTCACGTACAGTGAATAGATGATGAATTATCAAAATACTTACAATCCCAAAGCATTAATCCCCAAAAATCACACCAGTGGTCGATAGTAATAAAGTAAATGTAATAAATTTCTGTACTTAAGTAGCTTTTTCGTGTATCTATAAGTATTACCATTTGGGGAGACTTTTACTTAACTTCACTACATTTCAAAGTTCTTACTTTTTACTCAAATATATTTTGCTTCCTTCCTATTTATAAGTGGATAAAGTCAGAATCTTTTTAATTTAACACCTGTGGCCTTATTTGCGCATTTTTTAAGTACTTGAAAAGGTTTTGGGCTCATGATAATTGTAATAGAAATCAAGTAGTGTTTGACTCATTAACATCATTCTTTTAATAGATCAGTGTGCTGAGAGTCACATTAGAGTCTTTTCACATAAACTGAGTTGATTAAGCAAAGAGTCTTGTGACAAAAATGATCATGGAACATTATAGTTATAATAAATCAGAGTACTTTGAAACACATTTGAAAGGCAAATAGTTTTGTACTTTTAATTAAGTAAATTTAATTTGAACTCAAGTACATGGGTGTGTACTTCGTCCACAACTGCCCCACACTGCTATGGTTTTCATGTTCAGCAGGGTTACTTCACTAAATGATGCAAAGCCTGTATTTCACTCAGCATTTAGGCCATATCGAAGTATTGAAAGAAGTTCAAGTTCAAGTGTATTTCTGTAGCGCTTTTCACAATGGACATTGTCTCAAAGCATCCTTATGGAACTGAAGTTGTTGAATGATGTGTATTTATCCCTGATGAGCAGCCATGGTGACTGTGGCAAAAACCTATGAGGACGAAACCTTGAGAGGAACCAGACTCAAAAGGGGAACCCATTCTCATTTAGGTGATATGAGTGTTGTGATTATAAATCTTAAAATAGTACAAAACACCAGAGAGTGAGAACTAACATGAGCACTAGAATATAAGAATATGAGAAATGTCCCTTCTACAGTCTTATACAGTCATTTGAGATTATGGAACCAAGAGCTACTGAGCAACTCATTAAAAAGCTCAACATCATAGATCCAACACCAACTCCTCCATGCCACTCAAAGAGGTCTAATTTCCAAACTCCACATGAAGTAGAGATGGTTCGGGATGTTTGCGGGTTCGGGATCCATTGCTTTAAAGGTCCATAATCTTCATGAGATGGAACACCTGAGCTGAATCTGGTGCAACCTTGGGATGCCTTGAGAAAAAGTAGTAGTGGAGAGGAATTAGCGTAGCTGCTGTTCATGATATTAACAAGCACAAGTTGATGTGCATTTCATCAGATGTCCTGGAGCACAAGGTTATTAAATGTGTTATTTGTTGGACTCGCTAAAAAGATAAGTTTTTAATCTGCACTTAAACTGGGAGAGTGTGTCTGATCCCCGAACACTGTCAGGAAGCCTGTTCTAAAGTTTAGGAGCTAAATGTGAGAATGTTCTACCACCTTCAGTGGACTTTGCTATTTTGGAACTACTAGAAGTCCAGAGATTTGAGATCTTAAAGAGCGTGTCGGATTGTAATGTGTTAAATGTCCATTTGGTGTTTTATAAGTAAGAAGCAGTAGTTTGTAATCGATTCGAAACTTAACAGGAAGCCAGTGTAGGGACGATAAGATTGGGGTTATATGATCATATTTTCTCGACCTTGTAAGAACTCTGGCTGCTGCATTCTGGACAAACTGTAGCTTGTTTATTAATGATGCAGGACATCCACCTAGTAATGCATTAGAATAGTCTATTCTGGAGGTCATGAACACATAGACGAGCTTCTCTTCATCAGATATAGATAACATGTTTCTTAGCTAATCAAAATAGCAATAGCTAATAGCTAATCAAAATAGCAATATTTCTAAGGTGGAAGAAACATGGTTGATATGTAACTTGGTTGATATGATTTTCAAAAGACAAGTTGCTGTTTAAAATAACTCCTAGGTCTTTTACTGTTGAACTAGTAGTTACAGAACATCCTTCTAAATGCAGGTTGAAATGCTGGAGCTTCTGTGTACTGTTTTTTGGGCCGATGAGCAAAATCTCTGTCTTATCAGAATTTATTAATAAAAAAATTATGCGTCATCCAAACAGCATTGTTTAAAATGCTAAATGACATACTGCTGGCCTCTGATCTGGGTTGTCTCTCTGCATGTATTACTTGGTCGCAATGCAGCATTTGATGCCAGACAGATTTAAGCAAATGGCTATTTTTCTGTCTTGGATCTTATTTGACGGATAATTTTTACCTTGTAAATGTCGAAAATGTTGTTTGAATGCATACATAAATACAATTAAACAACACCTTGGAATAAGCTTTGACTGCCGTAATGATGTCACATAGCTTCACATGTAGCAGCAACATCAGACACCAACTTAATAAAGTTAAACAAAGTGTAGAGACAACAAATGCTAAATATGACTTCATCCTAATCATTTCTGAAATGGCTAGGGCCATAGGTAGTTAAAAGCATGCCTGTATCATGCTATATGATTACTGAAGTAACTCTGGATGGCCTTTCAGTTACATCACGTACAGCAGCGAAAGCCCTCGGTCTGATTACTGACTCCAGTCTCTCATTTCCTATTTCTAGGTTGAATTGCCTTGCTGTCTAAATGTTCCAGTAGCTGACTAAACAAGCTCCACTTTGGCCAGAATGCAGGGAAACTTCTAGAGCCAGGAAATGTGACCACGTACTCAATATTTTATCCATAGTGCATTGAAATTTCACATAATAATACTTAATAAAATTTGCATTGGTATATACTTCTAATGAATGAATTACTGACTAATAGTTTTGTCCTGGCATACCTAAAGGGGAACGTTTGTTCCCAAAGGGCCACTGTGCAGAATTAAGTTATACCTGAATTCAACGATTGCACAGGAATTTCCGGGCAAATGTCTGCAGATTTCCCGACTAACGCTGGGCGATATTTTATACAACATGGCAATTGTTGCTTGTCAGCAAATCACATAATTGTGCATATCACATAAAACAACTCAAACACATAATACAAACACACAATTTCTCCACTAGGTATTTACCTTAATTTTAAAACCTTTACACCCAAGGGATTAATAAATGTCTAAAATGATTTGTTTTAATAATAGGAGTTCTCTACCGAATGCCAGAAGGGAGAAAGTAAATCTCATGGTTCATCAGGTGGGAATCAAAATGCTCTGGGCATCTCTGCCTGAAAGCTGTCTGTGATTTACAGTGGGGGAAATAATTATTTGATCCCCTGCTGATTTTGTAAATTAAGTGTATGTTCATTTTAACATATAGAGAAAGAATATAAAAAATATATACATATTATATAAATTAATTTGTATGTGATCGAGTGTTTATTTTTGATCCCCTACCAACCAGCAAGAATTCTGAGTCCCACACACCCACATTAATCCTGTCCCTTTAAGAAAGAACTCCAAATATCAACTTATTATGTGTATAAAAGTCACCAGTCACAGAATCAATCTCTTCCATTTAAACCTCTCCATCAACATGGGCAAGACCAAAGAGCTGTGAAAGGATGTCAGGGACAAGACTGCAGAACTGCACAAGGCTGGAATGGGCTACAAGACCATCAGATTGTTGCCTTGGCTTTGTCATGCTGGAAGATTCATCCACGACCCATTTTCAGTGTTCTGACTGAGGCTAGGAGGTTCTCGTCCAAGATTCTACATCGGCTGAATGAAATACCTTTAAATTTAATTGTACATTTTATGACAGCCAGGAACCTTAACAGAACATTCTGAGTTTAATAACTTTATATAGGCTGTTAAGGTTTATATAGTAGTAGTAGTGAGTCTTCACAATTGGAAATATTTTATAACCGTGCCTAAAATGCCTATAATGTTTTCAACTTGTAACACGTCTCACAAATGCTTGACATTGAAACCCTAGTTTCAAAATTACAAAAAACACTTGTGCAAAAATTACAATTTTTTTCTGGCCATCTGTGGACATCATCCCCTGTATTTATTAGGTCCTTCTGTAGCAGCATCTAAAAAACTGAATAATAGTGCTGAATAATAGTTTGCCTCTTGGCACTGAGTGATATCACAGAGGCACTTGAGTAACTGCAGTGTGAAGAAAGTGTGGCAGACTGCTTGTAAACCAATTTACTTTCATCTCTGTAAGTGAAGTATATTAGTGAAACTGAGAGACTGCAACAAATACCCTTTTGCAAAACCTTTTAGACAGTTAGATATGTCTGCTACTGTTCTTAACAGAAACTGAAATCGTTAAATTTCCAACTATGTGCCTTCTTCACATACCTGAATACATAGAATAGGGGTATCTCAGGAGAAAGGGATAGCTCAGAAGTTAAGATGTTGGACTTCTGATCAAAAGGGTGAGTTCAAATCCCACCAACTCTAAGCTGCCACTGCTGGGCCCTTGAGCAAGGCCCTTGACCCCCAACTGCTCAGTTGTATGAATGAGATAATTGTTGCTGAGATAAAAGTCGCTTTGATAAGAACGTCTGCCAAAATATCATAAATGTCAATGAATACAAAAAAATTACAACATCAAATATGAAGGTAGTTGGGGTGACCCCGAATAGTCAAAGATTCAATGCTTCAGTAGGAGGAGCCTAATTTGAATACCAATCTCACAGTTGAATCTTTGCAGAGTTGAAACAAGGATCAAGCCATTTTGTTTATATGGGGTGCTCAATGTATGATTTTACATAGCACCACAGGTTTTCACTCAATAAGTTACAGCCTATTGAGAAATATAATGCTGTATATAAAAAAAATTAAAAAGTAAAGATTTATGTTTCACAGTTTCATGATCTGTGACCTACACAGGAGCATCATAGTGGCAGGTATTTAAATATTTAACAATGTCTGGCAAATTCTTTAAAGGTATATTCTGTTCTAATTTTATTATTATTTATTATTTTATATATGTAAATGAATTTTCAATTGTTTTTCGGTGCATCTATTTTGTGCTATTTCCTGCAGTTATTTATTCTGTTTTTTTTGTTTTTTTTTACGTTTATTGATCCAAAATTTTTCTATACATTTTATTCTATATCTTTGTCTGATGTTTTGTACATCATGGCTTTATTAGTGCAATCGGTTTATAAATGCCATAACTTGGCAGGCAGTTGTGGTTGCTTTATTAGAAAAGTTGTTTCTTTGTGCTGTGTGTGAGAGAAAATAATATTTGTCCTACTTACTTGTTGACTACGTGGTGTTCAATCGACTATTAGCAGGACTCCAGATTCTGATTTGAGTATGAAAATCCTTAGTTGCGGACAACCCTGGATGACAGACATGTGACTTTCGGTCCAGGTCCTCATTATATCAGCTTGCATTACTAAAGCACTATATATAATCTAAAATGAGAAAGTTCAGGAAACCTAAACGTTCATGTTATGTGCCTGTTTATCTCACCTGCTAAAGCTCCTTGTAGCCTACAATTCCTAAATGGCACCAAATGGTTCCTGGTTCAGTGACCAGCTTCACACAGCTTTTCTGAGAGCTCTTCAGCACTGATAAACAGAAAATTCAGCTCTCTTCAGTATATGTATATAAATGCATGCTGGTACTATATGTGTACTGAAATTAAAGGTTCCCTTTGCCATTTAGTTACTTTGGACTTGTTTTATGCTACATGTAACTTTACTTGTCTGACTGCTTTTAGTGTTTGTTACAACAGTGTATATTTTCTGGTTGGTTGCTTTTGGAGGACCTGCCTTGGTGTTATGCTTGATGCTTGGCTTTTGTTCTGGTTATACAGGAAAATGAAACAAATGCAGATGAACTTCATTTTAGGTATCACTATATAACTAGTGTCAGCCACTCTCAGTGCCGGTCCCAAGCCCGGATAAATTGGGGAGGGTTGCGTTAGGAAGGGCATCCAGCGTAAAACATGTGCCAAATCAAACATGCGGAGGATCCGCTGTGGCGACCCCTAACAGGAGAAGCCGAAAGAAAGTTTTTATATTGTTTAAATCTATGGTTTCATAGAGCCAAAAGATACGGTTATACACTTGTAGTGTGTACACTTACTGATTTTGTTCTATGAGTACTGGGATTAGTTGCTGTTCTACTGTTGTGAACACCAAAAAAAACATGAGTTTCTCAGTTCATCAAACAGAATCTGACTTGCACCTGGCACAGAGTTAAGACAAAGGAAGAAGAGAGAAAATCTAACCTGAGAGGAAATGATACAACAGTGCACACACACACACACACACACACACACACACACACACACACACACACACACACACACACACTCATTGTGCTAGTATTCTCAGTTATTTTAAACAAGATATATTACCTTTTTTCTTTTTTTTTAAGAATCATAAATAAGAAAATCTCGTAGGATTACCCTTAGTGAGATGATCACAAGTACATAAAAATCAGTTTTTTTGCTCTGGAAGAAATTTTATTTTGTTAACTCACCTGACCCCAAAAGAGCAGCGGATTCCTTTCTTTGAAAAACCAGGCCCAACTCCCAGGTTTTAGATATGACCACTCAAGCATGACTGGTTGTAACATACAAACAACAGGAATAGTTTATTTGAAAGTATTCCTACCCACTGCTGAGTGTTGGTTGTACAGAAATTATGTAAAGTGAGGTGGTCTCAATGTGCTCATAAAAGTCACAAAAAACATATAAAACCTGGTGGGAAAACACTTGTGCTGCTGGGAAACATATTATATCCCAAAATAATCATAGAATATCATTGTATTTATTAATGCCATTGGTTTTCAGCAACCATAACTATAAAATTAATGGTTTTAGTGGTGAAAATGTATTTTTTTCCAATAAAAAACTTTAATAATGTGCTTGTTTTGATTTATATTAATATTTTAAAAAATAAGGTAATTTTATACCTAAGGATAACAAGGTAAAATTGAGTTACTGGCATTGTGCCGGTTCTTTTTGTAAATCTGAAAAAAGTGGATTGTTTTTCTTTCTGGCAAGTTGTCTCCAACACTTACTTACACTCCCACTGATTTACTATCGTGTTTCTATGAGGTTTCTTGGTTATAAATGAGATAAAATGTATTTATATAATGGTGACAGGGTGGTTCAGTGGGTAAAGTTGCTACTTCAATGCTGCAAGGTCCTGGGTTGATTCATAGCTTGGGGATCCAAAGCATTTTCAAATACATTCTAAATGTGCACTTGTGGGTTTCTTCTGTGAATGCCAGTTTCATCCCAGGTAGATAGGTATACTGAATACTGAAAAAATTGATATTGATTTATTTCTATTGTAAGTTATTACAGTGGATTATATTCCAATTAACTAATTAATATTTTAAAACAATTTGCCAATAATTCCACTTTTCTTTTATTGGTTACAAAATGAAATATGTTTTTTATCCAGTTAGTTACACTGGATGTAGTAAAACAGATAAAGTTTCTGGTATCAATTACATTATAATTGCTACAAATGGGTCCAACAATAAAATATTTTTGAAATGTACCACAAAAGCACAAACTACTCTGTTCCAAGAATGAACTGGTAGTGGCTCAGTGTTGGACTTTGAATCAGAAGGTCATGAGCTCAAATCCCAAAACCACCAAGTTACCAGTGCTGGGTCCTTAAGCAAGGCCCTTAACACTCAGTTGTAAGTTGCTCTGGATAAGGGCCTAAAAAAATGCTGAATAAACAATTTTTCACAGAAACATTCATTATATCAACATTTCAAAGTTGTTCATGTGTTAGTAAATAACAAAAAGTAAAAAACTTGCTCATTAAAAGTCTGATGAAGTGTGTAATTCTGCAACTCAGCAGTGTAGTAATTTTGTTGGATTTGCCCAGCAGATAAAGTTACTGTTCTATCTATAGTTAAAACATGTTTTCTCAAATAATCTAATAAGTATCAGCTAAAAGTAAAATGTAGAACCTTTGGACTTTCCAAATCATAATTGCTGTTCTTTTTTTAGAGGAATAAGTGACATTCTTCACATCTCAGCTGGAAGAAAATGTTAAAACAACTCATGAACCATTCAACTAAAACATTGTTTTTATTACCCATAGGCCTCTATATTATTAAAGGCAATGTGCACCATGGATCACATTTTTTTGGTTTTAAAATGTGCAATGTGTTCTGTTTTTACAAATTTCCATATCCAAATTACTCAAATTAGAGGTTCTAAAATAAGAGTGACAGACAATCTGATCAAAGTACACGATTCAAGCTCACTTCAAAAGCCGAGTCACCCGATATCTTCACAATTCTTTAATAGACAGAACTCAAATTCTCTCATTTCAGCACCACTGGCACTTAAGCCAACACAATCAATCTCTAGTCCAAAGGGTACACTTTTTCCCCTACACTCAGACCATCATAGTGGCTTTGAGGGAAAGATTTCTAGATGATCGAGATATTCTGTTCCGACAGAACATCTGAGACTCACGAAACATAATAGCTAAATCTACAAAAACACCATCGAAATGCATGACTGATTTGCAGTATGCATTAGCAGGCAAAGGAATTCACGAAATGCTCTGACATGATGACTCACTTTCCCCAGGCTTTGCTCCACACACCGCCGCTATCCCTGGGGTTGTGGTTGTTCAGTGTCTGCTGTTTACTGAAAGTGCACAGCCAGCTTCTCCGATATGGTTGGAAAAGTCTAGGTGAAAGAGCCCACCGCAAGTCTCACATTGTTTAGACTTTGTTGTCTTGCTTATGGCTTGACAACATTCCCTGAAGGAAGGAACAAGCCAAGAAGGTCAGACTCCAGGACCTGTTATCTCTGGCCTGGCAAGGTCAAAGCTTTTCCAGTTAAATTTAAGTCCGAATATGTCTAGTCTTACCATTGTTGGCTGATTCAGCCTCTGCTGTTTCTATTTAAAGCTTCACCTCATTGTTGACCATCTGATTGCCATAGTTTAAACCATTCCACAGTACTTTATCTGTCAAATGATCAACTACCAACAATTGAGTTGACATTAAATTCCAAAACAAATGTCCGATACATTTTGTAAACAACTTTACGTTTAAACTTTTATAGTTTATGTCACTATATCACAATTAGCACCCTTCGTGGACTTTCCCCCCCTACATTTTTGTCTCTATTCTCTGTGATGCATTTACATATTTAGAGTCAATTGTCTGGAAGATATATATCTGTTTGCAACAATTTAGTTCACAACATCTCCATCAGAGCATAAAAGTAAAAGTTGTGTAGCCCAGCTACGGTTATTATTAAACACTCCTTTTACAGGGGTATTTATAAGGGTTTTGATGCATGCATGTCATAACAGTGTCCATGTGTTCTATTCCTATACTTGTGCATTTCCTCTTTAAGAGTTAAATTATAATCTTTGTTACTGATGCACTTGTTTGCAACATGTCTTTGCCTGACAGTCTGTTTTGTGATTGGCTGAAATTTGGCTTCATCTCGCTCCTGTGAGTGTAATTAGAAGGCTGATTGGAGCAAGAAGAGATGAGTGTTTAACCTGTTGAGATTGCCTTTCTCTAGGTCCATTAAGATGGACTGAAACCTGCATATTCTGCATATTCTAAAAACAATGTATAATCAGCCTGTTGCTGCACATTATTTGTACTATAACCATTTTTATAAGTAATCAGTTATTAAAAGAGAAATGCAACAATGCTGACTGTTGTTTTTCATGTGTCAATGACTCTGTATGTGTTCGGTTGCTTTATAAAAAAATATATATATATATTAATAATAATAATTGCACTGTTGTGATGGTGTACTGATGCAAACTGTATCCAACTAGCTAGAAGCAAACATGCTCCAGTGGCCTATCTCAGTTTGCTGTAGGTCAAATAAAATAAGGACACAAATCATATTTGTCCTAAAAGCCATTAGACTAATACCTATGGCCTAGTAAAACAAAGCCAAATGAGGTGTTGTCAGGGAACCACCAGCCACGCCCCCCCTCAGCACATTCGCAGTGCCTCGCCGTCATACGAATTACCTTCACCTGTCTCCAATATACATCCTCCCTTTATAAGGCCCCCGTTCGCACTCACTCACCGACTGATCTACGGTTCATTCTGCCGATCTTCCCTGGACTACCTGTCCCAAGGCTAATACACGTCCTATTCGTACTCTGGTTTCTGACTCTGTCTGGGTTCCGTTTCAGATCCTGTCAAGGGACTCAGCGCCACTCTCCGGGAGCAAATCAGCTGTTCAATCTGCACCAAGGGTCTTTTTAGCTGACGGATTACAGTCTTTTTCAACCTAGCAGCCACCAGCGGTTGGAACGAAACCGCTCTTCTCGGGGCATACCGCCAAGGGTTAAACACGGACATTAAGTTGGCCATGGCCATCTATGATGACACACTTGGATTGGAGGCTTTCATTCAGTGGTCCATCTGCATTTCCCAGTGGCTGGTCGGTTTGTCAGTCTCCAGAGACGGAACCTGCTGATATTTTACTGATATTTATGGTATTTGGCAGACGCCATTATCTAGAGCGACTTACAACTGAGCAGCAGAGGGTTAAGGCCCAGCAGTGGCAGCTCGGTATTGGTGGCATTTGAACCTGTGACCTTTAGATACAAAGTCCAATGCCTCTACCACTGAGCCACCACCTCACTGCTCCCCCCCTCCATCTCCTCCACTCTGGAACCCATGAAGGCCGGATCCCATCAGCTGTTGAAGAGAGACAGAGAGAGCGTCGCCTCGCGGCTGGGGCAGACTAGCTCCAGCTGTGCCAGGAAGAGAGGGATGCGAGGGCTGACCTTCCAAACTATCCAAGGGAGACCCTTAGGGTGTTGCTGGGTAAAGTACTGTGCCCCGGGGGTCATGCTCCAGGTCAGCCTGTTCCATCGTGATGGGATCCGGGATCTTGTTCTGGAGAAGTCTACAGCAAGCGTAATACTGGGTCGACACTGGCTGGCAAAACACTTCCCCAAGTTTTTATGGAACCCCTGTGACATCCTCGAGTGGAGCCCCGGTGCAGAGAGCAGTGTGTGCATCACCTATCCTGTCTACGCCCTAAACCGATTCCCCTAACGATCACACTCGTAGAGAGCCCTACAACCTCCGTGGAGGTGGAGATTCCCCCTGAGTACTGTTCATTTGTGGACGTATTCAGTGAGCAGGCAGTGACCTGCCTTTCCCCCCAACGCCCTTGGGACTGCACCATAGACCTGGTGCCAGGTGCTAAACTACCTACAGGACGGGTGTACCCCTTGTTGGTTCCGGAGCACGCAGCTATAGAGGATTACGTTTAGCAGGCCCTCTGGCAGGGCTTCATCGCTTTATCCTCTTACCCCGCTGCCTTCAGCTTCTTCTTAATGCAGAAGAAGGGAGGGACTCCGGCCCTGTTCAGACTATTGTAACCTAAACACCCAGATCGCTACACTCCCATACCCGCTTCCTCTGGTTCCAGCCGCCCTGAAGGACTTGCGGGGTGCACAGATCTTTACAAAACTGGTTCTGCTCATATTCACTGGTCTGGAAGTGATGAACAAACCCTTTCCCGGGCTGAGACAATCTAGCTAGCTTCAGGGTTGGCCGACTTCTCCTCACGATGTCTAGCTTTTCTAGAAAATGGATTTTTAAATATGTCCAAAACCAAATCATTTTCTATTTCTCCGTAGGCACAAAAATGTCTAACTCAGATGTATTAATGTGTGCAGCGCACTACACGTGTTTTGCCAGTCGAACTTGGCTGTAACAGTTTCCCTTTGACCAACCAATCAGAGAACGCAAAAATTAGCTAGCTAGCTGGCTCTGTGAGGCGAATATGAAATCTGACTGGTTGAAGAAATATTTCTTAAGGAGACTATAGTAAAAAAAAAAAGCCCAACAGAACAGACTTTGCAGATTAGATTGAGACATACTGGAATCAGTGCAGCTGTTGGGAATAAATTATTACAATTTCATGGAACAAATATCAGAATTTAGGTTGTAAATGTAGGTCAGTGCTTCTGATAGTGTTTAGTCCCTGCACTGCAAGTAACTTAATTCACATGCCAACATGGTCATTATGCAAAGTTGCCGTTATCCAAAGGCCCTGGGTTGGTACTGTTTGTGATCAGGATAATTGGCAATACGACCAATGTTCAATTCCAATTGCAGTAGCTTGAGATGGTCCTACCAAAAGCAAAAAGAGGGCCAAAATCAATCTATAAAGAAATGTATTTAAGACAAGCATCAATATCAAAGTACAGTAGCTTTGGGTCTTCACTGTACACAAGTGCCAGTTGGCAGCACTCTGAAACAGCATGTTGCCAAACACCTCACCCAACTGTCAGAGTCAATAAAGACCATCATAATGCTGGAGTTAACCATACTACATAAAAAAATTCTCTGCGGGAAAATCTGAGTGGAAAACAGAAAATTGATAGTTTCATATAGTATCATCTTGATTTTACAAAGTCAGGTACAAAACTTACCATAAAGGCATAAAGAGGAGATAGAAAGTAGCAGCATGACATTAGGTGATTTCTGAACATCCATAGTGACAACTACATGAAACAAACAAACAAACACAGAAGTTTCCCAAGAAAATATAACAAGAAATTTGGCTGGGGTTTGGGATTGACAGTGGCAGCAAAGTTTTGAGAAATGGACAGCACAAATATATGGCATAATATTGGTGTTGCTACTTTTCGGATATACATCGAGTGTGAGTAGAAATCATGTTTTCAGGTTATTTTTTCACGTTTATTACTTCAGTTTTAATTATACTTCTGTTATACATGCTATTTACCCTTGATTGATGTTACCAAAAAAGTTATTCTACAGAAATTTGTTCTGGACCAAATTCCATGTTATATTTTTTAGTGATCTTTAGAAAGACTGTGTATATGTTCATGAGGAAGGGGTACTTCCTAAAAAAAAATTTTTTATTCAGGGATTAAAAAATGACTGAAGAGCCAGGGTCAGAGTTCTAAATAGTGAGGTGACCAGGTTTCACACAGTGCTCTAATGCAGTCCTAAAAATGAACACATGAGGAAGACAACTCATCATCGAGGAAGAGTCGGACCCTACTGGCTGGTCTTCATACTTACACACACTGATTACAAGAAATTCCAGACAGAAACTTCTACATTAGATTAGCACAAAGCAAACAGGTCCTGTTTAAGTTCCAGACCTGAACAGTGTCAAGCTGTTTGGATAATTTTTTTTCTTAATTAAATTCGACAGTTGCATTGGTTGCTCTCCTCTATGCACATCTTGCAAACATTTGATCTCATTGTACCTCCCAACAAATCAAAGACCACCTACAATCAACTCTCAAACACAGTCAGCTATCAAAATATGAACATACTCTGTTCTCACACAACCTACGAATGCGAGTAGGAGAATCTAGCCAAAGGAATGAGCATACAGAATAGTGCTTCTACAGCCACTGCCAATCCTCTGTATCTGATTTATTTTTCACTGTTGTGTTCTCAACTCAGAAGGCGATTTGCATCCATATCAGTGTCTCTCCGGTGAAGGTAGATGGATGTGGTCATGGGTGTGGATCAGAAATCCAGTACTTGAGTCACGCCATTTGAACATTTTCCATATCAGCTTATTCACTGCAGTTTCTCATCCGCTTTCCCTCATATTACCTCACCGCAACCATTAGTCTCCACTCTTTCTCTCTCTCTCTAGCCCCCACCACAATGGGGTAAACACACTTCCCTACTGAAAAGTTTTCCATACTGACCATACATAAACACTGTTTAATATGAACTCCTTAGTATGAGCACAGCACAGTGTCACTTTATACCACACTATACTGCACATGGACACTTAAGACACTTTAAGGACAATCACACTAAATTACTTTAGTTTGTACTCTGTCAATATCTGCCATACTCATCCATCTCTTTCTGGAATTCATGTATATACATATATTTTTCTATACTTTATCCATTTTTTATTTATTTACTTTATATTTTTTATTCATATATTCTATTTCTTTTTTTTATGTATGTGTATGTGACAAATAAAAAATTAGAATTAGAATTTTGAGATATGCAACTCATAAAAAAATGAATATAATGAATAAGTTTATAATTCAATAACTCACATTGTCAATGTTATGTGCTGCCAAAATGTATATTGAACCAATTGTCATCTGGATTAATGTACAAAGGAAGACAAAACACTTCATTAGTTATTTTCTAGAATTTGGACAATTTCTAAATCTATTTATATCTACTTAGAAAAAAAGTTAACAAAAAAGGAAAATTTAGCACATGTAAAATTTAGGAGACTTTATTACAGGTGTCTCCAAATGTTTTCTGTGAGGGACGCATGATTTTTCCTTTCTTTAATTGGGGGCCGGATTGGTTTGTAACTGAAAATGACTACCAGTATTATACCTCCTAACGCTAGATTTGTTTATTTTGTTATGCACTGTTTTTTACTTTTAACAAGATTTGTAGCAGATTAAAACAAGTATAAATAGATTATTAGACATTGTTATTATCATAATATAAATGTGAATTTTTATATTTATTGCTATTGAAGTCAAAACATGTACTTATGCAAATGCATGTGGTTGATGGGTGAATCTAACAAATAATTAGGCTTCGTTAATAACCAGAGGTCGACCAGTTTTACCAATACAGATAGCTAGGTTGGATTGTATTTGCAAAAACCAATTAATTAACCAGTATTTTTTAAAATTGATACTGAATAAAAACTCAATGTAAAATAGTACTGACCTTTATTAAAAAAAAGTAATAAATCATGAAAATGTGCTAACGGAAATAAATATGAATATATTCATTAATACATATAATTATATAAGTAATAAATTATAAGTAATAAATATATCTCTTGCCGTTCAGCGTACAGTCTCGTGTAAAAACAAACAGCATGAAGAGTCAATGATTCGCCTCTAGAGGCCGCTCTCATAATGACAGAGGACCGGGAGCTGGAAAAACTATGGTATGGATTTTTCCGAATTCCAGCAATAAACTGTCAGTGCTTTAACCGTTATTAATAACTAAGGTAAATTTTAGTTTGAAAGCCAACCTTAAGTATTAAATACAGATATGATATGAGTAAAACATAATCATATCTGAGACATATTTTTATAAATATGTCTCTGTTCAAAAGGCCATTTCCCATGTGGGGGTGGGCCTTACTCAGCCCACAGGTGTAGTTTGGAGACCCCTGCTTTATTACACATAATATACAGTATTGTTCAAAATAATAGCAGTACAATGTGACTAACAAGAATAATCCAGGTTTTTAGTATATTTTTTATTGCTACATGGCAAACAAGTTACCAGTTGGTGCAGTAGATTCTCAGAAAACAAACAAGACCCAGCATTCATGATATGCACGCTCTTAAGGCTGTGCAATTGGGCAATTAGTTGAAAGGGGTGTGTTCAAAAAAATAGCAGTGTATGCCGTTGACTGTACAAACTCAAAACTATTTTGTACAAACATTTTTGTTTCTAGGATTTAGCAATCCTGTGAATCACTAAACTAATATTTAGTTGTATGACCACAGTTTTTTAAAACTGCTTCACATCTGTGTGGCATGGAGTCAACCAACTTGTGGCACCTCTCAGCTGTTATTCCACTCCATAATTCTTTAACAACATTCCACAATTCATTTACATTTCTTGGTTTTGCTTCAGAAACAGCATTTTTGATATCACCCCACAAGTTCTCGATTGGATTAAGGTCCGGGGATTGGGCTGGCCACTCCATAATATTAATGGAACCAAGACTTTGCTCGTTTACTAGTGTGTTTGGGGTCATTGTCTTGTTGAAACAACCATTTCAAGGGCATGTCATCTTCAGCATAAGGCAACATGACCTCTTCAAGTATTTTGACATATGCAAACTGATCCATGATCCCTGGTATGCGATAAATAGGCCCAACACCATAGTAGGAGAAACATGCCCATATCATGATGCTTGCACCACCATGCTTCACTGTCTTTACTGTGTACTGTGGCTTAAATTCAGAGTTTGGGGGTCGTTTTACAAACTGTCTGTGGCCCTTGGACTCAAAAAGAACAATTTTACTCTCATCAGTCCACAAAATGTTCCTCTTTAGGCCAGTTGATGTGTTCTTTGGCAAATTGTAAACTCTTCTGCACATGCCTTTTTTTTTTAAAAGAGGGACTTTGCGGGGGATTCTTGAAAATAGATTAGCTTCACACAGACGTCTTCTAACTGTCACAGTACTTACAGGTAACTCCAGACTGTCTTTGATCATCCTGGAGCTGATCATTGGCTGAGCCTTTGCCATTCTGGTTATTCTTCGATCCATTTTGATGGTTGTCTTCCGTTTTCTTCCACGTCTCTCTGGTTTTGCTCTCCATTTTAAGGCATTGGAGATCATTTTAGCTGAACAGCCTATAATTTTTTGCACCTCTTTATAGGTTTTCCCCTCTCCAATCAACGTTTTAATCAAAGTACGCTGTTCTTCTGAACAATGTCTTGAACGACCCATTTTCCTCAGGCTTTCAAATGCATGTTCAACAAGTGCTGGCTTCATCCTGAAATAGGGGCCACCTGATTCACACCTGTTTTTTCACAAAATTGATGACCTCAGTGATTGAATGTCACAATTTTTTTGAACACACCCCTTTCAACTAATTGCCCAATTGCACAGCCTTACGAGCGTGCATATCATGAATGCTGGGTCTTGTTTGTTTTCTGAGAATCTACTGCACCTACTGGTAACTTGTTTGCCACGTAGCAATAAAAAATATACTAAAAACCTGGATTATTCTGGTTAGTCACATTGTACTGCTATTATTTTGAACAATACTGTATTTGGATTAAGTTTGGAACTCAGGTCTGAAGTCAGTTGGAACTAATTTAACAACACTTGTAATTTCATTTTTGAAGTTTCACACGCTGAGCTGTAATTAGAGTAGGTTTCACAATTGAAAATGTGCCAGAAGTATGAATGTGGCAATAGTAATCCATATACAAACATGCTGTTCACATGATATTTACTAATTCTTCTGCAGTGGTCAGCATTATGGTGAATCCAGTTTGTATCTTGGTAATCACATGCATGCATCCACACCTATAGCAAATTATCAATCACCTACAACTTTTTGGGAGGCAGAGGAGAAACTGGAGAGCTAAGAGAAAGCCTAGGTGAATCAAACTCTCAAAGCAAGAATTGAGCCCTATCATAAACAGTAAGAGTAGAGTGCTGCTTGGGTAAAGTATACATTTATCCAGAGCTATCCAGTTTTAGGATTCTAATTGTTAAGTATTCTTTTAATTAAATCTGAGGCACTGAGTAAGAAATTGATTGAACAAGGGAGCCTAGAGCTGTAAGGTGCAGCTACATGGTGTGTTACAGAGTCAGGCTTTTCACAGATTAGCATTAGCATTCTAATATTTTAAATATTTTTGTCCAAACTTCACATTGGGGGCTCTACTTGGAACCATCTCTAAATGGGAAAAGTTGTTGCAGGGTATGATTTAGAACCTAAGTGTTTCCATAAAGGGACCATAAAAGTGGTAAATAGAACCATTTTTTTCCATTTGGTGAATACATTACCATAGACAGACCTATACTTTCTCCCAACTACATTTTCAAACATTACAACTTACGCACACACAACTAATTGTGTAAGTGCTGACGTTGATTTAAATTTCAAACAAATCTAAACAGATCTATCAAAAAATCCACAGCAATTTATTTTATGCAAGTTTCACTACTTATCTAGTGAGCTTGCATTGCGAACATTTTTCTAAACATTTTATCGTATTTTCAGCTATTATTAAACTAGTTTACATTCGAGAGATTTAAAATTAAGCTGATGTTAGTTAGCTTTAGCTAGTGATCTTCTATGTTCCCTGGGTCATTTAAAAATGGGAACTAATTTACCATCAGTAATAAAAAATCAGTTTATTATAGACAGGCATGTTTTTCTTTTGTTAAATCTTGTCGTATATTTTTCATACTGAATGTGTTATATGAAGAATGTAAGTTTGACTTGAATTGAATTGCTGTATGTTGGTCCTGTTCATTTTACATTGTATTCACAGTAAATTATATTATATAATCTTATATATTGTATAATATTGGTATTATTATATAATATTGTGCCTGCAGGAGTTTCCACTATTAAAAAATGGCAAGCTGTATTTCTGTAAATAACTCCATCATAATGAGTGATCGATGACCAGGAGCATTTTACACAGAATACAAACGTGATGTGCACAAAGCAGAGTTTCTGGTGAAGCTCAACAAATTCAACACAGACAGAAATGATCAATGTTTGGGGCAGCCAGAAGAACACACTTTTTAATGTGTGAGGAAACGGAAATACTGACTAGTTCAATCAGATTCCCATAAAAGCAGGGCCAATCGATGGCCCAGTGCCCATGGGTGAGATGGAAAGTGTGGAGAATTGAACATTCACAGACACACACATAGCATCGCAAACTGTTTGAATTCAGCAGGGCCAGCTGGGATTATCTATTGATCACTGAAACATGAGCGAGAAAGGTCAATGAGAGATGTCATCTGTTGTCAGCTGTTTCTTGTGTAGATCCATTGAGTTTTTGCTGCTGCTGTTTGGTGGGGGTGTAATGGTTCACGTATTCATATCGAAATATTTTGGCAAAGAGCTGCATTACCCAAATTGGGTCCAACAAAACTATTTAATTACATGTTTTCCATTTATTTAATTTAAATTAATCAATTTAATTTGTGCCAATTTAATTAATTACTCAATTTAATCAATGTAATACTTTTTTTTTATCGCATTCATTTAATTTATTATTTTGATAAAGTAATTATAAAATATTATTTTATATACTCTTTAACCAAGCAGGCATTTCATTCATTTTTTTATCATTCATTTATTATTTCATTTAAAAACTCTTAAAATGTGAATGATCACAAATGTCAATAATAATAATAACCGTATAATAATAACCGTATAATAATAATAATAATAATAATAATAATAATAATAATAATAATAATAAATCAACCATATTAACTATACCGTGATTGAACTGACTTAAAAACCGAGGTACGTACTGAACCGTAAATTTTGTGCACAGTTACACAAACCGTTTGTTCAGCGGTTTTACTGTTTCTGTAGTAACAACCCATTTACAGGATAATAAATAGTGCATTCTCCACAAAGTTTAATAAACTCTTTACTTGTTTATATTGTGTTGGTGATTTTCAAACCCAGTGTGAAGGAGGAGGATAGGGGGCACTTTTCAGTCACGAACACAAACACTAAGAGTATAGCTCAGCTAGGCTCTCTGGTTTGTTGCATTTCCTTGATGACAAAACAGCTGATTTCTAAACTATGCCCATGCCACCACAGTGTTTAACATTCAAGGATAGAGTATACACTGTCGGTCCTTCACAACAATCAACACATTTTTTGGCATAGAACCATAGGGATGCCCTTTCCTGTTTCTTCATGACATGACAAGTCAGTACAAGAGTGAGAGAACCAAACGTGTGTTGGAGGACAGACTTCAAAAAATAGAGTTCCAATAAAGTCAATGCCAGCAACAAAAACAACAACAAACATGGGATTTATGGGCATATTAGCAGTAAATGTTACAATAATCAATTAAAGATTAGGAAAGATCATTCATTATTAAAATAAAAACTGCAATTTTTGGAAGATTTCTGCAGTAGAAAGAAGAAACACCAGTGAGTAGCTCAGTGGGTGTTGGATCAGAGGTTTGTGAATTCAAATACCAGCACTGGCAGGTCGCTGCCGCAGCGCCCTTGAGCAAGGCCCTTAACCCTCAAGTTGTATAAATTAGGTAATTGTATGAGGTTGTATTAAAAATTTAGAGACGCAAACGTGAAATTCTGCATGAAACTGGGCAAATAAGCCACAGAGACGTTTGACAATGACATACGTTTGACATGCGGTGATGCTTCAACAAGTCATTCGAGGTGTTTTGAGTGGAACACACACTTCAAGAGTGAAAGGACATCACCGGAAGACGGCGAGAGATCAGGAAGACCTTCGACGAGCTTAACCCCAAAAATGTCAGAACCATTCGGTAACTTGTGCATGATGATCGTCTGAGAACAATCCACGTGATCTCAGTTCCACGCCCACAATACTCGCCAGATTTGACTCTTGCAGACTTCGCCGTCTTCTCGAAAATGAAGATCCAGCTCAAAGTTCATTGTTCTGACACTGTTACGGAATCGCAGAAAGGTGCATGACATGTTTTGAAAGGAAGACTTCCTGAATTGCTGTATTACACAAGTCGCCGCTCTATTTTGAAGGTGATCGTGTGTAAACTTAGATAAATAAAGTACTCTCTTGTAAACAGTGCTAGTCTCGAAAAATTTTTATACCACCTCTTAAATTGCCAAACATGGAAATGTACTGTAATGCAAATGGCTTGTTATACTGTTTTCCTCATACACTATTTCATAATTTTTAAAGTAAGATATATGCATGTATTGAGTGAAAACCTCTGAGATTTTAGTGATTTTATTTGTCAAAATACTTTTCTATTAGAGTCATTGGTAAATGGAATGACAATAAAATATAGCATGTATCACTCATTAAAACTCTATGTTTAAACCTGGCTACAGATTCAGGCAGCAAGCAAATCAGAGCGGCTGATCTCTGTCTAAAAACAGCCCAGAGTAGAGGGCAGCTGACTGTCTGGCGGTATATTGTCAGCCTCTGGCAGGACAACACAACCCTCCCATTGAAAAAGTTCCCTTGTAATGAGGTCATGCTGCCCAGGAACCCAATCATTGATAGAGACAATAGATGCATACCGTGGCCCATTCATAACCAAACTGACTCACACTAGTCGAAACACTACAAATGCACCAAACACACGCCCTGCTTCTGTAACACATCACAGGGTGGCTTGACTAATCATTTTCCTGGGCTGAAATGTGATCACAAATAAATGTAATTTATAGCTGCTGCTGCTGAATGCCAAACACAAAGTGTTGTAAAAGCAGATATGACCACAATGCAAATTACAGGTACTTATTAATGTACTCTTTATCACAATAGCAATCAACATAAACAGGGACTTATAGAGTTTTCTGTGAGGACACACTGTAGTTAGTCAAAGGTAACACTCTTACTTTATGTTGGCCAACTTGGGAAAATCTTCAAGAGAGAGATAGAAGCTGGGGAGAAAACTGTTAATATAAATGAAGTGAAAAAAGGAATTAAAAAGTTAACTATAAACAGATAAATAGGGATCATGGATATAGTGTGTTTTGGAGAACTGGGATGCTTCTCTCTCTTTCTCTCGTTCAAGTTAAACATGTTCCTGAGGTACACAAGAGCATTGAGGATGGATTTGGACTTTACTTAACGTCAACAGTCTGCTTCAATGGCTCAGGACCACCAGTTGCACTTAATCACCTATCACACATCAACAACGATGAACTGTACACACAACTAGACATTCGGTGCCACCCAGATGAGGACGAGGTTTCTCTTGAGTCCGATTCCTCTCAAAGGTTTCTTCCTCATGCCATCTCAGGGAGTTTTTCCTTGTCACAGTTGCCACTAGTTCTCTTATTAAGGACCAACTTACAATTATAAGGAACAAACCTATACGTTTTTTATTACCATTTAATAGAATAGAATAGAATAGAATAGAATAGAATAGAATAGAATAGAATAGAATAGCCTTTATTTGTCACATATACATTACAGCACAGTGAAATTCATTCTTCGCATTTCCCAGCTTGCTCAAAAGCTGGGGTCAGAGCGCAGGGTCAGCCATGATACAGCGCCCCTGGAGCACAGAGGGTTAAGGGCCTTGCTCAAGGGCCCAAGGGTGGCAGCTTGGCGATACCGGGGCTTGATCCCCCGACCTTCCGATCAGTAACCCGGCGCCTTAACCACCAAGTAGCTACCACCTCTCCCTCCCCCACTTTATCTGTGTAAAGCTGTTCTTAGACAAAGCCCATTCTTAAAATTACTATTTAAATTAAATTAAATAGTAAAATATCAACTTCTAGTTGGTCACAGTAACTCAGTTTTGCAGGCAACATCACACCACTCGATCAATAATTACTCAATTACAGAATGTATTAAAATATCTATTCTTTAATTCAATATGTTTGCTTTTTACTATTAAATCCAATGTAATTCATTTAACAATTAATGAAATTCTTTTATAGCTGTCGTGGACCTTTGGCAGTTTTGCCATGGTAAATCATTAAAAAAAGGAAAAATAATTCCACAGCATTATGATGCAAATACATACTCCTATCTTGCATTGTATTAACACTACACACATTGTTTTTGGTATAGATGGCCACGCAGTCCAGTGCTACTTTAACATAACCTTCTGCAGGCAATAAAAAAAAAAAAAAAAATAAATAAAAATTCGCCCACTCCAAACTATTGCTACAATATAAAATTAAGTGTGTTTTCTATGCAGAAAAACCCCTTTCAGGATTTATCCATTTGAAATCGAACAGCTAAGTAGGGTTACTTATTTTGTTAAATCCCCAAAAAGCAGTAGGTCAATTGCAGCATGAAATATTTGCGTTTTAATCGTGTTGGTATTAGAGCCCAAATCTCTGACAGTGACATTATTTCCTGTTCCTCTATCTTGTGCATCTCACACTGAATGAGATCATGGAAGATCTCTGGTTTAGAAGGGGGAAAAATAGCTTTACATTCTCAGATACTTCATAAATTGATTTTGTTGTGAAATAACAAAAGATATAACCATGGTAATAATTGAAAAAATATATTTAGAGCTAATCTATTTCATTTGCTAACACCAGTAACAACTTGCCAGACATGGTCCAGGGTTCAAAGGACAACTAGGAGTTTAAAATAAATTACTCTCTGGGCAAGAAAGAAAAAAGGAATACTGATGGTTCAATGTTACCAATTGTTTCCATTAGTGACGATAGGTTTTTCTGTATACAGCAATCTGAGGGTGGGACTCGCTAATCAGAAAGGTTACAGAAGCAATATTGCTTGATTAATGCTTGTTCTAAAGTCCTTCTGGATCCAATAAAACCTTTAATATCAGTTTTTTTAGATATGTTATTGCTATATAAATGGCTCTTGTAATATAAAAACTAGGGGGGAACCGGGTCACAGTTCGGTTCAATTTTGGTACGGTTGGGGGGCAAATGCAAAACATTAAATTGCTTGTCGTTTTTTATTAAAGTAGTTTTTTATGATTAGTAACATTTGTAAGCATTAACATTTTTAAAACTATTTTAAATTAAATGCCTGCTTGGTAAAATAAAAGATATACAAATATAATTTGTATATCTTGTATATCTTTATATATCTAATATTTTATTTACGTATATCTAATATTTATATTTATATTGAGTTTGTAATCTTGCGTACCAGTGTAGATTTATTCATTACTAGAGATTTAAAGCACTTTTGGACGTCGCTCTGGATAAGGGCGTCTGCTAAATGCCGCAAATGTAAATGTAAAATGTAAATATAATAGAATAAATCAAATTAATGCAATACACTTTTTTATTACATTGATTAAATTATGCAGTTGAAAAAATTGGCACAAATGAAATTGATTGAATAAAATTCAATAAATAGAAAAACTTATTTAAATATTTTACATTTGTTATACACTATTTGGGTAATACAGATGTGTATATATGTGTGTGTTTAACATTTAATTTTCTAAAGTTATGTTCCACTCAGCTTGTTAGAGAAGTGAAGAAAAGAGTGCAGGCAGGGTGGAGTGGGTGGAGAAGAGTGATAGCAGGAGTGATTAGTGATAGAAGAGTATCTGTGAGAGTGAAAGAGAGAGTTTATATTACTGTGGTGAGACCTGAGATGTTGTATGGATTAGAGACAGTGGCATTAAGTAAAAGACATTTTTTGCCCCAAGGGGATAAATAAAGGTCTAAACTAACTACAACTACAAGACAGGAGGTGGAGCTGGAGGTAGCAGAACTGAAGATGTTGAGGTTTTTGTTGGGAGTGACGAGGATGAACAAGATTCGAAATGAGTTTATTAGAGGGACAGTGCATGTAGGACGTTTTGGTGACAAGGTGAGGGAGGCGAGATTGAGATGGTTTGGACATGTGCAGAGGAGGGACATTTGAAATGAAATGAAAACATATACATGCAGTGCCAGTGTGAAAATAATAATTTAGGCAGACATACTGAATTGTAGGGTATTTTGATCAAACTGAGATTACAAAAAGGTATATCATTTCAGTGACCTTGCATGCCAGGTCATCTAAAAAGGTTACAGTCATGATTCACCTTCTTATCAGGATTTTTTATGGTCTTGTTGCCAGAACTCTGGTATAAAAGATTGAGATCTTTTATGACATAATTCCCAATCCACATAATATTTTTTTTTTTTATTGTTTCCAACAAATGATCTTCCAGAGTTAAAAAGGCACACTGGTTTGATCTTCGGCATCCTGTGCTACAGGAAAGATCTCTAAATCCTGGGTAGGATTAATATGACACATTAGACAATTGTTTGGCAATGTCTTTTAAAGTAGGAAATTAATAAAAATAATAAAACTTTACAAAAATTTAGGAGGACAAGCATTACAGATCGTTTTTTTTTTACTTATGGCCAGAAGATCACAATCACAAAACCCTTTTACACTAATGTATGTAACATGATCTTTGTTCCTGGATAGAAAGTTGTATTTTTTTAATTACTTATGCATCAAAAGGTCAGAATGCCTATTAGTCTTCACAACACATTTTTTCAGTATTTTAAATATTATATCAATATTAATATTTTAATTTTAAAATGTACCTAATTTTATTGAGAAAACAATTGAATTTGCGTTTTTTTAAAGGGGAAAACGTATTTAAATCAAAATAGATTTTTAGTAAGTTTTTACAAAAATTAACACAAAGTATTTGTTTCATGAAAATATTTTCTATAAAACAAAACACAAAACAAATAAAAAACCCACTGAAACATCTAGACCATTATTAACTACATGGAGAACCGCAGAGAATGTCAAGGGTACAGGAGTGATTTATATCTTATATATTTAACTTTTTCAAACTTTGGTATTCAGTGATCTAGTATTTGTTTAAACCTTAAGGAATCTTGGTATTAAATTCATGTCTCTATAAAAATATTTCATGCCATAAAGAGTCTTAGAGGTAACTTTAGGTAAATAAATTAACCATCATTCAAACCTCATTGTTGCCAACACATACTGTAGGGCACCAAACCTTCCAGTAGAAGCTTTATACACCGTTTAAGGCTAATTGTTCAGTGCATCTTTAAAGAGTGGTAACTCTTGTTGCAAGTTCCTTCTGATGCTTACAGCTGTGTCTATTTTTTTTTTTGCACTTTATTATTCCCCTCGTTTTTCATCTCTGATTAATACTTTTAATTATAAATGCTTCCTCTTGTTGTTATGTTAATATCTGGAAATACAGTACCGAAGCCACAGACCCTTCATAAATGTTTGTGAGCTTTATGATTAAGGGTTTCAGGCCTGGGTTTTCTTCGCCTGTTGAGCTGCACACAGCGCCGGTGGCCGCCTTTCCAGCTTTCCAGGAATATTTCAGATAAATCAGGTGTGATGGCTGAATGGAAAAGTCGTTTTTTTGCCATTTTCTCCTACATTTTTTTTAGTTCTCTTTCCAAATGTTCTTTTAAACACCAGTATTCTTATTTTCCAGTTGGACTGTATTCAATGAGCAGGTTTGGTGTAAAGGGGAAAAAAAGGTCCTTCACACACAGAGAGCGTGTAATAAAATATTTCTCCTTCTTCTGGATCTTGTCCCTTTTTTTCCTTTCCATTCAATGTGCAGGCAACTCCAACCTGTTACTCGCCTCATTTTAGCACTAGCACACTTTTACACTCATCAGATACGTTTCAATGCTAGGTTCAGGCAGTGGCACAGCACACATCCGGAGAGGAAAAACAAGGAAATTACACAGATAACGTAAGAGTGGTCAAGGGGAAAATAGGCAGACAAAAAAATTAAGCCAAGAGCTCTGCTTCACACCTCTGTTAGCTTTAATTACAGTGATTAAAAACAGATAGCCTGGAGGCACGGATGGACGGGAATGTGGCTTTTAGCTCACTAGTATAAGGCCTAGTTTTGTCCCTGGCAGATATTTTTAGCTCTGGCAGGAGACCTTCTTGTTTTTCTGGGAGATCAACACTATGTGTGGAGATGGTGACTGCTTTCAGCTGTAGAGGATTAGGAAAGGTGTGACGTAAAGGAGTTTGCATGCAGACATGGTTATTTCCGAGGTCAAGAGTTCTTGGTCTTTTTTGTTTAAGGGGGTTGTGTTTGGTTTGACCTTGAATCTTTCAAACATCTGTGGATAGAACTGTTGAATTATGACAAGCTGTTGAGTAAATGCCATGCATGCATGCATTATTAGTGTGCAGATCAAGAAAACAGTTTGTGGAACAAATAGGAAGCAAGCATGGAGGGTGTACACTCTTGAATAATCCTGAATCACAGACTCTTTCAGCGTGGTCTAATTCAAGCCATGCACTGTTATGTGAGTTTTGAGGTCTATGGGCCATACCAACAAGCTTACAAACAACGTGTTTGGCTACCAAAACGGAGTGCTGTTGACTGACTCAGTCTTTTCATGACAAGGCAAGAAAACAAATACAAGCACAGAGTTCATAGAAAGTGAAAGAACAATGTACCTTTGAGCATTTCTGATGTCAAAATGTCTGTGATGATTCACACTCACATTTATTTTCTCTGAGTAACATCATGAACAAACAATTCTTCTTTTCATTCTACGGATTTGTGTTTTAAATTTAGTTTTACCGGTTGAAACTATAATTTGACAATAATTTTGCACTTAAATTAATCTCCAGTGCTCACATTGGTGCATCAGAACTGGTCTGTGTTTGAGGTAGGCTTAATTTTTTTGTGAAAACGAAATTTTTTCCTAGGCTTGGGACTGTCCATTACAGAACTGGTAGAGTTCTATGAGAAACATTGCCAGACTGTTCCAAACGGGAACGTCATAAAAGCCCCATTGAAGACCCAGCACTGTAGAGCTTCCACTTCTGGATTTGCCACTACATTAAAGGTTAGAAGAATCTGTTCATTTAACTGCTCTCCCACCTCTTACACTATAGTCCATTAAAAGGCCTAGCAACCTTGGTATCAAAAGATTTCGAGACTAATGGTGCTAACTGGTGCTATTCTATCCAACTCTGAGATTTCATCACTGACAGCAAGTTAGAACAAAAAGCAAACGTAAAAATTCTGGGCAAATCTGCTAAAGAGACATTTGACATGACATACGTTTGACGATGTTGCAATGAGTTTTTTCGAGGTGTTTTGAGTGGCACGAGTGCTTCAAGAACGGAGGAACATCACTGGAAGACGATGAAAAGACGACTTCCAGAAACATTCCAGAAGCGCCAGTAACGCTGGGAGCGCTGTATTGCTGTGCAAAGGGTTTATTTTTAAAGTGATAGTGTGTAAACATAGATAAATAAGGTACTTTCTTGTATACAAAGCTAGTTTTTAAACTTTTTGATACCACCTTGTAGATGGAATGCCAGACTATCATAAGGCAGTACCCACAAAAATAATGTAATCGCAATTTAGTGTAGCCAGTATGAACGTTGATGGTATGAAAGATCATGATTGAAACTACTCACTTTTAGCTGAACAGTTCCACTGCATTAAGTTCCACTGCATAAATTAATGTCGAATTGGTAAGACTTTCCAGAAATTGACTGACTACAACTTTATAATTTTTTTATAAATAACCACAACAATGAGATGCAAAACATCTAAGAGGACCCAAGTACCATCTACAGTCTATGTAAACTAAATTAAATGTCTGATGCTCTATTGGATTGAACTATTTTTTTCTGTCTTTTCCTGCATCATTGGTTAAATTTGGTTCAGCAAAATCAACATCAACATTAGGCTTAAAACACATACTGACTTCATTTGCAAGAGACTTTAATTCAATTAGTTGGTCCTCCATTTGCTGCTAAGTTTATGCAATGGAAAATCACCTCTTGATCTACAGAATCTCAACAAAGTCTGCTGACAACAAAAGAAAAAACATAATTAAAGCCAGTGTAAATGGACAGCCAGCTGCCAAAACAGATCAGGTTCTGAAACCTGGCATTCCTTTCATTCACATGCCACTTCATGCCATGTTCCAAATTAATTATACAGCAGCATGTAATAGCAATATCAAAGACAAAAAAATTTAAATTTTTCTGCTAAAAATCTATCCAGCTTTTCTTTTGTTCACCTAAAGAAACAAGCTAAAGAACCACATGAACACAAAATATAATTTTCATATAGCTTTCAATTAGTGCTGTTTTCATGCATGCTTTATATTTATATTTAAAGCTTTTACAACAGGTTCAAGACTTTTAATGCACCACCTGCCTTGTATTTCTTGTCTATAGCAAGGATGTATTAAATAGTTTCCAGACCTAAGTAAAATCTCAAGTGGAATGTAAAGAACATAGGCATAGGCAGCATAGGAATGTTGTTTTCAGTTGTCCAAACATCTTAAACACGTTTAATTGTGCAGAACTTTTATGAAATGAAACACGAACTCTAAACTGTCTACATCAATGAATAAACTATGACGGGACTTTTGTGTTTATAAAATAAAATAAAAAAATTCAAAGAGTGGTTTTATTTATTTATCTTTTACATACTCCCAACTACACTTATGCACTTAGCCGCTACTACTGCATGCAGTACCACCACGCTAGCATTCATTATTATATCTCTAACATTAAAAGTCCCGGTTTGACTTGAACGCCTGTCATATGAAGAGGAGTATAAAAGGAACCAAACATATACGTCTGCATTACATGAAACGTCAGCTAGCAAGATCACTGTAGAGCAATACTAAATACAAATAATGTGATTTTGCTTCTCCTTAGTATTATATATGGGTGTTTTTATAGTAAAAACACCCATTTGTGATCTGGACTGGCTTTATATCTTTTAAGCTATATATGTAGATCCACCTCAGAAAACCTTTTATATGTCCTTGTGACTGAATCTTAGAAAAGAAATGGTCCAAAAATGAGATTTTTATATTAATGTGATTTTTTTTAATTCATGTTAGCTGCTATGTTGGCTAAACAATCAATTGAGAAAATTTGAAATAAATGCTATCTAAATGCATTTGCATGGTGGTGATGTCTCAACTCTTGCTAGCTACATATGACACGTTGATTAAGTTGATAGAAAATGAATATAAGCCTAGGTTGTAAGCAGATATTGGCCTGCACTGTATATTTGTCAAAACAAAGGGAAAAAGCTACTAAACTGAGCCACAGAAAAGAGTTAATTTGATTGTCAAGAGTTGGAATCTCATCAATGCCATAGCTACATGTGGCCAGAAGCCAAGGGAGTAAAATTGTCTATCCTGTCTGGGTGGGAGGGATGGAAATTTCTCTTTTCTTCATTGTCCACAGTGACACAACCCAGTTGTGGGTCTGTAAGCTATGCAAAAGAATTGTTCCTCCAAGCGTGTGCAGTATGAGCAGCATATTGAAAAAATATGGTTGGATGGCTTCAACAGCAAACTGCCCGAATGAATCAATGATTATTTCCCCATAAGGCCCCCCCCCCAGTCTTACAGACTAATAAAGAGAATGTTTAATTATCAACATTACCCACTCATCAGTCTTTGTCCTCATCACCTGATTTAACATCACTTAAACAACCTAACGTATGGGATCATCTCCTATTGCTTATATACTTTAAAATTTGTTATTAGGTTCCAAAATATTTCTTTAAAATATATTAAAAAGAGAAAAGTTTCTGTTCAGGAAAGTCATATTCTTTTTCGATAGCCTTTAAAAATGCCTTTGACAAAAGAGGAACACATTCCAGAGAGATTTATATTTTTTTTTTCAACTGAACAACTGAGGTTAAAGACCATGCTTATTTGCCCAGCATTGGCAACATGATGTTGCTGGGATTTAAACGCACAGCATTTCAATCAGAGGTCAAACATCATAACCACTGAGCTACCATTTTACATAAAAAAATGTATGTCTATAGTTAGCAAGTTCTAGCATGGGTGCAATAGACTTTAACAGGAAACACAGTTAGCACATCACAAAACACTGTTGCCAAACTTTGGAGCCAAAGTTGGAAGAGTCGCCTCAAAGTGTGCAGGAAATTAAAATTGAAATAGAAAATAAACTAAAATTTCACTAGGCAAAAGGTTTTCCCAGTTCAACACACACACACACACACACACACACACACACACACACACACACACACACACACACACACACTTTTCCAATTGTGCACTTAATTGTTTAAGACAATACATCTTGTATATACAGTACAGACCAAAAGTTTGGACACACCTTCTCATTCAAAGAGTTTTCTTTATTTTCATGACTATGAAAATTGTAGATTTACACTGAAGGCATCAAAACTATGAATTAACACATGTGGAATTATATATGGAATTATATACATAACAAAAAAGTGTGAAACAACTGAAAAATGTCATATTCTAGGTTCTTCAAAGTAGCCACCTTTTGCTTTGATTACTGCTTTGCACACTCTTGGCATTCTCTTGATGAGCTTCAAGAGGTAGTCACTTGAAATGGTCTTCCAACAGTCTTGAAGGAGTTCCCCGAGACATGCTTGGCACTTGTTGGCCCTTTTGCCATCACTCTGCGGTCCAGCTCACCCCTAAACCATCTCGATTGGGTTCAGGTCCGGTGACTGTGGAGACCAGGTCATCTGGCGCAGCACCCCATCACTCTCCTTCTTGGTCAAATAGCCCTTGATGCCTTCAGTGTGAATCTACAATTTTCATAGTCATGAAAATAAAGAAAACTCTTTGAATGAGAAGGTGTGTCCAAACTTTTGGTCTGTACTGTATTTTGTATATGAAATTATAATATAGTAAAGATTTGAGGTGTATAATCATTAGACGTCATGATTAGAGGTCAACCGATTTGTCGTTTTTGCTGATTAATTGGCGCTGATAGTTGATTTGCTGGAACTAACGGCAAAAATCCATAGTTTTTCCAGGTAGGGTCTGTGGCTGGAGCAGCTGCGAAGGTTCACTTTTATAACAAGAGCGGCCTCTAGAGGTGAATTGCTAACTGTTTGTTTTTAACACGTGAGACTGCGTGCTGCACGGAGAGTGCCCGTTGCCTCACAATGCACAGTGATTGCTATATTATATTATAATTTATATAATTTTATGCATTATAATTATATTCATATTTATTTAATTTGGCATGTGTTCATGATTTAGGACTTTTTTTTGTAGAAAATTTCAGTACTTCTTACATGGTGTGTTGTTTGTTTGTTTTTTTATTTAGTTTTTATCCAGTATCCATTTTAAAAATAATTCGGCATATATGATCAACCTAGCTATCTGTAAAATACACTATCGGTCGAACTCTAATCACAATGTCTGGGTACTAGTATGAAATGTAGTGTGATTAATTCCTTGCAGAAGGGTGCAAAGCATTAACACTGCTATTGGGTCAGAGAATACGGTGTAAGGTTTTGGAAACTCGGCTTCATGTTTGGTTACATTTTATTGTTGAAGTGATTAGGATGAAAAAAAGAACCTGCTGTCCAATTGCTTCATTTGCATTGCCAGTCAAGTGTATCAGCCATAGTATTGCTTTTGAAGAGAAGATGATGCAGTGCCTCAAGGCAACTTTGGACAGATTTGCAGGGCAAAAGAGCAGCTTGATGGAAAAATTAGACCTGTGGCAGGGAATTTGTGTTTGTAGGTTTGGTGTGTGTGTGTCTATTTAGCATCTGGATCTAATCAGTAACTGTTACTCTACTTAAAAGCCTAGTGTAGCCTCAAAGTGCCCAATTGTGTGTGCATTCAAAGAAAATTCACAATGTTAAATAAAAAAAAAGTGGGAAAAAATAGAAATAAATTGTATCTTTTTTTTATTCAATAAATAATCCATTATTTTAGGCATCTAGCACCTTCTGTCATCAATATGGTCTCTCCATATTAAGCTTCAGTCATTTTCTTCAGATGCAATGCTTCAGTTCAGTTCAGTACAGCAACAAGAAACTGATTTTATCCCATTTTCCATTTTGTAATGATACGTGTATTACTTGTAAAGCAATTAGTAGATGACCTAATCCAGATCAACTTTGTAATATCCATCAAAACTATATCATCATGCTATTTCAAGAAGTTTTGGGTATAATACAGTGAAAATTTTAATGCATGAACAATGAGGACACCATGGTTTATTTTTTATTTATTTTAGTTATTATAAAAAAGTCCAATCCATTTCAGCTAATTTATACTATTCTTACAAATCTTTTCAAGTATGTTACTTATGCTGTGGAACCAGATGTATTTTTCCACGTTTCTGATCACTTTCCCACAGCTGCAGTAGCGTGTGAACATCCATTCAGCATAAGAGTGCTCATGTGATGCCTTTGCTGCTATTACTTAACTAATTAACACTTCCAGCAGTGGAGAACACATTTCCTTTTGCTCTTCCTTTCTGTCTCACACTCTCTTATGCTCACACACATGCACAGAGACACATAAACCGCTGCTCAAAGGGGGGAAAAAATCGGCAGAGCCCAAGCACCAGACACGCAAGCGGATATACTTTGGATATGAGTTTTCATGAGGGACTGCTGTGTTTCATTTTTCATTGCTGGCCTAGCCGCTCTGTGGCCTCTCAGGGCCAGCCCCTTGTCCAGCAGAGCTACATATGGATGTTAACTAGTAGCAGAGTGCACACGCTTTCAGATCCCAGTCACTGCCGCCCACAGCCCCAGCGCTCCATACCAGATGGGTGCATCACCTCACTTTGGAAAAAATGAATGCTTCCTAATGTTTTTCGAATGAAGACAGGTATTTGAGAGGCACACAACAGCCTCATCCTAGTCACACATAGAAACCACAAGGAGATCTGTTTACTATATGGAGATGACAGTTGGTACCAACATCCCTGTAAGCGATACCACAGATTGCTCTTTAATTACAAAAAAAAAAGGAAATTGGAATAAAAATGAAGCAGCACAAACAATGTTAAAACTGATCTGGTAGTTTTTCAAGTAAGACGAAGAATACAAGTCAATAAAAAACAGGCTCATTTTTATTCAGTGTGATGCATTCTGCACAAACTGCCTGAGAAAGACCTCCAAGTTAATCCACTGCGCAGTGGCAATTAATACGCAACTTTGGGCCATTGGTGTAATTACTGCAACCACTGTCAGGTCCTTGATCATGTGTGAACACTATGCTTTGACTTTGAGTCAACAGGAGATGCATCTCAGTCTATGGTGGTGTATTGTTTGAAGTGAGCTGACCTGTGGAGACAGAGCAGAAGCCCTGCCGAGATGACAGAGCAGACTTTGGGGAGGAAGACATCAGGGCCACTCCAAGCCCTCACAACATCCCCTTTAATTATTTTTATAATGTGAGTGAAAAAGTGAGTGGAAACTATGCACATTCCAGGCTCCTGTGGTGTTGAAGGGACTTTTTTTTTTTTTTTTTTACTCTGTGGTATCGCTGCAGGGTTGGATCAATTTACGCTCCACAATCTCAAGCGCACGCACGGACATACACACACTTCGGTTCTGTGATGGGTTTCGGTCTGGGCATGGTGACAAAAGAAACATGTTTAAGTTCACCAGGGCCTTGGCTCCTCTTGGGTCTCCAGTCACTCTGACCTAACTCATGCCAGTGCACTTTTTCAAACTATATGACCTTAATTTAAGGTTTTAATAAAGCAAAGGGCAAGAATGGGCAATATCTACATGATCACCTGTTAACCATATTAGCATCTTCAACACAGCAGATGCCTGTGCAGAACTTATCATCATCAACATCATTATATATATATATATATATATATATATATATATATATATATATATAGTAGATGCTTACTACGTTTAATTGCTGTGTTGCTATGCAATCTATCTATCTACATGTTTTATTATTTAAACAACAAGCATTTCTTCATTTGGAGCACTTCTAACATTGGTCTTATACATTACTGCTGTATGCTTTGATCACTGTTTTGTATAGGCTCTGACTAGCAGTGATACACTCTCATCAGTATCTCGTGTTTTTATTCCTATTGGCATTTAAATTTTGATGTTTTTTTCTACCACGTGCTCTGCCTGTGACATTACAGTCTGTTCTGTTCTTGCATTCTCTGCACATACACTCATTCTAGCACTCGTTTTATTCCTCCAGCATCCTCTGTCTTGCCCCTTTCCCTTGGTCATTTCCTTGTTATGCTCACCCACCAGAATGTGGAACTGCTCCACTTCATGCGAGCACAAAACCGCAAGTGTTGTTCTAGCTGGAGCGTGCCCAAATGCTGCCGCACCCGAGCATGCACTCTTTCTCTCTTCCTTTAGGAATGATTGGGGGGGTGTTAAGCGCCTGGTGACTGCTCTGTCTGTCTCAATGTGTGCACCCCTTTCGCCATGGCTGGCATGGATCCAATAGTATTTCAAAGCAGAAAGCATAGTTCATGAATGAAAAGCATGCTTGTGACATTACTGGTAAGATTTGAATCATCCAGGACAATGACTGGTTCAGTATAATCAAGCATGTGCTTGAGAAAAAACTTACATTGCAAAAGCGCACTCAGGAATTACATTGCAATAGACCATTATTAGATAGTTTGCGTACCCATTAATGCAGTAATGGTCAAAAAATAGTTTTCTCATTTGGTAATGTTTTTTTCCTGAGCTTTTGTGACAGTCAAATCCATATCACACTGTAAATTATGTAAATAGACATCATGGAATACCTTTGGGAAAATGTTTATCTGGTTGTATATCAGTGTGGTAGTTATCATGACAAGTCAAATGTCTAATTACAATGGTGGCTCTAGATATTATATTTACCACCAATCAGACTTAACATTCTGACCACCTGCCTAATATTATGTTGGGCTCCCTTTTGCTGCAAACTCATCTGTTGGATCGGCTCACATGGGCCAGCCTTCATCAGTGAGCCCAGGGCTCAGGTTGTACAGAGGGGGCACCTGGGATGGATGCAAGAAGCCCAGTGCTGGACAGAAAAAAAAACAATGGGCAGAAGATCAGCCTGAACATATGAGATCCTGGCTGGATAGCACAATCGAGCAAAATACATAAAAAGCTATATGTTGGACAACTTAAGCCCCAGCAAGACAACATCGGCTTTAGTATGAGCTTGCTTAAAGAGGTCCCAAAGTGGATTAAAGAAACACTAGGCTGGATAGAAAAAAACCTAGATGGGACAGCAGAAGCCTCCAGCTGAACGGAAAAATAAACCCAGGATGGACATAAGGATCCCTGGCTGAACTGCCAAGATCACAAGATACATAGACAAACCCCAGAGTACCTATCAAGCAAGGCTGGTATATAGATGCCTTTGTTTGAAGAAAGGCTGTGCGCAAAAAGGAAGTCCGAGGCTGCATATTATTAACCAGAAGGTGGTTTACTAGTTCCTCAGGCTGGACAGAATAAGCTCCAGGTTGGGTGGAAGAAACCTCCACTGGACAAACACACCCAGGCAAGATAGACTAAAACCAAGAGATATATTTGAATTCCCAAATTTGTAAGTCTGAAAGCTTTTTCCATTCAAATAAAAGGTATTTTACAGAAAGAGACATATACATTTTATGAGTGAAAAAATATTGGGACACTTGACCTTTATGTCACCTTGTGTATTTTTCATCCAAATGTTAGAAAAAATGTTGGAGGCAAAAAAAAAGGTTAGGGGCAATTTATAGAATGTCTTAGAAATAATTTAGAAATAATGTTCCCTTCACTCACAATGCCCCTGTGCAAGTAAAAGATTTTGAGGGGCCTGCTATTGAGCTCTGATTTTGTATCCCTTTTGAACACCTTTAGGATGTATTGGAAGGTTGACTGCACCCCAGGTCTCCCCACTTTACCTACATCAGTACCTGACTTTACTAACACCCTTGTAGCTGGATGAGCACAAATGTCCACAACCAAAATGGAGTGTATTATAACATCAAATGGGGGACTACATATGGAAAGGAATGTTCAGAATGCACATATAAATCTTATGGTCAGGTGTCCACAAACTTTTGTCTATATATAGTGTACATCACATCAACTTACAGTAGATTCCCATTAGAAAATAATTTCCTTCAGTTTTTAGTTTAAGAAAATAAAATATATAAATATAATTACATCCATTAGGCCTAAGACATAAGCTTAAGATGGCTCAGAGCTTATGTGGTTTTGCAAGTGGTAGTGAAAACGGAATCGGTCAGAGTGACATGCCATTAATTTGAACCATTAATATTTGTATTTTTTTTGGGTTTTTATATGGCTGCTGACTGCCTACACTAAGTATTTGTTGCTCAGCACTCTTTTAGCCAAGACAAACATAAAACTCAGAACGGAAAAGAGGGTGAAAATGAATTATGCGCTTTAAAAAATATTGATTTCCCAAAACAAAGTATCCAGGCCCATTTCCAAACATCACTAGACCATTAATACAAGCCACTGCCATGATTTTATACTCAAATTAAAACCAACCTGATCACAATTAACTGCACAAGTATGAGAAGAACTAACACTACCAAACCAGACAGCAAGGATTCAATTAGTCAGGCACACTAAATTTGCAATAACATACGACAACATTCAAATAATCCAGATCTAACAAGAACTGTTGTTAATGTTTTGCTAGCGGTGAGGTGCTTTGTTGCCCGAAAGCATATTCTATCTATCTATCTATCTATCTATCTATCTATCTATCTATCTATCTATCTATCTATCTATCTATCTATCTATCTATCTATCTATCTATCTATCTATCTATCTATCTATCTATCTATCTATCTATCTTCATCAATCTCATTTACAGGTACTTTTTTTTTTTTTTTTCAAAAGTTTACCACAGATCAGTTTCCATAAAAAAATGCAGCACATAGAGTACCACACTTAGTGGCACTCTATGTATATAATAAAGTTAAAATTCAGGTTTTATACTAAAGAAATCTATAACACAATCACCTCAATTAACCTCTTCCAATTTCATTTCCACTTAGGGTGACTAAAGTAGCTGGGCTAACCCTAACCCTAACTCTGGCCTATATGAATATGAAGACGTCTGGGATACCTCCAGGAAAGTTATCGCACACTTAATATTTGCAGGGAAATGGAGGCACGGTCCATGTTTTTCATCCCCTCCTCCCTGTAAATAAACCTGAATGATCCACTTCTTGGTTACAGACAATATCGTAAAATCTCTCTGAGGATTCTAACAGTCTCTTTCATTAAAGTTGACTGAGAATGAAACAATATAAATTTTTCTCATATGAGAATGTAAAAGTTCCAAGATTTCACAGTCCCGCTCAGTGTATTACTTTTTCTATCGGCAAATCTGGTCATGAACTTTGTCTCCATTTGAAAGTTTGGTTATTGATACCCCAAAGAATTGAAAATGTACTTGCTTTGCGGCTTACACACACTATTCTCTGAACAATCGTTCTAAGTTTTAATGAAATTCTCTACTTACACTGGTCTTTTCTTAAACACAATAAATCACATAATAGGATTTAAAACAAATATCTAAGGCAAGGGGTGAGGGTGGAGGGGTGGGGTTTATGGCGAGTAAGCTATAGTAGACACCTCCAGGTGACACTCCAGTGGGCTCAGTGAGACTGGAGAAACTGGTAATAGTGATTAGCGAGGAAAGATGAGAAAGACTGAGCAAGAGAAAGAGCCTCATCTTGGTTTGATACACACCAGCCAATCACCAACCAAGACTGCCAGCAACATCATCACTTGAGGGAATGTGGGGTGAGAATCCAGGCCATGAACTGATTCACACCAACCTCACATGACCCCAAAAGGGCTTAAAAACTACTATTCGACAGCTTCAGTGGTATACATGTTTTGGCTACATTATTGGCTTAAGTGTAGTAAGCTGACAGCTGCCTTTTGGGTTATGAGTTGTAGTATTGTAAAAATATTATAAATATATAAAAATTAAATACATTGTGTAGGACAGGTTTTAAATATAAAATTTATATATATATATATATATATATATATATATATATATATATATATATATATATATATATATAAATTTTATATTTTATATATATATATAAATTTTATATTGGTGATGTAATGGTGTGGGGATATTTTCTTGGCACACTTTGGGCCCATTAGTACCATTTGAGCATCGTGTCAACGCCACAGCCTACCTGAGTATTGTTGCTGACCATGTCCATCCCTTTATGACCACAGTGTACCCATCTTCTGATGGATACTTCCAGCAGGATAACGTGCCATGTCATAAGCGTGTTTTATATATATATATATATATATATATATATATATATATATATATATATATATATATATATATATATAACACGCTTTATGACATGGCGTTGACACGATGCTCAAATGGTACTAATGGGCCCAAAGTGTGCCAAGAAAATATCCCCCACACCATTACATCACCACCACCAGCCTGAACCGTTGATACAGGGCAGGATGGATCCATGCTTTCATGATGTTGACGCCAAATTCTGACCCTACCATCCGAATGTCGCAGCAGAAATCGAGACTCATCAGACCAGGCAACGTTTTTCCAATCTTCTATTGTCCAATTTTGGGGAACCTGTGCGAATTGTAGCCTCAGTTTCCTGTTATATAAATTTCCTATATAAGTTTCCTGTGTTGTGCGCTCAGAGATGCTCTTCTGCATACCTCGGTTGTAACGAGTGGTTATTTGAGTTACTGTTGCCTTTCTATCAGCTCGAACCAGTCTGGCCATTCTCCTCTGACCTCTGGCATCAACAAGGCACGTGCGCCCACAGAACTGCCACTCACTGGATATTTTCTCTTTTTCCGACCATTCTCTGTAAACCCTAGAGATGGTTGTGCGTGAAAATCCCAGTAGATCAGCAGTTTCTGAAATACTCAGACCAGCCGTCTGGCACCAACAACCATGCCAGGTTCAAAGTCACTTAAATCACCTTTCTTCCCCGTTCTGACGCTCAGTTTGAACTGCAGCAGATCGTCTTGACCATGTCTACATGCCTAAATGCATTGAGTTGCTGCCATGTGATTGGCTGATTAGAAATTTGCGATAAAGAGCAGTTGGACAGGTGTACCTAATAAAGTGGCCAGTGAGTGTGTGTGTGTGTGTGTGTATATATATATATATAAATTTTATATTTTATATATATATATATATATAACACGCTTTATGACATGGCGCTGACACGATGCTCAATTGGTACTAATGGGCCCAAAGTGTGCCAAGAAAATATCCCCACACCATTACACCACCACCACCAGCCTGAACCGTTGATACAGGGCAGGATGGATCCATGCTTTCATGTTGTTGACGCCAAATTCTGACCCTACCATCCGAATGTCGCAGCAGAAATCGAGACTCATCAGACCAGGCAACGTTTTCCAATCTTCTATTGTCCAATTTTGGGGAACCTGTGCGAATTGTAGCCTCAGTTTCCTGTTATATAAATTTCCTATATAAGTTTCCTGTGTTGTGCGCTCAGAGATGCTCTTCTGCATACCTCGGTTGTAACGAGTGGTTATTTGAGTTACTGTTGCCTTTCTATCAGCTCGAACCAGTCTGGCCATTCTCCTCTGACCTCTGGCATCAACAAGGCACGTCGCCCACAGAACTGCCACTCACTGGATATTTTCTCTTTTCCGACCATTCTCTGTAAACCCTAGAGATGGTTGTGCGTGAAAATCCCAGTAGATCAGCAGTTTCTGAAATACTCAGACCAGTCCGCCTGGCACCAACAACCATGCCAGGTTCAAAGTCACTTAAATCACCTTTCTTCCCCATTCTGACGCTCGGTTTGAACTGCAGCAGATCGTCTTGACCATGTCTACATGCCTAAATGCATTGAGTTGCTGCCATGTGATTGGCTGATTAGAAATTTGCGATAAAGAGCAGTTGGACAGGTGTACCTAATAAAGTGGCCAGTGAGTGTGTGTGTGTGTGTGTGTGTATATATATATATATATATATATATATATATATATATATATATATATATATATATATACATACACACACATACCAAACAAATTATACCAAACAAATTATAAATACTAAGGACTGATCACAGTTACATGGAATGTCCTCAGACAGTCACTGTAAGTTCATAAATGTTGTCATAAAAGTTCTAAAAGAGAAAAAAATCAAGCTATTCGCCAACACTTAGCCCATAAGTATGACTCCCTTTCCTAATATCTGCTCTGTGATGAAGTATTCATTTTGAAACCTTAAGACAAATGTGAAAAAAGTACACAGCCAGAGTATCACTAATTTTTAACATCTGCTTGCCCTTGTGTTAATGAACTGTCAGCACACATCAGGTCATAACCTGCCTTGATGAAGAACTGGAAAAAATTGCTACTTGCACGCATCACCAAGCTGCTGTTTAAAAAAACGTCATGACGTGCGTGCAAATACTGATTTCATACATAACTTACAGCATGTTACTGAGGGTGCCAGTAATGCATTAATCAGTCTGAGGTTAGAGAGCAATGTGTGATCTGCATTTTTGTTTTGAAAGAGGTTTTATAAAAAGAAAAAAAAAAAAACACACAATAAACTGGAATCAGGCTTTTAAAAGACTGATTTATCCTATCAATGTAGTATTTAGAAATAATTATTGTGCGAGGAAAAGGACTGCCGGACAATTAAATGATATAATATGTGGGAGAATGCGAGCAGTTTTGAGAGAATATCATGGAAAATATTAGCAGGATGGAAAATATTACAGGTGGTTGGATTCCATGAGATACTGTAATAATATAATGCTTTTTGTCTTTTTGATGACAAAAACGTTTTCTGATCCCACCTCCATGTATGGCACTTATTCTCACACTCTCTCAGACACACACACACACACACACACACGTCTAATGAGTTGGTTTGGCCGACGTTGAGATATGGGCAAGAAATCATATTATGACTTAACTTGAACTGACGAACTGAGGAAAAGCTAATTTGTCTGATTCACACAGGTCTTCAGAGTGAGAGAATGAATGGGGGTGGGGGGTGGTGGGGGGACTTAGAGAGCAAGCACGCAACACACAGCCAGTTAGAATGAAAAAGCTGAGGCTTTCTGAAAATAATACGAAATAAATTATGATGAGAACACGGTGAACATGCAGCCATAATGATAATAAGAGTCTCATGCCTCAAATATAATTGTCAGGACCATTTCCTGAACAGCAAATTGTGCTTGATATGTTCAAACATTTGGAATTGGCAGGTTGAAATCATGTTAAAACCCTGACATTGGCCATGTCCACGCTTTCTCTTCGTTTTGTCCTTCAGTCTACACTGAGAAGGCGTTTTCAGTCAATGAAAATGTAGCTTTTTAAACAGTGTGGACTGTGAAAATGGGGGCTTGCGAAAAAGATGGCGCAGTTTTAGGCATCGCCGCGACATTTCAATGAGCCGGAATGTAATTAAAAGACGAGCCAGAAGTGATACGGGTCGAAGCGTCTTGCATTCTGCTTGTGTGGTACAGGGACGTACGTGGTTTCTGACATTTCAGCATGGATAAACAACTTTTGGGAAACGATTTTAATTGAAAGTGTGGATGCGGAGTGTGTTTAGACCAAAACACCATTTTCCAATTTAGAGAAATAATACAAGAATATCTAGTGTGAAAATAGAAAAGAAAAAAAAGAGACCACCAAAAAAGTAGTTACACTTTTAAGCATGTTGCACATATATTATGTATTATGTGTGTATTATGGTGACTTGGAGCAGCTCTGATTGTACAGTCCAATAGAAGCAGGGAGACAAGACCCTCTGTATTGCTCCTTCAGACACTTAGTCCGTCACTGAAGGAGCTGCTTAGAGATTAAAATGTTTCATACAGGGGGTGAGAGTGGTTCTCCAGCAATGGTAATAATTTAGCCACCATCCTCCTTTCACCCACCTCCTGTACAGTGTCCAGAGGAATCCCCAGGACTGAGCTGGACTTCCTGGTCGGGCTTGTCCTGTCTCTTCCTCTCTGCAGTAGAGATGCACCAGCAGACCACACCATAAAATATTGCTGAGGCCACCACAGAGTCAAAAAAAGTCTTTAGTAGCTATCCTTGCACTCCAAAAGACCTTAGTCTCCTCAGCAAAAAGAGTCTCTGTCCTTTCTTATAAATTGCCTCAGTATTATCTGTCCAGTATAGTTTGCTGTTCAGATGAACACCCAGGTATTTGCAAGTGTCCACTCTCTCAATGTCCTTTCCCCTGAATGTTTACTGGTGGTAATGAAGTTTGTGGCTACAGAAATCCACCACCAGTTCTTTGGTCTTCCCTGCATTTATCTGGAGGCAGCTCTGTTGGCACCAGTCCACAAAGTTCTGGATCAGTCCTCTGTACTCCCTGTCAACAGCATCATAATCATCCGTGATCAGGCCGACGATGGCAGGGTCATCAGAGAACTTCTGCAGGTGACAGGTTGCTGAGCTGAACATGAAGTCTGCAGTGTAGACGGTAAAGACGAACGGAGCTAGAACCGTTCCCTGCTGGGTTCCAGTGTTGCAGACAACCGTGTCATGAGTGCTCACATACGGTGGTCGGATTAGTGAAGATGTAAGTCACATCACATGTTAATTGTAAAACTAAACGAAATTAGAAACGTGTTTGAGAGAAAGATATTGTAATGTCTTCATTAATGTATAGAGAGGACAAAGCAATAGTCCAGATGCTCAGGACAAGCAGTGTTTTAAAAAAAAATATATACAAATATTTACTTACGTTAAAACATATTTGCTTCATTATGTTCTTAATCTTGTTTTGACACACTTCAGTTTGGAGATTAGGATGAGCCATTCCTTTAAAAGCCAACACCTGCTGCACTTTACGCATCAGCTGAGGTGAGCACTGGACGACAGTAGGATGATTTTAGTAGTAGATTCATTAACATATAACAAAGGATCTATTTTACGTTGAATTATTTTTACATAATTTATTTTACGTTTACAGTGAAAGGACCAGGCTTCAGTCTTATTGCAGAGGTGCATCTGTTACACTTGTTCCTTTCCTTAGTTCATAGTCAACAAAGTCAGCATGTATTATTATATCATGGCAGCTACTACATGTGAAACTTCACCTCATATTTTCCTCATTTAAAAAAAGAAATCAAGAATATTGTCAGATATTTCAATAAATAATGGAAAGTGTTCAACATCGGTGACATTGTTATTAAATCGGTGTCGAGGTGTGTAATTAAATGCAAAAAACAACAAAAAAACAACATGATCTATGCAGAAAGTACATGCATATGAGAATGCATTTTTTACAGTACACTGGTATAAGCATATGTGTGTGTGTGTGCCAGAAAAAAATGTACAGAGTGTGTGGGAGAAAGGAGAGTGGAGGTAATTACCTGCAGCTGCTGGATATAGTTGGGGGGATTGGGGGTGGGGGGATAAATCTGTAACCACATCAGAAATTATCCATAAAATTTGCAGCTTAGGAAAACCATGTGTGTGGCTCTTAGCACCCTTTAACCCCGACTCTTATTTCACTCACTCTCCTGTCCGGACGACAAGACGATTTGCCAAATAGTTTATATAGCCGCCCACCTACCCCTCCCTTTACTGTCACATATGGACAACATAAATCAAAAAGAAGAAACAGCAAAATAGTATGTTAATGGAATGTATGCATGGGCCTCCATTATACTCCAACCGATCATAACAATTTTTTTTCTTTTTTACAGGAACAAAATAGCCAGGAAATCCATCAATCAATGTAATAAGGTAGAATGACTTAGCGTTAACGCACGAGGTCTGTAGAACAGATATGGATTGCATACATCTTGAGTTAATTGATCAAATATATTTGGGAGTAGAAGAATGACGCACAGTTTCCAGCAGAGTGGGTGATGGCCCACATCTGAAATGCATAAGAAGGTTCCTAGGTCTGAATGTTGATTCATGACAGCGTGCTTGAGCGCTACTGTAGATTACTGAAGGGCTTGTAAAGAAAAAAAGACCCAAATTTTACACTCAAGCTTACAGACCAAATATCTCCCAGGTAGAGTGCTGAATTTCTGTGATCGTTTTTCTGACTGCAAGGCTAAATATCATAAATAAAAATATAAAATAATCTTTTTTTTATGATTGTCTGTGTATATGTGGGACACTGATTTCAATGCAAAACATCTGTGATGTAAAGGTTTATATTTAAGGCATGCAGCTACGAGTTAGATTTATATCTAACATTATACATATATCTGTGTCAATTATAGATGCAATCCACAAGAGGGCGCTTTTATTGCTTAAAACAACAAGACAGGCTTGTATACTGTTATTTTGTCCCATTCTAACAGTTTAAATCCCTCCTTATTATTTGGGTATCTATCATAAAGCATATTGATTTGTAATCTCTAGGAATGACATGTATGCATTTAAAGGTCTGACAGTTAACAGGTATTCTTAACCTGATTTATTTTCTCAGATTTATAATTTGTTTTTGTTTTTTTGCAGCCATATGAGATAATTTGTCTTGCGTTTACAGTTGCAAGCACTGTTAAAGAGCATAGGATGGTTCCATGCTTAAAGCATAGGGTCCACTCTGAAAGTTGCGGAACAGTAAAGCCACTTCTGAAAACATTTGGAGGAAAGAGCAAACAATGAATGTGAATTTCAGGTTTTATTTCCTGATATTTGAAAGGTGTTAAGCAACTCAAAAAAGTAACCCAAATTCTTAGGTGGGCAAAAAGGTGAAAACAGATCAAATCCTGTCTTTTAGGTAAATAACACTTGAAATGTAGTTGCATATCTCTTGCTAGCAATATCTGCATCTAGCTGGTGCCCCACTGGTATCAACAAACTAATATATTCTACTTGTAAAGTTTTTCCAGGTTTGTACCCTGTTGTCTTCCTATTTTTTGGCTGGGGGGGGATTTCTTCCTTCTTTATCCTTCCTTCAGGATTAAGGAGACATGCTCAATTGGGTGAAGGTCTGGTGATTAACTTTCATAACTTTCCAAATTTTTCGCCTGATGTAGTCCTGATGTTTTGGCAGTTTTTATTGAATAATCATCTTATTACATGAATTTGGTTCATATGCATTTTTCTGTACGTTGTTGTCTGCTTAATTCTCATTCTGCTGTTTCCTCTTTTTAATTGAGCTTGATCAAGTATGATTAAATCACATACAAGCCCAAGCAAAGTCACTTTTTCCACTTTGCAAAGTTATGGATCATGAGCAGATCCTTTCTTCCTCCACACTTTCCATCTTTTTGGTAGCGGCTAATCTTGGTTCCAGAACTTTTGTACCTTATGTCTGTTTTTCTTTGCAATTTCCAATCTATCCTTCTGATTCCTACTGCTGTTGAGTGGTTTTGCATCTTGTGGTATGGTCTGTAGATTTCCGCTCTCTTTTTGAAACATTCACAGTTGCGTTGTAAAGGTTGTTGGTGAGACTATTGTTGTTCTTGGAGTTTTCTTAAAAGCTCTCACAATGTTTCTGCCATCAACTGTTTTTCTTGGCAGAACATTTAAAGTTGTTGTATTGGCATGTTCATGTTGGTTTATCCTTTTTAAGAACACATATTCTTCCAGGGAAAAACCAGGGCTAAAACCAACAGTAGATATTTAGGGGTATTAATTGTTTCAACAATCAGTAATCCAGCCATTAGGGTTGCACAAGCCAGTGCACTCTCAGTGTTTGTGTTGGGAAGGGTATCTAGCGTAAAACATGTGCCAAATCAAATATGCGGATCACGGAAGAGAATTTCATACCGGATCGGTCGAGGCCCGGGTTACCAAAGACCACCACAGGTATCGTTAGCCAACAGGGTACCGGTGAGAATTGGACTACCGTTGGCTGAAGGAGGAGAAGAAGAGGAGGAAGACATCTACAGTGACAGCAGAAAAAGAAGAAAGTGTAGGAGAGTGGAGGTTCGGGTTGGTACTTTAAATGTTGGTACTATGACTGGTAAAGGAAGAGGGATAGCTGATATGATGGAGAGGAGAAAAGTAGATATGTTGTGAGTTCAGGAGACCAAGTGGGAAGGGAGTAAGACCAGGAACATTAGAGGTGTTTAAACTGTTCTATCATTGTGTGGATGGAAAGAGAAATGGTGTAGGGGTGATTCTGAAGAAAGATTTTAGTAAGAGTTTAGTGGAGGTGAAGAGAGTTTCTGATAGGGTGATGAATGTAAAGCTGGAAGTTGAAGGTGTGATGATAAATGTCATCAGTGCTTATGCTTCACAAGTGGGTTGTGAGATGGAGGAGAAGGAAAAATTCTGGAGTGAGTTAGATAAAGTGGTAGAAAGCAGAAAGGTACTTGGTGTGACATCTGGAAATAGAAATGAAGACAAAGAGACGTGGTGGTGGAATGAGGAAGTGCAGGAAAGCATAAGGAGAAAGAGGTTGGCAAAACAGAATTGGGATCGACAGAGTGATGAGAAAAGTAGGCAGGAGTACAAGGAGATGCGACAGCAGGTGAAGAGGCATGTGGCAAAAGCCAAGGAAAAGGCATATGAGGAGCTGTAGAAGAAGTTGGACATTAAGGAAGGAGCAAAGGATTTGTAGCAATTGGCCAGGCAGAGGGACCGAGCTGGGAAGGATGTGCTGCAAGTTAGAGCAATAAAAGATGGAGATGGAAATTTGTTGATTAGTGAGGAGAGTGTGTTGAGAAGCTGGGGAGTATTTTGAGCAGCTGATAAACGAGGAAAATGAGAGAGAGAAAGAGAGAGAGAGAGAGAGAGAGAGAGAAGGTTGGATGGTGTGGAGATGGTGAAGCGGGAAGTGGATAGGATTAGTAATGAGGAAGTGAGAGCAGCAATTAGGAGGATGAAGAGTGAAAAGTCGATTGGCCCAGATGACATACCAGTAGGAGCATGGAGATGTTTAGGAGGGATGGCAGTGAAGTTTTTAACAAGATTGTTTAACAGGATTTTGGAAGGTAAGGAGAAGCCTGAGGAATGGAGAAGGAGTGTGCTGGTACTGATCTTTAAGAATAAGGGAGATGCGCATACCTGCAGTAACTACAGGGGAATAAAGTTGATCAGTCACATCATGAAGTTATGGGAAAGAGTAGTGGAAGACAGGCGACCAGAGTTGACCATCTGTGAGAAGCAGTATGGTTTCATGCTGAGGAAGAGCACCACAGATGCATTATTTGCTTTAAGAATGTTGATGGAGAAGTATATAGAAGGTAAGACGGAGTTGCATTGTGTGTTTGTGGATTTAGAGAAAGCGTACTACAGGGTGCCTAGAGAGGAGTTGTGGTATTGTATGAGGAAGTCAGGTGTGGCAGAGAAGTATGTGAGGGTGGTGCAGGACATGTATGAGGACAGTGTGACAGCAGTGAAGTGTGCAGTAGGAACAACAGACTGGTTCAGGGTGGAGGTTGGAATGCATCAAGGATCAGCTCTGAGCCCTTTCCTGTTTGCAGTGGTGGTGGACAAGTTGACGGACGAGGTCAGACAGGAGTCTCCATGGACTATGATGTTTGGGGATGATACTGTGATTTTTGGTGAGAGTAAAGAGCAGGTTAAGAAGAGCCTGGAGAGGTGGAGGTATGCACGGAAAGAAGGGGAATGAAAGTCAGTAGGAGTAAGACAGAGTACTTGTGTGTGAATGAGAGGAAGGGCAGTAGAGTGGTGCGGTTGAAGGGAGAAGAGGTGGAGAAGGTGGAGGAGTTCAGGTACCTAGGGTCAACAGTGCAAAGTAATGGAGAGTGTGTTAGAGAAGTGAAGAAAAGAGTGCAGGCAGGGTGGAGTGGGTGGAGAAGAGTGACAGGAGTGATTTGTGATAGAAGGGTATTTGCAAAAATAAAAGGGAAAGTTTATAGGACTGTGGTGAGACCTGCAATGTTGTATGGTTTAAAGACAGTGGCATTGAGTAAAAGACAGGAGGTGGAGCTGGAGGTAGCAGAGCTAAAGATGTTGAAGTTTTCGTTGGGAGTGACGACGATGGACAGGATTAAAAATGGGTTCATTAGAGAGACAGCGCATGCAGGACGTTTTGGAGGTGAGGGAGGCTCGATTGAGATGGTCTGGACATGTGCAGAGGAGGGACATGGGGTATATCAGTAGGAGAATGCTGAGGATGGAGCCACCAGGAAGGAGGAAAAGAGGAAGACCAAGGAGGAGGTTTATGGATGTGGTGAGCAAAACATGCAGGTAGTTGGGTTTAAAGAGGCAGATGTAAAGGACAGAGATTTATGGAGACGGATATATGACGACCCATAATGGGAGAAGCCGATTTTTTTTAATACAGAATTTAAAGCTAAAATACTGATCTAGCATCTCATTCGTCTTCTGATCTCGAACTCAAACCAAATAAGCGTCCAAACTTATTTGTAAAAATAAAAGGGAAGGTTTATAGGACTGTGGTGAGACCTGCGATGTTGTATGGTTTAAATACAGTTTCCTTCAAACACTATTGGCATGAATAGAAACATCACAATTAATTACCTCTAATGAATGGAAATAGAATTTAATTAGTAAGTACCAAGCAAAATAAACTGCTATGAAAAAAATTCTACATCCTAACTGGCGTTTCAGCAAGCTCTCATATCAGTTATTCAAAAATATACTGTAGGTTGTGCCGTTAACATCTCACAAAGTGGTAGCTCAGTGGATAAGATGTTGGACTACTGTTTAGAAGGTCATGGGTTCAAACCCAGCACCACCAAACTGCCACTGCTGAGTCCTTGAGCAAAGCCATCAACCCACAATTTGTCAGCTGTATAACTGAAATAACTGTAAGTCACTCTGGATAATGTGTCTGCCAAATGCATAGAATTACAGGTAGGGTTTACGATCCTAAACTGGGCCACTGTATGTTAGAGTTTCTCATGCTTTGTCTGTGTGGGACTCTTCGTACACAAAGTTTCAAAATGAGCACTGTTTAGAAGAAAGTACTTTATTTATCTACATTTACACACTATCACCTTCAAAATAGTCCCCTTGCACAGCAATACAGCACTCCCAGAGTTCCTGCCACTTCTGGAACATGTCCTGAAATTCCTTTAATTCTATTCTATTAATCGAATAGCCTTTATTTGTCAAATGTACAGCACGGGGAAATGCTTTTCTTCACATATCCCAGCTTGTTCAGAAGCTTGGGCAAGAGCGCAGGGTCAGCCATGATACAGTGGCCCTGGAGCACAGAGGGTTATGGGCCCAAGAGAGATAAAATAATGTCTAAGTCTCCTTTTCCAAGCATGCCAAGCATCTTCTTCGATTCGTTCTAGATCTCCACAATGGTGTCAAAAATGACGACCTTTGTGCCGGATCTTTATCTTCGAGAAGAGCGCGAAGTCCACAAGAGCCAAATCTGGTGAGTAGGGTGAGTGCAGAAGTGAGATCATGTGGAATGTTCACTGACGATCATCATGCACAAGTTGTCGTCCTCCAGTAATGTTCTTCCGCACTTCCAAAGCAAGTGTGCCACCCAAAGCTCCTCAACGACTCATTGCAGCATTGCTGTATGTCAAACATGTCATGTCAAACGTCTCTGTGGTAGATTCCCCCAGTTTTCCGCATAATTTTACTTTTGCTCTTTGTTCTAACTTGCTGTCTGTGATAAATTCACAGACGTTTTAATGCACATGATCAGAATAGCACCAGATAGCACCATCAGCCTTAAAACCTTTTGATACAACCTTGTATGTGTATGGTGCCCTGTGATCAACTGTGCCCCAGCCTCTTGTGCCTAGTGTTCCCAAGATAGGCTTTGGATTGGATCTGGATAGGCTTTGGTGTATCGTTTAAAGCAAGAATGTTGCATATACGATCACATCTCAAATTATCTAAGATATTTAATTGAATATACTGTGATTTATAGCCACAAGATTGCAGAAATCACTGAGCAAGAGAGCTCACCTTGTGCAAATCAAAAGCAACTTCCTTTCCTTCCTCTATTTCTCTTCAATTCAGTAATCTGGTCAATGAATTCACTAGAAGTAACACTACTACTGAATCAGAATAACACCAGTAGCAGAAATGTCAGCTTTTTATCGACTGCCCAATTTACTTTACACTGATTTATATTGCAAAGGGAATGTTGTCTAAAGGAACAACAATAACGCTTTGAGACAATGAAAGTGCAGTTGAAACTTGACCATAATGAGAAACACAGCTTCAAAGGATAATGTTTAGGTAAGTGAAAATACGCACTACAAAAATGAAAGAGAGAAGCTGAATGAGAGAGAAAGGTTGTCTGCCAGACAGTGTGGTGAGTTTGGCTGAGCTTCTGTTCCTCCTAAGCAGCTGATTTCCCTTTCAGCGTAAGCCTCAGGCTGACTCTCGCTCGCTCTGTGTTTTTGTGTTGTGTGTGTGTCAGATTCGAGTCTCTCTTTTGCGACCCAGTTCAACTGAGGACAGATTCTCAAAGAATCAGACACCAGGCAGTATCCATGGCCAAGAATTAGACAAATCAACTGAAACATGTTGTGAGGGCAAGCATTGTGATTGCATTCTCATAATTCTACTCATTTTTTATGAAGACAATTCAATTAATGTCAATTAATTTTGGCAGGAATCTGCAGACTGGTACATCACAACAAGAGTGACATAGTCCATGGCAACAAAAAAATGTAAGCAGATGGAGAAAAAAAAACAGCAGTGGTTGGGAATATTCACAAAACTTTTCCTTATCCACTTTAATCTAAAAAGAAAAACTGCAGCAAATTTTCCAAAGCTAAACTGAAGCCTGACAGTGTGTGTGAGATCAAGGCAAAATGTGCAGCTAAATCAACTAATATAATATTGAACAATAAAAAAATGGATGAAGCATGAATAAAACATAATATTTAGGCATTTCATTTTTATATAATTTACGTTTTGATAAACTACTATTTTATGTGATTTTTATCAAACGGCTGTATGACGTAACAGAAACCAGAGTGTGAATAAAAAAACACTAGCAGATCTTTTCATCCTCTTGATTCTTGACTATTGCTTATTCAGGCCATTTTACTTTGTCTGCTTTGGCAGTGCAAGATAAAAATAAATCTCAAAGAACATTCAAGACATTTTTTTTATGCTCAGTACAGGGTTACATAACAGCAACCAGTGCCCATCTTTTACTGTAAGTACACTGCCTTCTCTCTCTTTCCATTGGCATAGGTATGAGACAGCACGATCAAGTCTGTTTGCATTGTGATTAAGGGCTGTGAGGCTGTATTCCCTGAGAAGAGCCACAAATCCACCATTTTACTAAACAAAATATTAAAGCAAGGCTTTGTTACTTAGCAAGCTTGTTGTCTTGTAAAGTATTCTTTTTTTTTTTTTTTTTTTTTAGAAAGCTGCAATTTTGTTTCAGTAACAGCCAGGTGTATATTATTAGATACCAGTGGCAGGCGATCAGGTCCAGCAAAGCCTTCTCTGCTGGCCTAAACCCTATCAGAAGCACTGATCTACATTTCAACCTAAAATCTAATTTTTGTTCAATTAAATTGTATTAATTTATTCCCAACAGTTTATTCTCTTCATTTCGTAGCGTTTCTCTTGGCTGCACTGCTTCCAGTACGTGTATGTGGATGTTAGATTTTGTGTCCAATCAGATTTCAGCCTCTCTGTGCTGCCATGTCAATCTAATCTGCTCAGGGCCTTCAAAGTCAGTACTGCTAGCCCTTTTATTATAGTTTCCTTAAGAAAAAGCTCTGTTTCTTTAACCAATCAGATTTCATATTCTCCTCACAGGGTAGCTAGCTGGCCCAAAATAGCATCAGCATTTTTCCATCCTCTGATTGGTTGGTCAGAGGAAAACCGTTACAGCCAAGTTCGACTGGCAAAACACGTGTGTAGCTCTGCACACATTAATACATCTGAGTTAGACTTTTTTATGCCTACGGAGGAAGAGAAATTGATTTGGTCGCGGACATACTTAAAAATCCATTTCCAAGAAAACTAGACATCGTGAGGAGGTCGACAAACCCCAACCCTGACTCAAACTCGCCACATCTGTGACCTTATTTGAATAATTTTTTTAAGTAGTTGAAAAGAAGGTTTTGGGTTTTAAACATCAATCAGTGTTTGACTTTTTAATATCAATTAATTTATAGATTGGTGTGCTAAGAGTAACAGAGGCTTGCAACAATAATTATAATAGGAACATTATAGCCATAATAAATCATAGTACTTTGTATACTTAAGTACATTTAAAACCATATACTTTTGTACTTTTACTCAAGTGAAAGTTTAAAGGGGCACTTAAAATTTTCCTGGAGTCATATTTTACCTACTGTATCTCTACTTTACATAAAGGACATGGCTTGTGTACTTTGACCACCACTTTGGCCTCTGTGGTTCTAGTCTAAATCTCTGGTCTAAATCTGTGTCACCGATCACTGTTTTTTTAAATTTGGTAATTACACCTTCATTCACTAATATAAGTAAAAGTAACCTGTGTAAACAGATTCAGTGTAAATCTAGAGACTATTAAGTGTAAAAATCCTAAGAGATCAGTGGTTTTTGACTGTTTTCTAATATTTAAACCAGCCCATCTATTACACACAATTAACAGTAACAACAACGGCATTCCACATTTAAAGTCAGAAAGTATGAAGGTTTTAGTGGCACATAAAAATAATAAACAGAAATAAATCAAAGAGTATGAGAATAAAGTCATTGAAATAAGAGAATAAAGTTAATCTATTTTGAGAATAAAGTAAAAATTACGAAAATCAAGTTGTAGCAGTATGAGAATAAAGTCGACGTATTTTGAGAATAAAGTCAAAGTGACGACAATAAAGTCGAAATATTTTGAGGACAACGTAACCATATGACATTAAAATGGTAATATTTTGAGAAATTACAGAATTGTGAAAAAATGTTTTGCTGTTTGCATAAAATGCATGTGATGGATTTGGTTAAATCCTACTTTACGTTAGGATTTAGCGGTAATGAAATTTCTGAACAGTAATAATAATTAGTAAACTGACACTGCAGTGGTTCTGTAAGAAATGATTTATTAAAAAAATAAATAAATAAATCTGACAGACAATGAGGAAATTGTCTCTTTTGTGCAATCCAAAGTCAGCAATCTCAATAATTATAATACAGAATGAAATAACCTTTAATCTTAAACACAGTTATAGTGTCAATTAAAAGGATTTGTTGATACTTTACATGAGTACATATTATGGAAGGCAAAAAATAAATTTTCTTTGTTATGGCAGTAAACTTTGTCTCTACTTGACTCTACACTATTTCTGCTGCTATGTTATTTTTATTAAACGTACACTCTGCGTTCAATTTATAAAAAAAAAAAAGCCGGTGGCATGGATCAGACAACAAACAACCATCTCTAGGGTTCATACACAATGGTGTAAACATCCATGCTGTCAGAAAGCAATCAGTCATGCCTCCCTCCAACACTCAACACTATCGCTCAGCCTCTCCCTCCTACTAATCACCTACACCTGTCCTCCATTTACAAGGCCCCTCTTCCCCCTTCACTCACCGTTCGATCAACAGTTTACGGCTATAAATCATCTGGACTATCGCCTGTGTTCCCCATGCTCCACGCTACACTTTGGGTGACGCTTAATTCAAACGACAACCTTGTTTTATTCCTAGTTCCTAAAGACTGGTCATTCCATAACAGAAGATCGGACCACAAAATCACAAAATCAGCCCCAACCACGGATCCATTCAAAGGTCTCACCGGCTCTAGCTTATGCTAGCGCGGCTGCACCGCCCGCCTCCTACAGCCCAATGGCACATCCGGCTTCCTACTGCAGCGAAGCGGCTGAGTGCAGTGGCTTCCTTCGAAAAGTCGCTATCAATCGGGAAGGCTTTGTCATGGGCCAGCGCGATGTGGAACGACAATCGGAACATCATCAGTGCATACTCAAGTTTCACCAGGCACTTCGCTGAGGTGTTTGGTGTTGCCACGGGGCCACTCACAATGGCCGACCACTACTACAGCCTCCACTTCTAAGGAAAGGCCCTGGACTGGACTGCAGACGTCTGGGGGCATCAGAGTACCTTATGCTTAGGCGATCCTTAGTTTCGCCAGGAACTCGTGTTCCAGTTTGGCCATCACTGCAACCTACCAAATCCCCAGTCTCCAAGCCCCTCTGAGTACATCGCCCAGTTCTTAAATCCCACTCGCAGTGTTGCTCCACCTGGGTTTCTCACTGGGTCCTCTGCTTTGCCTCAGAGTCCCGCAGATGTATCGCTTCGCCTAAGACCTCCACACATTCTGCCTCTGACTGCCGCACTGGCCGTCGCAGCACCTCTGACCTCCGCAGTGGCTGCCGCTCTGCCTCTGACCGCCGCAGTGGGCGTCACTCCCCTTCTGACCGCCACACTGGCCGTTGCCCCACCTCAGACCTTTTCTGGCCTTAAAGGTGTTCTACCCAGTGGCAGTTTGCAGCTAGTTCTGCTGTGTACGCCGCTTCTAGGTTTTTCATCTGTTTTGATACCTATGCTGTTTTGCTTTCATTATTGATTTTATTTATGCTGTTTTGCTTTAGTTTCTCTTTCATTATTGATTTTATTTATGCTGTTTGTTTTAGTTATTCTTTCCTTCTTTCATTAGTCATTTTATTTATGCAGTTTGCTTTAGTTTCTCTTTTATTATTGATTTTATTAATGCTGTTTGTTTTAGTTTGTTTTTCATTATGGTTGTGTCTCCTACTAATCACCTACACCTGTCCTCCATTTATAAGGCCCCTCCTCCCCTCACTCACCGTCCGATTGACAGTTTACAGCTATAGATCATCCGGACTACCGCCTGTGTTCCCCATGCTCCGTGCTACGCTTCGGGTAAAGCTTGATTCAGTTAAGTTGGACATTTTCTGCAGTTTTGTGTCTGACTCTTTTGTGTTTGTTGATTTAATAAACCACAACCTTGTTTTACTCCTGGTTTATGAAGCCTTGTCATTCCGTGACACAAGCTATGATCAAAGTCAGAAATCACAGTTTTTGCCAAACCATTAGTAATATGAGAAAATATAATCGGTAATCTGCAAACAGATTCTGTGTAGTCTCAAAGTTATGTGAGAAAATCACAAAGTCTGACTGACTAGCCCATCTGATCTATGTCACAATCAAAGACACAAAAACTCTTACAGACTTCCTAATAAAGTGGACACTGACTAAAATTAGCATGTGAAAGTTTTTGGCAAGGGCTGACACATGCACATTGGGCAAGAATCAAACATTTATTAATAGATGCACAGTTTACGAACAAATAAATCAATCAATAACCAGTCATAGATTGAATTGTTTAGACATAGTTGGAGATATATTTATATTTGTTTTTTTTGTTTCTTTCTTTCTTTTTACCATTTATTAACAGTGACACATTTAGATGCATGCTGCTTCCTTCAAAGCAATAAGGCATTTACAGAAAAAGTGGTCGGTAGCTAAACAACATTGCAAAGAGCATGGCACAGCTGAAACTTCCTGCCCTCTGTTCTATAGTCGTTGTTTGGTTAAAGGCCTTGTGGGAGCTTCACGGCTCATCAGACAGGCCAAACAAGGCAACGCTTAGGCCTGCCGTCCACTCGTGCTCATCTTAATCAGTGTACTCAGGCCCTTCACAGCGCAAATAAAAACAAGGCTGTCGGACTTTCTTCATGGAAATCAATTTCCAACTAGCATCAGTGGAGGGGGGTCAGGGGGGAGGGGTATTCAAGAAAATTAGATAGAAGAAAAGCTTCCTGTCAAAACAGTCATGCAAAATTTTAATAATGCATTCCAATAAAAATTCTTTAAAACTACACTAAGCCCTAAAAGTCCAAATTCAGGAATTCAATGAGTTGGGTCCAAGGCTAATAAATGTCTACTTATTCACTAAAACAAATGGTATTTTAGTGCAACTGGAAACTGCTCAAACCAAGGGTACTGGATCAATTTATGCAAACAGAATAAAGAGAAAAAAAACAATGTTTGATATTTATTAAAAGAAAATACAACACCACGGACCAACCATGGCATAAAACCCATACTGGAAAAAAAAGACTAATGTACTACTTTTTAGACTCTACTTTTTATAATTTTATCCTTTTTTATTAGTGAGCAATTTTATCCAACTCACTATATCTTAAACAAAAAAAAGGATGGTTTAATTTAAATAGGCAATTGAAGTCATGAGTTTCAATCAAATGTATGACAATCAAGTGCGACTTAATATTTTTGATTGGAAAACCAATTTAAAAAATGTTGGCCACCACCAATCCACTGTGCAGCACATGATATGCAATTCAGCACCACTGTTACTGGCCCATGGTTAATACTGTTCACTAGTACAATAAACCAAAAAAAACACTTCAAATGTGCACCAAATAATATTACAAGGCATAATACATGAACATTATTACACGACTTAACATCTAAGGACCTACAAGCCACTGAGGCATTGAGTAATGCCATTGTTGATGACTATTACCATCTAGCATCTAGGGCACCATCTAGGGCATGCCTAGCAATAGTAAAGAATGGCAGAGAGGAAGGCACTACTCAAAACAACACTGCTGAAGTACCAGATCCGTACAGTAAAAGAAAAATCTGTGGACAGATGAATCCAAAATAGAAACTTTTTGGTTTAAATGAACATAGTTATGTCTGGCAGAAATCTTGTGCTGCATAGCAATATATAAACCTCATCCCAACCTTTGAGATGTCACGGTGGCCTTCTGCAAACTTTTGCTTCTCCTGGTCGGGGCTGGGAAAGGCTCCAGCTGCAGAGTGCCTGCAGTATGAGAGGTCATGAGGGAGCCGTAGGCATCTTAGGCACATACCCAAGTTTAGGGTAGAGAAAGGCACTGGCCATGCCAGGGGGAAACTCCAGGAAAATCGGACAGGAATGAGACAGGAACGTAGGTTCTTTCCATATTTCTAAGGCTCGAAGGGCACGCCGCAAGACCTTGATAACATGGAGTGGATTGCCCTTTCGGGAGAACCCTCTGTCTCTAAACCACCACTTGAGGGGTCTCATATGGAGGAGGCCAAGTGGGATTTTACTCTCCTGACCGCCGTGAGGATAGCTTCGATCCGGGTGGGAGACAATAGTGCCCGCAACACGGTCGAGTCCCACACTTCACCCAAGAAGGTGTTTCTCTGCAGTTCTCTTAACCTCGGCTCCTTCATACAGGCAAGAATGACATCTAGATGCTGGACTGCCTGAAGCTCTGATCAAGCTAATATCAACCAGTCACTGATATAGTTTAGAATGCGGATGCCCTGAAGCCATAGCGGAGCTAGAGCCGCATTCATGCACTTTGTGAAGGTGCAGGGTTTAAGTGCTAGGCCGAACAGGAGGACCCAATATTGGTAAGTTTCGCCCCCAAAAGCAAACATCAGGACCCTACTATGAGCGGGAAGGATAACTATGTGGAAATAGGCTGAGCATCCTGAACCTGAGCCTCATGAGTGAGCGGTTCAAGGAGCGCAGATCTAGGATCAGCCGCAATCCGCCATCCTTCTTCGGAACAACGAAGTACTGGCTGTAGAGCCTGACTCTTTGACTGAGAAAAGGAACCACCTCAATGGCCCCTTGCCATAGGAGGGTGCACACTTCCTGTGCCAGGACCAGAGCCTGCTTGGGTCCCACCAGGTTGGAACACATCCTATTGAACCGGGGAGGAGAGGACCCGAAATGAATCAAGTAACCTTTCTCTATTGTGTGCAGGACCCACCGAGAGACCTCTGGCAGGTCTTTCCAAGCTGCCAGGAAATCTCTTAGGGGAACCAGCCTCTTGAGGCTGGTCGCTGACCCTCCTAGAGCGGCTGGGGGAGCACCGTGCACCCTTGGGGGCCTCCTGGGAGGCGGCAGGTCTCCTTCATCTGCAGAGGAGATGGAAGGAGTCACATGGTGGAAAAAGACTGCACTCTGAAGCACATCCTGTGGGACAGCTAACAGCCTCACCTTCTGGTGGTGTCGAGGAGGTACAGGCACTGTATAATGAGGTGTACACTACTCCCCTTCGATGTAGAGCACTCTGATTGTCAGGGCCGCTGCACCCCTGCACATTTGTTCGAGGAGAGGACCACCCTCAGGTTAACCCTCTGGAGTCTGAGGGTGTTTTTGACCCCTTGAGAGATTTTGACATGCTCTTACATTTGGTTCTTTTTAGTTGCTTTTAAAATATATTATAGACAAAAGACTTGTCGATTAAATAATGAGCTGTGGATCACTGAGCCAGGATCACAGTGAAAAGTACAGTACTACAACAAGGAATGTGTTTCCTTTGTGTTTATTAAAAATACACATTAGCAAGGACAGCATTTAAAAGGGAATTGTGTAACAATAAAACAATACAGTACAGTATGTATAAAAAATAAAGAGTGCAACAATAACTAACACAATACATTACAGTAGGGTTTCGCAAATCCTAGCCTGTAGGGCTACAATGCTATGCATTAAATAATAATAGTGTATCCATTTGAGGAATCGGCAAGAACAAACAACTTGAACCCCCACTTAGTTGGCTTGGCTTTCATGTACTGTGTCCTCCAAGTGTTAGCTTTGCATGCTACCATGCAAACGGATGTCTTACGGATTGTGTCCATAAGCGGTTTCACTCTGAACAGACGGTCATGTTCAGATGTGCCCCTCTTTCTGTCGTTTTCTTTGTCTGCATCTGGGTGACTCCTGTGTACATTCCACGAAATTGTCCTGTATCTGTCCCTTGACATAATTGTTGCTGGAAAGGGAATTGTAAAAATACTGCTCTGTCTCCTGTAGTCTATGATGGAGGGCAACTTTACCATTGCCATGTAAAATAAGAGCCCAATGTAGCGGTACATCTCACCCACAGTTACATCTCTCCATTTGTATTTGCGTCCCTTGGCTATTGACTTGGCAGCTTGAGCATTTGTGTTGTGGCACAGAGTTGACATTTTAAATAGACTCAATGGAGAATGAGAGTCAGAAGACCTCAGTTGAGGTCCAGGTTCACGTGCGGGCAGGATTTGCAGAGTCTGTGGAACTGTGTCGTTATCTGTCTGATCCTTCCATGACATGGTGGATTGTGTGTGTGCTGCCTTTGCCTTTTTTGGAGCAGGTGCTTGATCACATCTGTTTATGAAACACACACACAGACACATTAACATCACTAATTGTGTCATTGGTAAAGTTGTTTGCATATATCATACAATGCGATAATGATTCAAACTAAATATAATTTAAGAAAATATAAAATATGTACTTACTCAGGATGATTCTCGGTCGAACTCAAAATGGAGCGACGCCTGCGTAGCCTGGTGCAAGTTTCCAGTGAAGGCAGGGGTGATGCAGCCACATTCCTAAAAATAATCAAACAATATATTTTTCAGTATTTTTGATGAATACACTTGAACAATATATATTTGTTAGCATGCATTGTACATATAGCATTTACACCTCAGCATTCCGGAACATCTCTGCTAGCTAACACTACATAACAGCCTTTCAGGATGATAAGTGACACTAACCAAAACTGAACTGAGGCTAAAATATAACTTTATATAATGTCAACAATATTGAGGGCATACAATTACAAACAGTTAATGTTACAAATGAGCAGATATTGGCGTATTTTTGTTGTAACATTAAAAGGCAATGCTGACAAAAGCGAGGCAGAGATGTCTACAAACAATATGAGTTTTATATGATCAGAATGTAAGACTAAATAACATTCATTATAGCAACTTGCTGGAAAGTCCTCGAATTGGTCGATTCGCTCTTCAAAATGCAAACGCTCTTCGTCGGAATCGCAATCTTCTTCGGATGAAAAGGTAAATTCTTTATCACTGTCCAAAACCATCTGAAGAGCTTCCTCACCGGTGTAGCGTGTCATCGTTCAAACGCAGCTGAATGTGTAATAATCTCAGTGGAATCGCATTGTTTTATGCCACTGTCCGGGGGGCGTGTGTGTGTGTGTGACTCAACGTGTGAACTGTTTTACCTGTGAATAGCGGGGGGGGCGTGTCCGCTCGCAGCTCATTATCAGATAATGAGCTGTGGTGGAAAATCTGTGCCTCTACTTGGTTTCACATAATTTATATTCATTAGAAACATATGTTTTTTATTTCACCGACTTATTCTAAAACTACACACTTTAAGCTGTCTAAAGATATATATTTTTATTTCCGTGTGTCAGCTATTGGCCGAGTTTCAGCGCTTTTTGTTTTGTTGTTTTGTTTCTAAACGAAGTTTACGCAGACAAAGGCAACAGATGGCGCACCCTGAATATTTTATTCATTTAAAAAAAAATACGTTTTGTTTATATAGTGAGCATACACAAATGAAAGTAGACCCTTTACAGATTTAAATGATGTATTACTTTGACATTTTTGATCAAATATGACCGAGCAGTTTAAGCTCTTTTTGCTGGCATCTGAAAAAAAAAGCACGTTTGGGCGCCGGCGGCAATTCAGACTCCAGAGGGTTAACTGGCTCCTTCGATCTGGGTCTTTTGGGCTTCGCAATGCCCAGCCGTGCCGGGCTGTGGCTGCATTTGCTGAGCAGCCAGATAAGAGCGGCAGGGAATTAACACTGAAACGCCGCTGTGGTCTCTTCGACTTGTCGGCGACTGCCCTTACCTACAGCATCACCTGAACAGTTCAGGAGGAGCCACTAGGGCATTCAGAAGGAAAGCCCTGTCCCTGTCAGGAATCTCTGCTTACAGGGTGAGCCACAAATTGCCTTTCTGTGGATACTAGAGCTGACATTGACCAACCTACGGCTTGCGCTGTACCTTGGTGGCCCTGAGGCAGCACGACGTGTGGAGGCAACCCGCAGCCTGACCCGCTGCCATGTAAGCCTTGGCTACTAGGACCATTTCAATGGTTTAGTAGGCAGTACCAAGGCCTTAGCAATGCTGCTATACTGGGGAGAGATAGCTAGCTAGAGTCTCTTGCACCTTAGCATCACCCCATAGCCACACTCCTTGAACCCTGCTTGTGGGGAAAAGGTACGGGCCATGTATGGGGTCTTCCAGGCCCTGGGCACCTCGGTGTGCTGGTCGGGGTAGAATGGTAGGCCCTGGCGTGAAGGCTGTGATTGGGGTGCAGGAAACACTCATCCAGCTCACTGGGTGTGCGCTGCTTCCCTGTACTCGCGCCAGGAAAAGAAACCACTAAGGGCGTGCTTCCCTGCGGGGAACAAATGCTCGACTCTGCAGGAGAGGCTGGTGAGGACTCATCCGTCTCTGTCCCTCCTGCTAGATCTGCGAGCCCCACGTCTTCTGGTGCCACTTTGCGAAAGCAGGACAGAGCCGCATAGGAGAGTACTCTCCTTGGAGAGCGCTCTCCGGGAGCGCATAGCCACATGGCTAAAAATGCTAACAGTTGACTCCCTCGAGAGCCGCCTAAGCATGCTCCTAAGCTAAGCAAACAACACATCGGAAGCGGGGGCAAGAAGGAACACACAGTCGGAATTCTGCTTGTATTTAAAGTTTATGCCCAAACAGATTCACACACAACGTGCTTACCTGAAACAAACAGAAGCTAATGTCTCTACCATCGCTCACCCATTTTGTAGCTTCCTGGTTTGCATGACGTCACCCGCCGATGATGTCACGACTTGCCTATTGGCCAGATTTTACACGTGATTCAGAGAGTGGACAACGCGAGTTGTTCCCAAAGCGTTTCGATGCAGCTCGAGTTCCTGAAAGGGAACTAAATTGTTAGCAAGCAGTTATTCACACAAAATGAGAGAAAATAACTAAACATTCCATGCAATACATCCAAGAAGGAATACTTCAAAAAGATCAAGACTTTCAGTTCCTGCCCTGTTGAGTTGGACAGGCTGGGCTGCAGAAAAATGTTTCTCCATACAACTGCTCCATCTGATTAGTATCAACACAGTTCTGACACATGAATGCTTATGAAACAGAGACACAGGAGCTTAAAACCAGCATGGGAGAGCTCTGCAGGCAAAATAAAGAATACACACACTGGCAATGTGCGTGCAGATTTTCCTCTGTATTGTTGCTTTTCATATGACATTTGGAAAAATGAATTGGTTAGGGCAAAGGGTTACTGTAAAAAACATGCTCATCTACACAGCTGAAGACTGACAATGCCTGTCTAAACAAATGCATTTATATACAATGTGATGGTGGAAACTTTGATTAGAATTAAATTATAGGGATTGGCACAATTTAAAAACAAGCACATAATTAAGAAAAGCTAATCCAAGGCTTTGTAAAACATGAAACAGGTGCAAAATATAAAAAAGAGTAGACAAGATAAAAAGATATCAAAAGTGTTACAATTATATAAATGTGTTACACTCATATTTGGTAGCAGGAGCAGATGGTATGCATCTCCAGCATTGGGTGGCATACAAAAAGTAATCATAATAATTGTAACAAAACCTGAGGCTTAATCCAGGGTCAATGTAGCATCAAGTTTAGTGGCAAATATTTTACGTAAGGCTGAGAAACTGAGTCAAGAAAGAAACAGAAAGAAAGGTGCGAATTACTTGGCAAATGTACATTACAGCACAGTGAAATTCTTTTTTTGCAAATCCTAGGGATGGAAAGCTGGGGTCAGCTAGGATACTGCGCCTTGCTCAAGGGACCAAGATTGGTGGCTTGGCGATATTGGAGCTTGAATCCCTGACCTTTCAATCAGTAACCCAGACCCTTGACCACTGAACTACCACCTCCCAAGAAATAAGAAACTGGAACTGACTTCTATACAGCGGATCATCCGTCTCCATTCCACCCTGTCCTCTACATCTGCCTCTTTCACACCAACTACCTGCATGTCTTCCCTCACCACATATATGAACCTCCTCCTTGGCCTTCCTCTTTTCCTCCTTCCTGGTGGCTCCATCCTCAGCATTATTCTACCAATTTAACTCATGCCCCTTCTCTGCACATGTCCAAACCATCTCAATATCACCTCCCTCACCTCGTCACCAAAACATCCTACATGGGCTGTCCCTCTAATAAACTCATTTCTAATCCTGTCCATCCTCGTCACTCCCAACGAAAACCTTAACAACTTCAGTTGTGCTACCTCCAGCTCCACCTCCTGTCTTTTACTCAATGCCACTGTCTCTAATCCATACAACATCGCAGGTCTCTCCACAGTCCTATAAACTTTTCCTTTCATTCTTGCAGATACTCTTCTATCACAAATCACTCCTGTCAGTCTTCTCCACCCACTCCAACCTGCACTCTTTTCTTTACTTCTCTAACACACTCTCCATTACTTTGCACTGTTGACCCCAGGTACCTGAACTCCTCCACCTCTTCTCCCTGTAACCGCACCACTCCACTGCCCTCCCTCTCATTCACACACATGTACCTTCTCTTACTCCTACTGAATTTCATTTCCCCTTCTCTCCAGCATGTACCTCCACCTCTCCAGTCTCTTCTCAACTTGCTCCCTACTCTCACCACAAATCACTATATCATCCCCAAACATCATAGTCCAGGGAGACTCCTGTCTGACCTCGTCTGTCAACCTGTCCATCACCACTGCAAACAGGAAAGGGCTTAGGGCCAATCCTTGATGCAGTCCAACCTTCACCCTGAACCAGTCTGCCGTTCCTACTGCACACTTCACTGCTGTCACACTGTCCTCATACATGTCCTGCACCACCTTCACATACTTATCTGACACAACTGACTTCCTCATACAATACCACAACTCCTCTCTTGGCACTCTGTCATACGCTTTCTCTAAATCCACAAATACACAGGGCAATTCTTTTCGTCCTTCTCTATACTTCTCTATCAACATTCTCAAAGCAAAAAAGGCATCTGTGGTGCTCTTTCTCGGCATGAAACCAAACTGTTGCTCACAGATGGTCACCTCTTCTCTCAGCTTGGCTTCCACTACTCTTTCCCATAACTTCATGGTGTGACTGATCAACTATTATTCTTAAAGATCGGTACCAGCACACTCCTTCTCTATTCCTCAGGCATCCTCTCACCTTCCAGAATCTTGTTAAACAATCTTGTTAAAAACTTCACTGCCATCTCTCCTAAACATCTCCATGCTTCTACTGGTATGTCATCTGGTCCAACCGACTGCTCTCACTTCCTCCTTACTAATCCTATCCACTTCCTGCATCACCAACTCCACATCATCCAACCTTCTCTCTCTCTCTGACTTTCCTCATTCATCAAAACCCTCCCTCCAACTTCTCAACACACTCTCCTCACTAGTCAACTTTATTTCACAAACCCTCCAATGTCTGCCTGTAGCTGTCCTCACCAGATTTAAAACACTGATATATGCTAACAAAAGACACAATTGACAAGTATCCAACTCCATGAAGGCACTTATCAAAAACCTCTTTGCACTAGCATCTTGGCCCTGACCTGTTATGCCTTAAGACACATGGAACACATGCATTTATATTTTTCTCTAAACTGGCAGCCAAGGAGTTAATTGCAGCACCTGCAGGTCCAAACAGCTGAGTCACTGGCTGCCTACAAATAATGATTTGAAGCCTGGCCTTTTCGCTAAACACTTCACTTAGCATCTAATCAAGCACTAAATCTACACTGAAAAAAAACCCCACTCTTTACTTCTGGTCTGTTTAGTGCTATATTAACTCTAATAATAGTCCCTCTGTAACTGGATTCTAGTGTTATACAATTCTTGGATTTGGAGTTGGCCACAGAATTGTCAATAGCTTCTCAATCTAAATCCGGTCTTTAAAATTCAGAAATGTTTGAAAGAGAGGAGCACAAACACGAGAAAAACTACCACACTACTGCTCTTAACTAAAACTTTCTGGAAGCACTTTTAGCCTTTCATTTTGTATTATGGCATCAAGTTTTTGTCAATTAATATGTATTAACTTCACACATTTAGACTTCGGAATTTTTAGATTTTTTTTTGAAAAAAGTTCCTAGAAACTGAGAAGGGATCTCCAAATGTACAGCTCTTTTTATGTCCTTTCATAGGTTATCTGGTTTTAATCAAATCAGTTTAATTGATAGTGTATGCCATTTACCAGCAGGCCTAATTTTGAATGGAACTGCTTAATTCTGAAGACAGATAGAACATTATGAAAGGGTGTCCAGAATGATGCAAATCAGGATGTTATACTTTCCCAAATATCAAATATAAATTTTTCCTTTAGAATTTTGTTTATTGGAAGATCACAAGTCTGACAATGTGACATGAGAGCATTAAGAATACAAAGAGATCATAGATGCTGCTGTGTTGAATAGTTGGAAGCCAATGTAACAGCTCAGCAGATTGATACATAAAGCTGCAATCAGGGTTTAAGGAGTAGAGAAACAAGCACACTCTTAGCATGTGAGAAAATGACTGCAAAATCTTTAGTTAAGATTAAAAACTTCAGACTAAAAAACAAGCCTCTTGTGGGCAACACTAGATAATGTTTTTTTTATATTATTGTAAAATCATACAGGAAAAAAGTTAAATAACACTAGAAATGGTAAAAAGACATGTTGATCTATATAAATTAAAAGACAGATTATTATTATGGCAAAATGTTGCCTAGAGGAGAAAACAGGATTAGTGACAGTTTAAACAATGGTTGACATAAGAAAAGACAGAAACTTTAGGTTACATTGCTGCTGCTAAAATTTGTGCCACAAAATATGAAGTAGGGCTGCACGAACTAATCGATAAAATCGACAATAATCAATAATACAATTAGTTGTCAACGTATGCCCTTTAAAAGATTAGTTGGGCTGCTCAAGTTATGGGTTAATGTGACGGCAAGATGACACAGCCACCTGCAAAAAATGGCAGACTATACCGGGTTAACCGGCAGCAGGAAAAAGTGTGGCAAGTCATCCAAGGCATATGAGCATTTTATATTAAACTCAACAAAGAAAACTGTAACCTTGACATTGTGCACAACTGAGCTTGTGTGGGATTGAAGTACCACAGTGATGCATGAGCACATGAAAGGAAAACACACTGGTGTCACGGATGAAGGTGAAACATCAGCACGGTAAGCAGAAACTGTAGAATCCTTTTCATGTGAAAATGGTGTAGTTTTATGAAGTGCTATTGTGTAAACTGTTGGTTTGTAACTTTAGGACAGTTGCACTACATCTGTTCTGTGGTGACTCACGAGCATCAGGCTGTGCAATCACCTCGCTCATGACATAGTGATAATTCAATTAAAACAGTGTGAAAAAACACTAAATCTACAAGAAGCAAATAACAGCAGCAGTAAACGATTACATTTTTACTGTTGTGGTTTCCAGTGAATGCTTATGCATTTGTACACCAACGTATATTTTTTCTTTTTTTAATCAAGCCTGTTTGCTTGCTGTGTTTCTCCGTTCTATTGTCTTTTTATAGCATTTGTCTAGTACAACAGTAACTTCTGTTTTCAAACGTGATTTACTGCGGCTTTACTACGTTCAAATGCTTGTTTTCAAATTTTATACATTTAATTTATCCATATATAATTTAATTAATATACAAACATTTTTTGATATATTCTAGGTGCTTATATTTCATCTGATTAATCGATTATCAAAATAATTGTTAGTTTCAGCCCTAATATGAAGCTTCACTCCATTCACATTTGAAAATTTTCCAAATGTTATAAACAAAATCCATTTACATTCACCTTTTTACAAAGTGACTTACATTTATCTCATTTATACACATGAGCAGCTATGTGGTTGTAGGTCTTACTAAGGTGCGCAGAAGTGGCAGCTTGGTATAGCTGGGATTTGAACTCAAAACATTCAGATTCAAAGTCCAATGAATTAACCATTTAGCTAACACCTCCCCATAGCATGGGTTAAATGCAACTTAAATACAGGAGCAATACATCACAAGGATGATGAAAACTATATACAAAACATGTTACTGGAAAAACAATACATGTGCATCACACTTGGACGAAGTTTGAGACAGTAATCTTGAGTTGTGGCCAAGACAGAACCGGAACAGGAACTGTGAAAACCAGTTCCTTAACAGGAGGGTTTCGTGACACCCACATGCACACAACTATTTAAAGTCTGACCAAAATCGTTAGCCTACTTGAACTGCTATCATTAACTTTTTTGTAGGTGCACTTTGGGAGTCCAGGGCATAAATAAACCTGTTTCAAGCCTTTCTTCTCTTAATGGTTTACATGTGAGAACTGCTAATGACCCTCCTTAAGCAGAGCCCATGCAGTCAGTGAATATACAGTAGGCAGGGTGGCCAGCAAGGGCCCTGCACAGACAGACTTGTCTTCTTGACAATTTGTTTGTTTGTCTGTTTGTTTGATGTAAGCAACTTAAAGGAGAGATTCTTTTTGAACAATTAGATGCAAAATACCTGGAACCTGTTAAGACACACACCCCTGCATGCACACACATCAGTCATCATTTTAAAATGCTATCACTTCTTTATTAAAAACAATATATTTGAAAAAATTGTTTGTTTAAGCTCACTATGTCAAATAAATCGCTCTATCGGTGCCACAAAAACCAACTGATCTAGTCATAAAGACATTTTAACAGCCACACAGAAGCCAATAAGATATCATTTGATATCGTGATTGTGAAGGATCAGTGTATGACACTTGCCAAACACAGGGTCAGGTAATAAAAGGCCCTAAATTAATGCCCTCAGTGAAGGACAGTTTAAAGGGCGAGAGATTCGGTACACAGGCCACATAAACACGCATTCTCTAACCATCAAACCACATTAAAGGTTTTGATCCGATTACTGCATGGCGGACAGGGCACTTTGGACAAAACAAGCCATAGCAGTTCTTGCATTAGTTAACAAATCCAATATGACCCAGCATTTAATGACATGTGCACAGCCATTTTTTAAAGCTTTTATACCTTCAAATGAAATAAACTGGCAGCCAGTGTTCATATATGAAGTAAATTTCAAGCCTTTGTGGGAAAAACCTTGGCAAGAGTAGCACATGCTCTGAGAGGTGAAGCCAGACTGCATTGTAAACTGCATTTCATGCTGTGTCATTGAGCAACATTACACATACAGTATGTAGGAAAGCGCTATCAACAGTCTTCCACATACATAAGCTCATAGGTACTGTGATTGACTAGTAAGAGAGTATATGATCCCTCCCACCATATTTTGCTTTATGGCACACATTTTCCATTTTATGGCACAACATTTTTTTCCATTCACAGTTCCATTCATTTCTTGTACTGATGATAGGAAAGTCGGACTGCTGTGTAAAGTTCTCCAGCACATCCAAAAAAATTTCAGTGGGATTACGAAATGACGGTCAGCCAATCTAAAAAATCTCAAGAAGTTTAAATGTACGCCCAAGTGCAGTCCCTAAATCCATCAAATGCTATAATGAAGCAGGCATCCTAGTGCAAACAGTGCAAGACAAAATACAGTGCACCAGACAATACAGGACAGTGTGGGACATATACACAAAACACATAAAAGGGCAGATCAGTACAGTTTGCAAAAGAGAACTATAGAGTGTATTTGTTCACAAAATCAGCAAGAAAACAGAATGTAAACAGTATAATATGATTATAATATAATATAAGTGGTGCTGAAGACATGGATGTGTATGAATTGAAATGAGTACTGAGTTTGTGTTTGAGTTCAGGTTGTAACAGTTGAGTGGGGGTGTGTCTGAGTTTGGTATAGTTCAGTTCTGTGTGTTAAGAAACCTGATGGCTTGAGGGGAAAAAAAACTGTTGCACGGTCTGGATGTGATGGCCTGAATGTTCCAGAACCGCTTTCCTGATGGCAGGAGGGTGAAGAGTGTGTGTGAGGGGTGTGTGGGGTCGTCCACAATGCTGTTGGCTTTGCGGATGCAGCGTGTGGTGTAAATGTCCGTGATAAAGGGAAGAAAGACTGCAATGATCTTCTCGGCTGTCCTCAGGGTCTTGTTTTCCAAGACGGTGCAGTTCCTAAACCAGGCAGAGATGCAGCTGCTCAGGATACTCTTGATGGTCCCTCTGTCGAACATGATCAAGATGGGGGAGGGAGATGGGCTTTCCTCACCCTTCTCAGAAAGTAGAGACGCTGCTGTGCTCTGACAGATGAACACAAAAAAAAAACCTCCTCTCTGTATAATGACTCATTGTTCTTGCTGATGAGACACTGGCAGATGTAGCTGGTCATTAATGATGTGTACTCCTCCAAGTTGATGGAATCGCCGTTGGTTGTAGCCTACCTAAACATGTCTCAGTCAATGCATGTTTCAGAATAATTTAAAAGCATCTAATGAATGGTCCATATACTGGAATTACCATAACAGAGATGTGGTGTAAGTAGACGAGGTGGGTGCGGGACCTTTGAAGAAGTAGATGCCGAACTCGCAAACATCCCGAACCATCTAGAGACGTTCCAGTGCCATTTGGATCCCGCTACATGTGTGGAGTTTTGACATTGGACCTCCTGGAGTGTTTAAAGGCTCTGGCATGGAGAAGCTGATGCAGGATCTGTGGTGACCACAAATGCTGAGCTCATAAAACTCAGAGCTACTAACCATATAGACTGTTTAAGACTGCAGAAAGAACAACACTTATAATCTTATACTCCAGTAATCATGTTAGTTCTCACTGTCCAGTGTTCTGTATTTTTGAAAGATTTATGATCAAACTCTTGATGTCACCCAGATGAGGATGGGTTCCCCTTTTGAGTCTGGTTCCTCTCAAGGTTTCTTCCTCATAACATCTAAGGGAGTTTTTCCTTGCCACAGTCGCCACGGCTTGCTCATCAGGGACAAATTCACACCATTCACCATCACTGTTGATTTGTGTAAAGCTGCTTTGAGACAATGTCTGTTGTGAAAAGCGCTATACAAATAAACTTGACTTGACTTGACTTGACTTGACTTGACTTGACTTCACACAATCCAGCGTGCTCACCCTTCTCATTGCAAAGGCCATATGCTGATGGAATTTAGGAAGAACTGATTTGAGAAATGCATGGTTGAAAATCTTCTGCGATAATAAACAGTTCATCGGGGTGAGCATTCTACAGTGCCTCCTTAGCATTTGCGCTGGAGGGAATGTACACACCAACAATAAAAACAGTAGTAAATTCCCATGGTAAATAAAATGGCCTGCATCTTACAGTCCTGAACTCCACTAGAGATGAGCAGTAGCAGAAAACAAGCTCAGAGTTCTTGCACCATTCCATGTTGATATAGACAAACATGCCACCACCGCAAGTCTTACCGCACAAAGCTGCATTTCTGTCAGCACGAAACATGGCTAGCCCATTTAGCTGGATGGCGGCGTCCGGAACTCGCTGAGCCACGTTTCCATGAAAACAAAGATGCAGCAGTCTCTAAACTTTATTGTCCATGGAGCAGATGTTTGAAGGTGGAATAGACGGGAAAACTGAATGGCTAAGGTTAGCCTTTAGCCTAGCATGGACACCCGTCCTTGATGCTGAGGACTGGGGGCCAGGTCTTTGTAGCCAGGGTCGCAGCAAGCCGAGGTCACAAAGGTTATTGAGTACATAATCATGCATATTGGTTGTTGCATGATTTCTGTACTGTAACAGCATCTGGTGGTCGTATACATGAACACAGCTGTCTTTGGTGTCTTGAAAAAAGTGGTGCTAAAGAAGCAAAACATTTTGGACCTGGAGAAGCCATCTTGGATTTGGTGTTGGTGATAATCCAGAATGTATGGTTGAATGTGAGCAATTAGATAGATAGATACAACTTTATTGTCATTGCATTGTACAGGTACACAGCAACGAAATGCAGTTTAGCATCTACCAAAAGTGCAAAATGTAGAAATCGTGCAAAAAGTGCAGATAAATATGTAGCATATTTACAGCAAGTGATATATATGTAAGCATATGTACTGTGAATAAATATAAAGTCTATAACAGTGCAGAGACGTGTGCACATCATTAAGAAGTACAGAAATGGTTCCAATGCTATGGCATTGAAAAGGAATGTGCAGAAGTGAAAGGTTATAAGATTATGGCATTTAAGAAATGTGCAAGCTGAATAAACAGTCTACTATATATATATAGAATGTGAAATGTTGGGCAGAATGTACAGTAGGGATATAAAGATACATATAGATAAAAAATAGTGCAGATGTAATGAAAAGTAAAAAGATATACTATGTAATATGTACATGTACAGTACAGAGGTTATATACAGTGTTTTGTTTTGTGTTTGTTTTGTAGTGATCTAGCGGTGTAGTTTAGAGTTCAGTAATGTGATAGTGGATGGAAAAAAGCTCCTTCTTGATGAAAGGAGGTTAAACAGTTTATGACTGGGATGTGAAAAGTCCTTGATAATGTTGTGAGCTCTGCGCAGACATCTGCTGTGGTGAAGGTGTTCAATGGCAGGTAGTTGGGTGCCAGTGATGCATTGGGCGTTTTTGACCACACTTTGCAGGGCTTTACGTTCACACACAGTGAAGCCTCCGTATCATACAGTGATGGAGTTGGTCAGGATCCTCTCAATGATGCAGCGGTAGAAACTTGTTGAAATCCCTGGGGACAGATGAGTTTTCTTGAGACTTCTCAAGAGGTACAGGCATTGTTGTGCTTTCTTAACCAGGGCTGAAGTGTTCTGCTGCCAGGACAGATCCTCAGAGATGTGAACTCCCAGGAACTTAAAGCTGGAGACTCGCTCTACCTCAGTTCTGTTGATGTTGACTGGTAGATGTCTCCAGTTAGTTTGCCAAGCTATCATCTAAGCTAAATGTTGCTACTGTGGACAATCTAAAATAAAAAACAATGTTTTTTTTTTTTACCGTTTTTTTATTTTATTTTATTTTATTTTATTTATTTTTATTTTTTACAACACCACACTGTTGATGCTTTAGTCATGTTGGTTAGAAAATGTTAATTAATTTACATCTAATGATTCTTTAAAATGTTCTCACTCTAATATTGTTTCTACAGTAAAATCTTTTTGCATTATGAACACTTTAATTAAAATTTTTTATTATGTATATAGTGATTTCTTTATTATGAGATTTATTTGGCATTTCAGTAACAAATTTTTATTATTCGTTCCTTTTGGCCTACAGTTCTTCGAGGATTGAAATGTTTTTCTCAGGTATCAGGATGTTAATAGCTATGGTTACATGTACAAAGGAATTCTTAGAGTGTAAATTTCTTTGGGAAAACTCTAAATCTTTAATAAGCCAAGTGAGGTCAACTTTCAAACAGGGCTCCCTGGATGTATCAGATGTCTCTCTAGAACAAACAAAAACACTAACTGTTGGCACAATGCAAGAAACAATCAGCACCTAATCGAGACTTGTGTATTCAAAATTTAAAATGAAGAAAATGATCAATAGAACTGTTTGATACACACAAATCCAGTGAACTCTTTGATATACACACACACACACACACACACACACACACACACACACACACACACACAATATATTATTTTAATTTAATTTAATATTTTTTTGCATGTTTGTCACATTCGAATGTTTGAGATCATCAAACTAGTTTAAATATTAGTAAAATATAACACAAGTGAACACAACATGCAGTTGTTAAAATAAGGTTTTTATTATTGAGAGAAAACAAATCCAAAACTACATGGCCCTGTGTGAAAAAGTGTTTGCCCTCTAAACCTAATAACTGGTTGGGCCGCCCTTAACAGCAACAACTGCAATCAAGCGTTTGCGATAACTTGTAATGAGTCTGTTACAGTGCTGTGGAGGAATTTTGGTCACTCATCTATGCAGAATTGTTGTAATTCAGACAGATTGGAGGGTTTTCCAGCATGAACCGCCTTTTTAAGGTCATGCCACAGCATCTCAATAGGACTCAGGTCAGGACTTTGACTAGGCCACTCCAAAGTCTTCATTTTGTTTTTCTTCAGCCATTTAGAGGTGGACTTGCTGGTGTGTTTTGGATCATTGTCCTGGTACAGAACCCAAGTTCACTTCAGCTTGAGGTCATAAACAGATTGACAGACATTCTCCTTCAGGATTTTTTAGTAAACAGCAGAATTCATGGTTTCATTTATTACAGCAACCACCACCATATTTTACTGTTGGTATGATGTTCTTTTTCGGAAATGCAGTGTTACTTTTACGACAGATGTAATGGGACACACTGCTTCCAAAAAGATCAACTTTTGTCTCGTCAGTCCACAGAATATTTTCCCGAAAGTCTTGGGGATCATCAAGATGTTTTCTAGCAAAACTGAGATGAGCCTTTATGCTCTTTTTGCTCAGCATCGGTTTTTGTTGTAGAACTCTGCCATAAAGACCATTCTTGCCCGGTCTCTTTCTTATAGTGGAGTCATGAACACTGACCTTAACTGAGGCAAGTGAGGTCTGCAGTTCTTTGGATGTTGTTGTGGGGTCTTTTGTGACCTCTTGGATGAGTCTTCACTGTGCTCTTGGGGTAATTTTTATTACATGTCTTTGTCATTTGTGAATAAGTGCTCTCACTGTGGTTCACTGGAGTCCCAAAGCTTTAGAAATGGCTTTATAAAATTTTCCAGAATGATAGATATTAATTACTTTCTTTCTCATTTGTTTCTGAATTTCTTTGGATCTCGGCATGATGTCTAGTTTTGAGGATGTTTTGGTCTACTTCATTTTGTCAGGCAGGTCCTATTTAAGAGATTTCTTGATTGCGAACAGGTGTGGCAGTAATCAGGCCTGTGTGTGGTGAGAGAAATTCAACTCAGGTGTGATAAACCACAGTTTTAACGGGGGGGCCAACACTTTTTCACACAGGGCCATGTCGGGGGTTATTTCATATATTATTTAACCAAGAATGCAAATTAATTAAAATTATTTAAAAAACAACATGTAAACTCAAACTTCAAATGTAATAATAAACTGCGTTAATAGAAAACGACAAGCAATTTATCTTTTTTATTTCTTCCCCAAACCGTGACTTAAAAACCAAGGTATGTACCATATATAAATTTCTTAGTTATACCGAGTCTCAGAGACCCAGTGGCCACATACTTGTCTCATGTTTCCTCTAAGCTTTAAAAACAATGCATCCCACTGCTGTAAAGCCAACCTTGTTTCCAGGGAATCAAAAAGACAATGCACTTTAATGTCTGAAATTTTATTGCGGAACTAAAGATTAGACGAATTCGTAGAAAGGCATTCCCAAGCTCTCAGGTGGCTCTTAATTAGGCCATTAACAATAGCCCCATTCATCAATCCAAGCACAATTTTCTACTCTGTTAAACAACTTTTGAACAGGAATTGAGGGGAAAAGCACTGCTATTAGAGCATTGTTTAACCTTTCTCACAGAAAGATAACTAGCTTCCTGGAGGTTGTGCCAGTTTTTCTTTTTTGTGTGTTTGTATATATTAAGTAAAGCAAGAGTATTGAAAAAGTTGTATATTATTATATTATATTACCGTATTTTCCGGACTATAAGCTGCTACTTTTTTCCCACGCTTTGAACCAATGAAGCGGCTAATATATGTTTTTTTCCTAGGTTTTTCCCGGTTTCACAAGCTTCATGCCAAAAAACTGAGCCCATAACATTAGACCAAAGAAATTGCCGAACGGGTTAAGGTGAACCAATGAAACTCTTTATATTAAATCAGATGCGCTCCCACTAAATCGGGCCGCACTACATCATAAATATGGATGATGTTCCTCTGACGTTTGACCCTCCGCTCACTCGGACTGCCTACAGGAAATGTGAATCATTCTTCACGCTGAAAACAACCGGGCATGAAAAAACACACTTCACCTGTGTTCTGAGCTGCACGGCATCGGGAGAAAAGCTTCACCGATGGTGATTTTTAAACGCACGACGATGCTAAAAGATAAACTCTCGAGAGAAATAGTTGTGAAAGGAAGGAGGAAGACAGTGAACAATGACTTTCTTGGTAGGCTACTGTTTAGATACAAGCCGTGTAACAGACACTGTCTTTCGTTAAAGCCTGTGTACAGTTTATTAGTTTCAGTGTAGGCCTTATAGACAGGTGCGGCTTATTTATGTTCAAAATAAAAATCTTTGTAAAATTCAGTGGGTGCGGCTTATATTTGGGTGCGTTTAATAGTCCGGAAATTACGGTATATATATTCAAAAACCAATTGTCTAGTAAGCCATTGCAGGCCAGTGCTAAATTTTGGTTAATTTGTATGCAGGATCCTTTCTAAGGCCCCACAGATCATTAGAGGGACACAGGATTTGTTAAATGAAAAAGAAAAATATTTCAAACATAAATTAATGATGTATTTTTGTTATTTGGTAAAATCGATTACGCATTATGCAATCATAGTGGTTCTGTGTCATGTCAGAAGAATAGAACAAGGCATTTTCTGCAATGACATCAGAAAAGCAAGAATTGTATCTCATATGTCTTCATATTCCCGTGGGGCATAAAAAAAGAAACAAAAATTACTCCAGTAAATGTAAAATTCTTTCACTTGAGTAAAAGTCCAAAATTATTTGCCTTTAAATTTACTTAAGTATCCAAAGTACTATGATTTATTAGGGCTATAATGTTTCTATTATCATTTTTGTCACAAGACTCTTAACTTAATCAACACAATTTATGTGAAAAGACTCTTAGTGCACCGATCTATTAATAGAATGATAGTAATCAGTCAAACAAAAAATGATTATGTGCCCAAAAATTACTTTTCAAGTAATAATAAAAAAAAAAAAAACGCACAAATGAGGCCAGAAGTGTTGTGGCAAGTTAGTGTCAGGAGTTTATTCCTCTCTTGAACTGATGCTGAACTGTATGTTGGTGCTAAGTAGACACCAAACGCCAATTAAAACAAGATCAAAACAGAGCCCCCTCTACCCTGATTGGTGTCTTGTTGTGTGCTTGACCATAAAGTTTTTATCCACTCATAAATAACAAGAAACAACCAAATATGCAATGTAGTTCAGTAAAAAGTTAGATATTTGACTTTGAAATGTAGTAAATTAAAGTAAAAGTCTCCCCAAATGGAAATACTTAAGTAAAGCTACAATACGAAAAAGCTAAGGAATTACATTTACTTTGATACTGTACACCACTGCTAACGATTAAGACGTTCTAACATACATCAAATTACTTCAGATTACATCAAATTACTGTAACGACTCATATTATTTAAAAAAAAATACACGTTATTTGAGCATAAATTAGCATAAGCAGCCTAATGTTATAAAAAACATTACAGGGTGTAACCATTTATTTATTTGTTTGTTTGTTTGTTTGACTGCCTATATTGTTTATATATCTAATTCCTTAATTCTGTGTGTATATAGTTCTTGTCCAGTTATTTATTAAACTCTTTTTCTTCCTCCAAGTATAATAAAGCAATTCTAATAATTCTTGCCCATAAAATAATCTGATTTGTTGGAAGTGGGTGGGGACCCCTGAGCATGTTGTTTCTTTGAGATACCAGATGGCCCTGTTTGTATGACTGCCTAGCAAGGTATTTAAACTTAGGCCATGTTGTTGACTTCCCAACCCATATTACTCCTACAATACTTTCCCTCACCCTCATCAAAAGTAATCAAAAATGTTGTTTTGACAACTGTAAGTGAACCATTGCCTTGTTTTCTAGCTACAGTTCTTGAAATGCCTCAGTCGTTTAGGAAGGACAGGTTATTGTCTGATTGAGGACAAAGTGTAACATTAGACATAAACAAGCAGCGCAGGCACATGCGGTTTGTCTTTAATGCCTGTTTTCAAAAAAGATTTCAAGTTTTCTTATTATTTTAAGTAGCTACTGGCATAGACGCAATTGTCCTCACATAAGAGATTAAAGCTACACACACACATGCACGAGCACACACTGCAACTTTCACCCTTTGAAACATGAGTCAGTTTTTCAGTAAAGGTACAGGTGGGTTGGTTCTTTCACACACTCATGCCTAATCCAGCCTCCACCGTTGGTTAAGATTGAGTGTCGTCTTGCGTATAAGTCCTTACGCCTAACAATCGGCAAGGAAGTGGGACAGCTCAGGTAAGCTACTACTTCTTTCAAAAGGTGTGCGTGTGTGTATGTACTGTATATTTTGACGTCTTTGCATTAACTATTAATTTTAAGAATATTGTAAGGGCAAGAATAAGAACAAATCAGTCAAGCAATAAGAACTGTCTTAAGCATCAACTCGTGGCCAAAAACTTGACCCACGGCCTTATTAAGCTGTGGATTGTGGGTGCCTGGCAATTGTGGGGTATGGTTAGGAACTGGTATCCAGCAAATTCAGCCAAGACTTCCAACACCCTTCTAGATTCTGTCAATTTGAGGTTACTATTTTCCTGTTGGAGTCAGACTGCAAATCGGATGTGGTGTATTTGTGTGTGTCTGTGTCTGTGTGTAATAATTGCACTCTAGGTAGGCCATGGGACAATTGTCCCCAAGCTGTAATGACATAACAGATTGCATTATAAGCCATTCAATCATAATTTGTAATTACAATTTGCAAACACTGGATTTTAGGAGGTTTTTGTCTTCACACAAATGTTAATAACTTCATACTGATAACAGAAATATTTATTTTGGATATAATATACAAGTTAAAAAATATATATATGTAATTTTAAAAGCATCAGATTTTACAGCCAGGTGCTTTACACTATAAAAATCTAGTTGGCAAACTCTGATTTTAATTCCTTTATAAACAAATCTAGTTTTTCATAAAACAGAAATCATAATAGCAAATTCCAAGGAATGCCACAAACCAATATGTGTTCTGAATCATTCACTGGCATTTATTATTTGTTTTAATATTCTTCTTATATTTCAAGCACTCTTAACCATCCAAAAGTTTGTATGTTGGCATGAAACAGTCTAATTACCTAGCATTATTTCATGTCTTTTTTTTTACCATAATAAAGCATGCACAGCTTTTAAAGCCAACATCTTTATGTATAGTGTAGAATAAGTAGAAATTAACCTTATGCCAGCACAAGTCCAGCACAAATCAGTCCTCAACAGCCAGTTCTATCCTAATCTAATTCATGTTGCACAACCTTTCTAAATTTAGCCTTCACGTTCCAGTGCATGGCATCCTTCTGTTGGTGAAACTTTAGCTAAATAATGTACACTTGACTTCCAAAGCATTGAAACAGTCAAGGTTAACAAGGGCAAGCCAAGACCTTGGGCAAATCACGGCATGGTGTCCAGTGAACCCTGAATGGCTGGAAGAATGTTATTTGCGTAAAGTGGGCATGTAATGGACTTGTAAGGGCCTGGAGCAGTTCAGAAAACATAACGGTAGTGCTGGAGCACAGAATGCTGCCATATGACCCAGTTGAACAAGAGCTGAAGGCCATGTTCCATGTCGTATACCATGAGAAGCAGTGTGTAGAGAAGTCAAAGAGCAAACAAATTACTAAATAGAAAAATGAATGGGGTGGCTCATGAATGCATTCAACATACAGAATTTAGAGCTGAATATTTTGGAAATACTATGTCAATAATGATTCGTAGCATGGCTATAGAATCAGTTTTGGTGCTGGGTCTATATTGTAGAAAAGTCTGAAAAAAATGGGGCTGCAAGTACTAGTTAAGCACAAAACATTGAATTCACTTTGTCAAAAAAATCATATAATTCTATAGTCCAAACGAAAGGTTTAGATGGTCTAAGTAAAAATTAAAAAAAAAATTATTTTATCTGAAAATTCTTCAAATACATAAGATCAAAAAGTTTCTAAACTACCACCATCACCCTTAAAATAGTCCCTGTCAGATTGTTCCCTGACAGCCATCATTCACAAGTTGCCGAATAGTTTCGACATTTTCGGGGGTTGAGCTTGTTGAAGGTCTTCCTGATCTTTAATCGACTCTGTGCAGCATCACTATGTCACATGTATTTCGTGTCAAACATCTCTGTGGCAGGTTTGCCCAGTTTCAAGCAAAATTACACATTTATTCTTCTATTTGTTCTGACTTGCTGTCCATGATGGAATCGCAGACCTGGTAACGCATGTGGTCAGAATAGCACTATTAGTTTTGAAACTTTTTGATACCACCACATACAAAGTCAGTAGCACTCTGTACAGATAGTCAGTGGTACCTGCCAATCCCTTAAATTAGTCCAACAAATCAACATAACCTATCATTGCCTACACTGTCTTTCATCCTAGGCAAAGGAACTAAATCAAGGACTACAACAACATAAACACATATGTAATTGGTTCACAGCACACAACTGTATTTGGTGAACACCGATGCTCCAACAAATATCTGACTACTTTCTTATTTTCACTCACACATGAAGTATGCGTTTTAAACAGGGCATTTATGGTACATAATGTTATAATAAAATTTTATGGAAAGAAGCTTCTGGGAAAATGTTAGGGACCTTATAAGTTAGACTTTTAACATTTGCTTTCTGACAGTTAAGCAAATGACAAAGGGAATGGCCAGGCTGCCACAAAGAATCAAGGATGAGGACTTAACTCACTTATCTCATTTAACTTAAATTAAGAGTCAAGGACTTAGTTTAAAACACACGTTTTTTATGGTCCTTCTGCTTATGATTACAACACAAGTTTTACCCTTTTTTATAGTTCTTTTGCTGCTCTTGGCACTTTTAGTGAGGAGTGGGGCCCAACAGAGTGGTGCTGTGTTTAAGTACACACGCGATCAGCTGCTTGTGCTCTCCAAACCAGCGCTTCTTACTGGAGTCAGGCACGATATTCCTTAGATCAGGAGGAGATGCTGCAGGTGCACAGCCGGTACGAAGATGAGAGTAAGCAGAGAAGACTTAAACCATCGGCCTCGTCTGTCATCATGGGGAATGTACGGTCATTGTTTAATAAGATGGATGGACTGTGCACGCTGAATCTGACCCAGAAAAAATACAAAGAGAGCAGCTTAATGTGCTTTACGAAGACGTGGCTGCATACGGACTTCCCAGATCATAGCGCCTCCATACCCAGCTTTAAACTTATTCGCTTAGTGGTGCTCAGTGGTGGTGGGATTGCTGTGTATGTGAATGAGAGATGGTGTAATCCCGGATATGAAGAAACGTCTGTGATTTCCGGATATTGAACTTTCAGCTGCGAGTATACACCCATATTATTTACTGAGGGAATACTCCTCTGCCATTTTAATTTGTGCTTACATTTCACCGACAGCTGACATGACAGTAGCGTGTGACGTGAACGTGAACACCCCGATAAATTTGTAATCATAACTGGTGACTTTAATCATGTCAATCTGGACTCTACACCACCAACTTTCTACCAGTTTGTTGACTGTCCCACACAAGAAAACAAGACAATGGACCGTCTGTATGCTAACATCAAAGATGCATACAAAGCCATCGCTCTTCCCCCACTCGGCAATACTGATCACACAAACAAACAACATCAGAGATGTGTGGACAGGAATGAAACAGATTACCGGCTTCAACATTAAAAATCATCAGCAGGGGGAAGCCTGGACAGAGCCAACAAGCTGAACTTGCATTTTAAAAGATTCAGCACAGGACCCCTGGCTGGGCCATTCCAAACAGGGCCGGTCTTCACACCCCCAAATCAACACCAACATCACCATCATCAGCAACTTCTGAGCACCTCTGCTCACAAACCCCCAGCACAATCCTCCACTGAAACCAGCACACCACCCTCACTGACTGTGATGGCTAGACAGGTAAAAAGAAAGATGAAAAATTTTGCAAAAAAAGGCTGCAGGACCTGATGACATTAGCCCAAGGATCCTTAAGTCTTGTGCTGCTCAGCTGTCTGGTATCCTGTAATACATCTTTAACCTGAGTCTGATTCCGGAAAAAATTCCAGTGCTATGGAAAACATCCTGTTTAGTACCAGTACCTAACAAGGCTATCCCTTCTGGCCTCAATGATTTAGACCCGTTGTACTGACATCACATGTCAGTTTTGGGACCACTGGTTAAACCTACCCTAGATGTGGTCCACATCTAGGACCACTGGTTAAACCTACTTTTGACCCACTACAATTTGCCTCATGTGGGCATGGATGATGCAGTCATCTACCTGTTTCCGTGTGCTCACACTTTCTTGGATGGATGTAGTGGTATTGTGAGGATCATGGTTTTTTTTTATTTCTCCAGTGCCTTTAATACAATGCAACCATTTCTACTGAGTGAGAAACTGCTCAGGATGGGTGTCAGCACTTCCATTGTGTCCTGGATAGCTGACTACCTGTAAGATAGATTTGTAGTTTGTAAGTTTGGGGAATTCCCTGTCTGATGTTGTAATCACTAACACAGGAGCACCTCAGGGGACTGTCCTTTTCCCATTCCTGTTCACCCTGTACACCTCAGATTTCCAATACAACTCTAAATCCTGCCACCTGCAGAAGTTTTTTAATGACTCTGCAGTAGTGGGGTGTAGTAGGGATGGAAAGGAGTAGGAGTACACTTGACTTCTGGACAGCTTTGTGGGAAACCATCTGCTCCTGAACATAGTTAAAACCAAGGAGATGGTAGTGGACTTTAGGAAGAGTAAAACTATGATTAAACCAGTTACCATCATGGGTGAGGAGGTTGGGGTAAGGGGTTAAGCAGACTTTATTTCCTGAGGAAGCTCAGATCCTTCAATAAATGCAGCAGGATGCTGGAAATCTTTTATTAGTCTGTTGTGGAAATTGCCCTTTACAGTGCTGTGGTCTGCTGAGGGAGCCGCATCAGTGGTGGAGCCAATGCTAGCTTCTGTTTGTTCAGAAAGTGCTCTGTGTGTGTCTGTGTCTGCTGGAGAAATCTGGTAGTATCGGGTGATTGGGGGGACCGCACAGCTTATGTGTAGCTTGCCTGGGAGCAGAGCATGCTCAGTCCCAAGGAAGTCAACTGTTCGCACTGCAGCCGCATGTCCATGCGGGCTTTCTGTTCACGTAGATTGCTCTTTGAGAAGGGCACTCTCGCTTTCGCGCTCTCACGGGTTGGAAGGGGTGTTATGCACCTCAGTATATGGTGCCCATCCTTCCTCTGTGCCCTCAGGAGGTCAATCTATCAACTCTGTACACTTATGGTGCTTCAGGCACAGCAATCCTCAGTGAGCATCTCCCTCTACCTCCGCCCGGTACCATAGCAGATGGTGGGGGCTTGCCGCCTTTTAGGAGGTCCCTTGAATGGCTGCAGGGCATCACTCCAGCTGCTTTAGGCATACCAGAGACCAGTCTCAAGAGACTGGTTCCCTTAAGAGACGGTCAGTGGTCTCCTTCATCAACCATCAGGGGGGTTTGCGATCTCGCCCCTATACAGGCTGGCACGTCAGATCCTCCTGTGGACCCAAGGGAAACTGCTCTTGGTCAGAGCAGCATATATCCCAGGGTGCTTAAACCAGGAGCAGATGCCATGTCAAGGCAAGGGCCAAGGCCCGGGGATGGTGACTCCACCCAGATGTGTTGGAGCAGATATGGAGGAGGTTTTACAGTGCACAAGTGGACCTGTTTGTGACTAAAGTGCACTGTCCTCTCTGGTTTTCCCTTATTCACCCAGCCTCTCCTGGGCTGGATCCCATGGTACAGGCATGGCAGAAGCTGCGGCTGTATGCCTTTTCCCTTTTTGTGTTGCTCCAGGGAATTCTGGAGATAGTTTGCAGAGTCCATCTCCTTCTGCTGGCCCCGTGGTTCCTAGAAAGAATCTTCTCTCTCAGGTAGGGGGCACTGTGGTTGACTACCACCTGGAGTTATGGAGGCTGTGGCTGTTACAACCCTCTGAGGAGGTTGTACGCTGAAATGGCGCCTGTTCAATGTGGGTGCTTCAGTTGGACCCAGTTAACTGCCCAGTTGGTTCAGTGCTGGAGTTCCTTCAGGTACAGCTCACCACAGGGTTGTCTTCTTCCACCATGAAAGGTTATTAGGTCGGCTATTGCAGCTTATCGTGCTCCGCTTGCTAAGCGATCGCTGGGCAAGCACCCTTTAGTGACACCCGGATGCGATCTAGAGTGTCTGTGTGGGACCTGGCCGTTGTTTTGAAGGCTATGTCTAAGTCCCCCTTTAAGCTCTTACCCGAGGTGTCTTTAAGGTGTATAACAGTCAAGAGTGTCTTTCTTCTGTCTATCCCTTCTATGAAGAGGGTCCTTAAGGCCCTTTCTGTGGCCCTGTCTTTCCTGGAGTTTACCCCAGGCATGACCAGTGCCTTTCTTTACCCCACACTGGGATATGTTTTTAAGGTACCCTCGGTTCCCCCATGACCCGTCATGCTGCAGACATTCTATCATCCTCCCTTTTAGGCCACTGACCAGGAGAAGCTTAACCGGCTGTATCCCGAGCACTGGACACGTACGTGCACAGAACGGAGCTGTGGAGAAAGTCGGAGCAGCTGTTCATCATTTATGTCCCCTATAAAAAGGGGCTTCCTGTGAACAAGCAGACCCTCAGCATGTGGATTGTGGACGCTATCTTATCCTCGTATGAGTTCTCTGGTCTCCCCACACCTTACGGGGTCAGAGCTTACTCCACTCAAAGTGGGGCAGCCTCTAAGGCCTGGTCCTCTGGAGCTTCTCTCTAAGACATTTGTAACGCTGTTAAAGCTGTTCCACACCGCTGACCTTTGTCAGGTCCTATAGAATTGACCTCGGGGCTACTCTGGCTCCTCTGTCATCCAGCCTAGCTGTGCTCATCCGGTTCCGCGGTGCGCACTTCCAGGTTGGTGGCCATCTTGCCGTTTTTTGCTGCGACTCCCGGTATTTAAGAACACCCAAGACTTTAGCTCATGCTAGATTATCTCACAGGCCTGTTCCTGTCCCTGACCCTGACCATGACTCTGTACCCTGTTGTGCTCTGCTCTGATTTTGACTTTGGACTGGTTTTTGGTTTGTGTTTTTGCCCTCTCTATATTGATTAGTTTGCTGGCTTAAATTTTTTTGTACTGTGTTTTCAGGTTTTGTTTTTGTCTTCACTGCATCGCCCTGTTTGCCTGTGTTTTCGACCCTGGACTGTTTTTTGGACTTTGTTTTTTGCCTTGCCCCTTTGCTCAGTTTGCATCCTGCATTTGGGTCCTCACTCACCTAGTCATCCGCAAGATTCCTGACAAATAGAGACACACTCCCAAGAGATTTGCAGCTGTAAATTCAGCAAAAATTGAGGGAATGAATACTTTTTTCTTAATTATTGTTTGTGACAAAATATTTTGTGCAATTAAAGTAGGCATGCTGTTTAAATCAATTGGTACAAAACACTCAAAATCCATTTTATCCCAGGTTCTGATGCAACAAAACAGGAAAATCAGCAAGTCGGGTTGAATACTGCTGCAAGGCAATCTCAGAAGTATCCAATAACCAATAAACCTTATTGTGGTATGGAAACATACCCCAATTAGCCTAAAGCTAAACAATTATAATTAGGTGCAGCTTTAATACCTCTCATATAAAGCACAATAATATATCAAGAAAGTACCGTACCAAACCAACTTAAATGCAACAAAGAGAGATCAATTACATCAGGCTAACAATAAAGATCACTTGCACTATGGTTACAGTGCCTTGCATCAGTATTTACACCCTTAGCTGATTTTCCTTATCTTTGGCATTACACCTTAAAATAAAGCATAGCTTAAGCCATATGAATAATTTCCCTGTGGGAACTTGAACCTCTGCCACAGTCTCAAATCTCTTGCAGACTAAAACTCCTGCCCTGCCTGTCATCCATCTTTCTTTCTCTTTCATTGAAAATCAATGATGCTTCCACCACCATGTCTCAGTGTAGAAATTATTTTCTGAGAATGCTATGAGAAATACTAAGTTTGTTCCACACAGATTTTCATGAAGGCCAAAAAGTAAACATTTAGTTGCATTTAACCAGAGAGCCTATTGTGATTTGTGCAATGTTTGTGGAATCTTTTTGTTTTAAGCAACTGCTTTACTACTCTTTCATAAAGCTGTGCCGTCCACGTTATCTTTAGTGTCTTTGTTGAATCTCTAATAAATGCCCTCCTTGCCCTTGTGAGTTTTGGTGGGTGGCCTTCACCTGTCAGGTTTCTAGTTGCATATTTTTTATTATTTTTTCAATTTTATTTATAAATAATTATTTTAAAATGTTCAATGTTTGAAATATTATTTTCATAAGTCAACCCATATGCTTTCTGAAGACCCTATTCCAAAGGTCTGGCACTATAGCAATACATAAGTTTTCCCCATAAAATTTGTCTATATGTAGATTGTGCCACTGCTAAAACAAAACTATGGAAAGAAATTGTGTAGCTCAGAAACAAAATGCCAACTTCTTATTAACCAAGCAATATATCACCACTCAGAACATATCTTTCCTCAGGTTGCTAATTATCAAAATACTACTCCTGAAAATATTACAGTTTTTCTCAGTTGCTTTGGAGCATTTCTCAAATCATTCTTAATAATTGCAAACTAGTAAGTGCATTTCTCTAAACAATGTGTACAAACAACACACTGTACTTTTCTCAAAATCCTTAGTTCATCCCTCAAAAGTAAGCATTTGTGTCAATGAACATGTCATTGCAATCACAATGACAAGTCCTTTTGTTATTGTTTACAAACAGTATAGTCAAAATGTTTAGTCATGTTGTCAGTATGACGGGACACATTTTCAGTTTTTCCTGATATAAACTACTGTTTGGATCACAATTATTGAAAATACACAAGGCTGAATTTCTTTTGTATGGTATCTATGAATTTCAACAGCACAAATTGATTTATTTGATTGCTTGTTTAATTTATATTGAATGCAAGAGACAGGACAGGATTCCCACTTTTATTGTACTGTAATAGTGTCCATTTGTTTTCTGGTTGTACACCCATTTGGAGAAATTGTAATTTTGTATTTTGCTCTATCAGTATATGCTCACCAATTGAAGATTCAAAAGATTTACCTTTGACATATTTTAGAGAACAAGTGGTTGATCTCATGCCATTCACCTACCTTTATTAGTGAAATTTAAGATTCAGCTGCACAATTCATTCATTCAAGACACATTTACAAAAAAAAAGTTTAACAGGAGTTTAAGCTTGACAGATTTTAACAACTGGTTTAACCATTTTGCATTCAATGACTTATACAATGAACTGATGCTGAGACGTTTTGGGGGTTAAAACTATTTAGGTGAAACTAGTATAATATATTTTGATAAACATAAAAAACAACTGATAATGTAGGAAACCTAATCTGAAATTCACAATCTGGAGCACTTAAAACATTCCAATACTGGGCAAAAGATAGAATACACGTTATATATTTAATACATTACTTAAGATGAAAAGGCTTAATGCTCATCATATGTAACTGGGGACAGGGAGTGAAAATGACAGTCAATCTGTGGCATGAAGATTTTTCTTACAGGTTTATGGGTAAGCATTCTGCTATGTAATGTACTGAATGTATAATAGTAGAGAGTAGCTGCAGGTGCAGGGTAAGAGCATTTGATTAAAACAAGCAAACAAATCCAAAACACCAAACAAATGTCAAAAGTGTCAAACAAGCTAAGGTTGGACTACGGTTGGTAAAATTACAAAGACTGAATAAGTTACTTGACAAAGACAAAACATACACAAAGGGATATGAATGAACACACTGAGGTCGATTCACCTATGAATGAAAGAAAAGACACTTGAATACATGAACCAACAACGAGACAAGGGCGGAGACATGACAGGAAGGAAAGAAGTGAATTCACAGGAGACGCGTGACACAAGCAAAAGCACATGGCTACATCAACACTGAAATGCGGAAATCTTAATGTAGCAAATTTAAATGAGCAAAAACATGCTTTATGCTGCCACGAATATTGCATGAGGTGTATCTCTGACAACAAGGATGATTAACAATAGGTATGTAAGAAACTATCAATATGTGAGTTTTGCAAAATGTTGTTTGTCAAACTGTATCAATTTTCAACAGCGCAATAACGATATTTAAGAAAAAAATTATAATTTAAGATTCATGGAAATTGTTTCGTTTTGGATTTATATCCCAACCGCTAGATAGCAGTCTTTATATCTCTTGACTTAAACAGTGACAGGAAGTACTAGCATAAGGGCATGGCACTAATGTTAGCATTAATATCCACCTGTTCCATGACTATGACTATGAAAATAATTATGGGTATAACCTTCGAGGAAAGTAATAGTAGTGATGACTGAATCGCCACTGTGGTGTGATACACGTAAGGCTGGCACAGGTTTCATGGTATGGGTAGGTTTGAGAGGTTAGGGTTAGCAGTGTATTTTTAGATGCAATAATGCAAATCCAGATCCTATTGTGTTATGGTTAAATGTTTTATCATCTATCAGCTAAGGTTTACACGCCTTCCTAAAATTGTATTCTATTCCTAAAAATGAGAAATATTCAATATATTGCCTTACTTACAGTAATGCAGTGTATCCCAACATATAGCAAAACCCCTGTGTCATAATACCTATCGTATCGCCAGATTCATGCCAATTCAAAATCAAATCAAATCAAATCAAATCAAATTTTATTTGTCACATACACATACATACTGAGTACGACATGCAGTGAAATGCTTTGTACGATTGTCCGGCATGAGGGAATAGGATGAGGGGAAAAATAAAACAAAAAAGAAAAAAGAAGGCAGATAAATAAAAACAATAAACTATGTAAAATATAAAAATATATAAATATTAAGATATATATAGGAAAAATAGGAAAAAAATGTATATACAGGGTATGTTTTTGGATACAGGGTATGCTTATGTACAGTAGAAAATAATCACATAAGGTGGTTGATGTGATTGTCCGTAAAGTGAACGTGTGCGGTATGGTGTGGTATAAGTGAACGTGTGCGGTATGGTGTGGTATAAAGTGCACTATGCCGTACAAGTCCACAGTTTAAGTGACAGTCCAGAGTTCAATTCACAGCTCTAATATAAAATTTATCAAATTGATAAGTCTGATCATTTTGTGTACAGAGAAAAAAGCCATCTTATAATATTTATCCTTAAAACTGTATTATTAACTTCACTTAGTAAGCAATTTCAACTGACTTTAGGATTGCACTTACAAAACTCAAGCGTCCCAACAGGGAAATATTTGTACGTCACCGTACAGCACCCGATGACGGCATTATGCAAGATGGGACACAATAGTGATACAAAAAGACATGTGTTTACAATTTGAAAAAAATTGATTGCGCTTTTTACAGACCTGCTCTATGTCACCTGAGACACATTACCTTTATCAGTGTGCAGTGGGATGGATACCAGGCTGACAGTCTATGTCTTATGAGGATACACTGCAGAATCTGGCAAACGAAGCTGTGTCTGTCGCCAGGAAAAAGCCAGAGTCTACATTTATCAAAAGACAGAAAGTCATGAACTGTGACCTTTTGTGCCTTTTGTCATGATTGTATAGATACTAAAATCATGGGTTGTTCTTAAACCGGCAGTCCTGATCTGATTTGCACTTGCCAGTTCGGTGCCAGGGCGAGGTTAGAGTTTAGTACTGAGCACGCTAGTAGTGGTTTGGCTGTTATGGATCTGTCTTTTGACTGTGAATTTCACTTTGGGCTGCTTCCAGTTTCCATCTTTTCTGTTCTCTCTGCCCTGTCTCACTACGTGTGTGTGTGTGTGTGTGTGTGTGTGTGTGTGTGTGTGTGTGTGTGTGTGTGGAGTTTCCTCAACCGGCTATATGCCAGAGTTCTGCACTCCACCCAGACGACAGTCACTTTACGCCAAGGCGTGTTAAGGCATCAGAGTGCTGGATCAACACAGAAGCAAAGGAATGTGGGTGGCAGAAAGACAGGACAGCCAAACAGGAGTCTCAGTGTCTCAGCTTAGCAAGTACTTTATATTAGATTACACGCTTTCTCTTTAAAAAGATACTTCTTAGATCTCCAATTAACCACTCGCAAGAATCCGAGTTGCTAACTGATTGAAAAATGTGCTCCTTTGGCTCAGAGCCACAAATAGCTCTGGCATCTGGGATTCAAACTCATAATCTCTGGACAATAAGGTGAACAGATTTCTATTGTGCCACTCAGGTTTTTGCACTTAATGTACATAGGCATATAATTAATGGAGCTGGAGCAGACAAATCCATTTCTTTAAATTTAGTGATAAGCAGATTACATTTTTGGGCTTATTAGAATTGTATTTATCTGGTATGTAATTTGATTCAGCAACCAGAAAAACAATCTATTAAAGTTTCCAAGCAACCAGTTTTGAGACTAATGGTGCTAACTGGTGCTAACTGGTGCTATTCTGACCACCTGCGTTACCATGTCTGTGATTTCATCATGAACTGTACGCTCGAACAAGGAGCAAATGACAAATTCTGCATTAAACCGGGTGAACCTGCAATGAGTCCTTCAAGGTGTTTGGAGTGGCGAGCGTGCTTCAAGAGCAGAACATCATTATTGGAAAACGAGAGATCAGGAAGACTTTTTTGACACCACCCTGGAGATCCAGCACAAATAGCAAAAAGTGCTTGACATGCTTCAAAATGAAGACTTCCAGGGCATATTCCAGACGAATGCTGAGAGCACTGTATTGCTGTGCATGGGGACTATTTTGAAAGTGGAAGTGCGTAACTGTAGATAATTTAAGTGCTGTCATGTAACCAGAGCAAGACTCGAAACTTTTTGATACCACCTTGTAAATTGTCAACAAAGCTGGAATGGACAAATCAGTTTCTCAGGTTTCACTGACAAGCAGATTTAATTTTTGGGTCCATTAGTATTTTAATTATCTGGTATGCAATTTGATTCAACAACCAGAAAAACAATCAAATAAAGTTTCCAAGCAACCAATGGGCTGAATGCTGGAACATTTAATTGCCAGTTAATTAATTTAGGATTTTGTCCACCCCTAACACCTAATGTATATTCAAGCACCTAATAAATGCAGAGATAAAATTGACATAAAAGCACAGCAGAGATGCAATATGCTGATCAGAATCAGAATCAGAATCAGGTTTATTGACCAAGTGTGTTGACACACACAAGGAATTTGGTTCCAGCTGTTTGTTACTCTCAAAAGTACAGACATAAATAAAAACCTATACAAGACAAAACAGACACGACAAGACAAACACAGACTATACAAGACAATACAGACAATATGAGACAGTATAGACAGTGTGGGTAATAAATAGGGATACAGACCAGTAATGTACATAAAGTGTGGGAGTGCATGGTAGTGCAAATGACAGTATTGTGTGCCAGGTATGATGAGAGAGTTTACTATAAAACTTTGTACAGTATATAGAAGCAATAGTATATATAGAAGCAATAGTGTGTGCAACACATACAGATAATGTGATGACTGACAGTTCTATGCAGTACTCATAGATGTGAGCAGGGAATATAATTATGGTCAGTTGTTAGTGAGGGTGATTGCTTGGGGAAAGAAACTGCTCCTGTGTCTGGCACTTTTAGTGAACAAAGTTCTGTAGCGCCTGCCAGAAGGGAGGAGCTAAAAGATGTTGTGTCCAGGGTGTGAAGGGTCATTAATGATTTTTTCTGCCCGGTTTCTGGTTCTTGTATGGTACAAGTCCTGGAGAGGGGCAGGGGGGCACCAATGATTTTTTTCTGCTGTTTTAACAGTTTTCTGCAGTCTGTTTCTGTCCTGTTTTGTTGCTGCTCCAAACCAGATGGTGATTGATGAGCACAGGACAGATTCAGTGATTGCAGTGTAGAACTGTATCAACAGCTCCTGTGGCAGACTGTACTTTCTTAATTGCCTTAGAAAGTACATCCTCTGCTGGGCCTTTTTCAGAATCGAGTTTATGTTTGATTCCCATTTCAGGTCTTGGGAAATGGTAGTGCCCAGAAACTTGAAGTTCTCCACAGGTGACACAGGGATGTTGGATATTGTGAGGGGGAGTAGTGTTGAGGGATGTTTCCTAAAGTCCACTATCATCTCCACAGTTTTGAGTGTGTTTAGCTCAAGGTTGTTCTGACTGCACCATAGCACCAGCTGCTTCACCTCCTGCTTATATGCAGACTCGTCACCATCTTGGATTAGTCCAATGAGCGTGGTGTCATCAGCAAATTTCAGGAGTTTGACAGTTGGGTCACTTGATATGCAGTCATTCGTAAAAAGGGAGAATAGCAGTGGGGAAAGGACACACCCCTGAGGAGCACCAGTGCTGACTGTCCGAATACCGGAGGTAACACCTCCCAGTCTCACCTGTTGTTTCCTGCCTGTCAGGAAGCTGGTGATCCATTGACAGATGGCAGGGGGTATAGTAAGGTTTAGGAGTTTGGAGTGGAGGATTCCCGGAATTATTGTATTGAAAGACGAACTAAAGTCAACAAACAAAATCCGGGCATATGTTCCTGGGCAGTCAAGGTGTTGCAGAATGTAGTTTAGCCCCATGTTGACTGTGTCATCCACCGATCTGTTTGCTCGGTATTAACATGGACATGTTAATAAAAAAATGCAATAGGAAAAGTACTAATTGTAGTAATGAAGTTATAATTATACTAAATATGCCTCAAATAGCAGACAAAAATATTGACTCTGGAATTAAATAAAAGGAGGTCTACGCGGAATATAAGAGGCAATACCATGCAACGGTGAAAAATTCCCCAATCTGCCAAAATCAAGATTTGTTGCAGTGAGTTTGTATCTCCAGGCAACTGATCTATTATGATAAACTGTATTGACAATGAGCACAGAGGAAAGCAATGGCGGAAAAGAGAATCGCAAATGATAAACATTCCCAGATTGTCTATCTTAAAATAGACCTGGAAAGGAAGAAATGAATACTAGTCAACTGAATGACAGACAGGAATACAACAGAACATATGAATAAAATTATGATAAAAAAAATAAAAAAAAAAAACACTGTGGAAAAACTATTGAATGAATTCTCTCCATCTCCTCTGACCACTGCCACACACACACAAACACAAACACACAAAATCTGAACTCGCTCGCATACACAATACATGCTGTTTCTCTCAGGACTGTTTATGCGGCTTTCAAATTTTTTAGGCTCGTCTTAAAAAGAAGGAAAGGGAGACAGCGCATGTCCATCAGAACAAGTTGTCATGAAAGCAGAGAGGGCGGGAGAACCGAGAGACAGTCAGGCAGCTTTTTTGATACATAGCAGACAATTTCATTTAATTGCTTCCTTCAACAATAAGAGTAGGAAAAGCAGGCGGAACATGGGCACGCCAGGGCCGGGTGAGTGAAAGGCCATGTGGTCCACTCGGAGGCAGTGTGCCTACATCCCGACACAGCCACAGAGCTTCAGTGGCGGCCAGCAGTGAGCATGGCCTGCTCATTTATCTGTCACTTCCAGGCAATGGATCATGAGAGGAAATGGAAATAAATTTTATCTGGGTGGCTGTAGTGATTCTGGCCTTTGCGGACTGGTATAAGGCCAGCTGTGATTGCAATCAATCACTATTGCAAGCAACGGATTCTGCAGCCATGTTACGTTTGGAGAGACTTGTTAGAGAAAATATATGGTCATGTATGTAATGTCTGGATTTTGTGCATGTGTTTGTGTATTTGTGTGTTTGTATTCTTGCCTTTGAAAACATCCATACAAAGTTTGTGTGCGCACATAGTAATCAGTGCACTAACTGATCCGTGCAGCTTATAGCCAATGATAATGCATTGAACCTTCACACCATTCAGTAAAACGGTAATCAAGATGCTTTTATGCGTGTGCGTGTGCGTGTGTGTGTGTGTGTGTGTGTAATCTACTTGTTGAACACCACAGGTTATTGACAACATTACTGCACTGAACTCAGGCAGATTTAATAATAATTATATGTATGAGGTTATGTATGTACTTGCCTTTAAATCCCAGAATTGACACGTGTGTGTGTGTGTGTGTGTGTGTGTGTGTGTGTGTGTGTGTGTGTGTGTGTGTGTGTGTGCGCGTTTCTGGTAATCAGGTCATTCACTTAAAAATACAGATCACAGGCACGGTTAACGCTTTGAATATTTATACAAAAGGCATTTCAACAGTAATAAAGGTGTGTGGGTTTTGTAATAATTAACTTACAAAATTATTTTTTTATTAATATTTAATAATTGGAGAAGATGTGTGCATACTGTACTTGTTTTTTAACCTTCAAAAAACAAATAATAAAATAAAATAGCTTATTGACACAATCTGCAATCTGTATGTGTGTGTGTGTGTGTGTGTGTGTGTGTGTGTGTGTGAGAGAGAGAGAGAGAGAGAGAGAGAGAGAGACCCACTAACTGAACACTACGGGTCAATGTTAATGTTAAAGTGTGTGTGTGTGTGTGTGTGTGATTGTGTGGCGATTATTAACTTTAACACACAGTTCATTTGAAAAACGTTTTAACTTAAAAAAAAAAAAAAACAATATTGACACAATCTGCAAATGTGTGTGTGTGTGTGTGTGTGTGTGTGTGTGTGTGTGTGTGTAATCCACCAACTGAACACCATTTTTATGCACTGAACTTTTAACAGTAAGTGAGTGCGTGTACTTACCTTTGAAAACCAGGACCGACATATTATATATGTGTGTGTGTGTGTGTGTGTGTGTGTGTGTGTGTGTGTGTGTGTGTGTGTGTGTTTGTGTGTGGAAATCCACTAACTGAATACTACAGGTCTATGGTAATGCACAGAAATTTCACACAGTTTCAACAATAAAGATGTGTGTGTACCTACTATTTTAAACCAGTATTGACAAACACTGTGAGTGTGTGTGTGTGTGTGTGTGTCGGATGTGTGTGCTCATGCATAAAATTAAGCCTAAACAACAGAGTGCTGTTTTGCCAGGGAAGGCCACAATCAGGGCACTGATCCTGCTCAACAGGCACTTACATTGTAGTTTCAGGATAAAGAAAACATTTCCACAATTAGAAAACAATCTGTTTAAAAATGTCTGACTCGAAGCCACAGCCTTTTAAAAGAGTCCATGGAGTAAGAACGAGGTCAGTGCTTGAGTAAGTAGCCCTAAAAGTCATTATTCTTTTTCATTTGTCTAATTCGGCTTTGCTGTACTTGTGCCCCATCACAACAATCACAAGCACAATAATTGTGTGGCCTGGGAAAATCTTTCCCAGGGTGAAATATTTTTTTTGAAAATTTGAGACTTTTTGAAAAGGAAGAAAATGACATTTAATCTGCAGTGCAGAACTGATTCAGGCATTTAAACATTAAACAATATTTTACCAGCATGCATGCAGTCATATGAAAGTTGTGACTAACAACAAATTATTCAATCTAGCAGAAATTAACTTTTGTTTATATTCTGCTTACACCACATTCCTAAAGTCTCCTGGTTATTTGTCCATGTGTAACCTAAACATTTTGTCGTAGACACAGCCAACCGCTTCTTCATTACTGAATAACTCGAATTTCCAGATATTTCTCCGATTACTGTTCTTCATCGACTTGTCGCTTCACTTATCTTATGATTTAAATTAACTGCTTCAAAATTTCTTAGCAAATCATAGTCATCTTTTGGAAATCATCCTCCTTCCTTGGATAGGTGGTTTAAAAATCAGGTTTCCAAATCTGGTAAAATATTTTATACAGTATGTCAGTAACACATTGCTTATTGGGCATGTCTCAATGGGGGTTAGCATGGTTTATTGATGGTAGGTCCCACCACAACTAAATCTGTGCTCATATGTGTGTCATTAGTTGATTTGGGGGGTCAATTGGTTAACACAACAATAACCTTTGGGGTGAAAAGCATTAAAATTTCCAAGCAGCAGTTTGTGAGGATTAGCAATATTTTTCAATTTATTATGTTGGTTTGTGCAACCTGTACTGTATTTGTACATGGCAGCCAAAATGTCCTTGTCACTACAGGTCTTCATCTTCTTCTTCTTTTGGCTTTTCTCATTAGGGGTTGCCACAGCAGATCATCCGTCTCCATACCCCCTGTCCTCTATATTTGCATCTATCTTTCAAACCAACTACCTGCATGTCTTCCCTCACTACATCTATAAACCTCCTCCTTGGTCTTCCTCATTTCCTCCTTGCTGGTGGCTCCATCCTCAGCATTCTCCTACTGATATACCCCATGTCTCTTTTCTGCACATGTCCAAACCATCTCAATCTCGCCTCCCTCACCTTGTCTCCAAAACGTCCTACATGCGCTGTCCCTCTAATAAACTCATTTCTAATCCTGTCCATCCTTGTCACTGCCAATGAAAACCTCAAAATCTTCAGCTCTGCTACCTCCAGTTCCACCTCCTGTCTTTTACTCAATGCCACTGTCTCTAAACCATCCCAGGTCTCACCACAGTCCTATAAACATTCCCTTTCACTCTCAAAGATACTCTTCTATCACAAATCACTCCTGTCACTCTTCTCCACCCACTCCACCCTGCCTGCACTCTTTTCTTCACTTCTCTAACACACTCTACATTACTTTGCACTGTTGACCCAGGTACCTGAACTCCTCCACCTTCTCCACCTCTTCTCCCTGCAACCGCACCACTCCACTGCCCTCCCTCTCATTCACACACATGTACTCTGTCTTACTCCTACTGACTTTCATTCCCCTTCTCTCCAGCGTGTACCTCCACCTCTCCAGGCTCTTCTTAACCTGCTCCCTACTCTCACCACAAATCCTTGTCACTACAGGTAGTCCATTAAAAAATGCTTATACCCAGTAGTCTTAAAGAATGGTGATCAGTAAACAGTAGTATATTCTAACTTATCAATTTAGGTTAAGTTATTATGATTGTTAACAAATAAATTTAACAAATTAGAGTATCTAACTCTACAGTATAAACGTATGTAGCAGCGGGAGTGGAGGGCGGAGCCGGACGTGCTCAGTTTTAGTGTCCAGAAACACCAATAAAAAGGAAAGACAAGAGTTAAAATTGCGCTTTGAAACACCAAAAACACAAAAAAAAACAAATGTCCATTAACACAAAGACAACTGATCTTTGTCGACCGCTGGCAAGATTAAGGCATCTCAACAGGTGGGAGAAAATTTTAATAAAACTTTTTTTTGGCTTCTCCTGTTAGGGGTCGCCACAGCGGATCCTCCGCACGTTTGATTTGGCACATGTTTTACGCTGGATGCCCCTCCTAACGCAACCCTCCCCAATTTATCCGGGCTTGGGACCGGCACTGAGAGTGGCTGGGGATGGTTCCCTGACCGGGGATCGAACCCGGGTCACAGCGGTGAGAGCGCTGCATCTTAACCAATAGACCACCAGGGGACCTTGTGGGAGAAAATTTTAATATTTGTAAAAAAACAAATTCTGTATCGCTATCTGCAATGTAAGATCGAAAAGAAAAAAGAAAAAAAAAAGGGGAATTATCGTAACTTGGGGCCCACCTGTATATGGCAATGGCTAGTTAATAACCAAATGAACCTGGTAATCGGATAATGAAATTAGAATTATGTCAAGTAATGTTGATCTTTTTTTTTACCATAAATATAAAAAAGCAACCAACCAAATTCACAAATTTGGAAAAATAAATTCAAACATTTTTAAGCACCTGTTGTACTTATTACATCTTTTTTGGCAGTTTATTTCACTCAGTTTTGCAGAAAAAAACATCCTTCTTCAAATAATTTCACAGGTTTTTCATAGACTTTTAATCTGGACCATTCGGAAACATTCCAATCTTATTCTTGTGAAGTATTTACATATTTAATATTATACTAAATCCTATAGAAACCGTTTATTTTGGGAGATAAACAGAAGAATTTCATGGATGACAGGTATAATTACTTCTGAACATGACACTGAATGTAATTCTGAACAGATTACTCGTTCCATTATCAATTCGATTTAAATTAGTTTTTTTTTACTTTTAGGTTTGTTGATTGCTGTATTACATTAAAGAAAAAATGACCTGATTTATCTTGTGTAGATTTTTGTTTATATAAAATTCTGAATCATGACAAGAAATTAAAGACAGCACAACGTAGGGCAGGACTAAAAGTCTACATCAAACATAGCATTGAAATGATTTAAAGATTATTTCATGAGTCACTTTCATATTTCTGTGAGTCATAACTGATCTTTCACGCGATTTTACCCTTCGCATGAATATCAGATGCATTTCATAGAATGATTTCAATTAGGACTTATGGTACGGCCTGCAAATACTTATTTGACATGCTCATTAACACCTAATGTACGGGTCACAATAGCTTAGTATAGTAGAATTTGTAAGTCTACACTCCCCTGTTTAAACTGTAGGTTGTGTGAGATCTAAAAAAAATTAAACCAAAATCAATTAGAGCAAATATTTTTGCACCTTGAATGTGAAAGCAACTCTCAGTCTTCCAACCTGTCATTGATATGGCAATCTTCTGTGCAAAACTGTCGTCAAGTCATTCCACAAGTCAATAGGATTTATATCTCAGCTCGGATTGAATGAACCACTCCAAAATCTTGATCTTTTCCAAAGCCATTCCTTTGTTGACTTGGATATGTGCTTTGAGTCATGCTGGAAGATAAATTGCTTTTTTCAGCTGTCTATCTGAGACCCGCAAGTTCCAAAATATTTTACTATTTGGCTCTATTTATGATGTCCTCGATCTTCACCCAGTCGCAAGTGATGCATCGTAATTGAGTGATGCATCATTGAGTGAGGCATCATGATTTTTAGTGTTGTTCTTTATTGATCTTTACTTAGGGTTAATAAACATGCTGATAAAAGTATGATAATCACTTTGAGCAGGCCATTGGTTAAGTTGAAGCATCCAGTCTCATGCCCATTTCTAAAAGAGTGCACAGACTTGTGCTACCAGGCTTCTGGAACTTTTTTCTGGAATTTCTTTGGTGGCAAAAACATTTTAGGGTTTCTGCAGGTTTCACAGTAATATTTAGGACTTTTTAAAACCATTAAAAATGAAATTTAAGACCTATATCACAACAGTAAAAACACACATACATTGTTAGCAACTAGCATTAACCAAGCCTTACATTAATTTTTTTCAAGCCAAGTATTGCTAAATTTGCACTTCCCAATAGCTAAAAAATAAAATCCGTTTTACGTCTGTAGTACAATCCAAGAGAGATACGCACCAATAACAGAAAGCTGATTGGCTATTGTATGTTGATCTCACTTGTAGTCATAATACAGCAAATTATATTTGGACTAGCGAAAGAAAGAACTACAACAACAAGGAAACCAACAAACAAAAACATTCTTAAGTGCTACGGGAGCATTTCAATGAACATTAGCGGTATCGCTACATAGAAAATTAAGACCTGTTCAAAATTATTGAAAAACTAGAACAACAAATGTAAAACTTTAAGGCCTTCAATTACATTTTTTTAATTTGAGACTTTTTTTTTTAGACTTTTCAAGACCCCATTAAAACCCTGTTATTTACATTCTGGAATTTCAATAGACCTGTTGTATGTCCACTGTAGATGATGCCTTGGGAACTCCTGAAACCATTTCTGATTTAGCCCACGTGTATTGGTGGCCTTTTAAAAGCCTGTTACCATTTAGCCTGGCGTTAAATCACTGCTGTGGATTGACAAGGTCGCCCAAGCAACATTACTCCCTTTATTTCACCGCAACCAATCCTCATTACCTCCGCACAGGCAATAGATTCAACTTATTCAACACAGCCCAAATTCTGCAACTGTCTTTCATTCATTTTCACCAAGTATTTCATCTTAATCAGGATTGCGGTATTTCCAGGGTCCCAAGAGCATTGTTAAATTTCAGCACAGAATTGACACCAATCCATAGGGTTACACCATGCACATATATTCACACATACATTAATGATATAAATGACTTTATTGTAACAACCCACTAATTCAACTAACTGCATTATAGCCATTATTAGGAAACAAAAAAATCCAGAGGAAACCCACGTAAACACAGCGTTTAAATCAGACTCTGGATTACTGATCGAAAGGTCAGGGTTTCAAGACCTGATATTGCCAAGCTGCCACTCTTGAGCCCTTGAGCCCCTCTGTGCTTCAGAGGTGCTATAACAGGGTGGACCCTGCGCTCTGACCCCAGCTTCCTACAATGCTGGGCTATGCAAAGTAATAATTTCTCAGTGGGATCAATAAGGTATAAAATAAAATAATTACATATGTAAATCTGGCATTTTAGGAACACATTAAAAACAAGCACACCTTTTAAATGCTTCTTGGGCTTTTAAATGTTCCTGACATATTCTAATTATTATACATTACCTCACACCATTAAAGAACATGTCTGTTAGTAAACTGGATACTATAAATCGCTTCAATGAATGAATTTGTGTGTGCATGGTGCCCTATGATAAACTGGCCTCCCATACATGGTTATCCCACCTCACACCAATTGTTTCCAAGTCATGCTATAGATCAACTATAATCCAGAACAGAACAGATCTGAAAACCTGCAATTTGCAAACCTCTCGCTGAGAATCTGTCATAATTCGTTTTTCACGTCAAACAGGTATCTCTAATATGGTAATACGTTTACATAGTAAGCATCACAAACAAAATGAACATCCTCTATAGTTTAAAAATGCAGAGCTATCTTTGTCAGACAGAGTAATTGCAGGTACCATGCAGGGTTATTTGAAAGTCATTTCAAACAGAAGAATCCATTCCTGTTTAAGGACCTGCCAAATTGAGGTCTATAGGAGTTGAATATGAAAGCCAGGTGTGTAAGGCTGGAATGTAGGGAAATCCAGGACACCCAAGTTCACCCTATTACCCCTTTAACCTCAATGCCATAACTCTTGACATTTATATTTCCTTATTCTAGGCCGGCATCATGAACTCAAAAGCAGTGTATTATTCCAACATATGGACCGATAATGGCTACAGCTCCACGAAGAGACGTTATGTGCACAAAGATGGCAGCTGCAACATACTGTTTCGTAATGTGTCTGAGGAATGGCTGTTATATGTGACGGACATCTTTACCACACTGGTAGAGATCCGTTGGAGAGTCATGATCTTGACATTTGCCCTCTCGTATATCCTGTCCTGGCTCTTTTTCGGAATCCTGTTCTGGATTATTGCACTGATGCACGGAGACATTAAAGATCCGAACAATGAGCCGTGCGTCTATGAGGTAAGAAGCTTTACAGCAGCCTTCCTATTCTCTCTAGAGACACAAACTACCATCGGATATGGCTCACGCGGCATGTCCGAGAACTGCATGGTGGCCATCATCACTGTGACCATTCAGGACGTCATCAGCGTCTTTATTGACACCTTTGTAATTGGGATTGTCGTTGCCAAAATGGCGTCGGCTCGAAAAAGAGCACAAACAGTGGGATTCAGCAATACTGCCGTGATTAACCTCCGTAATGGCCATCTGTGCCTGTCATGGCGAGTAGGTGATTTCCGTAGAAACCACATGGTGGAAGGAACCACACATGCCCAGCTGGTCAGGCACAGAATACACACAAATGGCAAAGCCAGCATAACCTATCACGACCTTGAAATACAAAACAGTCATATTATTCTGCCCACTCCAGTGACCATCATCCACCAAATCAATCCCAGCAGCCCTCTGTATAAAATGAGTCTGCAAAACCTACGCAGAGAAGGCTTCGACCTGGTGGTGACTTTCACCTACACGGATGACTGCAGCGGGATTCTTCACCAGTCACGCACGTCCTACTCTCCCGGTGAAATCCTGTGGGGTCAGCAGTTTCAAGAGATGGTGAGAGTTAACCAGAAGTCCTACAGAGTGGACTACGCAGCCTTTCACCAAACAGTTAAAGTCCTATTGACAGAAAGCAGTGCTGAAGACTATGAACTAAACAAGCATCCTCCAAGTCATACACAAGACCCACAAATGGTCTGTTCTCGAGCAGTGGAGAGTGACGACATCTTAGGTCAAAACCAAAACAGCACTGCTATTCAGCAAGAAAATCTATAACAAACAATTCTATCTATAGGATGTAATTCTACTTATGGTACACAGAAGGGGGCAATAAATGTGTATATACACACAAAAGGTCAACAAAAACTTCCAGACAAAAACATAAACCTATAACCAATCATCTATAATCCTCTATCAGACTAAATCAGTTTGCTTGCATTATTGCTAAATGTTTGTAATTCCAGTGTCATTTGCTGAATTGTATTATGCATATGGTAAAAGGGGCACTAAGACATTATCATTAAAGTGTTTTGCAAAGGGGACATACTACCATAACAGAATGATTTAAAAGAAATCATTTTAAATTAAGCCCTGCAGAATCCTGTTTTTACTCTCCAATGCTTAGGAAATCTTTGTAATAAAAATATACCATCCATTCTGATGACACTATAAAAACATCTACTGCTAAAATGTTGAGATCGCTGTGTTCTCATCAAACTATGATGTATGCCCCCCTCCTCATCACCGCCACAGACACACCTGTTGATACCGTTTAATCTGTTTAATCAGCATCATTATTGGTTTTATATATCATTTCAGTCATTATTTTAAATGCCAAATCTCTACAACAATGTGTAAATTAAAGGGCTTGAATATGAGATTTTAGAAAAGAGTAAGTGGTTCAGTAATAATCTCTCAAAATGTTTCTTGTAATGCCAATTCTCTACCAGACATGAGAACCATGTAAACTTCTGTACCACAGGGACATTTTTAATACACAAAGCCAAACAGAGCATGCTGGCAAAATAAAGTATCATGTTACATTGCTCCCAATTACATCAGCACCTAAACTGTACTGTATTTTGATTTTGAAGTGCCTGTGCACCATCTGTGCTCACAAATTTGGTGATGGTCCAAATTGTATTTAATCCAAACAATAGAGAAAACAGATGGAAAAACACAGTATGTAAAAATATACACACTAGTATCTGTTGTTATGGGGGGTAAAAAAATGATAGTGCTGGATACACCAAAACAATCTAGTGACGGGTATATTTATTCTATTTATTTTTAGGAATGAACAAATGTTATTTTTAATGGTGTATAGTTTTTTTTAGTGTTGTGAAATTTTCACATGATAGTCAAGTAAATTAAAAATCTACAGAAAAACAAAGCTGATTGTCATAAAAAAAAAATAAAAAAAAGTAATACTAAAAGATAAACATCCCTGAAGGTGTGTAAAAACGTACCTGTGGCCAAAAACTTGTCTCTGTTACAAAGTGGCTTCACTAAAGACTCCTTTCATTAATGTATATGAATTGAGTCTTTACAGACAACTTTATTATCCATTACTTCTGAGCTTTAGATTGTCTTCCATCTCACTGTCACTATATACTAGATGTTACTAATGATAGCAGTAATAAAGACGTAAATAAATGGAAAATATCATTTGAACTGCAGCCAGGGCTACTCTCAGGTTTGCTTTTATAAAAACAAATAATCAACAACTCCAATCCATCAGCGCTGTTGTATAAAGGTAAATGAAATTGCAACAGGTGTTTCATGCGAGATCATTATTCTGTTCAGTAAGTTATTATATGTTCAGTTATTTCAAATGTGCAAATCTAATTGCTTCAATAAATATTGTATATTACTATTGTCTATTTTTTTTTTTTTTTTTATCTCCAGAGTTAGATCTGTCATACACTATATGTATAGAAGTTTGTGGACACCCGACCATAAGATTGTCATGTCTTATTGTCATAAGATTGTTATGTGCTTCTTTTTGAACATCCCATTTCACATTCAATCCGCATTTACATTTACATTTCTGGCATTCAGCAGACGCCCTTATCCAGAGCGACGTACGAAAGTGCCTTGAAGTCTTTGTTAATAAATAAACCAACACTAGTTAGCAAACTTAGGTCATGTTCACACTAATACGTAGCTTTCTGAAAACACTCTCCAAAGTGGATACATCTGAAAATGCCATTTCCGAGTCGCAGCGTGGATGCTTTCAAAAACAAGGACGCATTTTTTAGTCATTGCCGTGACTTTTCAATGAGCAGTCTCGCCGTTTTGCTCATGTGCATTACAGGGAAGTGTTTTCTGACGTTTCAGTATGGATAAGCAACTTTTGGGAAGCCTTTTTAGACGAAAACACCGTTTTCTAACTTTTTCGCTGTTGATGTAGCCTTAGGATACCACCAGCCTAAAACTATTTTGGGGAAAAAATTATAACATATTTTTTTTTTTTACATAAAGACAAAAGAAACGGTAAAACGTAAATGCCAGTTAGAATGTTTCTGTAGAGGTATGTCTTCATCCGTCCTCTGAAGATAGCCAGTGACTCAGCTGTTCAAACATCTGGGGGAAGTTCCATCTATCACCTTAGTGCCAAAACAGAAAAGTGTACATGTATACCTACCTTGTACCCTGAGAGAAGGTAGGACAAGTCGACCATTTCCTGTTATAATAACCTCAACCATTCTGGGAAGATGTTCCACTAGATTGTGCAGTGTGCTTGTGGAGATTTGTGCTTAATTAGACAAAGGGTGTTAGTGAACTCTGGTGCTGATGTAGGTGAGGTGAGGAGGCCTGGAGTGCAGTCAGTGTTCTAATTCAGTAGTGTTCAGTAGGGTTGAGGTCAGAGCTCTATAATAAAAGATTTTGCACTCCAACCCATTTAAAGCATATCTTCATGGTGCACATTGTGCACAGGGGTATTGTCATGCTGGAGCAGGTTTGGTTCTCCTAGTTCAAGTGAAAGGAAAATTTCCTGACACCAAATCCAAAGACAATCCTAAATAATTGTGTGTCTCCAAGTTTGTGGTAAGTGTGAGAAGAGCCCCATACGGCTGCCATCCCAATACTTTTGTAGTCTATTATTAATTGTAACACAAATCGTGTTACTTATATATGTGTGTACCTCATGCCCTGTCTTTGTGTTGCTTCAACGTTTCATCCAATGCTTTCTCTGTCACTTGGATGCCTCTTCTCCTGTCTCTTGTATCCTGTCATATTTAATAAATAAAATGCAAATATATTTACAAAAGAATTGTTTGCATAATTATTACTCACAAAACCTCCTGAATCTGATGTTAGTCTTTATTAGGAAATATATATATATATATATTTACACATTGTAACATTTATTTTAATAACAAACACACACATACATACACACACACACACACACACACACACATATATATATGCATAAAACAATGTTAAACATTTTTTTATATTATTTTAAATTTTTTACTACATCAATTTCCTAGCATGCTAACTAATAAGCAATATGAAATTTAAAAATACCTCAAAATCAAATCATTTACATTCATCTAAATTAAATATTCTACAAATGTTTATTTTTCAAAAAATATTGGCAGCAATTTTACTATTTTTTAAGCTAAAACCTCTCACCTGCTTTGTACCATCTAACGTAAAAAGACAGCTAGTGGCTGGGGAAAAGTGGACTAGTCCATTGTCAGCCAGAGGGGTGCGTTTTATTCATAAGTTTGTGATTTTCTTTTTTCAATTTTAACAGCGTGTTTCTTTGAATGCAACAGGAATTTTAACCAAATATAAAACAATCACTGCTACTCGACAGAAATAAAAGTATATGAGGTATAAAATAACATGTTTTGGGTTATACTAATAATAATAAATATGATAAATTGGCCATCTGGGAATTTGGTACTAGAGGCAATTAAAATTAAGCCCCGCCTACTAGTAAAAAATAAATAAATACAAATAAATAAACAAAGGCGCATTGTTGGTTGCGATGTTAAATGAAAATGCTGGCCTATCAGAATTTTATGTATTAATTTTAAAGAAACATGTGCATAATAGATAAAGCAATCTGAATATTGCGACGGATGATCCGCTGTGGCGCCCCCTAATGGGAGCAGCCGAAAGAAGAAGAAAAAATATATTTGTGTATTATTATTTACAATGTCAACAAGATGGCTAGTTTTGAGGGAGCGTGCAATTGACTGCAGGAAAGTCCACCAAAGCTGTGTCGCTCTATCCGAAAATCTTAAATGGATGGGATGACAGACTGCTCTCACTATTCAATTACAGTAACACCAGCCAATCCTGGGCATCTGTAAACTCATGTATGTGGAAGAGGGTAGATAGCACTTGAGTGTATTACATTGCCCTCTCAGCGGTTCAAGGATCGGGGTGACTGGCGTCACGTGTCTCAGAGAAGGGACGTTTTAGGCTTCGCCTTCTCCAGTTGGTATCTGCCACATGATTGAGGACAAGCTGGTAAGTGGGAATTTTACATTTTATACCATATCATATTTGGTCATTTGTTTTTTGTCACGTAACTTGCAATATTAACCACATAAAAACACATTAACCACCAAACATATGTCCATGGCATATTTGCATAATATAGATATGAATAATGAGGATAATATACTGTAAGAAAATTAAATTAGGCCTACAAATGATTATGAATAGTATCAGTGCATGTTTGGTGCAGAAGAACACACCAGTAGTGGAGCAATAGGGAATTTAGGCTAAAAGTCTTCTTTGCATCTGAGGTTACACTTACCTGATTGAAGACAAGCATCACCTACATACTAAGATCTAAAGAACAGGCTACATGTGGATTATTTGTAATTTAGGAAACAAAAATGTACATCTTGACACTGTTAACAGGATCATCGCTTTTACAGTCATTTCTGGCTGACACCATGCCTGTCCTCTCTCAGATCTATTCCTGAAAATTGGCAGTCTTGCGTTCATGTAGACTGGATAGCAGATGTTTTTAGGCATCTTCTGTGAATGGTTTCTCCTCAATTGGCCATGGATTTGAGAGGACATCGGGAAATACTAAAGCCTCCAGGCCTCCACCTTGTGGTTAGTAACAGCTCTTGTCCAAGCATCGACTCAAATCGACCTGAAAGGCAAACACCAGCTCAGAGCAGACAGCTATAAATAGGCGCCATTATTTATAGAGTGAACAAGAAAGGATCTAAAAATAAGCACTTCGAAAACAGCTTCACAAACACAGTCCACCATGCCTCATTAGCTTATGATTAGTAAGCAGTGTGACATTACGCCCTTGTTCAAACAGAAGCCGGTTAGGGCAGGAGAAAATCTAGCTCATTCCAGATTAGGATAATTGATGGATCTCTTAAAGAAAACAGCAGTTGTGTTGATTTTTTTTATTATTATTGTAATGAGGTTAAAGTCATTAAATCTTATTCAATATGAACCTGCACTGGGAAGCATACCTAAAATCTGATTAGCTGTTCAGCACAGCAAAAGATATTTATATCAAAATATATTCAGCATTTTGGCATGCATTGGTTAAAATATGATTTTATTTACTATAAAATAAACATACAGTATATTGTCATACTAAGTACCCGAAGTGGCATTAGCGATATGCAGAACGTCCCATGAATCTGAGCAAACTTCAGTTTGTAAAAGCTAAAAACACAAAATAGAGAAGGAACGCCAGGCCGAGGCCTATGTACTGAAAGAGATCAGTATAAAATTCAATATGTTGTTCTGTAGTTCACACCATTATCAGTTACATTGTGCTGCTGTTTGTGTTTAGAGGATGAGTAGAGTAGAGTTGTAAAGGAAATGTGACTCAATTTCTTAATTGAAGGTCAGCAAAAAAAAAAGAGTTCTGTGTGGAAAATGCAGTATAGAAATATTTGGCAACCAAAGGAGAAAATCAGGAACATTGCCCTTTTGTTTATATAAATTTGCTTTATAACTTGATAGTATATTATATTATAAATTTTTTTTTTTTTATATTTATAAAAATATTATATATATTTATATAAATATAAATAAAAAAAATAAAAAAAATAAATAAAAAAAAATATATATATATATATATATATATATATATATATATATATATATATATATATATATATATTTTTTTTTTTTTATATTTATAAAATATTATATATATTTATATAAATATAAATAAAAAAAAAAAAAATATATATATATATATATATATATATATATATATATATATATATATATATATATATTTTTTTTTTTATATATATTAAATATATTTATATATATTATATAGTGGGATTTACTTGGACAAGCAAGACCCTAGCCCTGATTTATGTTCTTCATTTTTTGTGTTTTGTTTTGTTTATTCATTTATTAATTTGTAATTGTTTCCCTCATGTTTTGATTTGCCCTTTGCCTTTCAATGGTCACTTTCTCATATTCGCAATATATTGTTGTTATTAATATGCTTGAGTGTATGCTGTGTGTGTTGACTGATCGGCTCTGTTGTTGTTTTGTTTTAGTGAGAAATGAATAAAAATATAATACAAAATATATATATTATATAATAACTATATATATTTTTTCTATAAATGATATCACTTTTTTTTTTATGGTAATTGATAATATAATAGGAAATAATGTGCATGATGTTTCCCCCTGACTAATTTATATCTCATTAAATTGTTGTACTGGTAATAGTGTTCTTATTTTATTATGATGATAGAATGTATTTATATTTAGAAATTAGCTTATAAACCATTACAATTAAAAGGCTTTTAATATCATTTAAATGTGAATAAATATATCAGTGTTCACATTCCACATTAAACACATGTATGATCAGCTGCTGCTCTCTCCCGTACTTTCTGTACTTGCCTTAACCAGCAGATAGATTTATGCGCCCGTATATGTGACGTCACTACCCGAGACTTCTGATTGGCTGGTTGGAGTTGAAAGGAGGGAGACTCGAGCCGGAGAGAAGCGAGCCGGTCTTTTTATCTTCCCCCTTTCTAACTGGCTGGTTGTGAAACAGGGGATGGGGCTAGTAGTATTTAGTTTGCTCTCATTGGCTGGATGGGAACTGGGGGCGTGGTGTTGTGTTCTATTTAAATCGTTTTGGGAGCGCAGACTGACGAATACATGAGTGTAAGCGCGTGCTCGGATCTGGCTGAGCACGTGGGAGTGTTTTTTAACATAGAAAAAAGTATATATACATATATATATATATATATATGTGTGTGTGTGTGTATATATATACACACACATATATATATTTATATAAATGTATATGAAATAATTCATGGTTTGTACGCAGATGCAGAGGACAGCAAAAAAGCGTCACATCTGGTTGGATATATCTTTTTGTTTTTGTTTTGTTTTTTCCTCATGACCACCAATGATCATCAGGTAAGAGTGAATGAAAAAAACATTTTGGGGATGTTCTTGATTTGCATATTCACTTGCTTGACTGTCATTCTCAGAGATTCTAGAGAAAACAGCTGATATTGAAGCCTTTTAAAAGTTAAAGTGGGCAAAATAATGTTGCAACCTGGATAGAGATATATTCTGCATATATCTTTTTGCATGCAAATTGGGAGGAAATGTAGGATTTTATTAGTTTGCTATTTAAAACCCAAAATGTGGGGAAGAAGATGCAATGATGAACTGTGCACAACAAGCAAAAAAATACTAGTAAAATAAATGATGCAGTTCATGTCCCCCAGTTTAGTGTAAATATCATGATTGAAGAGGCAGTGAAAAGGAGCTGTGCACTGCATGACAAAAATGTGCAGAGTGTTGCTTCTGCTCTGCACCTGTTGGAGCTCATAGGACACTTCTGACTTGGACGTTTCCAGAGCAGATACATTCCTGTGCAATCACAGCCAAAAGGAAGAAAAAAAATATTTCTATTGTTATTAGATCAAGGTTTTATGGTGACACTTGTGTAGCTATTTGGGGTGTGTGTGTGTGTGTGTGTGTGTGTGTGTGTGTGTGTGTGTGTTTTTTGTTAGAGTTATTGTTTGTTTGTTTATTTATTCAATAGACAGCTGGCAGGATAAGCCTCATGTACATGTTGATTTACTAATGCATAACATTTTCCAAGTCAAACTGTACATGATGTGCCATTTTTACACATGTATCTCAAGTGATGGATAAGAGGTTAGCAATAGGTAATCTCGAGTAATTCCTGAAAATGTAGAAGACCCCCCCCTCCCAGAAAATCAGCTTCGATTAGAAAAATAAGTAGGTCACATTTTCCACTGTGGGTCTCTGTTCCACACTATTAAAGTAAACTCTGCTCCTAGATATAAACATTGTTATATTACATTTCATTTACTCAAAAGAAACAGTCCCATCTGTCAATCTGCCTTTGTGTACATTGCCAGGTACTTGACTGTTTATCCAGTAGAATATATTGTCGCAATTCCATTTCCAAACATCACATTTCAAAGTCAGCTCGATTTTGTTTTTATCTTTCTCACAAATCATTCTGAATCACATTCAATCCAGTACAAAGCTATTTCTGATGTGCGTTTGCTGGATTGGAAACGATGAAATCAGTGCTAAAAACATGCAGAGAGTAATTTACTACACTCAGGATGATAGAGTACTAAATTGTACCCTGTGTTACCCTCTAAGATGCATCTTTTAGTATCTCTTGTATGGAAAGTGAATCTAGTGCATCTCTGATTTACACTAATCATTTTATACAAAGGTACACAACATGCACCTTTTCAAGATTAGGCAACAAGGGCAGGTTTATATAAATGAGTTTATCTTATATCTAGTCATTTTATTCTTCCCCAGATTCAATTCTATTTATACTTTTATTATCTCACAAAGTAAAGATTAAAGATGCATCATTTCTCATAGCTGGATTCTGAGGGATTGTGTTAAAAGCATGTAGCAACCCTAGGAACATAATGAGTGATGCTATAGTGCTCCTAGGCTTACCACAACACAGCTGAGAGAAGATGAGGTCCCGGTGGATGAACTCTCCAGTCCCATCTGTAACCCAGTACTGAACACTCAGTATTGCTTTCAGCTGGAGTTTGTAGAAATCTAATTGGTTTCGGATCTGCATTCATTATAATACATGTGAATAATGACTTATTAAGCCACAGTTCTAGAGTGTGTGAAAAAGCAGCTTTCAGATCAGTAAATGATAAAATGATACACGACCCGGTGCTGGTTTACACTTAACTGCTTACTCATCTAGCCTACTTAGGACTGTGAAATGATGGCGATGAACTCATCCAATCTTGGCTAGCAAAGCACAGCTCCAGCTCCACCTTGATGAGAAGCGATCTCAGGCATGATATGGACCAGCCCAAAAATGCTGCACTTGGGCCCATTTCAAAATTCTCCAAATTCTATGGAAAACCTTAACTATGGCTGCTCCTAGTTCAGGCTCTTTTGGCCCAAAATCCACTTGCCATTGCCGGAGCTGCCCCTTATTTTGCCTGAACTGAACCATATTTGGCCCGGAATAATCTACTATCTGGGCAGGCCGGCATACTCAAAATAATCTGTTTTAGAGTGTGGTCGGAAAAGTTTCCAGGACTCTGCTACTGGTTAGAGAAATTCAGCCAGTGTGTACCAGTGCACTGGTAAAGGATGTAGTCATGCAAAACATTTTCCATCGTCCCTGACTGTGTGATTAGCAAAGTATGTGAAAATGGGCATTAATAATGCACTAGTGAGCAGTAAGGCTGGTGGAGCGTGGAGCGAACAGGTTGACAAATACACTGGTGGGGCATTAATGTGCTGCAAGCGACTGCTGGAAAGCAGAATTGTGCTTCAGGGCAAGTAGAAATTCCTCTCCGTTCTGCTGCCGAGGCCATAATTGCAGCAAGACATTTATTGTTTTCTCCACAGGTGTGGAACTGTACACAACAATATTAGACAAGCAAAGTCAGCAAAATGTAATATAACACTGATGTGACATAAGCAAGAATTTTCCATGGGATCTCAAGGAAGCACTATGACCTCGAGGCCAGTGTTGAAATTGTCTTGTAGCACTGCCAAAAATGACAGAGCAAACCTTCACAACTACCTTACAATCTCTCAGCTCCAGGGAATGGAAGCTAAAGTTACTCATTGTTATTTTATTCAGAACCAAATGAAATATTTTTGGCACATTCTGCGGTTCTGAACTAACCTAAAGGATTAGTCAGAGTCCTCACTGGCTTCATAGTAGGATTTTTCTTTTGTGTATCAACATATGTTAAGATTGGTTGGTGTTCATTCCAGCAGAGATTTAACCCAGATTTGGAAATGTTGTGATATATTTAGCACATTCATTCAAATTGCTTATCTGCATTTTTTTGGTTTGTTTTTCATAGGATACTTCATTGACGAGAGCGAAGGCGCAGATGAAAGCCAAGTGATCAACGCACACTAGGCTCTGCAGACCTTCCCGTCAATCAACGGTTTAACCGGAGCAGAGTCACGCCATTTGCGTCCAGCTCTAAACAGTCCCACCATTTCCTTCTCGTGTTTGTGTCCGTGAGCGTTTCAAAACTGTTTCTCCAACGCTTTTTCCAGAAACTCAGACTGTTTTGTAAAGCAGAAACAGCACAGCCCTCCCAGACAGAGGTGATGGGAACTGTGCGGGGTAACCGCTACAGCATTGTGTCATCAGAAGAGGACGGGATGAAGTTAGCCACTATGGCAGTGCAAAACGGTTATGGGAACGGGAAGAGCAAGGTGCACACTCGGCATCAGCCCCAGAGCAGGTTCGTCAAGAAGGACGGACACTGCAATGTACAGTTCATCAACGTCAGTGAGAAGGGTCAGCGCTATTTAGCTGACATTTTTACCACTTGTGTGGACATTCGCTGGCGCTGGATGCTGGTTATCTTCTGCTTGGCATTCCTGCTCTCATGGTTATTTTTCGGATGTATCTTCTGGCTGGTGGCCATCTTTCACGGAGACCTGGAAGGCAACAGCCCGAAATGCGTTTCGAACGTGAGCAGCTTTACTGCAGCTTTTCTTTTCTCCATCGAGACACAGACCACCATTGGCTACGGCTATCGATATGTGACGGATGAGTGTCCTATTGCTGTCTTCATGGTGGTCTTTCAGAGCATTGTAGGCTGCATCATTGACGCATTCATCATCGGTGCAGTCATGGCCAAAATGGCCAAGCCGAAGAAGCGGAACGAGACGCTGGTGTTCAGCCACAATGCTACTGTGGCCATGAGGGACAACAAGCTGTGTCTAATGTGGAGGGTTGGCAACTTGCGCAAAAGCCATCTGGTAGAGGCCCATGTTCGGGCTCAGCTCCTTAGATCTCGTACCACAGTAGAGGGGGAATACATCCCTTTGGACCAAATAGACATTGACGTGGGCTTCGATAGTGGCATTGACCGTATCTTCTTGGTTTCTCCAATAACCATCGTTCATGAAATTGACGAGGACAGCCCATTTTATGACATGAGCAAACAGGAGCTCGACAGTACGGAGTTTGAGATTGTGGTCATCTTGGAAGGCATGGTGGAAGCGACAGCCATGACAACTCAGTGCCGTAGCTCATATCTGGCCAGCGAGGTCCTCTGGGGCCACCGATTCGAGCCGGTTCTGTTTGAGGAGAAAAACTACTACAAAGTGGACTATTCACGTTTTCACAAGACCTATGAGGTGCCCAGCACCCCACTGTGCAGCGCCAGGGACCTTGCAGAAAAGAAATACATTCTTTCCAATTCTAATTCCTTCTGTTACGAGAATGAGGTGGTGCTGCCGAACAAAGAGGAAAAGGAGGAAGGAGACGGGGGTGGACTGGTGCCCACAAGCACACACACTGACACCGGCTCAGACTCTGACCACAGTCAAGCCAGTGTTCCCTTAGAGTCACGGCCACTGAGACGGGAATCAGAAATATGACCGTAAAAGCCTCGTGTGAAAAGTCCAGCAGTTGCCTGTTGATCAGATGGGCACATTGAGCTGAACTGAGGTCCTGAGGGGACGCAGACTTAAGGTGACGGTACAGCTGCAAGGAGAGGTTAAGAGATGAACTAAACAAGAGTGTTTATGATGAATATATCCAGTTTATAAAGAGGCATTGCACTGAAAACAAGTGCACATAAAGGGGGTGGGTGGGTTTATCCAGTTATGCAACACTACCTTTTAGTCCATTGCTCTTTCGATGGCACACAGTGGAAAGGATGTAACTGCTATGAAAAACTTGAAAATATCAGGCATGTCTTCCTGTGCATTTGCCAGCTGTGACAGTCGAATGAATAGGCTTCAAAAAGGGTGTTATATTAACGCACGAATGATCTCAAATCACGTCGGTATGTTTTGGAGAAAACATACAATAATGTGTGCACGGTTACTTTAATTTATGGCTTGTATGACATAGCCAAGCATCTCCAGTGTAGAAAACCTTTCCAGATAGTAACCTAACAAAAGCTTAATGCCAGTACAGACAGGTGTTTATAGATTTTATAGATAAGTGCCTGTATTTATAGGGTCCTAACATGTCATATTGATATACAATCGTTTTAACGTAATATTAAACATTGGCAAATTGAATGTTTAACGTATTACTGTTTGTTCCACTTATTGTTATTCCAAAGACCTCAGTTGGGGCCATGCAGTAGGTATCCCTGAAATAGTCCTGTTGGGGACTTTTGATTAGATTTGTGTGTGACCTGTGGCCACAATACAAACAGTTTACTTGCCATTAATGTAACGACTAGTTTGCTCTGCGTGGGTCATTTGGGCTTAATTGCAGGCTTTGCAGCAGGTTTAGGAGCTGGGGGAAATGCAAGGAACATGCCTGTTTACAGTGGTAACTCCCACAGGGTCAGACCAGTGTCAAAGCCAGACACAGCAGTCATCCCATCCACTGGGGAAGAGAGGGTGAGAATGCGCTAATGAATGTTTTTCCATACATGCTGCTATGTTGCATCTTCTAATAAGGTTTGGAGAAGACTGAAATGTTCTAAAGAGTATTCTAAACAAGGCATCAGATTATTTTAAAGAGATTAGACATAGGTCTATAGGACAAAAATATTTGGATGGGGTTTTGGTTTTGTTTGTTTTTGCAGTACACATGCTTTATATTATCAGATGGTTTTTCATATTCAAAGCCAAATGTTTTTTTTTTTTTAAGGAAAATATCACAGAGATCATAGAAATCAAGAGGCTACAGGGTAGCCCCGTGACAACTCCTTATTCCCAAAACTCCAGTGTTATCTATTATATTTTAGTGCTGCATAAGTAAGTGTTTCGAAAGTTGCTAGAAATGTGTAGATTTGCATACGAGCAACTTGTCTAAATTAAAATATCTATTTTTTTACAAAAAAAAAAAAAAAGGAATGAAATGTTTATGTACAACTGCACTGTATTATGGCCTTGAGATTTGAGGTAGCTGATTTTTTTTTTTTTGTAGAATTGGATAGAAACAGCACTGTTAGAGATGTTCTTACCCCTACTACAACATTTAGGTTTGTTGAATTCAAAGGCATTTTAGACAGCATTAGCACTAGCGTCTAGCTTTACCTAACGAGCTGCAGTTGAACTCTGATGGCTCGTTTGTTACATGCTACATGGGTCACTGAAAGCTGCAGGACTGAATAATAAGACCAAGATCACGTCACTAGCACTGAGTTCAGGATTGATCATAACCTGAGATGTTTCATGTTATCACCCGGCATTGTGCTAATGAACCAGCCTTATTTACTTTGTCAGGAAGTTTTCTAGAAGAGCAAATATTCTCCAATGCTCTATAAACGGAGATAATAATATTCAGATCATAAGACAGTTGCTTTTTTTTTATGCTTTACACTTGTAAAAAAAAAAACAAGTCGACATAATTCAGTATCCACTCACGTTAGCAATGTGTTGGGTGCATTTTCTTTTATTTGTATTTTTTTTCTAAATAACTCACGCTAGGGTATTATCCAGAATCAATAGTCCAATAAATGAATACTGACCTATCAAACTGAAGAAGCCCTTCTCCATGACTGATGACCTGTGTGCAGTTTCTCCTCGGTTTGTAAATATCCCAGTACTTTTTTGCAGTCTTTTTGTTCGTTTGTTTTCTATCAGTCTTCCTTGTACTGCAAAAAACAATGGAATGTACAGATTTTTATATTATGTCTAATATTATTGTTATTATTGTTGTAATAATTATTGTACATGTTATTTTATTTCTGTTTTTCAATAAAATATGAACGAAGAATCAAATGTGTGGCTCAACTCAATTATTAAGACTAGCGTTCTAAAGTATTGACTCCCCATGACATCCTTGTAACTTCTTTTGTCTTATGTATGTATATATATATATATATATATATATATATATATATATATATATATATATATATAATTTGGAATTATCTGTGGACCATATATCCAATTGGATAGAGTTTTAAAAGCCTGAGGTCAGTGATGACTGTAATGTAATGTTAAACATTAGAATGGTTCTAGACAGTGTCTGCTTCTCATACTACCTTATCAGCCTTAAAAATAAATTAATTAATTAATAAAAGATGAAGGTTTTACCTTAAAAGCCTTTTTGTTTTAGACCAAAATGTCCCGAGATGTTAAAAAAAAACGCTTCTAACATCAACACTAGACAAATCCCATATTCATACCTATGCATTCCTCATGTACCTCATGCTTGACATAAAAGGCTGTGGCTTTGCACTCATGAGCAATGTGCTGTGTATTCCTCTGTCGTTATGTCGGGGCTGAAATATCCCAGGATGTTCGTGAAAGGAAATGGGGCTCATTTTGAGTACTATGAGCTGACTCTGGCACTAGTCGCTTCCCTCCGTGCGACAGGCTCAGGCTGTGATTCATGTTTTAGTGGAGTGATGGAAGGTTGATGGAAAAAATCCTTCTTCACAGGATAGCAAGATGGACACTAATGTCAACTTAAAGAGCCTGGACTTCTGAAACCAATGGGGGGAAAAAAGGGGAACAAAGTGGTGTCTGTGTGTACGTGTGCGAACATTCGTTCCTTTATTTGCTAATGGTCATTACAAGACCCATTAATAAGAAAGATGGACAGGAAAAGTACAAGGGGAGGATGGAGATGGGGAGAGAGGGGAAAAGGCAGATGGTTTCTCTCAGCCAATGAAAATATAAAATAAGTTCTATTTAATAGTAAATCTTTCTGATTGCTTTTACTTTAACTATTTTACTTATTCGCTAATAAATTCAATTCATTTATTGACTGTTATATTTTGCATCTATCTATCTATCTATCTATCTATCTATCTATCTATCTATCTATCTATCTATCTATCTATCTATCTATCTACTGGCATAAGTGAAATGTTTATATGTTGTAACTTTTTTGATGGTTATAAATACATTTATGATGCCTGAATTACTATTGAGATAAAAACTTTTTTAATAGGAGTGTAAACAGGATGAAATCATGTGGAATGTGATGTGGAAATATTCTTTTTGGAAGTAAGTTTATGTGACAATTAAATACCATAAACCTATTAAATGCTTGCTTGATCCATGACTCCTGGCTTGATCCTGAGCTCAGGTTACTCTCTGTTTCTCTGCATAGGTGCTTCTGACTGCAACCCTACTGAACACCTTGGTGATGAATTGGATCACTGACTGCAGCTCAGGCATTCTCACCTCACCTACATCTGTACCTGACTTTACTAACACCCTTGTGGTTGAATGAGAACCATTTTCACAACCACACTCCAACACCTAGTGGAACATCCCAACAAAATAATAGAGGTTATTATAACAGCAAATGGGTGTTATAATATATACAAATATACAAATCTTATAGGTCAGATGTCCACAAACATTTGTCCATTAAGCATTTATCACTTAATATTCATTAAGGAATGATTTTTTTTTTCTTTTTTTTTCTTCAAGATATCTCTACAGGAGGTGGTAGCTTAGTGGTTAAGGCATTGGCTTTTGGCTTTAAAGGTCATGAGGTTAAATCCCAGCAGGTTTAACAGCTACCTTTAATGGCTCATTGGATAACTAGAGGTTATTAACACCTGAACAAATAGGTTTGCAAACTCAACAGCGTTGTGGCCTAAAACAGAATAACACTAATTACAACATGGAATTATGTACAGTGCCTTTCAGTAATATTGGCATTATTGGCAAATGCAAGCAAACAATTAAAATTACCTGTTAAATATGAGTGGCATAATTATTGGCACCTTTTTAATCAAAAAACAACAGCTCCATATATTTTCTATTGACTGATGAGGTTGGAGAATACTAGAAACCTGAATACTAGAGGCTAGAAATCTAAAAAAGGGGAAGTTGGTTTAAACAAAATTTAATGTTCTAAAGTTTTTCTCAGTCTACTTAGCTCATATTTACCAAGGGTACCAATATTACTGGGGGTACTGTATATATAAAGGCCTAAAAATCAATCAAGATTTTGAGGTTACTCATTTAGGGCAACTTACCATCAAGAGCGATGATTTTCCACAGTTGTAACTATTTAAATCATGAAGGCTTGCAACATCATTTGCTGATCATCCACAAGAACAGGAACTCCATAAGGAACCAGAGTTCCAGAGAATTATATATGATGTTTATATGATGTTTGATAGAATTGTGTATGTTCTTTGTAGGTCTGTTGTAGGTTAATAGCTGCTAAAAAATTATATATTTTTAGCTTTTACTGTAACTACAAATTGTTAAAAGTATAATGGACAATTTATAAATTCATTCGAAACTATCTTTCGAAAGTTGATGAGGTATAAAAGGAATATACACTTCAATATGTGATGATACTGGAAAAATAATCAGCATGAAGTTGGAACAGCTTTGTGTCAGACCATGCAAACAGCAGCGCATCCAACCAGTGGACAGTAATAAAGTAAATGTAATTTGTTTCTGTACTTAAGTAGCTTTTTTGTGTTCATATATTTTTTATTTATTTTTTATTCTTTGTGAAATCAGTCGTACCTTTTTATTTATGGATAAAAACTTAACTGGTCACACACGCAGCAATCCAACAATCAGGTTAGAGCACACGCTCTGTTTGAAACTTGTTTTGATTGTCGTTAGTGGTATCTATTTAGCACCAACATATAGTTCAGCATCAGTTCAACAGCAAGCTGAACATTTTAAAAGGAATAAATTATGAAGAAACTCCAGACTCGAACTCGCCACAACATCTCGATTGTTATGAAGAAGTTTAAAAGGAGGTTTTATGCTCATGATAATTTTAATAGATATCAATCAGTTACTACTTAATATTATTCTATTAAATGATCAGTGTCACATTAGTGTCTTTTCACATAAACTAAGTTGAGTAAGCAAAGAGTCTTGTCCCTGGTGGTCTAGTGGTTAGGATTTGGCGCTCTCACCGCTACGGCCCGGGTTCGATCCCCGGTCAGGGAACCAACCCCAGCCATTAGGGTTGCACACTCCAGTGCACTCTTAGTGCCGATCCCAAGCCCGGATAAATGGGGAGGGTTGGGTTAGGAAGGGCATCCAGAGTAAAAACATGTGCTAAATCAAACATGTGGATCTCGACTACGGATGATCTGCTGTGGCGACCCCTAATGGGAGAAGCCAAAAGAAAGTCTTTATTAAGCAAAGAGTCTTGTGACAAAAAATGATGATAGTAACAATAAAGCTGTAATAAATCATAGTATTTATTACAGCTTTTTATTACTTTTATTACTGCATCCAATTATTCAATATTTTTACTATAGCAGCACAATGTGATGTGTTTTATTCCATATAGAAATGTTTTACAGTGGCAAACTGGTTTTCACGATGTAGCTTAATATCTGTAGTTTCAGAGAGGGGAAAAATGCATTGATCTCATTCACAGCACTGTGAATAGTGACGCTGTAAATTCAGCAGTGAGCGCATTACCGCTGATGTAATGACTGCAGAAAAGGGCAGCAGAGCACATTTGAAGGTTTACACTGTTAGTCTATACTAGTGAGTCTATGCCATTGGGCTTGACTGTGGACTAGTCATACTGCTCCATTGGTGGGAAAATACACATTCGAGCATCACCCTTTTCCGGTCACACCATTTAATATTCCATTTATTTATTGAATTATTAATTTAACACGGTGGCCCGGAAAGGCATGCCGAGGCAGTACTTCCTGCTGGAAAGGAAGAGTAGTGTACATTGTTAAGTGCCTTAGAGAGATTAGAAGTTCTACACTCACCCCACCCTTTACTATAATACTCTTTATGAGAGGCAGCCTGTGAAGCTTGTTCAAGCTTTAGAATAAAGGAAATTTGACCACAAAGCTAAATTTAACCTCTTTTTTTTTTAACGTGACTAACGGTAAAGGGTTCAGGCTCTTACATAGACCAGAGCCAAAGAAAAACTACCAAGAATTAATTTTACACAAATAAACACACTTTGCAGTCAAATTTTGTGCTTGACTGCATGAAACAGTGGCACCTTGCATGAAACTCAGCCTTCTATTTGTGGAAAAAAAATGTTGCATTAAAATATATTGGAAAAAAAAGGTCTTTGCTTCGTTCAGCGAATCATAGTGCCTGCTAATGAAAGCTGTATGGAATAGGAAAGCTTCTCAGGTGGTGTGCAGGTCCTACAACCGCAACATGCCTGTTTGATTATTCTATTTTTATACTAGAGTTCACAAGGAACCAGTTTTAGGAAACAAGTGCAAGGATAAAACACATAACGCCAGTCTCGTGTAACGGATGATTTGTCCTCAGTGACATTTCTTTTTTTTTTCTTTTTTTCAGAGCTTCAAAACGTCAGTTTCAATCTTTAAAAAATCTCTCTGACCAGCTGTGATCAGAAGCAACAGTAAACAATGCAGGCCTGAGAGGCTTCCTTCAGCTAAACAACCACAAAACAATCCATTCTCTAAACTATAATCGGAAAACACCCTTCTAAGAAGTGTGACTCTGGGAACTGCTCTGTTGCACACTTGGAGACCTGTTGTGATCTCTCGACTGTTTTGTCTGTCTGGATCAGGTGGTTTCCTGCTTCACACGGACCATGCAACCTGCAACACCGCAGCATTTCAGCTTGGGGTTCTGTAGATCATATCAGGTCACGGTTCTTGACATGATGAGACATAGTAAAGGACTTTCACATTGAACAAATTGGTCCAAAAAATGTTTTCATTCTTGATGATTCAGACCACTGTTGAATACAAACTATAAAATTTGTCATTTCTTATTCTCAGAGTACAATTCTAGGAGAAAGGCACACACTTCCTATGAGGCATGTGAAATATGTTGCCAGATTGTTGAAACAAATCCCAGAATGGCTGCAACATATACACTGTAAACGTGTATAATAAACTTCAGCCTGAAACACAGCAACCATGGTTATACTAAACTTTCTTTTTAATTCTGGTTCTAATGTATTACTGATTAATTCTATTTAAAAAGCTGTCTGCAATTTCAAATATACAGTAAATGATAATGGTCAGGGGGTCATAGTTATTTCCTAACAACAAAAGAGCTTGTTATCATTCATCATTTTTAATTGAATCAATGTCAATTTATTGTTATATTATTGTCAATATTAGACCTCAATATACAAGGTGGTATCAAAACGTTTCAAGACTAACTGGACTAGATGACATGACATGGCTCATCCCTCAAAAAATGTCCAAACCATTCAGCAACTTGTGTCGTCTGAGAACTATCCACATGATCTCACTTCCACATGACATGGACAGCAAGTTTGAACAAAAAGCAAACATGAAATTCTTCATGAAACTGCGTGAGACATTTGACATAGCGATGCTGCAATGAGACGCTCGAAGTGTTTTGAGTGCACGCATGCTTCAAGAGTGGAAAGACATCACTGGAAGAGCGCTAAATACCAGGAAGACCATCAACGAGCTCATCCCCTAAAAAATGTCCAAACCAATCGGCAACTTGTGCATGATGATCGTCTGAGAACTATCCACATGATCTCACTTCCGCACCCACACCACTCGACAGATTTGTTTTGAAAAGAAGACTTCCAGGACACACACATCCTGGAGCTGTGCAAGAGAACTACACCGACCAGATATAACATTATGACATAAAACTTTATGAGCCGTGAAGCGAATGACACTGATTATCTCCTCATCATGGTACCTGTTAGTGGGTGGGAAATATTTATTAGGCAGCAAGTGAACATTTTGTCCTCAAAGTTGACGTGTTAGAAACAGCAAAAATTGGCAAGCATACGGATTTGAATGGGTTGACAAGGATCTCTCGTGGGCTGTTCCCGGTCTGCAGTTGTCAGTGGTCAAAAGTGGTCCAAGGAAGGAACAGTGGTGGAACCCTGAATTGGTGACAGGTTCCCACTGATGCACATGGGGAGGGAAGGTCGGCCTGTGTGATCTGATCCAACAGACGAGCTCCTGTAGCTCAAATTGCTGGAAAAGTTAATGCTGGAAATGCTCGAAGGGTCAGGACTGTTTTTTTCAGCAATAGGGGGACCAACACATTATTAGTCAGGTAGTCATAATGTTATGCCTTAGGTCATAATGTTATGCCAACACATTATTAGTCAGGTGGTCATAATGTTATGCCTGATCAGTGTATTTTGAAGGTGATAGTGTGTAAACAAAAATGAATAATCGTAACGGTTGTAGACCTTACAGAATGTGAGGCAGGTATAGGCAGACAGACAGACAGACAGACAGACAGACAGACAGATAAATATAAACGTTGTAGCTGTGACGCTGCTCAGGGCTACAGGAGGGTCAGTTTAGCTGGTCTATGAGATGACAAGCACAATGAAAGAAGAGGTGTTAAAGATTTAGGCAGATTGCTACTGGCACCACTGTCAGCTGAGAATGGAATAGCAGGGAGGGTAACGTAGGAAAACGTAAATACACCAACATGTTGAAAGAAGTTGAAACGTAAAACTTTATTACAAAATAAATTTTGGATGCCTGGAAAATTACATTAATTATCAAGGTTAATATGCAAGTCGTTCACGGTGGATTTTTCCTTTAAGGAGCCAGTAATCTAGACACTGACTGTATTGTGCCCTCGATGGAAAAAAAGAATTGGAAAATCACCATTAATAGTACAAATTAGTACAGGACTAAGTGTAGCCTTAAAAACAAATTCGACTCTTCTTTGGATGTGGAGAATGCTGCAGTATTTTGCTCAAACAGTTATACTATTGTATGCAACTTTCCTCCTCCGATACATGTCTAGCAACTGGAGTGGAGACTCTGATTGCCACTTCCTTCCTCTACATCTGTTCATTGTATGTTGCAAAGGGGTAGTCTTATTGGTTCTTTAACATGAGTCCTCCTGCTGTTATGGTAAGGAGAGATCAAGTTTCTAAAGCAAGATCAAGAGATGGAAAATATTGGCTCAGTCTTGAAGTTCAAGTAGGGGGAAAAGGGAAAGATGTGACAGACATGAAAAGAGAACTGCTCGATAAGTGATGCATGGAGAAAGGAAGGTATATAACACTGTCCTTTTCCCTGAATATTTCTGTAAAAACATACATAGGTGTGACACCATCTGTTTACATAATAGGACAAGATTTTATTTGCAGAAAATAAGACTTATTTACTGTTGCAATATAATCATGGACGGCTTCAAAGCATATTCTACTTTAGGAATGAGGTGGGAATACACTTTGGACAGAATGGTAGTTCATCACAGAGAACCATATAAATATATACACATTCACACTAATTTACACCTATGTGCTATTTAGCATCTCCAGTCCTCCTACTGGCATGTTTTTTGGAAGGTAGGAAGACAGAAAGGTATTTTTTATTGATTCTGCCTGAATTATCCTTGCAGAGACGGACCACAGATGGGGTGTTAATCATGGCAGGCATATTATTTTCATGGGGGTGCTAAGTGCCACCCGATGTGACCCATGTGACCAAAAAAACAAAAAGCTCCAAACCCTGGAGATGTTTCAGTGGAAAAAGTGAAAAACATAAATCAATAGGATCTACTAAAATAGAAGTGTCTTTTCTGGGTCCTGTTTCTTTTTTATATTTCCGTAACAGATCTTTTCTAACAACTTTTACTACAGTCTCCCATCTGCAAAGTTTCACAGCATTAAATTAAAACTGGTGAACAGAAATATTTAGTTCTTAAATAAAACTATATGTGTGTAAATCACGCATGAAGTCGGAAGATACCTGGACAGTTTTTACACTTGACAGTCTAAGATCCACCTAATAAAATTTCCGGCACTTTTCTATTAAAAAACTGATTTACGAATCTGACGAAGAAGAATTCATTTTTGATTCATTCTTTAATTCTTGAATAAAAATTGAACTCAAGTGATGAAGCTAACGAATTTTCTAGTGATTTGTAGCCTTGCCAGGGTAATAGTTGTAGGAAATGTGTATAAAAAAAGAGTCTTCTGATTTAGGCCACACCCCCTGGGTTTAAATTTGATTACAGATACAGATGGAGATAGCATTACACCCCTACGTTCTAACCAAATACTTCCTACTAGACAACTGTAATGAACTTTGGTGTCCTGCTTTTCATCTTGTTGTCTATTTCTTCCTCCAAATACACATCATTTCACCTTCACTCATGGCCAGAATTAGCTTTGATTGACAAGAGCTGGAACCGGCACATGACCTTGACTTGGCTCAGCCAGGCAGAATGGATGGGAGAAGAGAGCAGTCCTTGGGCAACTGTTTTTTGGCAGGAAACCTGAGCTCTACACCAGGCTTCAAACTTTGACAAATGCTCCCCAGCCGTCCCCTTTTATACAAGGCAGCTTTGGAAAAGGGGGCTTGGTCTTACACATGAATGAGAGCAAGTTTTATCTTTCTTTTGGGGTCACCCAAAATATACGTGTATACACAATATGGACAAAAGTATTAAAGCACCTTCCAGCCGAATGTTTTTCTTTCCCAAACCGTTAGCACAAAGTCACATAATTGTATTTGGATGTCTTTTTTCCCTTAGGAGACGCAAACCTGACGATGCCCTTGTGCAAAAATCCAGCTCCATGAAGATATTCTTTAGAATGGAAGATCTTGCATGGCCTACTATAAAGCTATGACCTCAACACTATTGAACATCTTCGGGTTGAATGCGAATGCTGATTGCACCCAATGCTTCCTCACCTTATCCTACATCAGTACCTGACTTTACTAACACTCTTGTGGCTGAATGAGCACAATATCACACTCCAAAATCTTGTGGAACACCTTTACAGAGGAGTGGCGGTTCCTATAAGAGCGAATGGAGACTAAATGTGGAGCAAGATGTACATATAGTGTATATATGCATTTGAGAGAAAAAGCAGAAAGAATAGTTTAAATCAGACCTAATTTAATAAAAAAAAGAAATTAGTGTTCAACACTGTAGTGTTCAAACCTTTTGTTGATTAGATTAACTTTACATTGTTTTCGCATCAGCTACTTAACTTAATTAACCTGTTAATGTGCCATATGATTGCAATTAGCAGCAGCCAAAACACATCGTAACTGCAGCAATTGTTTATAAAAGTATATTTACAGAAATCATCTCAATAAAGCAGTTTTAAAAGAATTGTAGCATCTAAAAGCAGCTAATTCTTTATTTACATACATATATATTTATCTTTTTCATAAAAAAAAAAAGTATTTCAAATGAAACTGTAATATACTTGTTGAAATGTCTTTAAGCCATAACAATCTTTAGGCGTAACAATCACACAATCAACCGGCCCTCCTCACCAAAATCTATAGTCATGAGCTGCTGCCTGCTGCTAACATCCCCAAGAAACATTCAACTGCTCTGAATAAATATATCATCTCTCCCCACAAGCCGCCGAAACTTCAGTAACGAATGCCGACATGCTTTTTCCTAATTAGCTCTCAAGTAATCCATGATAAGGTCAAAGAGATGGTGATTGTAAATAGGGAAATAATGAGGTATTTTTCCATCCATCTGGCCTACTGAAATACTCCAGTCTGAAATAACCCGTCTTGTTATAGCAGTAATATTGTTTACATGAAACAGCTGTGGCATTAGATATGAGGTGCTAATCTAGCATACTAAAGTGTGGATATAATCTGTTTGATGACTTGATATCTGATAATCATAGCCACTTGAGCATGTTGTTAACGATACCGCTACCTGCCACTTCTCATACTGTTCAAATCTGGGTACTGATTGGTCAGACCTTTCAATTAATCAGTTTTGCTTAAATAGATTTATTTTCTATAACAGCAGATCTGAAAGTATTTTTTGAAAGTATAAGTTTTAGTAACTTGTATGGTGGACACTAAATAACCAATCGGTTTTTTTTTTTTTTTTTAGATAAGATGAAATATTTATCAAAGGAGACACAGAAAACCTAAAGTTATCAGGTATCCTTACTTCTAAATCTAACACAGGAGACTCTTCAAGACAGGAATTAGCAGTTTCTGGTTTCTTAGTGACATAAGAAGTTGCATTTCTTTGTAAATACTCACCTCATTAGTAAGAAAAAAAAGAGTTGGTATGATCTAACCTTTTTTAGTGGACATTTTACAACATTAAATGTCACTATAAATAGATAATAAGTATGAAAATAAGAAAAGAGTAGGTAGTAAGATTTAAGTTTACTGTGCCTGCCTGCATAACACAATGACACTGTTGAATACGTCCCCATAGCAACATGCCATATTGTTTTATGACTTATTTATATTTCATTCCAAGTATTCTATTCAAATGATTACATTTTATAAAATGATTTATCTCTCCTATTAGATTGGATTCTATATACACCAGAATGTGTGTGTGGTATTATGGCAGCACACCATTATATCACTTTCCCCGAAAGGTCCGAGTGAAATGCGAAAAAATTCTAAACATGCTTGGAGAATTTCTTGTGTAGCAGATGTTTGACTAAAATATCTCAGGCCTTTTGTGTGTCTGCTGTAGCCACAAATGGAAACTGGAAAATTCCAAAAATAGCACAGGAAATAATATTAGCATTGCCATCATCTTTCTTCATTTAGATCAAATATTGATAGAATTAGTGCTGGAAAAAAGGAAATAATTGCTTTGCGATGGCTGCTGTGCACGGATCCACCCTGAGCATCATATGCACATACATGTGGTTTGGGCTTTAGTGTAGTGCTCTAGTCGCTATCTGACCTCCGGTAACACATAACACACTCCAGCCAGCGTGCAGGGAATCGATTAGAAAAAGGCCATCACCCTCAGCAGAACCATCATGACGACGATAATGAAGCTAAATCGTCATGTTAATTCGGTTTAGGCCACCCTCAAGTCTTATTTTAGACCATGACACATCCTTTACTCGATATTCAAGGCCTACGTTCGAAATCAAATTTTGTTCGTTTGTGTGGAGTTTTTTTGTTCTTTCTATAAACAAAAACAATGACACCAACATTCCCGCAGCAATAACATGTGGTTAGTGTAGTCCAGGGAATGTGTTTGTGTGTGGTGAGGACTGCATTGCCTGGCAAATTGACCACAAGATTGCACAATTGCAAAGTCATGTCTGGTTCAACATGAAATGGAATTGCTGTTGGACAAAGAAAAAAGGTTGTACAGTTCAGTAGTGGTTTCTCTCACAGGAAATAAACGGGTTATATATCAGTGAACAATTTTAATTCGTCCTTGCTAGTCATGCAAGTTCGTGTTAGATCATTCTTTCATGACTTAACGTGATTGTTTCTGATTAACGAACCCATGTGATGGCCATATATATGAATCTTGCTAGTTGAATCAATGTGAAAAGAAATCTCAGAAATTCCACTGTCCTCTCTGAGTCATGAGAATGTGCAAGCTTCCCATACGAAATGGTTTCAAGGTGTTAAAAAAAATATATATCCCATTCCACACAGATTACGAATAGATGTTTTGAAGATGGAAGCAATTTTTTTTAGGTGGCAATTCTGTTCAAAATGTAATTCCATGCTAAATAAACATTTTATAGCCAATTCTTTTCATTTCATTACCCATGCACTTTAGACATTTCTTGTGCACTTTACTCTTATTATCTGTGCACTTAGTATTGCATCATATTGATAGTTGGTGAAAAGCACTATGGGTTTTGAAGCCGCTTAGTAATTTCCCCTCAGGTGTTTCAAATAAAACCAGCGTCTTACATGGTGCAAGCTTTATTTACAGGTGCTGTGCAATCAGTTTCTATTTCCTGGTCCATTTGGCAGTCATGGTACTTGGTGCATAGAGCAAACAATCACTAGAAAAATCAAAACCATCAGGTGCCTGGGGAGGCTGGGTGGTTGAGCATAACGCTAATTGGATCTGACCACATTCTCGTAGTGAATAAAGTAGTCTAATAATAACTCGAGACATGAATCCAGTGACCCAGTGGGAGAGTACGGGGCTGTAAATCTGGTCTGAGTCCCGTTTGCAGGGTGTGTAAGCCACGGGCTACGCCCTGGATAGATGTAATCCTACAGTCCCATCAGTGTGGGGGTGTTTGCCGCATCAGTGAGTGGAGCTGTGAAGGTCAGGAATGCTGGGAACAATGGGAAGAGCTTTTTCTGTCTGCTGGAGCTAGCCGTGCGCCGCGCTGTGAGATAAAACCAGGATACGTTTAGCTCAACAGTTGTTTGGTTGGAGTAGTAGCTGCCAAAGCTAATCTTGTCTTCCAACAGTTATTCTTTTGTTAAATAATCTTTCAAAAAGAGAGTGACAACAAGAGCTGAAATGGACCGTGTTCAAATTCTTAGCTGGCGCAGATCGTATTAGCAAAAAGAACAGAAATTATGTTAAACGCATCAAGTAGCATCACCGAATGCTTAAATTAGCATTTTTGCAAAGAGTCTTCAGGGTGAGCACTTTTTTTATAGTCAGAGGTAAAGCCAAGGAAGCTGTCTTTCCCCTGTGGAACATCTGTAGACAAAGAACTTTGCACATCAGGGTTATCTGTAACATACAAGCCAATAATTCGTTTCAATAAATCATCTGTTGTTTTATGCAAATTGCTGCGGTATAAGAGGGATAAAACACTACAGATGATTACACCACCCCATCATTTACTTTGCCTTTAAGAGAATGTCCCATTTTTTTCCTTACATAACGACTGATCATTTCCCATCCCTTATTGACCATAGATTACATGATTAAATAATTGAAAGACCTCAAGGCATCAATTCTAATCCACTCATAAATTTACTGTGTATTTTATTTTACAGATTAAGTCTGAATACTTTGTTGTGATACCCAAAGTGGGTATTCCTTTAACTATAATTTTAATTTATATATATATATATATATATATATATATATATATATATATATATATATATATATATATATATATATATATATATATATACAAAAGAAAACAGATGTGAGGAAACATTACATAGGAATGGCATTGTTAATGGTAAAAAAAATGGTAAAATAATCAAATAATCACCTTATATATATATATATATATATATATATATATATATATATATATATATATATATATATATTCTAATTTTACTGATTTCTGTGAAGCTGCTTTGAAACAATGTCCATTGTTATAAGCAATATCCAAATGAATTGAATAAATGGTAGACTATACTGTAGTTCTGTCACTTACACAGAAAATAATTGTGCAGAAAGTGCAGAAAACCTAATCATTGTATATACCAGATTGATAACTTCAGCAGCTTTTATAACTTACATAAATGTCCCTATATACAATGCTGTGAAACTTGGAAAATAAAAATTCACATTTTACAATAAAAACGCTAAAAAAATTACATGGGCAGTCAAGTCTAGCATTAAGTTGAATCAATGCCTTACATCTCCATAGTCGATCCTGAGCCTATGTGAAGTTTGTTCTCCTTGTATATATGTGGGTTTTGTCTTGATTTTTTGGTTTCCTCACACCTAAAAAAAAGTATACTGGCATGTGGATCGGCTATACTAAACTGACAATGAATTGCTAAATGTATGTATATACATGGTGTGTATATACATGGTTTGATGGACCGGTATCCTGGTATACAGGGTGTATTCCAGACAGGTCCTGAGATAGACACTGGATTCACCTCAACCGTGACCAAGATAAAGACCTTACAGTATATAAACTAAACTCAATCCACTAAACTAAATCAAACTGCATTTCCTTTATATATTTAGCAACAGCATGTATTTTTTCCCCACATTTTTTTTTATTAACATTAATGTTCAATAATTCATTCATGATGACTTCTATACTCAGTGCACATTGGCTTGCTGGCTTGATATTTGGACCATTGAGATATAAGTTCCATCAACTGAGAAATCACAGGAAAACAAAATACTCCTCGAATTAACTACAGTTTAGAGGCCATGCCCATGCTACTCATCATCGCCTTTATGGACAGGAAATCCATGTGTATCAGTTAGCTAGTATGCTTATGACTCTGCAGAGTTGCCAAACACTTTAATGTGAGGTCATGAGCACACAATATTTGTTTAGTGACCTACCATCACATGGCGCACGTCTGTGTTGCACGCATGGTTGTATGCATACGTCAGTGTTTATTATGTCTGTCTAACACTTACCGAGTCTGAAGCCCCTTTCAGCACTTTCTCTTATGTCAGACCGCTCACTGGTCTTAATATCAAGCAGGATTACAATCAATGCGTCTAATACCTCTCCAGATCCGGGGACAGAGGTCCAAACATTTGGGTCTCCGGCTAAAAACACAGCTTGTTTAAGGTCATGGACGTGCAGGTTCCTCTCCATGTGAATGACGGTATTCTGGAAGGACTTCGGGTTATGCACTTATCCTTCCAATGCTCTGAGTGCTGATAGGGGGAAGGGTAACTATCGTCCAGTCTTTGGCTTCACCCTTGATTTCCACAGGAACACCGGGCTCACATAAATCATTATTAGAAGGTTCTGTAAGTGTTCAACAGGGTACTAAGAAACAGAGTCACTGCATTATTCTGAGAACACCTCTCAATTATTCAGAAAATAATGCGTGCTCAAAAGACATTACCAAAATTTTTCTGCAATCTTGTGGAAATGTTTATAAGGGTTATGTAAAAATGGAAAATTGATAGATTAATATATATTTACATTATCTTTTTATGTGAAATTTGTTCCTAGAACTAGAATTTAGAAAATATACTATTTTTTGTGGCTGAATTACAACAATTCTGCATAGATAAGTGGACCTATATTCCTCCACAGCGCGGAAACAGACTCATTGCAAGTTATCACAAACGCTTGATTGCAGTTGTTGCTGCTAAGGGTGGCGCAATCAGTTATTAGGTTTAGAGGGCAAACACTTTTTCACACAGGGTCATGTAGTTTTGGATTTAGCTTTCCATCAATAATAAAAACCAAACCATCATTTTAAAACTGCATGCTGTGTTCACTTGTGTTATCTTTTACTAATATTTAAATTAGTTTGATGATCTGAAACATTAAAGAGTGAAAAACATGCAAAAAAATATTTTTTGAAATTAGAAAAAATGAGGAAGGGGCAAACACTTTTTCAAAAAAGAACATCTTTACACACTTCTGGCATCCAGACAGTTTGTTTCTCTAAACATTTAGCTGAAATACTTCACCGTGCCTCCTATACACCTTGCAAAAGGTTTTCTTTGCAAGTTGGAGATTTCTTTACGATTTAATTTATTCCAGAGCAGTTCAATAGGACGCTATTGATATAACGTTAACAGAGTTCGGACGTATGCTTCGACTCATCGTTTTGTTGTATGGTGAAGTCGGGTCCAATGAGCTGCCGTCTCATTTCTCAGTTCCTGTAGGAATTGCATGGTGTAAAAGTATGGAATGGTAGCCATGTTGGTTCAGGATTCCTTCCAGCTGGGATAAGTCTTCAGCCTTCCCTGCTCTAAAACAACCCCAAACCATTAAGCTTCCACCTTCATGTCTGATTGTGAGGTTGAGGCAGTCTGCTAACATCATCTCTTCTGCTCTCTGTCTTACACAAGTTCTTCTGTTAGAGACAAAAAAAAAGTCAAATATGGACTCATCTATCTACAGAACTCTTCTTCCAGTCATTTACTGTAAAAAGTGTTGTGTCTCTTAAAAACGATAAAAGACTAAGTGTTTCCAATCTTTGGACAGACACTGTATATCAGCAAATGTTTGTGGACACCTGATCATAACATTAGATTGGAACACGTTTTTTCATGGATCTTCCCAAATCTGTTACAAAAAAAGTTTGGAATTAATAGCTTTAAATTCTCACTTTGCTTGAACTAGGAGACCCAAACCTGTTCCAGCTCCATGAAGATGTGTTTTACATGGGTTAGAGTGGAAGATCTCCTGCTATACATCTCTAATTCCAACCCTATTGAACACCTTGGGAATGAATTGGAACGCTGCACCTCAGGCGTCCTCACCCTGCATCAGTACCTGACTTTGTGGCTGAATGAGCACAGATCTCCAACAAGTACACTTCAAAATCTAGTGGAACATCTTCTCAGAAGACTGAAGATTATAATAACAGCAAATGGGGACTCAATGTGGAACTAGAAAAAGCACATACGGGTCCATACAGTGTCTGAAGAACTGGATAGAAAAAACAATATATGCTTATTATAAACGCAGGAGTTGGTTTCAACGCGCGTCTGTGTGTGTATGTGCGTGTATGTGTGTGGGGGTGTGCGTGTCAGCATGTGTGTGTGTGTGTGTGTGTGTGTGAGAAAGAAGCTGCATGCATGTGCCAGATATTAACAAACAACAGAGCAGATTAGCATGGTTCAGGAACGAAGGAACGGTGATGGCTGCATAATGCTACGTTTGGTTCACTGGAATAAAAACAGAAGCCAGGTATGAAAAAGCAACGAGCAAAACTAGAAGGGAGAAAACAACAGCTGTGAGGAGAATGGAATTGTTTTGGAGTGTAAACACCGGAGTGGCTGAAGTCTGGCAGCAAGCAGTGATGTAACACCAGAGAGAAAGAGAGAAAGACAGAGGGACAGAGAGAGAGAGAGAGAGGGAGAGACACGCGAGGGTCATACTGAGATTCAGACCATGTACACATGTTGAAGGACCGCAAATGATTTAAATACCATGCAGCTTTTACACCACAGGACTGTTGGATTCTTCAATCTGATTGGGCAGAAGGTATTGGTTGCTTTTCTATAACATCAGCTTCAACAGTCGTTCCATGTGTGAGTCAAATGATAGATTTATATTAATGTGCTCTTTTATAAAGGTTATTGTAGCTACAGTTTAAAATCTTTAACAGGGTTGGAGTCTAATAACAAATGAGCAAACATTATTTAACAATAAAAACCCAATAATTGTTTTTTTTTTTTCTGTAAGGAGTCTCCACTTTCAGGTACATTTAAACTAAAGTTTGTCGCATGAGGAAGTTTTTAGGACATTTTCCAGTTTCTCAACTGACAAACTGTGTTTCTTTCTTGATACTTATTACATATACACTATATTGCCACAAGTTTGTGGACACCTCTTCAGAAGTATGGTACATGCTTTACGACCATCACATTTCACATTTAGTCGAAATTTGCTCTCATAATCTCCTCCATGCTTCTGGGAAGACCTGGGGTGCAGCCAGCGTTCCAATTCATCCCAAAAGTGTTCAGTAGGGATGAGATCAGAGGTCTATAGAAGGCCACTTAAGACCTTCCTCTAGAACCATGTAAACCAGATCTTCATGAACCTCTCTTTGTGCACAGGGGCATTGCTATGCTGGAACAAGTTTGGGTTTCCAAGTTCAAGTAAATGCAAAAATGTCCTGTTAGTTATCTGCTATTAGCTACTTATTAGCTACTGAGCAATAAATAAATCATAAAACAGCTCAACATTTGAGATCATCATAGATAAACACTCAAAGAGGTCCAATGGCAAAAGAGGCCAAATCTGCCTTCACTAACTTGAGTACTTGCATTATGTGAGAAATAACTAGTGTTACAGACGTTTCACAGTTCCACGGCAAATACATGTAACCATAAATTGTTAAAGAAAAGCACAGTGTTTCTTAGGAGTAATAAAAATATATTATTGCAAAAATTTTTGCCAAATTGTGGTATAAGAGGAATAAAACAATTTGCTGTTACAGACAAATGTTTTACTTCAGTTCCATCCTGTAACCACATACACTTTCATATTTTATTTCTAATCAATTTTACATAACATTTCATTAAATAAGAAAATGTACATAAGAAATTAAATTGACAGGTGTAAAGTATTAAGCAATATATAAAAACAGCTAATTAAAGTAATGATTAAATGGTCAATTTAACCAGACTCTAAATGGAACCCACCCTCATCTGGGTGACACCAATCACTGTTAAGGTGTACTACTCAGTGATGGGTGCTTAAATGCAGAATTGCTCATGCAAACTGCAGTCCTAAACCATTATAGCAGACTGATTATTTACTTACTGTCCAGGTCCATCATCATAGTTCTGGAGTTGCTCAGTAACATTATGGAGCTTTTCATGCGGCGCTTTTCCTCATTTATATAATATATATACACACACACACTAGAATATATATATACACACACAAATTGCCAGAATGGAATGGATGCAAATGGCAGATATTGACAGAAGTACAGATTAATAGAAAGTGACACTGTGCCGGTCCAGTGTTAAAGTGCAGAAATAATTGTGCAGAAAAGAAAAAGTGAGACGGAGAGAGAAGTCCAGGTACTAGTTGCTCGGTGTCTCCTGGTTTAAACTCCGAATGGCCTGCTGGAAGAAGCTCCTCCTCATTCTCTCTGTGTTTGCTTTCATGAAGCGGAAGTGCTTCCCTGAACGTAGCAGAGAAAAGAGTCTATTGTTGGGATGGCTGAGGTCCTTCACAATCTTCCTGGCCCTGGTCTGGCATTGTGTGCTGTAGATGTCCTGCAGGTTAGGGAGCTCGGTGCGGATGGTACGTTCGGCTGACCTCACCACCCTCGGGAGGGCTCGTCTGTCCTGTATGGTGCTGTTCCTGAAACAGGAAGGGATGCTAGAGTGGTCCTCAATTAAAGAGAACTCCAGGGGTAGGATGCTTGGATGAATCAGGAGGATCCGTAAAGAAGAAATATTTCAAGTTTAAGACAAACATCAATTCTGCTAAGTACAATGTTGTGTGCAGGTAATTTTCTGTCTTGTAGGTTCTCAATGCTGCATGAAGAAGTTAAAAGTTTGTATAAGCAATGTTGGTTATTACATCATAAAGAAAAACTCAAAACTTGTAACACTACTTTTGAACAAAGCTTTTATTAGCAGCCATTAAGAATGCATGAAATATAAACTTGACATAGAAAATTTATGTTTTTTTGCATAGGAATCTATAAATGAACCTCTACACAATTATGCAATCATATTGCAAGAGTACAGAAAACTAGAACCGAACAAATGTAAAAGTTTTTCGTTTTTCTTGTGAAACTCCAGGTTGTAGTTAGCCTGTACATTCTTAAGCAAATTCTTGATTAAAAAGAGCAGCTTGTTGAAAGCTTGTAGAAACTTCTTTAATAGTAAAACAGATAGAGGCATGTTCTTAGATGATTTTTTTCATGCTGATGAAATATCAGATGAGATATAAAATATATATATATATATATATATATATATATATATATATATATATATATATATATATATATATATATGAGATAGAAATTTCTGTGTTACAGCAGCAAAGAAATTAAATGTGCAAATATAAAAAAAGGAGTGACAAAATACAAGTATAAACATCACAGTGTATAAATACAAAAGAAAAAGAAAAAGAGACCACCAATGATGTAGTAATGCTTTCAAACATATTGCACACACACACACATATATATATATATATATATATATATATATATATATATATATATATATATATATATATATATATATATTAGGGCTGTAAAGATAATAATAAACGTAAAGCGTTAATAAGTAAATGTAAGAAGTTGTTTGAAATATAAACAGTGAGGTAAAGTACGTGTCCTATCAGTATAGTCATAAGATTGAAAAATCTTCAGCCGAAAATCATTGAATCACCCAATATAGCGGACAAAAGAGATGCTAATGGTCGGAAGAGCCCAAATGTCCAAATCACAATCATTAAAGAACTGCAAGGCCTTGCTAAGACTTTCAGTAAAAAAAAAAGCAAAAGCTGCCACCAAATCATCTCCCTATCAAACAATTTGCACACCTGAAACTTGCTAAATGAAGATACAAATTAAGAAACTCCTAAACTACATGTGTAGAAAAAAACTCAAGTATTTCTCCTGAGGAAATATTTTGTTGTACTTTTCTTCACAAACTGATGAATCCTAAAGTTTGATCGAATAAACCTTTTTTTTTAGAGTATGGATTCCACAAACTTTTATATCTCCAGGAACAAAAGGTATTTTCTCTATACAAAATAAGGATGATAGTCTCGACCCTTATATAGGCAGACATTCCACTACTGAAATACCTCTATACAATATGCCAACATGTTTACAAAGTTACACTTACATATTGCACATAATATAATCTACATCAATCACGGGGGTCAGTAAAAGAAACATTACAATAGTACTTTTAGCTACTATGAATATAATGTGATGGCATTCGGTATTGCATACGCCCCGTTTAGTATGTCAAGTAGCTCAATTTGAAACTCCAGAAAGGTCAGTTACAGATCGGACCATAACTGCGTCTCAAAGAAGTTCACAAGTCAAATTAAGACATTGTCCAAAGCTTCTACCTTTCACCTTTCAGTCAAATGTCAACCTGATCGACTGCTCATAAAATTGTGCTTAACATAAAAGAAACTATAAATATAAAATAAGACAAAATATGAGAAAATATTGTCTGATAGTCTGATAGCTTGAGTGGTCTTGATTGTGTTCAACTCTTATAATAAGGGACCACATAGGCATGGAAATATTTGAAATAGCATAAGTTATCAGTCCTTTTCATAATTATGTATAACCACATATACTATGATGGCATAATGACTTATGATTCTCACTTGATTTTTTATCAAATGGTGAAACGTAAAAAAGTAAGTTTTTTCTACAAAATTGGTCAAAACGTGATGTACCACTGTGGTCCTGATCAACCTTCCTTTCAGTTTTATTCCTTGCCCAGTGGCATTACATATATAAAGAAAGATCTTGTTTGAGTCATGTATCTTACATATACTGTTTGTATAAGTAATTGATGTTCACAGAAAAATGAGGTATAATGCAGTCCATAGATCATAGATTATTCTTCCTATGCCCAACACCCTGCTCAATTCTGGACAATTCTTGGTATGAAGTTATTTCCCCTTCCTGAGGTAAAGCTTACAAGAAAAAGACTGCAACACTACATCTAAAACCTGTAGACAAGTTCCTGCCAATCCAACCCCTACAATCCAAGTACAAGCCTTGCATGGAAGTCGTGTTGCTCAAATTCTGCATTGCTATGGAGGTGGTACTTTTTAATGAGACATTTCATCAGTATGGATTTTGGTTGCCCTGGACTTTGTGAACTGTTACAAACACAAATAAACTTCGATCCTGGCAACTCTCCCGAGTCTGCACTGTTACAACTCTACCCCCCATAAGACTTTGCTGCACTGGAAACAAAACTTGAAACATCAGCACCTCGCACTTTTATCCTCATGTCAAAGGTCCCCAGAGGAAGACGGACAGAGAAAGAAAAACCAAGAGAGAGAAACTAAGATGTACAGAGACGGGTGAAGGTTCTACATAAATATATTTTTCAAGATCACAAAAACACTTATATTGAACACAAATGTTCTTTTGTTGTATTAAACAAGGACATGGTACTTCCATTTTGCAGTAGGAAATCCTGTCACAATGTTTCTAGGACTAATCAGAATACATTCCTTTTATACACTTGCATCAGTGGTTAAATTGAGCTCACCTCTTGAGCACACCTGTGCACTCTTCAGCCTGTGTAACCTTTTCACTTAAATTAAAAACGACACTTCTCTAAAAAGCTCTCTTTTGAGTGGGAGCTAGACTGTAAGCGTAAATCCAAGTTGAACGTTGTATAGTTCTATCAATGACATCAGGTGATGGTGACATTTTCTTTTTTGCATTACTAAACTTGTTTTAAAAAAAAAAAAAACAATTATCCATCCAATAATAGTACATAGAGCATTCGATATCGCCATAGCTACTGCATATAGACCTTGATAGTAATGGATTGGTTGCAAAATACAAACTTTGTAGAAATTAACCCTGCAGCTTCAACCTGATGGATTAACCAAATGTGCGCACACACACACACACACACACACAAAATCATGCTTAATGGAAAAGTTCACAATGTTCATTTGTGATAAAGCTTTTCTACTTAAGACTCTGCAATAACGGGGTGGCGGGAAATTAATGTTGACAGGCTGAGCTTTTTGCAGCACTAATGGTTGTGTGTGTGTGTGTGCATGTGTGTATTATGTGTGCCTTCATCACCTGACTCGCTGCTACAGCTTGCTTGCTTCTTCCATCGTAAACACACGGCCATAGCAACGTGCTGCAGCGGTGGGAGACAGGTAAACACTACACAGGTAAAGCCTCAGGAGAGAGAGAACAAATGACAAAAAGCACATGAGAGAGAGGGTGGAGAGTGCTGGAGAACAGGGAAAGAGCAATTAAGTTTTATATATATATATATATATATATATATATATATATATATATATATATATATATATAGCATAGAGAAAAGGACGGCACAAAATGTGAGAATATTACATGCTGTACAGTTTATATAGTGTTGTGTGATTCATGCACGTTGAACATGCTGTCAGCAGAGTATAACAGAAGTGCAGGCGCTAATGAAAATGCTATGTTTGATCACGAGGTGTGTGCTCAGCCTGCCATTTTGGCACCCAATTAAAGGTTGTGCTCATTAAGCTCCTTTTCTCACCACAGCTCAGTTTACTGTGATGTGTTATGTGCTAAAATCATGCTAAAAATATATATACACACACACACACACACACAACAAGCATGTACAGAATACTAATGCCTACCATTGTTTATAAATGGTATGTTGAGGCTCTTTTTATGCACCTTTTACCCAGGGTTACTTTTACTCTTCTATTTCCTAATTACATGTGACATTTACATTCATTGGCTACGTCAAAGGGAATTTCAGTGATTAGTGATGCCAATGTCCCAAAAAAGAGGTGGCTTCCGATACTTAAGCATCATCGCAAAATTGGAAGCAGTGTTGAACTAAGCCAAGGGTGGTGCGTTTTAGTGTTGCGAAAACCTACCATGTCAAACAAGGGTTTGTTGGTTCCAATGCTAGCTTAGTTTTTGTATATTTTTTGTATACTAACCCTAACCCTAACCCTGTAGACCTCTTATATTGGCCTGCCATGCAAACTGTTCCTGTGTGCACAGGTAGATGGGGAGTGCCTCTTCCATCCTAGTGTTCTCTCAGTATAGACACACTAAGTCAGAAGTAGGTGGCACCCATGGTATTTTTGAACAGGCTAGTTTGTATAGAAGCAGGGAAGTCTATTTTTCACCTAAGTACCAGTTATATAATTCATTAATCTGACTTGCCATTTGTTTCTCGTTTTTCCTTTCCCGTGCTTGAAGTATACAGAAACAAAAGGTACTACTGGGTATCGTTTATGTCCTTTTCTTTCAGGCGGCATTGCAAATTCACTGCATGTTACTCTAAATTTATAGAGGGAATGTAGCATTCAACCAATTTGTGGTGGTGTCTGGAAAGAAAGGACATAAACAAGACCAAGTAGTACCTTTCGTTTCTGTTCCTTTACATTTACACAGATATTATACAAATACGTTACATTAGATTATAAATTCAGCCACAAAGATGTTAGGAAAGTCAGGTACTGATGTAGGTGAGGAGACCGTGGTGCAGTCAGCATTCCAATTCAACCCAAAGGTCTTCAGTAGGGTTGAAGTCAGAGCTCTATAGCAGGCCACTCAAGATCTTTCACTTCAGCACATGTAAAACCATATATTCATGGAGCTGGCTTTGTGCACAAGGGCATTTTCATGCTGGGTTTTGGTTGGGTTTCCTAGTTCAAGTGAAGGGAAAATTCAATGCTACCACATCATTGTATAATAATTTGGTTGGGTATCCTTCACGTCCTTTCCTTCACAATTTCACCACTTGTTATTCCTCTTTGTCCTACCTTTAAAAGAGAGAATGTAACACAGTGAGATTGTATTAGTGTCTGGAAATGAAGGACATAAACGATTTACATTCAAACATGTATTACACAAATAACAAGATATAGAACAAAAATAATAAGATGCAGCTTTAATGATACAATATATTTCATAAGGTTAAACTCATTTTAATTCATTTAGGTTAAAAAGCTAGATCACACAACATTTGTACTCTTTGTTCATAGTAGATCAGTAGGCCAGGAATACAACAGTACAACAACTCTATGTCCTCATCAGCTCACATGGTTTCCAGTAGCTGGACTGAATCACCAATGACGTGATCGTGACTCAATGCGAAGGGTTACTCGGAAGATAAAGTTAAGTTATTCGTTTCCATGAACTTCTTTGGCACAATTGGACATTTTGTATGTAGATATCTCACTCCTAACAAGAGACATCGAGCATGTATCCTGGCCTTAACTTACCATCAACACACTTGCAAGCAATTAAAAAATCAAATATTCCAAACCCCAGAATGGATTTCTGTGGAAAATGCCATCAAAACATTTTCCAGGGCTTTATAGCTTTATAGAGCTTTTATCATATTTTCCGTTTGCTGCGTTTCGTGTGCTCGTATCTTGATTACAAAAAAAAATTCTATTAATTTCCTGTAAGAGTATAAATAGAGACTGGGGATCATAAAGGTAAATATTTTGCTTAGAGGTTAATTAGCACAGGTAGACGTTACCGTAGCCGGTGACACTCAGGCCTTCTCAGTACAGCTACAGCACCGCAGCGTGTTCAATTTCACTGTGATGAATGAAAGTGTGTCTTCGCCCATGCACACACAAAGTCAAACACCCATATCAGATCCTGATGATCTTATTTGCACAAGATCACATTACAATAAGAACAACCATGTCGAAGCAGTGGGTATCCACCCACCCACACACACACACACACACACACACACACACACACACACACACACACACACACACACACAGCATCCTCATGTAATCTTAACCATGTTGGTCCAAAGGTTCCAGTGAGATAAGGAGAGCACTTGAGCTGGTTTTCCACATCTCATCAACAGTAGAGGTAACAGGAGAAGTCCAAACCCAGAACTGTTTCCAGTGTGTATTTAACTCTGGGCCAGACTATTAATTCCCATCTGTTCCCGTATGAGAAACCACATGACGGTGGTGTGTGTGCTTTGAGTGTTACATAGACTATATACAGTACATGCCGCTACAAGCATAAGCATAGGCCTTGTATATGCAACATTTTCTTTCCCAATCAATTTACTCTCCTGAGTTAATAAAAAAAAAAAAAAACAATAAAATAGAAATGTTAATGAAAACTGACGTTTTCGGGTTGTTTTACGCTTTCTGTTCTTCAAGTACACTAAAACTTTCTTTCGGCTTCTTCCATTAGGGGTCGCCACAGCGGATCATCCGCATGTATGATTTGGTACATGTTTTTACGCTGGTGCCCTTCCTAACGCAACCCTCCCCATTTATCCGGGCTTGGGAACGGCACTAAGAGTGGCTGGAGTTGGTTCCCTGACTGGGGATCGAACCCGGGTTACAGCGGTGAGAGTGCCGCATCCTAACCACTAGACCACCAGGGACCTCTGTTCTTCAAGTACACTACATGAGCAAAAGTTTGTGGACACCTGAGCATTTTAAACATCCAATTTCCACATTTAGCACCGAGTTGCTGTTGAATTAACCTCCACTCTTCTTGGAAGATGTGCCACTAGATTTTAGAATGTGTTTCTGGAGATTTGTGGTCATTCAGCCACAAGGGTGTTAGTACAGTAAAGTATCTCACAAAAGTGAGTACACCCCTTAGATTTCAGCCACCATTTTAGTGTATTTTCTTAAGGGACAATTCTATAGAAATTAAACTCAGATCATATTTAGAGTATTAGATATATTTAGAGCAGTCGGTGCCCTGGTGGTCTAGTGGTTAGGATCTCACCGCTGCGGCCCGGGTTCGATCCCCGGGCAGGGAACCAACCCCAGCCATTAGGGTTGCACAAGCCAGTGCACTCTTAGTGCCGGTCCCAAGCTTGGATAAATGGGGAGGGTTGCGTTAGGAAGGGCATCCAGAATAAAACATGTGCCAAATCGAACATGCGTATCATGAATACGAATGATCCACTGTGGCGACCCATAATGGGAAAGAAAAGTAGTAGATATATTTAGAGTAGTCAATGTCTGAAGTATATCCAATTTTTATTTTTAGAGTATTGTCCCTTGAGAACATGAAATGAAATGGTTACTGGAATGGGTGGGGTGTACTCACTTTTGTGAGATATTGTATGTAAGGTACTGGTGTTATGATACTATTTGTTGGTGATTTAAAGGAGGTTTCGGTGTGTTTGTTCACCGACTGTGAGTGTGTTTGTCAATCACACATCAATCATTATTTCATTTTTATAAACCAATTGAAAAAAATGTGCACCCCAGTGTATTCACATGAACCACATCCATGTGAATACACATCCATGTGTATTCATTTGCTCCAAAAAAAAAAAAAAAAAACCGAAATAAAAAAGAAAATGCCGGCCCATAGATCATTTTCTAGAAATATAATAGATAAATAAATGGAAAATGATACCCTACTAACTCTAAAGACATCCTATACAATTGTGTACCTCCAATTTTGTGCTAATTAATAAGAAAGAAAGAAAAAAAGAAAGAAAGATAAACATTACACACATGCTGTTTCTCCATCATTGAACAATTAAAGGCTCTGGCATGGAGGAATTAATATACTGTATTAGAAGGACATAATTCATAATCACACACTCCGGTGTTCATGACATTTCTCACGCTCTGGTGTTTGCAATGTTTTTATGATTTATAATAAACTCCTAGTGTCACCCAAATGAGGATAGGTACCCTTTTAAGTCTGGTTCCTCTCAAGGTTTCTTCCTCATACAATTTAAAGGATTTTTTTCCTACCACAGTCGCCCCAGGCTTCTAATCATGCATAAATACACATAATTCACTTATTTATATTTTTGTTCTATAACTCTTGCATTTTGAAAAACGCTATAGAAATCAATTTGAATTGAAATACCCACATATGGCTGGAAAAGATGACAGGTGTCCCAATTCTTTTATCCATATAGTGTATTTATGATTTTTACACGCAATATATGACCCTAAATCCTGGTTGCCTATTCCATGATGTTAAGATGGACAGTGTTTTTTTTTAACAGCATAATAATCCCAAATGTTTGCAAGAAATTTTTTTTTTGATGTTCTGTCTTGGCTCACTGAGTCTCTGGTGTCACGGAATCCCCGGCTCAGTGTGAAGCGCAGTTCCAAGCATGTTCTGCTTTGAGCTCATGTCATGCGGTTCTGTTTTATGTCATGCATTTTATATCAGACCATGTGCACTTTGTTATGATTCTATTCTTGCCTCTGTCCGGGTCTTGTTCCTACCTATGATTTGTTAAACCCTTGATTAGTTTTTCTATTTACAGTATTTCCTCTCGTGTCTTTGTTTAGCTGTCAAGATCCATTAATTGCGTTTCTCATTTTTGAGAGTTTTTTGCTTCCCTCATTTCCTGATTTTTTTTTCCTCTCGTGTGACTTCCTGGTGCTTTCCTACACCTTTTTTACACTGTTTATTATGGATTATCGGAGTGATTTTTCACACACATTACATTTGCATTTGATTCTATTGAAAAAAACAGTATAAGTAAAAAAATAAAAAAATAAAAAAATAAATATATATATATAAGGGCCAAATTATTGAGACACCTGATCTTTCTTTCCCAAACTGTTATCCTAAAATCTGTAGGACATAATTGTATATGGATTGGAAGATCTCCTGCTATCGAGCTCTGATGTCAACCTTTTTTTGCGATAAATGTGAACTGCACCCCAGGCCTCCTCAGCTCACCTACATCACTACCTGACTTTACTAACAACCTTGTGTCTGAAAGAGCACAAATCTTCATGAGTACACTTCAAAATCTAGAATATCTTCCCAAAAGTTTGGAGGTTATTATACCAGCAAATGGGGACCAAATGAGTAATTGGATTCCCAGAAAGCGCATACCAATCTTATGATCGGTTGTTCACAAACATTTGTCGATATACAGTGTGTTTCAAAATATTAAAAGTCATTAAGAAGAAATTGTGTAAGAAGGAGAACAGGAAAGTTGATGTTATCAGCAAACGGGGACTGTATGTGGAATGGAATGTTAAAAAACACATGTAGCCATTTATCCAAACTTTTGTCTATATATTGTACTTTAAGGAAAGAGACCGATATGGTGTTATTCTCTTTCAGACGAAAGCTTGATGGTCTACATTATAACATATGTTCGGTTACGTTTCTAGGAATTATGAATACACAGTTAGCAATAGTGATGCATAATTCTAAGAAAGTGATAAATGCCATTTAGAGTTTCCAGTCACAGATATGCACTGAGTTCTCATTGTTCATAAATTAACCGTTCTGATTTTCTGTCATTTGCTATCATTCGTCCTGTTCTCCCTGCAGGCCTTCGACGCTGCTTTAAAGACATGTGTGGCTTACAGTAAGGACTAACTTTCCTTCTCCACACAAAAGCATAAAAATGTGTCTAGCATGCCTAGTATGGTTTAGACTAACTGCCATTCAACACTTGACTGTTTTCTAGGCCATGCTATATTTTTCATTTGGTCTGAAAAACAAAATTCCATTTCGCTTTTATCTTTTATCTTTCAAAAGGAACCAAAAAAAAGAATGATGGCTCTGGAAGAGGGGTGTCAAATTAAGCCAGCTTTGCCCACACAAGAGCTAAGGGGCATTCGAACAGCTGGTCGCTATGACAATGCCAAAGCTAAAACAGCGCTGAAGCGTGGCACTAATGAAAGCTAATAAGACATCCAAATAGGAAATGACATTAGCGCCTGTGTGCTGTCACGACATGGGAACCACAGAGAGAGAAAAACAAAGAGAGACAAAGATGTACGCGTAGACTTTCCAGCTGAGATTTTCACGCTGCCCAGATTTTTCCACAAATTAAACCACTTCAAGAGATTCTGAGCTTTATGTTTGTGCAGCCGAGAAATGAACCGCTATGAAAACTATAAATGCAGTTTGTGTGTGTGTGTGTGTGTGTGTAATACACACTCTATGACCACTTGTTTGTGGATTTCTGACAATCACACCTACTGTATATGTCCTTGCTGAACTTTTCAATATGAATTATGAAACCTCCACTCTTCTGGGAAAGCTTTCCACTAGATTTTGGAGCCTGGTTGTAGGCATTTGACTTTATTCAGCTCCAAAAGCATTACCTGGGTCAGGTATTGATCTTATTTGAGGAGGTCTGGGGTTCAGTTAGAGTTTCAGTTTATTTTAAAAGTGTTTAATTGGACGGAGGAGGTCAGGGACCAATGCAGGAGACTAGAGTTCTTCCACTCCAATCTTAACAAACCATATGTTCATGGAGTTTATTTTGTTCACAGAGGCATTGCAATGTTAAAGACCTTTATGCCTTTAAGTTCCAGTGAAGGGGAAAATCTTGTGTGCTTCCTTGGTGTAGTTTACAACTGGCCTGAAGAGCTACATATTTATATATCTAACTTTCCACTATAATATGAAAATGTGACTTGACAGAATGTAATTAAATTTTTTAGAAAATTTTATAAACAGTTCATACAGTTTATAATGTCAAAATAAACTTAAATAGTATGAACTTCATATTACCTTGTGACAGTAATATGATGTTATTGTAAATTTACACAATTCATAATGTGAAAATAAAGTTAATTTAAAATGTATACTATTCATGTCAATGTAAATATACAGTTTATAAAAATAAAGTTAATGTAAGTAAGTAATGTAATGTAAGTATATAATATCAATAAAATTAGATAAATGTAAAGTTCCTAGGGTTTATAATAAAATAATTAAGTACAATTATGTTCATGTAAATTTTATTCTGTTTATAATGTCAGTAAATTTATGTTAATGTGAAGTTTATACAGTTTATAATGTGAAAATAAAATTATGTTACTGTAAGGTGAATACAATGTATATTGTCACTAGACAGTTCTCCATATAAGGAGTTTATCTAATCGAACAAACAAAAAATTGTAGAAATAAATGAAAAAACTATAATAATAAATTATATAGAGATAATGATAAACTTTACAGTTTATTGTAGTGTAATTAGACCTTTGTCTAATTATAGAAGATAGAAGCTTCTGTCATCAAAACAATTCCTTGTAAGTGCAAAAATACTTAGCAATAAAGCTCTTTCTGATTCTGAAGTAAAGAGTTGATAAACAGTTTATACACTTTCATATCAGTCTGAAATCAAAGTATATTTTACAGTATATTAAACATTTACTGTGACATCATAAAATGTATAAAGATTTCAATGTTTACAATATATTACTTCAGTAACAATTTCTACATATAACGGTTTCATCATTGCAAACGTCTACTGTAAAATAATTGAACTGTTAAAAATGTTCACACTATGCCAACATTCTTTTTTGTTTGTTATACACAGTCTGTAGTGGTGGATGCTGTAGTCTACATATACTACGTGAAACCCAATACAACACCAACCTGCTTTCAAGAAGATCCTAGCAACACACCTTTAGGCCATAACAATGGGCATGTGAGGAGCTGCATGCTAAATAAAACATTAGACACAAAAGCACTAACACATCAAGTTTCCTAATAACTTATTTGCACATGTAATAGCTATGGCATATGATAATCAAATAAGGAGAAGGGGGAAAAATATTGTGCAGCACAAAGCAACATTTGTCACAACACACTTTTAGATTTGTCTGGGTAAAATTGCTATCCAATTCCCCTGTATATTTTCCAAACCTATGAGTAGAAACAACAGCAGTCAGTAGTGTCCAAACAGGAAAGACATAATGAGATATATGACATGCTAAACTGGCCACATCTCAGGAGAACGGAAATCAGAGCGGTTCAAAAGAGTTCAGATTGACCAGCTCTCGAAGAGATGCTTGTTCCACACTGGCTGATCTTTGGTCTTTATCCAGGATCAAATTTAAAACCACTTGGGATTTTTTTTTTTGTGCCAAACGTCCCAAGGACTGTGGTTAGAGTGTTCCAGAGAAATTTGATGACCTCCTTCAAACCCGCAGCCATCGTGGTCGAATCTGATCTTTTGTGGAACGAGTTGAAGCCCCTAATTTGGAGACAATGCCCTCTTTGGTTCCTCAGCTCAAAAAACAGCACTCCATTGTATGGGAAGAATATGATGAAAGGGCCTTAGGACCCCTGTACCTCTTTTATACACAAAGTAAAAATGAACTAATCCAATTTTGTTTATTGGAAGAGAAAGTTTAGTTGAAGTTTTATCACATTTATTTTAGTATAGTTCATTAAAGGTGTTGCATGTAAAACCTCAATGGATTATTATAAATGTAGATTAGCCTTACTTATAGTGTTTCTCAGAGCTATATTAATGTTTATCTCAAACAAAACACACACTGTCTTTGCAGCTCTTTTAATCTAATTTAAAGCAATTAAGAGAACTGATGGACCAGAAGAGGTTTTTGGGGAAATGGAAATTGAGACTTCATGCCTTTCATATAATATCCCTTCTTTGAATGAACCTTCAATACAAACATTTATCATTAAACACACTCAAATAAGGCACATTTTGATTCATTTTTGATAAAAGTAACCTATTTGAATTCCAAATTAAAACGTATGGTCTATGTTAATGTTTCTATCATGTACTTGTACTTGTGGTACTTGTATGGTGGATGCACCCAGTCCCAGTTTTAAAAGAGTGTGTAGAATTCTTGATATGGTAAAAAAAAAAACATGTTCAGAATAAAACTCCAGTGTCAGAAAAACAATTCTGAATTTCTGACACATGAAAGTCAGTGCCTGATTTTACTGGAACCTCCACAAATACAAAAACTCTTCCCAGAAAACTGAAGGTTGTTAAAACAGCAAATAGGGACTAAATATCGAATGTTGAAATATCGAGTCAATGTTTGTGTGTGGTATGAGAAACATAGCAAACAGTTCAAGGTGTTGACGTGGTCTCCAGACAAGTCATGTTCATGGAAGCCCCACCTTTCAACTTGAAGGATCTGAAGCTAATGTTTGAAATGAAGATACCAAAGCACACCTTCAGACATCTTGTGATGGGTCAGAGCTGTTTTGACTGCACAAGGGGGGCCTGCACAATATTAGGTAGGGGGTTTTAATATTATAACTGAAAAGGAAAACCATTCAAACAAAGGAGGAAAGTTTCAAGTTTGGGTGTTTAACTTACTTTCAGACATTTCGCACACGCCCTTATCCACAGCAAATTACATTTATCTTATTTATACAACTGATCAGCTATGGGGTAAAGGGCCTTGCTCAAGGGCCCAAGAGTGGCAGCTTGTTGTGGTTGGGATTTGTATTCATGACCTTCGGATCCAAAGTCAAAATGCCTTAACCACCAATCTACCACCTCCATATATACCATATATAATATACGAAGCTACCACCTACCATGTGTAAAATATACACATTATAATCTAAACCTATGACACAGAAAATGCAGAGCTTAAACAATTTCATTGAGGAGTCAATATTTCACTTCTAACTTCATGTTCATATTAGATGAGATCAGGACTGGAGACCGTCAAATTCTCAAATCTGATTGCTCAGAAGATTTTAATTCATTTTCTATAACGGCAGCTTTAACAGTAGCCAGATGAAGTCTGGGGTAAAAATAATGCATCAATATGTGAGCGTTTCTCTAGTAACAAATTATAAAAGCATGTGAATGGTGAAAGCTTTATTATTCTCCTATTCTAAAATAGCTGCATATTCCCCTTGTTCCCATTCATCCATGGGAAGGTGTAAACTTTTGCACTCGATTGCACTTCCTCACTTTCAGGCTGCCAGCTGTTGAAGTGTAAAATAAAACCAAAAATAATAGATTACAGGCAGTACTTTTGTGCATGAAGTTACTGACAGGGTACCAGGGTATATTGTCTGTTACGGAAACAAGGGCAATACTGGGACAATTCCCGGAAGATGACCTTTGACCCTGTGGCCTTTTACAGAACATGCCAAAAACGGTCCATCACTAAAGGTTTTCCTTTTAAAAATCTGTCTGCTGAGGTTTCATGTTACACTCCAGCTGTCTCCCTTTTTCCCACTCCGCTAGTAAAAACGACCTCAGCAGCTCCCTTGGAAACTCGGGAAGCGAGACAGCTCTGAAAAGAGGTCAGGTTATTTTAAAAAACAGACAGCATCTACACACATATAAACAGAACACACTCCCTCTGGTTCGCACTCAAAGCTGTCCAGAATGGGCAGAGAGCAGCTGTTTGTGCTGACACATACAGACCTTACAGGTCGCTCAGGTTAATTTGTGGGAAATCCCAGGAGGGTGGATGCACAGCTGACCCTCGTGAAAGCAGACACATGTCCATTTTGTTAGGTACATCATAATCACCTTTTTATAATCAGTTATATCTATATATATATGCATACTTACCCCTGAAAATAACTCAACATACAGCCATAATTGTCAAAATAGCTGCCAACAAAAGTGAGTACACCCTAAGTGAGAACAGCTGTACGTTGCGTGTTGATACAAAGCCACACACTAATCATGTTCATGTTTTTGTCTGCTTGTCAGGACCATATACATTTGTGTATCTTGTATTAGAGCAGTTAAAATCTGGTGCTTTGAGTACATTTCTCTCATACAGACCACTGGATGTTCAACATGGCACCTCATGGTAAAGACTCTCTGAGTATTTGAGAAGTAGAATTGTTGCTCTCCACAAAGATGCTGAGGCGATAAGAAGATCAGTATCACCCTGAAACCGAGTTACAGTACAGCGGCCAGGGTCATATAGAGGTTTTCCAAGACGGGTTTCACTTATAACAGGCCTCGCAAGGGTCCATCAAAGAAGTTGAGTCCTTGTGCTGAGTCAGGTGCAGAAGCTGCTTTAAAAAACAGACGCTTGAGTGCTGCAGCATTGCTTTAGAAGCAGAAGGTCCGCTTGTTTGTGCTTAGACCGTACGCCACACACTAAAACAAGTTGGTTTGCAGGCCGTCGTCCCACAAGGAGCCTCTTCTGAAGCTGCTCACAAGAAAGCCCACAAACAGTTTGTTGAAGACAACCTGTTCAAGAGCATGAATTACTGGAGCCATGTCCTGTGGTCTGATGAGACTAAGATAAACTTGTTTTCGTTCAGATGGTGTCCAGCATGTGTGGTGACGCCCTGGTGAGGAGAACCAAGAAAATTGTGTCTTGTCTACAGTCAGGCATGGTGGTGGTAGCATCATGGTCTTTGGCTGCATGAGTGCTGCTGGTACTAGGGAGCTGCGGTTTATTGAGGGAAACATGGATTCCAACATGTAGTGTAACATTCTGAAGCAGAACATGATGGCCTCCCTTCAGAATCTGGGCTGAACCGCAGTTTTTCAACATAACTACCCCAAACACATTGCTATGACCACAACTGCCTTGCTAAGAAAGCTGAATGTGAAAGGGATGGGAGGTGGTAGCTCAGTGGTTAGGGCAATGAACTTTGGATCAGAAGGTCAATAGATGAAATCCTTTCACCACCAAGTTGCCACTCACTGCAACTCTTCCCTGCTCAGTTGTAAGTTGCTCTCAATAAGGGCATCTGCCTAAATGTAAATAATGGTGTGGCCAAGTATGTCTCCAGAACTGAACCCTATTGAGCACATGTGGGGCATCCTAAAGCGGAAGGTGGGCAAGCGATCATTCTCATTCTGCAACCTGCAAACCTTATCAGCGACCCATATCAAAACATTACACACTTGTTACTGATTGGATACTGCTAATGACAGAGACAGAAAGCTGAAGGATAAGATTACCATGAGTCTAAACTGAACTATTAATGATTTTAATTGCATATTCTTTTTAATGAGTAGTGGACAAAGTACACAAACCATGTACTTGAGTAATGTACTTAAGTATCCAAAGTTCTCTGATTTATTATGACTATAATGTTCCTATTATCATTTTTGTCACAAGACTGTTGTGTATCTAACTCAGTTTATGTGAAAAGACTCTTAACACACCAATCTTTAAATAGAATGATATTAATGAGTCAAACACTGATTGATATCTATTCAAACTGTCATGAGCCTTCAAGCTCAAGGCCATGGCTGTTTTCCAAGGACCCTTTGTACCAACAGTTTTTTTTTTTATGTTAGATTTTATTTAAAATAGTTTCACCATTTTTTTACTTAAGCCATGTGCAAAATTTACACCTGGTCAGGAGCAGGAATGTTTTATGAACTGTGTTTTTTAAATGACATCTATCTATCTATCTATCTGTCTGTCTGTCTGTCTGTCTGTCTGTCTGTCTGTCTGTCTGTCGGTCTATCTATCTATACAAAATGGTATAAAGAAGCAATACTGTAGCTGATTTTTTCTTTCTCTCTCAAACACAGCCAATTGTGTCAGGTGATTTACATACAGTGAAATATCTTGTAGGGGTTTTTTTGTGCATTGGGGCTAATTTATCTAAACCCATTTCTCTGAGACATCTAATAGAGGCAATAGACTAAGCAAAGACACAATACAATAAAAAAGATTATGGAATAAAATGGCAGAACAGTAAGTTTTGTGTGGTTAAATAAAAGAATAGTTTCTCTGCTTGCTACTCAGAAGAAACCCAGTATGATTACAGGCCTGAGACACTGGTTGTTCATTTAACTCTATACTACGTTATTACACTACACTGATACCCTGACTATTTGAACTTAATGCTGGTCGAGTATAGAGATCTTTGAGCTAAGACATTTGTTTTTATTTCAAAATATGTATTTTTTTGTTTGGTTGTTTTTTTATTTATATACATTTATAATATTCTTAATGCTGATGTTTCTTCTTTTGTCATTACACATAAGGTATGAACAGAGTTCAGGTGCAAGTGCAGGGTTTAGTGACAAAAAAAGACAACCTTTGGCCAGAATTGTATAAAATAAATATATTCCTGAAGGAAGTAATAAAGCTCGGCAAAAATTGAACAGAAAATAGGTCGTTAATAGCAGAAGCAAAGGATTCATTAACATTACAACACTTTTACCAAGTCTGAGCTATTTATTGGAAGTGTTCTAATTAAAAACAACTGCTTGTGATTAGAGATCTAGGGATCTATAAGGTAGAGGATCATTTGACTGGGTTAAATTATAATATATAATATATTTAAGTCCATTCAAAAAGCAAATAGAAATGTAAAAGGTGTACTCTTACTGCAGTTTTCTCAACACACTCTGCAATATTCAAGCAGATGTTTTATACTTTTACTCAACTTCAGGAAGTCCGATCACTGCAATTTCGGTGAATCAGGGTCCTCTCATTTTTGTAACAGAAGATTAGTTTTACATGATTGAAGTCTTTCCACTCTGTCTCGGTTTTCCTCTGCCCACTTTCATTTCACGTGATTATTTCCACTTATGTGGGTGTGTTCGGTCATCTTATGTCAATGATCATCAGCTTTCCGGCACCTTCTTTCCTGCTAACTGCAGCTGTATTTAGATTGCCCTTTATAATTTTCTCTCAGATCAAAATACACCTGCACATTGTTTCACACACTGTTATTGTGTATTTTATAGATCATACATGAGCATACTAGTATGAATAACAGTGATTGTCGAAGTATTTAGTTTTTTGCATATTAGTTAATCTACTGGGTATTTGCATACTTGCCTATTTTCCAGTCATGGACACTTTTGTTTGTGTAATGGCTGTGGTGTGTCTGAGGGTCTGTGGTGAAAGTCTCACTTCAGTCAGTGACACTGCTCAAGGCCTACAATGTTTCCATGCAGGACAGCTGTGATCTAAATATAAAGGACCATGGCTTACCTTCAGGAAAGAGTGTGTGTGTGTGTGTGTGTGTGTGTGTGTGTGTGTGTGTGTGTGTGTGTGTGTGTATAGCATAAAAGAGATGAGTGCGAGATGATTTTGTGTGTCCCACTGTTAGTATTCCTCTAATGTTATATTCTGGAGAGCAGATTTATTTAAAAAAAAATATATATATATATATATATATATATATATATATATATAAAAAACCTACATATGTTCTTGTTTCCTAAGTCCAGTATGTAGAAAGACAGTGAAATTGTTTGAAACCCTGTAATTTTTGGTAAACTTTATTTTACAAATAAATGAAAAGAATCAAATAATTATACAGATACATTTAAAATGATAATTTCTAATTTACTATTTTAATAAAATTTTAATTATTTTAAAGTAATTAAAAATTAAAATGAAAAGAATTGTTTTAGCAGGAGACATTTATTATTATATAACAATAAAATGAATTAATAATATATTTTATCATTGAAAAAATATATTATATTATACACTAATGAATCTAATTGTTTTCAATAATTTAAAATATATTTTATATAAGAAAAAAATTATTCATTGAGTTTAGCAGTAATCTTAAATATTCAAATTATTTAATACTATTTTAGACATTATTATTTTAGCTCATTACCAAACTTTAGATTGTTTTGCGATAAATTGTACAACCCAAATGTTGTGCAAAATGTGGGGACAGGACCAAGTTCACCACTGTGTAGCATAAAATCATTTCAGAGATGTGGCTTTTTGATCAGAGCACTGATACGTCAGATGGTCCCGCTCCTCTTTAGTCTGGAGGACATAGTGTCCATGTTTTGCAAAAAGAAATAAAAATGTGGATTTGTCTGACCACAGAACAGTTTTCCAGTTTGCCCCTGTACATTTTAAATGAGCTTTGGCCCAGAGGGGATGGAGGCATTTGTAGATGACATGGTGAACTGTGTTCACAGACAATGATTTCTGGAGGTGTTAATGAGCAGTTTTCTTTGCAGTTTTCTTAGATTTTTTTTTACAAAATTAAGACGGTTTAAAAGCAATGCTGCAGTAGGGCCCAAAGATTACGAGTGTTCAAAATAGATTTTCCCCCTTGTTCCTTATGCATAGAGATTTCTCCAGATTCTTTAAAAATTTGATATAATGTACTGTAAATGAGCTATTTAACTATTTAGCAATTTTAGGTTGAGGAACATTGTTTGTAGAAACAGTCTTTCACAGCTTGGTGAAGCTCTGCCCATCTTTACTTCTGAGAGACTCTGCCTCTCTAAGATACACTATTTATACCCAATCATTTTACTGACCTGTTGTCAATTAACCTAATTAGTTCCAAATTGTTTCTCCAAGTGTTTAGTTTAAATAACATTTTCCAGACTTTTTTGCCATGCCACAACTTTATTTGAGATGTGTTGCAGCCATCAAATTATGCAAAGATGCTGTTTGTGGACTACAGTTCAGCATTCAACGCCATAATTCCCTTCACATTCACCTCTAAGTTGAAGGTCCTGGGACTCTGGACTCTGGGCCGTGCCGCTGTGTCAATGGATCTCCAACTTCCTGACAGACAGACCACAAGCCGTACGGGTGGGCAAACACACCTCATTCACCCTCAACCTCAGCACCTCCCCAGGGTTGTGTTCTGAGCCCCCTGCTGTACTCACTATATACATATTACTGTGTGGCCACTTCCAACTCCACCACCATCATCGAGTTTGGTAACGAGACTGTTGTGGTGGGCCTGATCTCCAGTAACGACAACACGGCCTACCTACAGCAGGTTAAAAACCTAGAGAGATGGTGCCAGGAGAACAACCTTCTCCTGAACAGAAGACTAAGGAGTTGATAGTGGACTTCAGCACAACGCAGGAGCACTCAGACCAACTGCTAAACATCAACAGGACCCCAGTGGAGAAAGTGGACAGTTTTCGGTACCTAGGTGTTCACATCACACAGGACCTGTCTTGGTCCTGTCACATCAACACCCTGGTAAAGAAGGCCCGGCAGCGTCTGTACCATCTGAGATGCTTAAGGTACTTTAAATTTCCCTCTCAGGTTCTAAAGATTTTCTACACCTGCACCATAGAGAGTGTCCTGACCGGTAGCATCACTTCCTGGTTCGGGAACAGCACCATGCAGGACAGGCGAGCCCTCCAGAGGGTGGTGCGGTCAGCTGAACGTACCATCCACACCGAGCTTCCTAACCTGCAGGACATCTACGGCACACCAGACCAGAGCCAGGAAGATTTTGAAGGACCTCAGCCTTTCAAACAATGGACTCTTTTCTTTGTTGCGTTCAGAAAGTGCTTCCTTGAAACACGGAGAAAATGAAGAGGAGCTTCTTCCCGCAGGCCATTCGGAGTTTAAACCAGGAAACACCAAGGATCTAGAACTGGACCATCTCCATCACAACTTTTTTGCACTATGACACTTTACTCTCTGGACTGTCACTTTAACTCTGGACTTGCACAGCACAGTGCCACTTTATACCACACCATACTGCACACAGACACTTTAAGGACAATCACGTTAATCACTTTAAATTTGACTGTTTTTACTGTCATACGCATCCTTGTATATACACATATTTTCAAATATATCCTCATATATTTTATATTTTATATAGTTATACTTTTTATTTTTCTACCCTCTTTTTTTCTTGGTTTATTTTTTCTTTATGCTTGAATGCTGGACATAAAAAGCATTTCACTGCATGTCGTTTTCTGTATGTATGTGTATGTGACAAATAAAATTAGATTTCATTTGAAATGTAAAATTACCTTATTTTATTCCTTTAAATTTTATATTTCCTGTTTTTAATTTTCTATTGTAAATAAAATATGGGTTTCTGAGATTTGCATATCTTTGCATCCTGTTTTTTTTTTTTTTTTTATTATTATATTTTACAATGTCTCAACTTTTTGGAATTTTTGGTTGTATCCTAAATGCTACAATACCAGGGTTATTTAAAAAGTTGGAAACACCTAGTCTTTTATGGCTTTTGGGAGACATCTGCATGTTCCATTTGTTTAAATGCAACAAACTAGGTAATTTAATGCTATTTTCTTCCAAACAAAATCTACAAATGTCACTTTATTTTCATTAAAAATGAATTGAAATTTGAAAATGAAAATTTGTTCAGCACCTACAATTCTCTCCAACAAAAAAAATTATTAAAAATGGCTGGATTTTCTTCATTACACAATTTATGTGAAGAGGATACATGTGGAATAGTATTTAAGTCAAAACACAAACATACTAACTTCAGGGCAAATTAGACAAGTTACACATACCCACTGTTTTTAGAAGTTAAGAGAACAATATGAATCTTAACTATAGCAAAAACAAGGAGAATGGGGATCCATTATGGGATTCAGACTGGACTCAGTGCAGATGTGGTGGAGAGGTGGACACTGTCCAAGGTTACTGGCATCATAAGGTATCATGATTATGATCACACTGAGTGGGAGATTATCCGACCATGCAGAGAGATGGATTTGAGTAGGGCAGAGTACAATGGTGTGGAGTAGAATTGAACAGAATGAAGGGGATCTGATTTGAGTAGATTTAAGTAGAGTAGAGTGTGGATTTGAGTTAAATAGAGTACAAGTGATTGGATTTAAGTAGAACAGAATAGAATAGAGTAGAATAGATTTGAATAGAGTAAAGTGAATTGGATTTGAGTAAAATAGAGTAGTGTACAGTAGAGAGGTGTGAATTTTCCAATATTGAATGGAAAAGAATGGAGTAGAGAATACTTTATAATTTCTTGAGTAGAAATTTTGTGTCGCTGGACTAAGAATAGCCACACGATACACATGGCCTAAAAATAAAGAAATAAAAATGTAAAATACCTCAAACAGCTTTCCACATTTCTTTATAGAACAAAATGTCTGTGCGGATTAACTGTACGAAAATATTCTAATCAGACTGTACATCTTTGCACATGACTTCTGCACCTGGGAAGGAAATTAGATTCTTTTCTGCATTACTTCTTTTAGGATTAACATCATACTTTAAGAATTCGGCGCAGTCTGGTAGTGCACAAGAACGTTTTTCTGGACATTGTTATATCCTGCATATGAGTATCTGTATCTTACGTCTTCTGTCCCATTTTGCACATAATCTATTTTCTGTGTATGTTTCCTCCAAATAATTTTTGTGCGATTTAAATGGTCTTTCTGCAGCCAATTTGTCTTTTGCCTTGTTTTCTATATATTCTGCTACTGTAACATCTGATCTTAAAGTAAACACAGAGACAATATAACTGCTTTTTGTCACTTCTGGCAGGTGAATCATGAACGAATGATTCTTCTCCAGACATGTTTTGTCTGCCTTGTTATTTTAAGCCTTATAAAAAATGAGTAAGCAGTAGACTAACGAAGCAGCATGTAAACTGATGGATTTCAAAAAGAATATATTCCTGCATGAAGATCCTTAGCAGCTGTGAAAGCTTGGCTCACATTTCTCAGTGTGGAGTGTCATGTGTGGAAACGATCAGCTGTCTGTGGAGACGGTGTTAGACAAGACAAGCTTTTCTCGATTATTTTTCACAGTTCATAAAAGGAATTATGACTGTAGGTTTAACGTTGTGAGAATCAGCTGTGAAAAATTACAACTATTAAAGAAAATATACTCTTCATTCATTTACTGCTGAGCTGAACAGTACTTTCTTATTACAGTACAGACCAAAAGTTTGGACACACCTTCTCATTCAAAGAGTTTTCTTTATTTTCATGACTATGAAAATTGTAGATTCACACTGAAGGCATCAAAACTATGAATTAACACGTGGAATTATATATGGAATTATATACATAACAAAAAAGTGTGAAACAACTGAAAAATGTCATATTCTAGGTTCTTCAAAGTAGCCACCTTTTGCTTTGATTACTGCTTTGCACACTCTTGGCATTCTCTTGATGAGCTTCAAGAGGTAGTCACCTGAAATGGTCCTCCAACAGTCTTGAAGGAGTTCCCCGAGAGATGCTTGGCACTTGTTGGCCCTTTTGCCTTCACTCTGCGGTCCAGCTCACCCCTAAACCATCTCGATTGGGTTCAGGTCCAGTGACTGTGGAGGCCAGGTCATCTGGCGCAGCACCCCATCGCTCTCCTTCTTGGTCAAATAGCCCTTGATGCCTTCAGTGTGACTCTACAATTTTCATTGTCATGAAAATTAAGAAAACTCTTTGACTGAGAAAGTGTGTCCAAACTTTTGGTCTGTACTGTATATTTAGTATTTTATTTTGGATTTTATGGCTTTTTATCTGAAGTACATGTCTTTACAACAGCAGCTAATCAGGCAGAGCTTTACATACTGAACACAAGCTGATTAATAGTCATTTTAATGAATTTTTTTATGTGTCCACTATGCATGTACAGTCACTGAAAATAATAAGAAAAAATTTAAATATAGATACATTTACCAACTTGGCAAACCTATAGCAGAACACTGATTAAATACAAAACTCCAGTGGTGGACAATAATGAAGTACCTTAATTTCCAGACTATTAAACGCACCCAAATATAAGCCGCACCCACTGAATTTCTCACTCAATGTCTACACTGCAACTAATGAACTTTACTCAGGCTTTAATGAAAGACAGTGTCTGTTACACGGCTTGTATCTAAACAGTAGCCTACCAAGAAAGTCATTGTTCACTGTCTTCCTCCTTCCTTTCACAACTATTTCTTTTGGTATCGTCGTGCGTTTAAAAATCACCATCGGTGAAGCTTTTCTCCCGATGCCGTGCAGCTCAGAACACAGGTGAAGTGTGTTTTTTCATGCCCGGTTGTTTTCAGCGTGACGAATGATTCGCATTTCCTGTAGACAGTCCGAGTGAGCGGCAGGTCAAACATCAGAGAAACATCATCCATATTTATGATGTGGTGCGGCCCGATTCAGTGGGAGCGCATCTGATTTAATATAAAGAGTTTCATTGGTTTACCTGAACCCGTTCGGCAATTTCATTGGTCTAATGTTATGGGGCTCCGTTTTTTGGCTTGAAGTTTGTGAACTGGGAAAAAAACAGGAAAAATACATAAATAAGCCACGGGGTTCAAAGCGTGGGAAAAAAGTAGCGGCTTATAGTCCGGAATATACGGTAAATGTAATTTGTTACTGTACTTAAGAAGCTTTTTCATGTATCTGTACTTTACTGAAGTATTTCTATTTGGTGAGAGTTTTTATTTAACTTCAGTACATTTCAAAGTCAAATATCTTTTTTACTCAACTACTTTTTGCAAAATCAGTCGTTCCTTTTTATTAGAGTTGATAAAAATGTTACAGGTCAAACACGCAGTAAGCCACCAATCAGTGCGCTCTGTTTTGAACTCGTTTTGATTGGCGCTTGGTGTATCTACTTATCACCAACATACAGTTCATGATCAGTTCAACTGAAAAACAAGAAGGTTTCGAGTTCATGATAATTCGAATAGATATTATTTAGACTCATTAATATTATTTTATTAATAGATCGGTGCGCTAAGAGTAACATTAGAGTCTTTTCACATAATCAGAGTTGATTAAGCAAAGAGTCTTGTGAAAAAATTATAATAGAAACATTATAGCTCTAATAAATAATAGTACTTTGGATACTTACATTTATTTAAGTACATGTACTTTTACTCAAGTGAGAGTTTAAAGGGAGCACTTTTTTGTACTTTGTCCACTATAAAAGACTCTTGGTAAAAGATTCTGGAGTTTGTAAATTTAGATTTCTAGATCTCACTTAATGTCAGTAACCTTCTGAATTTAAGAATTTGTTCATATTTGAAATGACTAAATCTTTGTTTAATCACAATTAAAGAAAAGCTAAAAGAGACTATGAAAACAGTAGATATAAAAAAATCATAATAATTATCAAAATCTAGCCGAGATTTTGCAAAATTATGTAACAGGTGAACAGAATGACATCATTGCCTTCACAATGGTCATTGGAAATGTTGGATGACAAATGCCATGGAATTGTTTCATTGCATTTTATTGACTTGAGCCTATTTTTTGAAATTTCAAACTTAAACTCTGCACAGAAATAAAATAATGGTCTTGCATCACTCTGGGTTTCACATGGGCATAGGTTTACCAGTTGGCTTACTGTAAAAACAATTAAAGTGTTTCAGAAAGGTGTATCAGAAAGCATTTCTAAACTACCGTATTTTCCGGACTATAAGACGCTACTTTTTTCCCACGCTTCAAACCCCACGGCTTAATCAACGAAGCGGCTTATTTATGGATTTTTCCGAAAGAAAAATAGTTGTGAAAGGAAGCAGGAAGACAGTGAACAATGACTTACTTGGTAGGCTACTGTTTAGATACAAGCCGTTGTAGGGCGTTGAGTCTGGGTGAAGGGAGAGCTCGCTAACTCCAGTTGCAACAGAAATCATATAAGCACAGACAGGTTTCCAAAACTCGTGCTTTTTTATTTTTCTTGGCAACAGCGTTACGGGTTGGTCAAAGAAACTTTAAAATGAACATCAGAAAATAATAAGGACATATTCCTCGGTCTTGCACACATGCATTAATACCGGAAAAATGCGGCGGCAGGCTTTCCCAAAATACCGCTCTGCTCTTAAAGGAGCCACAACATATTTCTCCCATTACACCGTGTTACATACATTTTCATTAAAGTCTGTGTAAAGTTCATTAGTTTCAGTGTAGACACTGCAGCTTATAGACAGGTGCGGCTTATTTATGTTCAAAATAAAAATCTTTGTCAAATTCAGTGGGTGCGGCTCATATTTGGGTGCGCTTAATAGTCCGGAAATTACGGTACATTATTCTATAAAGGAACTGCTTTGAGATTGTAAAATAAATTGGGGGCCTTCCAAAAGACTTGAATGCTGTATAAATATTAAGATGAAGGTAAGGGTTCATGCTTGAGTATAAATGCAGGTGGAAGTTTGGGTTTATTTGAAAGTATTCGCTTGACGTCTGCTTGTGTCTCGTCATGTGTGATCTTGGCAGGGAGGTGTGTTGTGTGTAAACAGCACCTCTGCTGTCACATAGCCTCTTGCCACAGCTGGTTCCTTCGATTGTTCTGGACAGGAGGAGAGAACGTCACAACCTGCCGTGTGACATCTCTCCTGGGGTGACACGGCCTGAAAGTGTACTCATTCACACACTGCTTGGCTTCATACGTCCACTTCGACTCACACAGCGTTCAGTTCCGTAACAGTGTTGCTCCTGCCATAGCAACTACACACACACAAATAGTAAAGAGGAGGTAAGTGCTCTGTGGAACATTGTAAATAACTCTGTTGACATTGCACAGGACAGTAGCACATACCAATGTCTTCTTAAAGCACTTGCAGGATCATATCTTGGGCACTTCTGCTAAATCGATACTTACTGTCAATTGAATTCATATCAGACTGATCATTTTAAAAGCTGGTCTAATTTGGTCAGATTTTTATGATGGAACTTTATTAATCTTATCTTAATATATTTATTATTAATATTAATTATTTTGCCAGAGACTGCTAGATTAAAAAAATAAAAAGGAATATTTTAATATTCTATCTATCTATCTATCTATCTATCTATCTATCTATCTATCTATCTATCTATCTATCTATCTATCTATCTATCTATCTATCTATCTATCTATCAAAACTTTATAACCACCTGCCTAATATTGTGTTGCTCCCCTTTTGCTGCCAAAATCATCTGTTCTGACCCATCATCAAGTATCAACAGCATTAACTTCAGCAGTTGTTCCTTCCTTGGAGCACTTTCGATAGATACTCACCTCTGCAGACCAGGACCAGCCCACAAGAGCTGCAGTTTTGGAGATGCTCTGACCCAGTCGTCTAGACGTCACAATTTTCAAACTCGCTCAAATCCTTACGCTCGTTCATTTTTCCTGCTTCTAACACGTCAACTTCGAAGACAAAATGTTCACTTGCTGCATAATAACCATCTCCCCCACTAACAGATGAAGAGATAAGTGTTATTCACTTCATCACTCAATGTTATAATCTAATACTGTCTAATCTAATAAAGCTTCCACAATATACACTATATGGAAAAAAGCTTGTGGCTGTGTGTGTTTGTGTGTGTGTATGACCTGAGGAAAAGATGGCACCACAAGGGGAAGAAGGAGAACTGGCAGAGACCTGTGGATGTTGCTTTTACACGTACCACAACACTGATCCCCTACACACACACACACACACACACACACACACCCCCGCCGCACTGTTACACCCCCTTATGGTCATGCTATTCCATAATAACAGTGTCCTCTTTCAGCACATAATTGCTCCCTGCAACAACACTACAATAAGTCAAGTTGTTCAGGAATGGCTTGAGGAACTTTATATTTATATTTATATTAAGTTAGTAATCTTGTGTACCAGTGTAGATTTATTCATTGCTAGAGACTCAAAGCACTTTTGTACGTCGCTCTGGATAAGGGCGTCTGCTAAATACCGCAAATGTAAATGTAAACTCTGCAAAGAATTCTGGGTTTGACTCGAAATCCACTCTGATTAAGCATCTATTGGACGTTCTGAGAAAACAAAAGTTTGATCCATGGAGGCTGCACCTCACAACCAACAGAACGTAAAGGATCTGCTGCTAATGTCTTGGTGCCAGGTATCACGGCGGAATACAACGCAGGTGGATTTAATGCTAACATGCTAGCATGTGCCTCCTCCTTTGAGACACGAAGTTGCATATTTTTCACAAACTCTTTACAGAACAAGATAAAAATGCCATTACATGTGTATGGAATGTCAATCTGGAAAAGACAATAAATCCTGAGGCTCTATAGAAGAATACAGAGGTAATTAAGACCTATGGCTAATACCGTTACTGTAAGGGACTGTTTATAAAAAATGCACAAAATAAAAAAGAAGTTACACTGATCATGTGTATTCTTATTCGGTCCTCCCAAACAAAAATAGCCTCAGCGCATGTAGAAATAATCCATGTTGTGAAATGTCCTTGAACCGGTGGTCCATCTTATTCATTTAGGGCTATATGGCGAGCCTGTTGCCATTTGGGACAGGACGGTCCGTCAGGGTTTATTAATAGAAATGTTTATCATGGGATCAGATTTTTTTTCTCCCTACACTCTGAATCTGTCAGAAGGAAACATTCAGGGTCTGGTTACAGATTGAAATCGTTACCTGGCACTTGCTTTAGTGATCATAATTTGACCTTTGACTTGAAGCTTAATATTTTAACTTCTCAGATTTCTCAGTTTCTTGCAAGCAAGAGAAAAGCATGATTCTATAAATAGGCATTTGGAAGGTCGGACGATTTCAAGACATCTGTGCTGGATTGAGTTTTTTTTTTGTTGTTAACTGAACCACCTCTGTTTATAGACCATATAAGCATGCTTAAGTAATTGAAGAATAAAAACTCTGCTATAGAAGAATATTTAATGCTAGGCAGTTTGTGATGTGATCTGATATGAAATAGATAAAACTAACACCCTGAAGTGTGTTACTTCACTTTCATCTCCTCTTTTTTATGAAACAATGATAAGTAATTGTTATGCACACATGGTGTATGCATGAAAACTAGCTCCTGTTAGCCTTAATATTGTAGCTGCTTTACATATGGGATCTGTTTTTTCTTCTCAGTCGTGAAGTAAATAACTTTTTAATTTGATTTCAATTTATGAAATTTATACAGTGCAATTTACACGTATTACATTTCTTTTTTTAAGTCCCAAAAAGCTGCTTCATATTTATCATTATATATATTATATAATAAAGGCAAAAAGCACAATACATATACATAAAAAAATATATAAAATAAAGAAAATAAGATATAAATAATCCTCTTTAGAATATTCACAGCAATTCTTCAATGGCCTGGGACATCTCCATTAGACAATTATTGTACCCCATCCCATTATTACCCCTGTATGTACTCCTCTGTCCGGTGTCAGAAAAATTAAAGCTACAGAACTTACACAGATCTGAGACACATGGTCATGGTTGTAAGTAGGTTTGGGGTGAACTAGGCCAAAGTTAAAAATCACACCATCCACCATGTTTGGGTTGAATAAGAGTTTATATGTTGTGGTTGATGCGAAATCAAGATCAGGGTTTTTGTTTCAAAGTAATTGACGAGATGATGAGATTTATTGGATAGAATGACCAGACTGGGAAGTTGAGAAAACAATCAATTAGCTTTTAATAGCTAATATATCTCTGCTTTAAAATTCACAGATTCACAATTTCGTTTATTTTTTAAACATTGAACCCAGGACTTTCTGTGAAACTCATTTCGAATCAAATCTCACAACAGTGCGAGGGATTTCTATGAGTTTCCTGTCTGGTTTAAAATACTGTGTTTTATAGGAAGAGCGTTAAAATACTCAACTTTGGGTCAAAGGTCGGACAAGACCGCAAACGATGTCAGTCTATAACCAGAGCCCGACTGTTTCACTTTAACAAGAAAGAAATGGATTGCAATCAGGGAGCGTAACCACCTCAGCCTTGGAAAATGGAAAAAGCAGGCGCCCTGAAAAACATACGGAAAATAATAATGTGATCCCACGAGAGAGTGGCTCTCGCATTCATTAAGGTCCGTTCCGATCCAAGCCTCTCCTCTGGTCCTTCGCTTAACTGTTTTGACGTTTGCTCAGGTTCGCCGGCTCGTATCGAGTGACACGGAAGATGGAGCCGGTGGAAAGACTGCGAGCTGAGGTCATGCGATACAAAGGCGAGAAGTGCAGAGGAGAGGAGGAGCGATACAATACTGACAGGCCATTTCTTCAGAGTTTTTATGCAGTGTGTGTGTGCAGAATTCTCAGGGCAGGAATAACTTCACACCAGATCCTGGCCTGCAGCTGAGCCTTCCCTTCTTTCCCAGTTTCCGCTCTGGCTTTTTTTAAATGCTCTCCTTACTTCCTAAATGTACCGCAGACCGCATGGGAAATTCCTTCTCTCCTTCCTCCATACTACACACGGACCGGGTCCAGTACATAAATGTCAGTTCCTTTCTCTCAATCTTTTCTCACTAACACACACACACACACACACACACACCAGAAGTGTGTACACATTGTATTGTAACCTACACACTATAGACACACTGCCCACATACAGTTCACACACACATTACTTCCTGATTTAGAATATATTCACATGGTCAAGTAGGAATGAATATATTATTGGGAAAAAACAGACAATACAGAAATGGACTCAAGCTCACTATAGTTTTTTGGGTTTTTTTATGTATTTATTTTGCTTGTTTTTTTTTATTCGTCAGAGATTTCAACAGTGTGTCCAGTGTGTCTTTCTGGAAATAAAGTTTATTTTTTCGATGCAACAAACAACCAAAATACAGCAAATCTGCCGTTTGATAGCAACATGGTGGTCCCTCTGCCACTCTAGTAGCTTTGTTTTGCAAAAATTGTTGTTTTATTTGCTAACATTAGAAACGACTTCTTTCTCCAGAAGCACTGGGGTTTTTTCCCTTTCCTCAAAGTTTCTAGGACAGTCATACGATTCATGTTTAATTTAAAAGAAATCTGCTAGCGTAGCCCATTTCCTGTATTTAGAGCAGATATTTGGAGCTGAAAACTGGAAGTGTGTTACAGCCCTAATTCACAGGTATATAAAAACTAACACAAAAATAATGACTCATTTCCAATTTTTTTGTTGTTTTTTTTATCATTTACCAAAAACTAACAATAATGAGGTGACGAGTCGGTTCTTTGAATCAAGTCAGGTGAAGTTTGTCGTCATTTTTCCACGTATTAGAACAAAAACAAGATGTTGGGAGTGAAAGGTTTTCACATTAAATCCTCAGGACAGAGCAGACTCACTAGAACAAACCTGGTGCAGTTTCTTCATGTACAGAACATGTTCATACTGTATGTATAGACATCTACTGTCTTTTACATACACTACATGCTGTTTTTTATATCCAGCTGTGTGCACAAGGCAGGAACGCACAATTTTCTGGAAAGTAATAATTTTATACTGATACATTTATTTAAACTAATATAGCACAGAGAGAGACACAATAACACAAACATACCAGTGCTGTAGCCCAGTGTTTAAGGTATTGGACGTTGAATTTTAATGTCCGGACTTTAAATCCCAGAACTGCACAGTACACAGTATATACACATTTTTTTTTTTAATATTGTTTATTTTGTTTAATTTTAATTACATTTTTTTATTATTGTATTGTAAATCCTATTTTATTTCTTTTTTTAATTCTTTATTTTATTATAATTTTAATTATATTTTTTATTATAAATCTTATTTTAATTAAAGTTTCTATTTCTATTTTATTTCATGTATTTTTTTTATTTTTATTTTATTTTAATCTTGTGACTTTTTTCCCATTTAAATTACTTTTTTTTTTTTCTATTTTATTTGATGTCAGAGCAGGAAAAAAAAGGTATATATATATATATATATATATATATATATATATATATATATATATATATATATATATATATATAAATAAATTACATTTATTTAATACAATTGGCTTTTTATCTCTCACCTTCAATCAAGTTGATCAATCATGAATCATAATTGATGGATTGGTCTTTAATTACCTCTAGGTGCTGTGCATTGGACTGGCATCAGATTAAGGATGCTTTTCCACCACATACTCAGTGTTCCTCAGAATAGCTCCAGACCAGGAGCCTGACCAGGATAAAACACTTGACGAAAGTATAAACTTAATATATCTCAAATGAAACATTATATCATTAGCACTTACTGTGATTAATAAAGAATTACATGCTCAGGATTACGATCTGATCTCGTTAATAATCTAATCAGGTAATAATTAATGTTGGTTTATTCATGCTGTGAATACAAAAAAAAAAATCTGAAGAGAGAGAATATGAGAAAAGTTCTGCCTATCTTGTACACCCTGAGACACGACACGTCTACCCTTTCCCTGTGCCCTTTCTCCCATTTCACCTCTTTCTAATCTGCACGTACCTCTCATTCAGTCTCTTCTGGACATGAAACAGAGACCTTTCCCTCTGCGTGCATTCGTCTTTTCGTGTTCCAAAGACAAGCTGGTCGTGTTCGTGCAGGACTTTCTTGTTTACTCCTGCTGCCGTGGTCATATTCAGGACCCCTGTCCTACATCTGCTGACGGCAACAGTGTTTGGAGCGGGAATGTTAGGAATAACATTAGGGCACTTTTTCAGACAGTAAAATATAGACGATAGGGACAAAAGTATTGGGACACCTGACTTTTCCAGTCATATGTGTGTTTCTTCAATGAAGTTGGAGGCACTTAATTGTATCCGATGTCTTTGGATCCTGTAGCATTAAATTTTCCCTTTCCTCCTTTACCATTGTTAAAAGCATTATATACATATATATATATATATATATATATATATATATATATATATATATATATATATATATATATATATATATATATTTTTTTTTTAATGAATTTAAAAGATACTAGTTTTGTTTTAACGACTACTATAATATAGTTTTAATATTAATAATATATATATTTATATTTTATTGTTCATTAGATTTAATCCCTAGGACAGAAATGGGAATATTAGATATAGTAGTTAGATCATGTTTCTATTATTTAGACATCATAATTTTATACAAGACATAAATTGCCCAACATATAGAGCACATTGGTGAACAAATTAGAGCCTGTTTATCTCTAAAATCCTGTGATTGTGATTATCCACATGCATAAAAAAAATGGAAAAAATTCCCATTTATTTGTGAACATACAGATATAATACACTATATGGACATCATTTTGTGGACACCTGGTCAGTGGTAAGTGCTTTCTGAACATCCCATTCCACATTAAATTAGATTTTTTTATTTGTATTATTTGATATAGTCGTGTGTTAGTGGAAATTTGTCCGAGATCCATTCAGACACAAGGGTGTGAGTAAAGTCATGTGCTGATGGAGGTGAGGAGATCTGGGGTGCAGTCATCATTCACATTCATCCCAAAGGTGTTCAATAGGGTTGGAGCTCTATAGCAGGAGATCTTCCACTTCAACCCATGGTGTATCAAAGAGTCCAAATGGTTCATTAATCTCTGAAAAATCATCTCATGCACATAAAACAGTAGGGATTTACAGAAGAGTAGGATTAAATGCTAGCAGTTGCATAATTGAACAAGATATGCTCCCACCTGACCACTTCTGGGAAGGGACACACTATTTTCCACAGCCCTTCTGCATTGAATTACAAAATTTCAACTGATGACATGCATGCACACGGCACTGCAATAACGGGGTCGTTCCGGGGTCACGAATTAAGATAGATATTACAGCGGTTGTAAATACCAGTAGAGACGGATTAGCCTCTGCGGTCTTCACATGCACGAGAAGACACTGAGGTAATGTTTCAGGACGACCGCCATCAGCAGGCGATAAATAAACACGCTGAAGACACATGTTGCGCACGTACCACACAAGCTTGCTGTCTTGAACACGCACACACACGCAGATGTGCAAGTTTAAGTTGCTATGGCGCATGGGCAGATCCTACACCAGGGTATGTAGACATTTTTGTTTTGCCCTGTACACAAATAAATTATTTTATAAAGTTCCTCGAGTATCCTTGGCCACACACACACACACACACACACACACACACACAGTGGTAGAGTGATTAGTGAGTAGAATAGTGATGAAAGGGTGTAAATTAGTCACAGCTAAGTTACTATTTCTTCATTAGCCCATCTCTCACCACATTGAGGTAGATTTATATCTAACCAGGCATCATCACCTGGTTAACCACAGTCCAGATTTGGACCAGGCAAATAATTTTATTGGAAAGGATGGAAAAAACAAGCCATATCAGAGAGGATAAATGCATAAAAAGCTTTTTTATATATAAAAACAAAAGTAGCTGGTCCACTGTTGCTGCTCATTTAATATAATTACTTTATGTAAGTTATTTTAGCAGAAAGCAACTTAAAGAGCCTGAGACATGAAGATAAAAAAGAAAAGAATTTTTATAGATATTCATAGATTTTTATATTCATTCAAAAGAAAAACTTATCAATAGACAACAGGATGTTTAAAAGTTTAAAAGTTTGTATCCACGCTACAACTCATCCATGAAGCGCCAATGCAAAAAAAAAAAGAATATAAAAAAATGTGATTAATGAGTATGGTGATGCAGGGATTTGATCTCACAACCTTCTAATTTGAACACCACAGCTACCATCCTGACCAATGAGGTACCACTTTTAAAACTGAACTGCTGAGGTAAATTATGAGGACATATCATTGATACTGGCAACCACCATTTACACTTTATGGACAAAAGAACTAAGACACCTGAAGCTCCCAGGTATTTGTGGTTCTTTCCCCAACTGTTACCACATTCTCCAAGGCACACAGTTGTACATGATGTAATTAGATGTAGCATCAAACTTTCCCTTTTCTTCATTAAGAGACCCAAATCCTAGCTCTCACCTCACCTCTAATCAATACATTAACACCCTGGTCACTGAATGATCACAAAATTTTCAATCTGAAATCTAGTGGAACATCTTCTCAGAGGAGTGTGAGTAAAAGAAGACTAAATGTGGAAGGGGATGTTAAAAATTTGCCCATTAAATGTATGCATTATGTACAACAGAAGCTTGGAACCAAAACAAGCACAACCAAGAACTTAAATTGGGATATTAATTATGGAGAACCACAGCACAAGTTAGTGTAATCAAGAGGACAAAGCTATTTGAAGTAGTCTAGTGAAGGTACAAGAACTATATTCTATTTACTCCTATTTAATACTTGTACTGTCAAGGTTCCCTGGTGGTCTAGTGGTTAGGATCCGGCGCTCTCACCGCTGCGAACCAACCCCAGCCATTAGGGTTGCACAAGCCAGTGCACTCTTAGTGCCGGTCCCAAGCCGGATAAATGGGGAGGGTTGCGTTAGGAAGGGCATTCATCGTAAAAACGTGCCAAATCAAACATGTGGATGATCCGCTGTGGCGACCCCTGATGGGAGAAGCCGAAAGAAAGTTTTATTGTCTTGTATAGTCCAAGCTGAATGTATAGTTTTATTTATGTCTGTACTTTGAGTCACTAACGGCTGGAACCAAATTCTTTGTGTGTCAACACACTTGGCCAATAAACCTGATTCTGAAAAGTTACTAGTATTACTTGCTAGCATTTGCAATAATTCTAGAAGTGAAGACACAGCCAGAGTTTATCCATCAGCGCAGCACATTTAAATCCCATGTATACAATGGCCTCTATATATCCCCTTGAACTTTTACACTTTTTGTAGCATTACACACTAGAACTGAAATTATTCAAATAGGATTATTTACCCAGAATTTATACAAATTACACAAAAAGGCACTTGAGTTGTTGGTTACTTTGATTAACATTCTCCTTACCTGCTCACTGAGTTTTGATGGATGGCCTCCTGTAAGTAGAGTTGTGGTTTGCCATATTTCCATTTCTTTAATCATAGGTTTAATGATAATCTTTGGGAAGATTTCCTGAACTTTCACTAGGACTTGTTTTGCTTAGTTAATTTTGGTTTCTTTATGTTTTCTTTATTGTCAAGTTTTAGACATTGTCATGTGTATGGGTCATGGGATTCATTTCCTTTCATATCTGCCTGTTTTTTTTACAGTCAGTGTTTACAATTATGGTTCTTGTTTCACTGCTGTTAAATCACAAAAAGAAAAGAGAGAAAAAAAAGAACTTTTGTATACATACAAGTTTTGACTTGGAAAGACATAAAATTCATAATGGTGAAATAGTATACAGTAAAACCCCGTTGTATGAGCAACCTATAGTATGAGCAAATGGAGATACGAGCAAACTCGCTCGCAAAATTTTACCCTGTTTCACGAGCAAATTTCGAAGGCACGAGCAAACCCACGCTGCCACTTCCCCGTTTTCGGGCGGAAATTACATTACGGTAATTTGCGGTGTATTTGTTTGTTAAAATAGGCTACAAATACATTTTAAGTGCAGAAATAAGAGATCGAATGAGGTTTTGGAACGGATTAAATCACATTTACATTCATTCCTATGGGGAAAATCAGTTCGAACGTACGAGCAAATGGACCTACGAGCAATTTTCAAGAATGAATTATGCTCGTACAACAGGGTTTTATTGTATATTGGACAGGAAGCAATAAGCAGATGTTGAACAATCCTTAGCTACTGACCAAGAACAATCCAATACCCAAAATGGGAGTGTGTGTGTGTGTGTGTGTGTGTGTGTGTGTGTGTGTGTGTGTGTGTGTGTGTCAGTTCCAACAGTCTGGCCAAGCGTTCTCTATGAATGTATGTGTGGCCAGTTCAGTTGGTCCGTTGAGAGGCGTGTGTGAAAAGACTGGCATGGACACCTGCTGCACTGGAGTGGCATATGTTGTAGCCAGCTGGCACAAAAGCAGACAGATGGTATCTTGGCCCACACCCTGATCATCCTAAGACTTTCCCCATGAGCGCAGGACTAAAAGAGGGCACATGGCAGCCTGCCTTTCCCTGGTAAACCAGTGCCAGCGGTTGAAACATTTTAGACAGAGGGCATGAGAAGTGATAGAGGACATGGACATGGACATGATTGGGCCTCTGTGTCTTTTTCCTTAACGACCATAATTATAGGTCAGTGAGCCACATAAGCAGGTAGATCACTGCTAATTGGTCTTGATTGCATCATCCAGTTTAGTTAATTGGATAATGTCACCAGACGGTAAACAATTACTCTTTTTAAAGTACAGAATAAAACAACAATATATGTAGAATAACGATGAGAAAATAAGTAAAGAGTTTGCATGAGTATAGCCTTTGACTTGATATTCTTGAAAATGATGTTGCTGAATCATATATATCTAACTGTAAAATGGGATGTTCAAAAAGCACATACCAACCTAACGGTCAGGTGTCCACAAACATTTGCACCCTATTTACAAATGTGTGGCAACAATACAAATGTGTATGAAATTGTAGGATTGTTCAAGACTGCTATAAATCTTAAATCTCAGGAAACATTGGACTCATTGTGTAAATAGAGTCAAAACTGAATGGTTCCTCTAAAACGTAAACTTTTAGTAAAAGCTGCAGATTATTAAAGCAGGATATCGATTAATAAAGACGGAGACATTTAAAGAGATTTAAGAGATTTTTAGTGAGTCACTGCTAATGAGCTAGGAATTGTTCATTGACCTCACATCTACTGTGCTTCTGTTTCTTTTGTGTTTGTCGTATGTGGAAATGAGGACAGGAAGCAGTTGTTGTCCACAGGAAGTCCTGTACACACAGAAGTACCTCTCGCCTAATAACTTTAACACTTTGGTATCCCCCAACCAACAACTCCCCTTCCTCTGCTCATACACAGCCAAAGAAAGAGAGGAAAATGTAGTCTTTCGAATCCATTTAATCCTCTGGCTTAATGTTCAATTATTCATTTAGAAGCAGGTTATTTTTAGAGTAACACATTACTCCTGCAAAATATGCAACTCTTATACACTACAGGGACAAAACTTGCCATTGTCAGGCTGGAACAGGTTCGGGTCTTCAGTTCAAGTGAAAGGAAAATGAAATGCAACCACATCTAGTGACATCCTATACGATTGTGTGCCTCCTACTTAGTGGTAACAGTTTGGCAGAAAAAACACATATGGCTGGAAAAGTCAGGTGTTCCAATACTTTTGCCCATATAATGTATGATCAATAAAAGTTCCCTGGTGGTCTAGTGGTTAGGATGCGGCGCTCTCACTGCTGCGGCCTGGGTTCGATCCCCGGTCAGGAAACCAACCCCAGCCATTAGGGTTGCACAAGCCAGTGCACTCTTAGTGCTGGTCCCAAGCCCGGATAAATGGGGAGGGTTGCGTTAGGAAGGGCATCCAGCGTAAAAACATGTGCCAAATCATACATGCGGATGATCCGCTGTGGCGACCCCTGATGAGAGAAGCTGAAAGAAAGTTTAATGTATGATCAATAAAAAAAAAAAACTATGGTTTGCAATTTCACATATAATTCAGTCTCAACAAATTATCAAGTAAAACACTACTGGATTTATTCTCTTGGTAGACTGTTTTAGCAGGTTTAAAACAGTTCTTACTTTAGCTGTGTTCAATGAAGCAGACATTTGTGATTCCTATCAACATTGTTGCACACAGAAAATCTAACCACATTAACTAGGGTTGCCAGTTTTTAGCAGAAAATCCCATTCAGAACAAAGTCACTCACATACTTGATGTATAATGATTGAACAATAGCCCAGGGCCTTCACAGTCTGTACTGCTGACCTTTTTACATTAGAGAATATTAGCAACAGGTCTGTTTCTTTACCCAATCATATTTCAAATTCGCATCACAGGACCAGCTAACTGGCTTAGAATAGCTTCAGCATTTTTCTGTCCTCTGTTTGGTTGGTCAAACTGTTACAGCCAAGGTAGACTGGCAAAACACGTCTGTAGCTCTGCACACATTAATACATCTGAGTTAGACTTTTTTATGGCTACAGAGGAAGAGAAAATTATTTGGTCACGGACATATTTAAAAATCAATTTTGAAGAAAAGCTAGACATCTTGAGGAGGTCGGCCAAACCCGAAACTAGCTAGCTTGCCTTAGCCCGGGAAAGGGTTTGTTTACCACTTCCAGACCAGTGAATACGAGCGGTACCACTGGATTACAGCCTCTGAGGAGCGCTGCAGATTATAAGTCTGCATCTCTGGTGAGCAGGTTGTATTTTATTTACATTTTAATGTTTTTGTCATGTTATTAGACAAATATTGATTCTGAACTGCTCCAGATGATGTAAGTGCACAGTTGCGGTTGTAGTGTAGAGGTTTGGAGTCTTAACTGGGTTTCTTGCTTTAGTAAAATGGTATTCACCCTCCATATGTGAAATTCCTCTCTAAAACACTTTATTGCAGCCTTTTATAAAATTCAGTCAAGATTAAATAATTTCAAATTAAAACTGGGTTAAGTTCAAAATCTGCTTTGGGAGACACGGCGCAGGTGTATTTATTATTCTGAGTAGTGAAGTAGTACTGATGAAATCAGAGGAAGAAAAATAGATGAAAAAAATTAAGAGATTATTTGAATTTATAAGTCTATCCATGACAGTGCACTTTTACTTTGGATGTGTTGTCAAGCTCACAAGTCAGCTTCTAGATATTTATAGCATGAAAAGGGCAAGCCCAGACATGCGTTGTACAGAGAGAGAGAGAGAGAGAGAGAGAGAGAGAGAGAGAGAGAGAGAAAAGTGTGCACGAGTGTGAGAGACCATAGACACGTCAACCTCTTCTTTAGCAAGCCTCAGTTTGAAGAAAATTCATCATTTGGTAGTGTTTGTACAACAAATTTTGCTAGCAGTCTGTTAGTCTGCTGGCCTGAATATAAGAAGGCGCTTCAAGAGGGTGTTTCAACAGATATGCTAAGATGAAATGGGCAAATTATACACTGAGCAGATCTAATTATTGAAAAGAGACTGGAGGCTGAAAGGCAAAGTGTGAGCATAAAAATTATTAGGGAATATTTGTTTCCCAATCGGCTACCAAGGACCCTACCTGCACCCAGATCACACTGCACAGTGTCTTAAAGCATTTATAAAATAATAAGAATGCTGAAGAATCCTTATTTCTTTAACCCTGTCACTCCTCTTCTCTCCTCTCTCTTTCTCCCTCTCTGTTGAGATAGACATGTTCCTGAGGTACCGGATCTGCCCGATTCATCCCGACACCCTACCACCTCTTATCCTAACTTTTCTTAAGTCTGTCTGAAAGACTAAAAAGGTCTCTCTATATCTACACTATATGGACTAAAGTATTTGGACACCTGATGTCAACATATAGCTGTATTATATTTGAAATTGCCAACCATATTGTACTTTTTGTTGAATTCACTAATTATACACTAAATGGGCAGAAGTACTGGGGCACCTGACTTTTCCAGCCAAATGTAGCTTTTCCTTAAACTGTTACCACAGCATACCACAATTGTATAAGCTGCATGTGGTAGCATAAAATTTTCCCTTCACTTCACTAGGAGACCCAAACCTGTCTATGGGTTGGTTTGAAAAGGTCTGTCTGTCTGTCTGTCTGTCTGTCTGTCTGTCTGTCTGTCTGTCTATCTATCTATCTATCTATCTATCTATCTATCTAAAACTTTATACTATTATATACACATACACTATAAAAACACATGGAAAGACGGATAAGCAGCAACGGCTGCTCAGGATATTACTGTAAATGTGTGGACTAAAATCTATCACTCTATCAATAACTTGACATACTATTGGGGATAAGGAATTCATTACGTCTATAACTTAATAAATAATGCATTCCAAACTATTACACACAGACATTTAAAAAATAGATCGTTTGTAATTTATAATTAATAAAGTCTTTTTTGTTCTACTGGATTCCTGTTTTGTTTTCTCCAAATGCCAATCATGTCCTTTTATAGATGGACAATATGTCCTCAGCCTGGTTATTTTTAGTTATACATGAAAGTACAATCCTTATGAACCTTGTTCACTAAATCTAGAACTTTATTACCTGCATTTATTTTCTGAATTCAATGCCGAAGTGGGCTTGCATGAATGATCCCAGAAAGAAGTCAAGTTTACGGAGGTGTCTCACTCACCTAGTGTAATCACCCGATATGACTGCAAATCTACAGTCTGGGCTAGAAAACAATTAGCCCCAGGATCACTTTTCTTGTAATGCTCTGTGTTCTTTTGTTTATAATTGTTGGTGGTGATGTGGTTTGTGGTTCCCAAAATGAAAAATAAAGTATATAAAAAACACAAACAACTGAATTATGTTAATATATTAATAAGAAGAATCCATTTTAATGTATTTGTGTAGCGATGTTAGAAAGCTGTGGTGAGAGAGCAGCGTCAGCCATGATACAGCAACCCTGGAGCATAGAGGGTCAAGTCAAGTCAAGTCAAGTTTATTTGTATAGCGCTTTTCACAACAGACATTGTCTCAAAGCAGCTTTACACAAATCAACAGTTTAGGTGAATGGTGTGTGTGTATTTATCCCTGATGAGCAAGCTGTGGCGACTGTGGCAAGGAAAAACTCCCCTTAGATGTTATGAGGAAGAAACCTTGAGAGGAACCAGACTCAAAAGGGGAACCCATCCTCATTTGGGTGACATCAAGAGTTTGATCATAAATCTTTCAACAATACAGAACACTGGACAGTGAGAACTAACATGATTACTGGAGTATGAGATTAAAAGTGATGTTCTTTCTGCAGTCTTATACAGTCTATATGGTTAGTAGCTCCGAGTTTTATGAGCTCAGCATTTGTGATCACCACAGATCCAGCATCAGGGTAAAGAGCCTTAATCAAGGGCCCAAGACTGGCAGCTTGGTGATATTGGGGCTTGAACCCCTGACCTTCTGAACTTGCTTTGTGCACAGGGTCATTGCCATGCTGGAACAGGTTTCGGTCTCCTAATTCAAGCAAAGGGGAAACTCAATTCTACCACATCGTATACAATGTATAGAACTATATATATAAGAAGTACATATGGCTGGAAACATTAAATGCCCCAATACCTTTGTATATTTAGTGTAGAAGAAGGTTCAACATTGAAAACAGTGTAGGAGATCTGATCTGAATCTGATGATGCATCAGTCGTATCATTTATAACCCATTTGTCATGCAGGATGAGAAGTTAAGCCAAGGTGCACGTGCGACATGTGCACCTTGGCTGGTTTTAGAAACTCTGAGAGGAAATGATGCAGTGAGGTTATTTTACATCCAGAAGGAGTTAATCACTTTTTTTCCCAAAAGGAAGACACACATTTGGTAAATAGGCCGTACTGGCATTCATGCAGATGTGACATGTATGTACAACTAAGCATTATCCCCTAGACTTTTGTCTATGACATCACTTTTCTGCTATATTCAACAGACACATGCACTCACACACGTCCCTGCGTCTCCGATCAGAGTAGACGAAAAGAAAAAACAGCTATAAGAAGAGGAAAGACAGCGGAAGTATGTGAAGATAAGGGGAGCTGGAGTGCAGGAACTCGTCACACCCTGATTCATCGCTTTCCAACTTTCTACCCAGAAGGCAGGAATAGCCACACACATATACAAACAGTAAGGGGAATGCGCAACAGGATGTTGTTCGAGATCCAGATCCTGTTTTCTTCCCTTTTACCAACAAGCAGCACGAATGCAGGTGCACTGAAACAGACAACTTCCCCCTCTGCTTTTTCCAGAAGCCCAACTCATCTCTCCTCCTCTGTGGGAGCTGTAACTCTCACCGTCACACTCCCACACTTAACTACATCATACTTAAACAATAGCCTTTATTTTAAGTCCACACTGCTGAAGGTTGAAGCATGTTACGTCAGTTAGACGAGCAGAATACGTCTTACTTCGAACTTACAATTAAGTTTGTAACTAAAAAGCTGCTTCGCTTTGCATCAGCCAGTGTTACACAATGTGGCCATTGGGATCCTGACTTTTTCAAACATACAGTATGTGGTTCTTCACCAAACTGTTACCACAATGTTAAAAGCACACAATTGTATTGGATGTCTTTGGATGTGGTATAAGTAAAAAAAAATTCCTTTACTTGAACTAAGAGACTCAAACCTGTTCCCCTGTGAATTCACAGAGTTCCCCAAGAACATTCACAGAGTCGTCCTAGAGGCGTCCTTTGTTACCTTGGCTGTGTGCTCAGGATCTTTGTCCTGTTGGAAGATGAACCATCTACTCAGTCTGATGTCCAGAGAGCTCTGAAACAGGTTTTCATCAAGGACATCTTTGTACATTGTTGCATCATCTTTCCCTCGAGCCTGACTAGTCAGTCTCCCAGTTAGTGCCCCTGAAAAACGTCCCCACAGCATAATGCTGCCAACACCATGCTTCACTGTAGGGGTGGTATTGGCCATGTGATGAGCAGTGCCTGGTTTCCTACATACATGACGCTTGGCATTCAGGTCAAAGTTCAATCTTTGTTTCTCATGGTCTGAGAGTCCTTCAGGTGCCTTTTGGCAAACTCCAGGTGGGCTGTTATGTGACTTTTACTGAGTAGTGGCTTTCATCTGGCCACTATACCATGCAAGCCTGATTGGTGGAATGTTGCAGAGATTGTTGTTCTTCTGAAAGGTTATCCTCTCTCCACATAGAAATGCTGGAGCTCTTTCAGAGTGACTATCGGGTTCCTGGTCACCTCCCTGACTAACGCCCTTCTCTTCTGATCGCACAGTTTGGCTGGGCGGCTCACTCTAGGAAAAGTCGTGGTGGTTCCAAACTTCTTCCTTTTATGGATGATGGAGGCCACTGTCCTCAGTGGGACCTTTAAAGCTGCAGAAAGTTTTATGTTCCCTTCCCCAAATCTGTGCCTCGAAACAATCCTGTCTCAGAGGTCTCCAGACAATTCCTTGGACTTCATGGCTTGGTTTGTGCTCTGACATGCACTGTTAACTGTGGGACCTCATATAGATGTGTGTGTGTCTTTCCAAATCATGTCCAATCAACTGAATTTACCACAGGTGGACTCCAATCAAGTTGTAGAAAAATCTCAAGGATGATCAGTGGAAACAGGATGCACATGAGCTCAATATTACTGTCATGGCAAAGGCTCTTAATACTTATGTACATGCAACTTTTTTGTTTTTTATTGTAATAAATTTGCAAGATTTCAAACAAACTTCTTTCACGTTGTCATTATTGGGTATTTTTTGTAAAATTTTGAGGAAAATAATGAATTTAATCCATCTTGGAATAAGGATGCACCATAAAATGTGTGTATGTGAATACTTTCCGGATGCACTGTACCTAATGCCTTATTGGATTTTAAATCTTTAAATATCTATAATTATTTCTACATATACAGCATGGTTAGGACATCTTACTACAGGCATTACAGCAGCTCTATTTACTTTTTTGAGCACCCATTCATGCATTCTTCATGTTTTTCAGACATCACCCATGTGTCATCTGCCACTTTTAACCTTAGCATGTGGTTTTATTTACCCACCGGTGCAACTTGCGCTTTATGTCCGTTCTCCTATAGACTCTATAACGTTCTTTATGCAGTGCTAGTTTGTCTGGGGCGAGTATGAGAAATCTTCATTTCCCAGGAGCCCCCTGAATGCTGATTTTTATGTTTAGCCGGTGTGGCGTGGCTCTTTTGTCCTCCTGCCACTCTATATTGCACATCCTGAAAAGCAAAGAACATAAACATATGCATTAAAGCCTTTTAGTTTCCATGGGTTCAATACGGAATACAAAAAAAAAACCTTGTTCTGCCTGTCCCAGATTCACTGAAGTGGCTGTTATGGGTTACGTGAAGACATAAAAATGCTCAAAAGTCAAGACTTCGGCTCAGGTAGCTGGACTTAATAAAGGCCGATGGGAGACGACCTCCGGACGACAGAGGGTGTGGGGGCTGCATTTCATTACAACTCACTCTCCCAAATTTTTTTCTTTTCTTTTTTTTGTTTTTTTTTTTTAAAAGCACACTCATAACACTTTCCATGACATCATCAGCTGTCAGTAAGAGAAGCCAGTAGCTTAGATTGCGAAACTCAAACCAGGGCATGGAAAAAAAAAGGCAACCAGCTGGTCACGCAACAGGAAAGCTCACACACATACACTTAAAGTATATTACCATGAAGTATGGATCCGTTCCCTTTATCTAAATCCCTCAACATTAGGAGAGATTTAGCAAAGCTCGTCTCAGATCATCACAAACTAGGAACATCCACATGCGCATGTGTGCATGAATGATGCCAGACTGATATGTAGAAAGATCTGGAGTGTAAGAGTCCTGATTTTAGGTCCACACCGAGCCAGGAAAAGTATATATATACATACAAACATACACACACATACACACACGCACACAATATGGAGATACTTGTATGCACACAATTATATCGTATGTCCTTGGATGAGCTACTTTAAATTTTCCAGCTCCATCAAAATATGTTTTGCATGGTTTGGAGTGGAACATCTGCTGCTATAGAGCTCTGACCTCAACCCTATTGAGCACCTACTCAGCTCACCTAAATCAGTACCTGACTTTACTAAAGCCCATCCCCACAAACACAAACCTATAAATCTTCACAAACACCCTGCAAACACTAGTGGAACATCTCCCCGAGGAGAGTGGAGATTATTATAAGAACTTGGGATGTTCAAAATGCACATAACAACCTTATGGTCATGTGTCCACAAACTTTTGTCGTTGTTGTGTAGCTTTGTATATTTATGTAATTATTGTTAATTTCCTCACCAGTGATTTATTGTTAAGAAGTGTAACATTGTGCCTTTTGGCGGTCGTGTTTTTTGCCCCAAGAATAAAGTGTAGTGTGAACATGCATTCTCTACAATGATCCATTGCACTCTACAGAGATATTAAAAACGAGGCATATGATTTATATGTGTGTGTGTGTGTATATGTGTGTGAATATCCCTGAATCCTGGAAGTACTAAGACCCTGCCACTATAAATAGCCTTTCAATCAACAAGGCCAACGCCGAGGATGAGTTCAGAAGTAAAGGATGTGAGTCAAAACAGTCGTCACTTCTAAAGCAGGTGGTCGTGATGTAGATCTCTCAAGTCACACGAGGAGACTCCCGACAAGCCTTGGGTTCAAGGCCAAATCACAATTCATGCACTTCCCTTGCAGCCAAAGCAAAGCTTGTTTTGACAGACACGCTTTTTTTTCTCTGTCGGTTTTATTAGCCTCCTCTGTTCACTGGTCACTGTGGAAAATCCAAGGCCTTCCTTTCTTCAATACGTGTAATATCCTCAGCGGTTCAATAGGTTCGCATGCCCTGAGAAGTGCACTACGTGACCGCTCCAAAACTACTGGGGAAAAAGAAAAAAATGTAAGGATAAAATTAGCACTCAGTTAATATCTCTCACATTGATCATTTATTATGATTATTATAATAATGATTATGATGATTGTTATTGAAAAGCACCAAAGACCAGATTTATATCACCATACATTTTAAGTATTTATTATTATTTGGACAATTTATCTCACATTATCTCACACTGAGCTCCGTATTGGTTACAGTGTTCTTGATTTTGTTGTTTGTACATTTGCTCTTAATCTAGTAGTACCTTGATGCAGAATATTTCATTTCACTGCCACTGTACCAACTGTATATGGCTGAATTTATTAAAAAAAACAAAAAAAATCCCATAGCATTCAGTTTGTTTGTACAATAAGCACCTAAAAAATATTATGGATTAAGCAATATGTAATTATTGCTCCCTGTACTGCAAATATATCAACCAAGAAATGGAGGCTTAGTACCACTGATTGTAGTCATGGATGCTTGATGTATATACAACAGGTCTCAGCTGATCAAGTGGATTTAGCAAAATGTCCATTAAAAAACAAACAAACAGTATCCAAATAAATCTGAACGTTTCATTCCAATTGCTTTTTGCTTAGTCCAGCGTCAGATTATTTATTCAGTCATTCATCGATCTATTGAGGACACATTAAGAAACATTGTGTGAGTCACTTTTAATGGGACATTTGTTCATCTCAACACACATTTATGTTCACACCTAGGGGCAAGTCATTTAATTGAATCCGCTGACATGTTTTTGGGAGGGGAGAGGAAACTGGAGAACCTGCAAGAAACCCAAACGGGGACATGAAGAAAATGCAAAACTCAACACAGACTCCCTAAGATCAAGGTCAAATCAAATACGTGGAGGTGGTTAAACCATTAAACTTTAGATCCAAAAGTCATGAATTCAAATCCCAGTCACACCAAGCTGCTACTTCTGGGCTTCTGAAAGAGGCCCTTAATTCCATAGCTGCTCAGTTGTATCCCATCTGCAATTAATGGCGTAAAACAGAGGATCTAGAGCTCAGGGTTCAACTGTCAAAGGCAATGCTGATGTGCATTCAGCATCCACATTATCAGGAATTAATACAGTAGTTGTGCATCGCATAAAATCATGCAAAAAATGTAAAAAAACACAAAGGTCAGGATTAAGAGATTATGAGTACTGTGACTTTAAACAGACAGGTTTTTACTTAATGGCAGATGGATTGGTGCTCTTGGATTTGAACACACCAAAAAAATCTCTTGAGATGTGTGAAAACAAAAAAAACATTTAGGAAGCAACGGTTCTGCAAGCAGAAAAGCCTTGTCAGAGAGGACTGGAACAGATGATGACCAGAAAAGAATAAGTCCAAATCTTCGTCTGTCCACTTTCAGCACTGTATTCAGTATATTCCTGCCCTCTGTCCTTCTTTTTTTGTCTAATTAATCCCTGAACATAATTCCACTCACCATGAATCCTTCTCCATGGCTTAGACTTTACACTATGCTAAATATTGCAGTTAGCATTCAACAGCAATACACTTCAATACAATACAACAAAAAGATGAGTAAAGTTTCAGACAGGATGCTGCTTATATCCTGCTTCCAGGAAGACTGTTACATATTTCCTTTAATTCTGCAGATTTCTACATCTTTAACCCGTTGGCAACACCGGTACAAAAATAAGCATTGTGATTAATTGCAATCATAATCAGGAGTTCCAGGAAGAAGAACAAGAAAAATATGATGATGATGATAATTTCATGACACACTGCATGCAGTTCCTGTAGAGCTTCTTAAATAGGCATTGACACTGGGGATTTTGATGTTGGATGGCAACGAGGTACTTTTTCCACTGTGACCAGGCCAACACACACACACACACACACACACACACACACACACACACACACACACACACACACACACACACACAGTTTTACATCACTGTAACCAGGGCTATTTTCATCAAAATATCTAGCTCAAGGTCTTCATAACACCTTCATAAGCACTACATAGAGCTTTCATAAGTTTTTCAAAGGGCCTATTCCAGAAGATTAAACGGAGAACATTATTATTATTACTACTACTATTATTGTCACCTGAGCAAAACTGTTCAATTCTTTTTTTCTTTTATGTATTTAACTTCTTCCATCCTACTATCAGGAGCAAACATTTGCAGCTGAACCTGCAGAATCAGACCCAGCTTTTTTTTCCAACAATCATCACCCTACTGAACTCTTACACTCCACTGATATTTCACTGATTTTTTCACACTTTTGCCTGTAATCATGCAGTTCTGCTCCACACTGTACAGTCTGTATCATCGCTGTACAAGTATAACTTCATAGCATAAATTAGCTTCTTTTATACATATTGGTATATTGTTGTAAAAGACAGGAGGTGGAGCTGGAGGTAGCAGAGCTGAAGATGTTGAGGTTTTCGTTGGGAGTGATGACGATGGACAGGATTAGAAATGAGTTTATTAGAGGGACAGCGCATGTAGGTCGTTTTGGAGACAAGGTGAGGGAGGTGTGATTGAGATGGTTTGGACATGAGCAGAGGAGGGACATGGGGTATATCGGTAGGAGAATGCTGAGGATGGAGCCACCAGGAAGGAGTAAAAGAGGAAGACCAAGGAGGAGGTTTATGGATGTAGTGAGGGGAAGACATGCAGGTAGTTGGTGTAACAGAGGCAGATGTAGAGGACAAGGGGGTATGGAGACGGATGATCCACTGTGGAGACCCCTAATGGGAGAAGCTGAAAGAAGAAAAGAAGTCGTCTATCGGTATATAGTTGGTAGTACACAATATGGAAAAAAGTTTGTGGACACAGCATTTCTGTAGATTCTGTATTCTTGGTTTATGCTATTATGATTATTATTATTAATTATAGTAATTATTATTAAATAATAATTACCAAATCTCAAAACCCCTCCCTTTAAATAATTACTATCCAAGATAAAAACTAAAACTGGAAATGCTTAATAAATTAACAGCTGTAACATCAGTGTCTAAGTATTAATGAAATGAAATCAAAATGCTGATCATGATCATGATGATGATCAAATTGTTCAATCAACCAAGCTGGTGTTAAACACAAATAACGCAACCCAAGGTTCGCTTTCTCTGACCAAATTCAGTGTATGTGTATTGAAAATAATGAACTAGGCTGCTGTAATTGTTCTTGTTGTACTTTGTATTTTCTTTCAATCGTTGCCTGCAAAAGTATATCTAATTATTAGACATTACAGTACAGACAGACAACACAAGATAGCGCTGACCAGTAAACCTACTGTATACTCTAAATATACAATAATGTGCAATATGTGAGTATCTGTAAACATACACAATGCAGTGCAAAAACAGCAGTAGCAGCAGTCAAGAGGGGCAAAAAACAGCATGTAAACAGTGTAATATGGTTAAGTATAAATAATTAATTAGTAGTGTAATTGATTGAGATGAGTAATGAGTGTGTGTTACGTTCAGGTTGTACAGATTCAGTAACACACAGTTGAGTGAGTGTGTGTGTAAGTTCCAGTTTAGTTCTATGTGTTGAGAAACCTGATGGCTTGCGAGAAAAAGCTGTTACACAGACTGGATGTGAGGCCCGAATGCTTCAGAACTGCTTTCCTGATGGCAGGAGGGTGAAGAGTGTATGAGGGGTGTGTGGTGTTGTCCACAATGCTGTTGGCTTTGTGGATGCAGCGTGAGGTGTAAATGTCCATGATAGAGGGGAGAAAGACTCCGATGATATTCTCAGATGTCCTCACGATCGTCTGTAGGGTCTTGCGATCCGAGATGGTGTAGTTCCCAAAACAGGCAGTGATGCAGTTGCTTGGGATCCTCTCAATGGTCCCTATAGAACATGATCAGAATACGGGGAGGGAGATGAACTTTCCCCAGTCTTTTCAGGAAGTAAAGATGCTGCTGGGCTTTCTTTGTGATGGAGCTGGTGTTGAGTGACCAGGTGAGGTTATCTGCCAGATGAACACCAAGGAATTTGTCACTTGACGATCTTTACTGAGGATCCATCGATGATCAGTGGAGAATGCCCGATCTGTGCTCTCCTGAAGTCCACAACCATCTCTTTGGTTTTGTCAAAGTTCAGAGACAGGTTGGTGGCTCCACACCAGGCTGTTAATTGTTGCATCTCCTCTCTGTATGCTGACTCATCGTTCCTGCTGATGAAACCCACCACGGCCGTGTCATCTGCGAACTTGATGTGGTTCGAGCTTCGCATTACTACACAGTCGTGAGTCAGCAAAGTGAACAGCAGTGGGCTAAGCACATAGCCCTGAGGGGCCCCAGTGCTCAGTTTGGTGGTGCTGGAGATGCTGTTTCCAATCCAGACTGACTGAGCTCTTTCAGTCAGGACAGGAGGTCTCTCAGTCAGGAGATCCAGAAACCAGTTGCAGAAGAAGGCCCAGTAGGCTTAGCTTCTCAGGTGCTGAGGGATAATGGTGTTGAATGCTGAGCTGAAGTCAATGAACAGCATTCGTACATACGTGTCGTTGTTGTCCAGGTGGGTGGGGGCCAAATGGAGGGTTGTGTAGATGGCATTATCCGTGGAGCGGTTTGGACGATACGCAAACTGCATAGGGTCCAGTGAGGGTGGAAGAGGGGGTCTTAATGTTGCTCATGAAGAGCCTCTCGAATCACTTCATCACGATGGGTGTGAGCGCAACGGGACGATAGTCATTGAGGCAGGAGACAGTAGACTTTTTCGACAAGGGAACGATCGTCATTGTCATGGCATGTCGGAACAACGTTGCTGCTCCGGGAGATGTTGAAGATGTCGGTAAAGACATCCGCTAGCTGTTAAGCACATTCCCTGAGCACTCTGCCAGGAATGTTGTCTGGTCCAGCAGACTTCTGTGGGTTAACTCTGCATAGAGCTTTCCTCACTTCAGCTGTGGTTAGACGGAGCACCTGGTCACTGGGAGGAGGGGTGGTCTTCCTCGCCTTCAAATTGTTCTGTACCTCAAACCGGTCGTTCAGCGTATCTGGGAGGGAGGTGTCACGGTCACAAGCAGGTGATGTCTTGTAGTTTGTGATCTCCGCTGTCCTGGAAGTGCGCTTCGCCTCTCTGATGGCACAGGACAGTTTGGCCCTTGCTGTTCTTAAGGCCGTCTTGTCCCCTGCTCTGAAGGCAGTCTCTTTGCTTCAGCAGCGCAGGCATTTTTGCGGTCATCCACGGCTTCTGGTTGGAGCGTGTAGTGATGGTCTTGGAGTTGGTCACGTCATCAACACACTTGCTGACGTAGCTGGTCACTGATGATGTGTACTTCTCCAAGTTGATGGAATCGCCGTTGGTTGCAGCCTCCTAAACAGTTCTGAAGAGCAGAGGTGGCTCCTGCCGGCCAGGTTTTCACCCGTTTCAGAAACGGTTTAGAGTAATAAATATACACTAAATGTTGTGTAGAGATACACTACATATAATGTATCTATGCTAAATACAGAAATATAAAAATCTTGAAAAAAAAAAGTTTTTTCATGTAATTGGGTAAAATTATTTATCTAACTAGATTAAACAGAGGCTGTAAAACACATGTACTGCGCATGAAATATATTTAAATATGTATGCATGTGGGTTTTGGATGCACGTCCATAAACTCTCCAAGTGCTTCTTACATAACTTCATTTTATTACATAATATATACATATCTAATGCAAGAGCTCTTCAATTGGAATTCTAGAGGCAACCTTATGAAATGGTTACCTGCTACACCACTTCTCAAAGTGTAGAAGTTCCTCTGCTTTCTTACAATCTTTCAGACACCGAAGGCCTTATTACCGAAAGTCTGAGTGGAATCAGCTGTATGTTGGAACAGCTGAATGGCAGGACAGGGATTTGGGAATTCCTCCTCCCAAATATAGCAGCATTCCCGATCAGCGTGTGCTGTAGAGACCGGGATTCTTGCGAGTACGAAACTACCAGCGAAGCATCCAGACAGACTTCGGGAAGCATGAGGAAGGAAGATTCCCAATCCTGAGTCTGGAGTGCACTCCTGTCTGAAACATTTTTGGGTTTTCGGTGTTAGACGTTAGGGTTGGGAATTTGTAAATGGTTTCAATGAACACGAAGACTAATTCAAGTCGTCAAGTAGCTTTTATTGTCATTTTAATCATATATAGCCGACGCAGTACACAGCGAAATGAGATGTTTCTACAGAGCCCTGGTGCTACATTAAACATACAGCAAATCGATTTTTTATTATGACATTAATACTCACCAGATCTCAACCAAAGTGGACACCAGAGTGGCGCCTTTAGCTACGTTCACTCTTACGATGACTTGCGACAGAAGAACAAGCGACCAGAGACACAGACTTTTCAATTAGGGCTGCAGTAACATCATTAGAATAGATGTCCAAAGTGAACAGTTTTACTTAATGCAATTCCGATGTGAATTTGTGCGATGAATACGTCTGGGAATAAAGATTAAAGAAGTCTCCGGCTGTATTCAAAAGTGAATTGCTTGTAGTAGAGCACAACATGGACTATACAGTATATGGATAAAAGTATGAGGACACCTGATATTTGTCCCTAATTCACCAAAAGATTAGAGGCACACAATTGAACAGGACGTCTTTTGATGCAGCATGAAAATTTCCCTTCATTTAAATGAAAAGATCCAAACCTGCTCCAGCATGACAATGCCTCTTGTGCACAAAGACAGCTCCATATCATGGGTTGGTTGGAGTGGAAGATCTGCTATAAAGCTCCAACTCTAACACCTTTGTGATAAAGTGAATGGACCCCTCACCTGACCTACATCAATTTCTGACTGTCTGAATGAGCGCAAATCACCAAAAATCTCCATTTCAAAATCTAGTGGAACATCTTCCCTGGAAAGTGGAGGTTATTATAACAGCAAGTGGTGACTAAATGTGGAATGGGATGTTGCTGAAGCCCAAATAAATCTTATGTTCAGGTGTCCACAAACTTTTGTCCATCACCAATTTAAGGAATATGTATTGTAGTAACTGTGTGCTTCAATCCGGTACAGTTCACAGACATTTCCGTGTGTTTTTTTTCCCTCTTTGTTACGAGAAAACAAGGGGGAAAACGTTCGTAATAATGGTGCGAGTGAAATTTAATTGCTTTTGACCTTGAAAATATTTTTCCTAAATAAAATGTACTTTTAAAGCATTCCATTGGCCGTTTAATCACTTGGAGGTGATGGATTTATACCAAGAAGAGTTATAAGATGCAAAAAATAGGACTAGTTGGTTTCTGTAATCCGATCAAAACGCACACACACACCATTTTGTGCATCATTACAGTATTATATTATTTCGTCTCACCATGTTTGTCAATCATGTCCATTGTTGTCCCCTGTTGCTTTTAGATCAACACACAAACTGTAGCAGTTTTCACATCCATTACCAGTTCCATCTTTCCCACGTATTACGAACCAAAGAAAAATCAATACTTTTGGTTCCTTTGCTTTTTGGTTTGGTTTTGCACTGCACATTATTAAAAAAAAAAAAAAAAACTTGCCCCGAGGGAGGCGTATGTCTGAAAACACACTCGTAAACCCGTTCACTGGTCAAAAAACCGCAGACAGAAAAAGGTAAACAAATCTTTTGCAGGTGCACGTAGAAATCACAAAAATCACCCGAGCATGGAGAACACAGAGCTGGCGCTTCTAATAAGTGATTAGGTAATTATATAAATAACTCCTTTCAAACATTGTTTATTTCCTTTTTTGTTCAGTGATCCAAATATCTAGAACACATGGCATTTCTGTAGCATTACAGCGCAGTTTAGCAGCTTACATCTACAAAAAGAAAAAAAAATGAATGCGACTGATTCAGAGGAGAAACGTTTTGAATCAAAACGTTCTGAAGGTCACCTGGAGGAGAACCGAGACACCTGGATCAGACATTTGAGACAGTTAAGGCGCGTTTTCACTTGGACAAAGCGTTCACGCTTTTAAAAAGTACCCTGAAAGTGTTTATGGTTCACGTAAACGGCTCTCCGGAAACGTCTGCAGCAAAACACGCATCACACAAAGCATTGTAAGTTTTCGTAATTTGTCTGTTTAATGTATTGTAGATCCTTTTTTTTTTTCTTTTCTATAAAGAGGCACAAATCAGGCTTCTGAGTCACGGTGAGACTTACAGAGAAGTGTCAGCTACGCGTGTCCAAACTGTAATACAATATTCACACACACACACACTCACTCACTCTCTCTCACACACACACTGTATCTCTCTCTTACAAACGCTCGCTCGTTCTCTCTCGCACTCGCAAAAGCTACGTTCTCACGCACACCTTAAAATTAAAACAAAAGAAGAAGTCAAGTTTTCATTGAGAGAGATAGAGAGAGAGAGAGAGAGAGAAAACAAACCAAAAAAAAAGAAAAGAAAGAAAACAGCAGTTACAATAAATACAGAAACTGCAAAACACCTCAAGACGGGTTAATACGCATGTTCTAACGTGGGGATATCGTTATAATAAAGTGATAATCGTCATGACAATAATAGTAATAATTTCCAGTTGAACTGCAGTTGAACACAGAGCGAGAACTCTCTTGATTTGGCTCAGAACAGAGGACTAGACTGAAGCAACAGACCAAAAAAAAAAAAAAAGATACCAATTTCCCCAGATAATCTTAATACAGATACATACACACACACACACACACACACACTTCATGAAGGGTCCTGATGGATTTCTCATTGAGCCTGATAACCTAAGCCAGATCACCCCACCACCTCCCCCAGGTCACATGATCACCTGGTGCAGGTGTATCCGAAAAGATACAGAGAGAGGGCATAAATGTAGGACTTAATGACCAGATTTGGGATAATTTTTTTTCTATTTTGTCATATAACATTATAATACAACAGGATTACCTTGCATATTTATCCACAAATAATATATATTTATATTCATAACAAATATATCAGTGTCGCTTTTCTTTATTCGGATGTCGATGGTATAATGCTTTAAATTAAACTGGCTTGAATCTTAAATGCTTTCATACCGAGAGGGAAATAAAAATCAGATCGGGACTTTTTAACACCCTCATTTCATTAACACACACACACACACACACACACACACACACACACACACACACACACACACACACACACACACAGAACCCCATCCCCTGCTAGTCATCTGTGTGTTCCAAGGAAATGCCCCACCCCCTTATATTCAGTCTCTGCCCCTTTCCGTGGCACCTCTCTCTCTCTCTCTCTCTCTCTCTCTCTCTCTCTCTTTCTCTCTCATGAGCCCCCCCCCCTGCACTACAGCTTGAGGTGGGCGTGGCTTACAGGTGTCAGTCTTGCAATTGGGTATTTTTTTTATTTTTATTATTATTATTTTTTTTCTGCTGTGGAATTAGTCCTGCTTTGCCTCGCCTTCGCCAAGAAGAGGCCCCTCAGTCGCCCAGGATGATTCCGACAAAGCTGGCCACATCCGTCTCTTTGGAGTCGTGGTAGGTGAAAAAGGGGTGTTGCTGCACAGAAGAGGGGAAAAAACAAACAAACCCCAAAATGAATTCAATCAAAATAATAAAGAAATCAGTGAGTGATACCAAACCGTTCAGTGTGCAGGGTCTGATGCTAAGGATGACCTGACCTGTGTTAAATGACAATGCTGACATCTAGTGGTCAGGGTAATAAAGTGCAGGTGGAAAAACTCACCATGAGTTCCATGTAGTTTGGCCGCTCTTTGGAATTCTTCTTTAAGCTAAACGACAGGAAGAAACAAAAAACACATTTTCAGTTCCAGGCAATAATTTTACAGTCATTCATCACAACAATCTGTTTTATATTTTATAACGAGGGAAAGATTGGAATCTGTTCATAAAGTTGAAAATGACCAGGTAACAAAATATCCAAAGAATTGTTTTATTTATTTTACTTTATATACAATTTGTGTGGTTGGAATATTTGTTTAAAAATCCTCCTGAACCTGGAAATTCACCAGAGCTGCACAGGTTGTTGCTGGGATCCTCTTTCACTCGTCTATAATCAGATCACGGCGCTGCTGGATGTTAGACCCATAACGCTTCACCTTCCGTTTGAGGATCCCAACAACAGGTGCTCGATAGGGTTCAGGTCTGGAGACATGTTTGGCCACTCCTTTACCTTTAGCAAGGCAGTTGTCATCTTGGTGGTGTGTTTGGGGTCTTTATTATGTTTGAAAACTGCTCAGTTTCTGAATAGAGGGCATCATGTTCTGCTTCAGAATGTCACAGTACACTTTATAATCCATGTTTCCCCCAAGGAACCGCAGCTCCCCAATACCAGCAGCGCTCATGCAGCCCCAGACCATGATGCTGCCACCACCATGACTGTAGGCAAGACACAGCTTCTGCACCTGAAGCACAGCACGAGGACTTGTGAGGTCTGTTCCGAGTGGAACCCGTCTTACAAAACCTCTGTATGACCCTGGTCACTGTACTCAGGGTTTCAGGGTGATACTGATCTTCTTATCGCCTCGACATCGTTGTGGAGAGCAACAATTCTAATTCTCAAATCCTCAGAGGTGCCATGTTGAACATCCAGTGGTCAGTGTGTATGTACTCACTTTTGTTGCCAGCTATTTAGGCAATAATGACTGTTGAGGTATTTTCAGAGGACAGTAAATCTGTACAAGCTGCACACTGACAAATATATCACAAGTTTCATTTCTATAGTATTGTCCCTTTAGAAGAACATGATGAAAGGCTGCTGAAATGTGAGGGGGTTTATTATCTAGAATAAATCAAATTAATGCACTTTTTAATTATAGTGATTAATTGGCACATATTAAATTGATTAAATAAAATTAAATAAATGGAAAAAATACATTAAATCGTTTAAATTTGTTTGACCCTACTTGGGTAATACAGATGTGTAGATAAGTGTGTGTGTGTGTGTGTGTGTGTGTGTTTATATTTAATTTTCTAAAGATATGACCCAGTTAACTGTTCTACTTATTTCAGCATACTTTAGCAAACGTCTTCATCCCTTCCATCCTTCATTTTCAGTGAAATTCTTGAAGCTGGACATAAAATGCTAAAGTATCCAAAGCACTATCATTAGCCACTAGCTACTTCCTGGTTAGGTGAACAAGTGATGTTCCTTCCAAAAACAGACAAAAAAGAAAACTATATCGAAAGCTTTCGTTGGATCAATAACACTTAAATTGGTTTATTATTAGACTCATGTCTTATTTTTTTCCCCCGACATTAACTGATCTCAGATTTATCAAGTTTTATCTCCATGTTTTCTCTTGAAGAACAGCATCCTGAGCTCCATCCAGCATCACAGAGATGACTTTAAAATCCCCCTGTCGTCTACTCATTCACAGGTTTTAATAACCGAATAGTGTGTGTGCGTACGTATGTGTGTGAATGCATATAAAACTCACCACTGTGTTGTGAAGTCCACAAACTCGGGGGAGAAGCGGTCAGCAGGAAGCTGAGGAGAAGGCTCCTCCACCACCTGCTTCAGCTGCTGGAACGGCGTCCCCCAGGAGTCGTACGGGAAACGCAGGATGGCCAGCTCGATCTGAACACACCACCACAACCACTTAATAATTCAACACAAACAACTACACAACAGCAGCACATACACACACACAGCACTTCGTGGGTTCTAGGAAAGTAATCAACGACTAGGGGCGGAGCGATGCGGACAGATGCAAAGTGGATTACAGCCCTAACTACAACTATTATTCATTATAATAATAATATGTTATTTATTAAACACTATTTAAAAACTTTTTATCCATGAATGGTTACCTTCATTGTCGTTATTCCCTCAGAAAACTTCCATCCTGAAATGTTAAACATTTCCTCAACCTCACTATAGACTCGGGAGCTGGTAGGTCAGTGGTTAAGGCATTGGACTTGGCTCAGAAGGTCACAAGTTCAAATCCCAGCACCACCAAGCTGCCACTGGATAAGGGCATCTACCAAATGTCGTAAAAGCATATGTGCTTGCTAAAAAACTACCACACAAGATTTTATTCATTTCATTTAGATTGCAAGTCACTGTGTATAACCTGTTGCTATAGAAACCGTAGGAAAATCTTTTTTTTCCTTTCTCTAATGTTTTACAATTCTGTTTGGGTGAGTCTGTACCTACAATAAGCTCAGATTCCTGTTCTTGACCGACAGGAATGAAACCTGGTGTGCACCTGGGCTGTTGTAGATCATTCGCTTGGATGTTTTGTTAATGCCGAGATACTTATCTGTTCATTACGAGTATAAACGAGTGATTATATTGTAGCTATGTATATCCTTTTAGGCAGCTCAGACATAATATCGCCAATTTATTCTGTCTCTCACTCCACCTTTTGTTTGTCGCACCATTTTGTGCAAGACTTAATCACTTGATTCACTGAGAAGTCACACACGTTTCCTTATTCAGATGTTTGATCTGAATGTTAATTCCTGCATTTGCATGGTTTTATGCACCGCAGGATAGGATGATTAGATAAATGAACAAGTGATATTCAACAGAGGGGGACCGTTTCACCAAAAACCGGCATCGGTAGTTGATTGTTAGTTTTTCCGGGTTGTCTTATACTGCACGGAGGCGGCCTCTAGAGGCGAATCACTGACAATTCAATTAAACTCTTTTAGATAAAGCCTTAAACAATTCTTTTACAGCAGCTTTAAACAGAAAATGCAGTAATAAAGTATGAATAAAATTGTTCTTTATAATAGTAAGCTTGGTGGTGACTGATGAGGAAAAACTCCCATGGTTATTTAAGGTGGAATTAATATTAATTTTGGATGTAACTTTTTATTTGAAGTGCTATTGTTTCAGTTTAAAAAGCATGTCTTATTTCTCTTATTTATTTATTCATTCATATGTTCATATTTATTTCATTTAGCACATTTTTATGATGCAGTACTGATATGATGCAGTACTCTCTTTTTGTAATAAAGCTCGGTACTATTTTACATGGGGTGTGTGTTTGTTTTTACTTGGTATCCTTTCTTAAAACTTTTGTTGATCAAACGTTTATCGTGCAGGTACGATCCAACCTAGATCGATCAACCTCTAATGTTCAATGAGAAATCCAACTTTTTCTTTGTTCGCTATTTAGAAATCGATGCAACCGATGGCCGAGATATGATGCCGATTCTTTTGGCCAATGTTCTTTTGTTCATTAGTAAGAAGTTATACAGAAAATTGCTTCGATGAAACACTTATTAAACAACACAAGCCTCTCTAATCACTGCACTTGTTATAAGGTTTTGGTACCCGTGCCTACATGTAGCCTAAACTACAGATGATTGAAAACTCGCCAAAAATACAGTTGGTACAGTTCCAGAATTTTTTTTCTCATTCTCTCTTCCAAAAGTAGTATCATATTTTACCAATGAAATATATGAGGCTAGATTAGGAACGAATGGTAAGAACTCAAATCCCGGGATACACCAAGCTGACGGGCTGTCAGGAAAATGTCTGGTGGTTTTGGAGTTTCGGCCCGATCGATCGGTCGACCTCTAAACAGGAGCAAAATTTTATGACTCTGTACACCTTGTACATATTTGGGTAATGGAATCAGGCCAGGGTTTCAAGAGTAGGACAAGATGGGACCTGCTCAAACTGGTTTATCATCAGATCAGAGGTTGAGAAGAGCTACTCCTTTATTCGTCTTACATCAACTCGGTGTTCACTAAAAAAGACTGACAAACCACACGGTGTGCCTTAGGGCACATCTGATACTTTTTAAGAATTCTTTATTTTTTTTTTTTGACCTAAGTGTAGTAGCAATCAAGATAATAGCAGTACTGCCTTTATACACAAAGTGTTATTAAAATAGACACCATGTGATAAATAAATACAAACAGAATTAACATTTCATACAAGCTGCATTCGTGTTTTTCCTTGTGCATGGCATTTTGACTTTTGGGTTCCCTATTTTTATTTTATAGTATTTTGTATTTTTTTATCCTCCTACTTCCTTTTCCTTCCTTTTAGACATGGATTTATTTGTAAACGACTTTAATAGGGACATCTTTAAGCCTTTATTAGAGGTCGACTGAAAAGGGTATTTCCCTGGCCGATGCCAATATGAAAAAATCAGGGCAGCCGATGGCTGATATACAATGCAATTTAAAAATTTTTTTGGTTGATATGTTTGGCCGATTTTATGTTTTATGGAAGATGTGCTTTGGGTTGGAGTGGATGATTTCCTGCTACAGAGCTCTGACCCTCAACTAGTATATTTCCCACTTTTGGGATGAACCCCAAACCTCCTCACCTCCCCTTCATCAGTGCCTGAATTTACTAACATTATCATCAAAGCCACGTTTGAAAAATTTAGTGGAACATCTTAACAGAAAAGTGGAGGTTATTATAACAGCTAAATGAGGACTAAATGGGGACTGGGACGTTCAAAAACATGTGGGGGTTAATTATGGGGGTTCATCCGTGCAACTAATCCACTCTCGGGTAAGGAGGTGTAGTGAAGATGTAGTGATAAATATTAATAAAGCTCAGACCCACCATTGTGATCCCTAAACTCCAGATATCAGACTTGACATTGTAGCCCTTCTGATTGGTCTCCGGGTTTATCCGCTCCGGCTGTCACACACAGGAAAGAGAAGCATGGGGTGGGTGGGAGCGAGAGAGAGAGAGAAGCAGAGGAGGAGATTAAGGTGGATAGTTTGTGAGACAGAGAGAGAGAGAGAGAGAGAGAGAGAGAAGCAAAAGGAGATAGAGATGGACAGTGAAAGAGACAGAAGCAAAGAAAGAAGGGGAAAAGGGGAGAGATTAGAGAAGGAAGTCGATGATGTCACTTCAGCATGAACAAATCTCTTCCTCAGACTACAAAGAACTTCCCTTTTCATTCACAAAGCTGTCAAGCTCTCCTCTCTTTTCTCTCACACACACACACACTTCTATTCAGTGTTACTGCATGTAGGCAGTCTTTACAGTCAACTTGTTAAAAGAGCAGTTTGTCATTTTAGCTCTCGGTCGTCTGTCACGCAAACACTAAAATCATTCACGAGCTTTCCTCTTCCTGAAACCAACCTTACCCTCTCAGGCACAATTACATCCCTCCTCTGAGCTGGCTCTTAGTGCAAAAATTTAACACAGTTAAAATAAAAACATAAAATAAGAGAGAAAAGAGAGAGAGAGAGAGAGAGAGAGAGAAAAGAGAGAGAGAGAGAGAAGCAAAAGGAGATAGAGATGGACAGTGAAAGAGAGACAGAAGCAAAGGGGGGGGAACGAGGTATATAATGAAAGAGACAGAAGCAAAGAAAGAAGGGGAAAAGGGGAGAGATTAGAGAAGGAAGTCGATGATGTCACTTCAGCATGAACAAATCTCTTCCTCAGACTACAAAGAACTTCCCTTTTCATTCACAAAGCTGTCAAGCTCTCCCTCTCTTTTTCTCTCACACACACACACACACACACACACACACACACACACACACACACACACACACACACACACACACACACACACACACACACACAAACTTCTATTCAGTGTTACTGCATGTAGGCAGTCTTTACAGTCAACTTGTTAAAAGAGCAGTTTGTCATTTTTAGCTCTCGGTCGTCTGTCACGCAAACACTAAAATCATTCACGAGCTTTCCTCTTCCCTGAAACCAACCTTACCCTCTCAGGCACAATTACATCCCTCCTCTGAGCTGGCTCTTAGTGCAAAAATTTAACACAGTTAAAATAAAAAACATAAAATAAGAGAGAAAAAGAGAGAACAAATCTGTGGAGAAAAATTCCAGGCCCAGAAATGTGTAAGAAATATTATAATATTTAGGATGGTAATTAGATACCTGATGCATCATTTAATTCTATATATATTTTTAATTGAAGATACAAAAATAATAAATAAATAAATAAATAAAAGAAACATTAGAATTTATTATATTTAATTGTTAAATTAATTTGTGTTTTTATACATTGTCACTTCAATTAAAAATTAATTAATTAATTAATTGTATTTAATTACCATCCTAAATATTGTAATCTCAACACTCCTTTTCCTTTATACATTTTATAACACATTAATCCAAGTTTAAATAAATTAAACAATTAAAATAAAGGTTAAAAAAAAAAAAAAAAAAAAAACTTTCCTGAACAAAAAAATATTATATATTATATTAATAGATTCTATTTTTTTACTATTTTCATTGGTATGAGACCAAATTTCTGACCCAAACAACAATTTTTTATATTTTTTTTTGCTGACGTGTCGCCCAGTAAATATATCCGACTCACTGCCATGTAGGGTTTGCATCCGGCGTCCATGGTCTTGGCCACCGAATCGACCAGGTAGCCGCTGATCCCGAAGTCACACATCTTCACCTGTCCCTGCATGTTTATCAGCACATTGGAGGGTTTCACATCTAAACACAGACCAAAAGGCAAAAGAGGTAATTAATGGTCCTTTTTCTCTGATATACAACGTTCCATTTTTCTGGAAGATCAGACACATCGCATGCCACCAGGATTACTCAGAATCACTCAGGATTCATAAATAAAAATCTGAGGATGTAAAAATAGATCAGATATTTTTTTTTAAATAAACAAACAAAGCTTCATTCAGTCCTACAAAATCCAAGCTGCCCCAAGACGTGTCACACACAGCTCCAAGTTTCCATGGTGCTTCAAAATGTTTTGTAATTCACATCCAAAATTGACTTTAAGGAAGATTACCATCTGCAAGTGGCCTATTTATATAGAGAAAAAAATATTTTTTATCCTCTTCTTTGTACAGAAATGAAAGAAGGTGAATGATTATCATGAATGCCACCGATAAAACATTTTCAATTGCTTCAAAAGACTATGGCATCATTACCTGTGATGCCTTGAGTCAATCATTAAAATAATAATAATAAAAAAAAAAGTGTCTGTGGTCACCAAAAACACCTAAATTACTCAGATGGCTTGATGTTGCTTTAAGAGTTACATAATACAGACCAGCAATAGAACTGCACACACTGTGACTGTGACATGGCTTAAATTAAACCCATTCAGATTTAAAAAGAAAAAAAACAGACTGTTAAACACAACGTCTGGGTGCAAAAGAAATTATTTCTCAGATAATGACTCGTCTAAAGTAGAAATTATAGCGCATGTAAACGGTGTGTGTGTTTGTATGTACACACACACCATATATACATACATATAATGTGTGTGTGTATATATACATACATATAATGTGTGTGTATGTGTGTGTATATATATATATATATATATACACACACACACACACACACACACACACACACAAGTTTATAGGGTTTTTCAGACACATTCATGTTCTTTTTTTCTATGCAACAAACTAAAAGGCAAAAACAAGCAAGAATCGGACTGTGAATTTTTGGCTCTAGAAGAAGAACTTCTGTAAGATGAAGAACAAGCGAGATGTTAGCAGAATGTTTCAACCCCGCAATCAATCATGGAGGTGAAAGCTTAATAATTTGGGGTTGTTTTGGAGCAGGGAAGGTTGGAGATTTATTCGGGGTGAAAGGAATTACGGAAATCAACATTCCATACTTCAACACAATGCAATTGTGTCTGGACTTCACCACACTACAGGACAATGTGCCGAAGCGTACGTCCGAGTTGTTATTTACAGTACAAACAGTCTTCTGGAGTGTCATCTCTCATGAAATACCCTGCCTAGTCACTGCACCTAAATCTGAACTGTATCACAAGACCAGAAAGAAATATTTCAGCGGGAAAAACGAACTGTCCGGATCCCGAGAGTCTGTAGAAGCTGGTACTCGTGCTAAGGGAGGAAAACTGGTACTTGTGCTTTTTCAATGAAGATGAAGTCTGTACATTTATATATTTGTTCGGTTCAAGTAAATCTTCATTCCGTTACATTAGCTAGTTTGTTGGGTAGAAAGGAAAGGAAGATACAATTGTGTCTCTTAAAGACTAAAAAAGACCTGGTGTTTCCACCTAGTGGACAGGCGAAGTATATAATCAAACCCTAGTGTGAAAGTATACCTTCGTAGAATTCTTATAGGACATAATAATCATCTGATCTTTAATAGATCTCAGAATTAGATACATACAACCTCAGATGAACAATGCATTAGTAGCTAGAAAAATGTCTTGAAAAGATGAGGCCAAAGTGGAGATTTGGCTCTAATGCACAGCACAGTGTTTAGGCAAAAACCAAACACACCTTATACTAACTCTCAAGCACAGGGTGGGTTAGGGGTGATGATTTGGGTTGTTGTTTTGCAGGACCTGGGCAGCACACAGTCTTTGAGTTGACCATGAACTCATCTGTATACCAAAGTATTCTAGAGTCAATTATGAAAGCATTTATCCGACAGATGCAGGACTGCTTAAACTGGTTTATACAACAGGACAATGATCCCAAGAACACCAGCAAAAAAAACAAAACAAAAAACAAAACAAAATCAATGTGTTGTAATGGCCCAGTCAAAGTCCAGACCTCAACCCCAAACAAAACACTGTGGCAGGACCTCAAGTGAGCTGTGTATAAACCAACGCCCACAAACCTCGATGCAATCGAGCCACAACTCCTCAACAATGATGCGAGAGATGATGATAAATACATACAGGACATGATTACAAGTTAGTGCCACTGAAGGTGGTTCTACAAGCTACTAATATCATCAAGTCTGCTCAGTTTTTCCACACATGGGTTCTCCATTTCGGCTTGATTTTAGAAAAAATGAAATAATGACATGGTGTAATAGGCCATGTGGTTTTGTTCAGCTGAGTGGTTGTATTCCTAGACGCAGATGATTTTTATGTCCTGATAGAAAAAAAAAAAACCATTTATTAAATCTTTACTTTCGTTCACATACATACACATATAAACAATGACTTATTATATTGAAGAAAACATAGCTACACTGGGGCCCTAATATTGTGTGTGTGTGTGTGTGTGTGTGTGTGTGTGTGTGTGTGTGTGTGTGTGTGTGTAGGTGTACATGCAAAAAAAAAAAAAAAAAAAAAAAGTGAAAAGGAGTACATATTAATGCAGAAAAACAACCCAATATTTAACATTCTACATACTTTCAAGAGTTTAAACTAAATTTTTTTTGCATTTTACCGAACAGAGTTTCTGAATGTGCATCGGTTTATTATAGAAATGCGTGCAGAAATATGAAATTGTTTGATTGTAAACGCACAATTTTTTTTTTAAGTTGGATTTTTGTATATTTTATTTTTTGTGTGTGTAAACACAAACATTGTACCAGATTTAATACAAATCCGAAACAAAAACCGTAACTGCTTTAAGTTTCAAAATTAATTAATTAATTAATTAATTAAAATTTTAATTTTTTATTTTAGGCTAAAATATAAATATTCATTGGATAGGGATTTATTAATAATCTTAAAAAAAAACCCTACAGTTTTGCAATTTCATTTAAATGTAAAGATATGATAAATACCCCTAAGCAGCAGCTGATGTTGAATTTAAATGTGTGTTTTGCACTAGATATTTTTACAAGAGTACAGGAACAGTCCATAATTGTGTACATCAAAATATTACACTTGTAATTTTGTCTAATAAAGCGTGACCTGTGTGGCCCTGTAGAGGAAATACAAACCTTTTAATGAGAAACGATAAAAAATGTTTTATCAAACACAAACCCAGGCTATAAATAATACAAGAGAGGGGGGAGGGGGGAGGGGGGGGGGGGCCTGGATGTTACTGCAGGAAACTAGATATAGTTAACTGAATTTAGCTAGAAGTGAAAAATAAAAAAAATGGCTGCTGCCGTGTGTCTCACCTCGGTGGATCACTGACAGTTTGCTGTGCAGGTGTTCCAGAGCTTTCACAATCTGCAACAGGAAACAAGATTCAGTGCAAGAGATACATTCGTTTCCTGAATGTGAAGGGGAGTAAATGTGTCTAATGGACATGACTGTGTGAGAAATGGAAACAGAGGAAGCCCATTTATCATTTGCACAAGAAAGCAGGAAATATTCCATTTCGAAAGCCTCATGACTCGCAAACACCGCAGTTAGATGGAAAAAACAAGCATAAAATCTCAGCGAAATGTTTTTAGCACTGATATCACCAGATATAAACTGTGACCTTTCGGAAAATACGCGTTGTGACCGGATTAATCACATTATTAGGATTATAAGTTCAAAGTGCTCAAATGTATGAAAATATATAGCAAAGATTCCAGGAGATTCAACGTACACACACACACACACACACACACACACACACACACACACACACACACACACACACACACACACACACAGACATGTTGAAACTGTGTCCAAAGTGCCAATATTTTGTGAGCATGATTATCATTTGAATCTCAAATCCCCACAGTGTCTTTTCCATGAGGTGCCACATGTTGAACATCCAGTGGTCAGTATGAGAGAATTGGTCTCAAAGCACCAAATTCTAACTGCTCTAATACAAAATACCCAAATCTGTATGGTTCTGACAAGCAGACGAAAACACGAACATGATAAATGATGTGCCTTTGCATGGTTACATGACAAAGCTGTTATTACTTCGGATGGAGTCACTTTTGTTGGCAGTTATTTAGACAACAATGTCCATGTTGAGTTATGTTTTTAGAGGACTGTAAATCTGTACTGTTATATGAGCTGCACAATGACTACTCTAAATTATATCCTAGTTTTATTTCTACAGTATTTTTTCCTTGAAAAAATAATTGCTGAAATGTGAGGGACACCGTGTGTGTGTGTGTGTGTGTAATATATATATATATATATATATATATATATATATATATATATATATATATATATATATATATATATATATATATATATATATATATATAAATAAAATCTTCACTTACTAATACATTAGGTTATGTAATGCATGAAAGCGAACACTTCGAATACATTTTTCGGAAATTTAGCTTCAATCAAAAAAAAAAAAAAAATCAAACAAAAGACATTATTTTGAAAATAAAATGTAGCCATTCACACACACACACACACACACACACACACTTCAGGATCACGCCAGTCTGTGCCAATAATACAGCAATAACTTATATGATATTCAGCATGTACGTTATTATAGACATGTCAAATATTATGACTTCATCGCTCTTTGGACAGAGTGCCTCAACAAACATGACTTTTTTTTTGTTTTGTTTTCTTACCAAGTTGGACTGCAGGCATTTTTTCAACTCCGATATCTCATAAAGCAACTCTATGATTCCCTGAACTGCAGACTGTAGTTCACATTTACTAATATAACAAAAATTACCTTTTATTTTGTAATTGATTTCATATTGAACTAAAGGTGTTACATTTTCGTTCGCACGTCAGCAGTTAAAGGTTAATTCTATTATTC